>NC_066585.1:132259722-132998472 GCF_024323335.1 Lathyrus oleraceus
ACAAGTGACACTTATTAAAAAAAAATTAATTTGATTTTCATTATACTCCTATTATCTTATATATGCAAGTACACCATTCTTTATGTTTGGAGAAAAAATAAAAAATGAAACTAAAAATTCACAATTAAAAAATAAAAAATGAAACTGATTATCAAGTTTTCTTTTAACTTTGATACATATGAATAAACTGTTTATCAAATTTTCTTTTAATTTTGATGCATATGAATGTTTGAACGCTATTTTTTTTCTTTTGAGTTTGTTTTTTTTTTTAAAAAAAACTACCATTGATTTTCACGCTTATGTTAAGTAAAAACGTTTATGTTAAGTAAAAGTATTAGCTTTTGAACTACACATGAGCAATTAATTGATAAGAGAAGCATGCACTCAATATTGTTTTTTTACTGTGAAGAAGAAGCTGCAATAAGGGGGATAGTAAGATTAGAAGAGAGAGAGCCAAGAGAAAGAGGAAGCAGTTTAAAAAATTAAACAAATAATTTAACAATATTGTATTTAAAAAGAGGAAGAAGCATCAAACATTATGGAGACGTTGCACATAATGTTTGAGCCTGCAAATCAAGTATAAGGAAGCAAGTAAGTCAGATAAGTATAAACCTTGTACAAGTCGAAACCCGATCAGGGTTCACATACCTGCAAAACGAGCACGTCAATTCCAGTCTGGTAATAAATTCTGACAGAAGAACAAGTCGGCTCTGACCTTATGAGCGGAGCTAAGAAGCCATATGAACAATCATAATGGACGGTTATGAAACGTCTCCATGATGGCAAAGGAGTTACAGAAAATGAAGTAAAATACATTATGTTATGATTATAGAGGATGACTAACGTTATCCCGAGTCGCCTTAATGAGGAATACGAAGAAGCACCCTTTTAAGGGACATTGATGGATGAAGGAGTATAAAATGAGGTTTCCTCCATGAAGAGAGGGACAATGAATATACTAATATACATCCTAATAAAATAGGACGACCGTGGCTTCACCTGACTAGCTTCAAGGAAGTTTCTCTATATAGTATTTAGCAAGAATATTTGGCACTCATTATAGGGCCTCAGTAAAACTTTCTCATGCCTTATAAGAAAAACATACATTTTATCACCATCAAATCTATGTCAGGACCATCTCCTAGCATGAGTGAAGATCACCATCCTCCAAACATGGTACATCTCTTAAAGGGGTGCTTCTTAATCCATATTTATAGTGGTTCAACTCATTCTTCCTTGATAGATCTTAATCCACTCTTCAATAGTTTTACCATTGAAAATTGTAGGGTCTTCCACTATTTGTAAATTTAATAGACAATAGTATTTTTGGTACAACAGAAAATCAACAACGTTGAACACGACAAGCCAATTTCTTTAGCCAACACAAGTCTAAATTGATTTTCCCTTCTATTGTAGCAGAAACTAAAACTATAAACATTCAAGATCTTCATTGATCTTGATCCAACAAACTTGCTAGACACAAATGTCACACTACAAGCTTCCTTTATGTAGCGACCTTTACTCAAACTTACTGGTTCCTTGTCTGAGAATTTGTTCTACTCAAGAATGATTGGACAACTCCTAACTTTGTTCTCCAGTAACCTTTACTGAGTTCTACCGAAGTCTTCAATGGAGTATAGAGAAACTTTTCTCTTGCTGGACGACAGTTCCCAGATACCATAGACACAAAGCAATTATTTTTCCTAATGCACACATCAAAACTTCACAAAAAAATATTATTATCCCTAATGTACCTTATATTTATGACTCAAACTAAATCTTTAGAGTTGAGCACCACAAAAATGGTTTCTTGTTTCAAGGTTGAAGATTATGAAGGTTGTCTAAAGAACCTTACACAACACAACTTAGATCTCACATATCAGTGTTCTAGGAAGTTTTTCACAAGGTTGAAACAAGGAGGAATAATTTTGCAGGTATGATCGTGAAATGATCGAAGATGGTGAAGCTTATGAATAACAACATACAAGTTAATCAGCAACTGCTTATTTTTTATGATACATGGTTTTGATGAAGACTACTAAGCTTTAATGGTTTTGAAAATGACAATAATTGAATACAAGTAATTGCTAAAGTTTATTCATGCGGTTAAATATGGATAATATGGTTGATTAGGTTATCCTTATGAATCTAGCTAAAGACATTTGCTTTAAATGCAATATGGTTTATGGGCACCGTCAGTTTTAAATTCTCAATTGTGAATCCATGTGCTTTCAGGTATAACTAAGAAGCGTTCAAAGATGATAAAGCTCATTGCTTAGCTTTCATGATAAAATTGTTTTGATGATGAAAATACATGGGGTAGTAATAACACTTGAAGTGGATCCAATGTCTTAAATGCATAGGCTTTGGACTTATTCAATCTGAATGCTCAAATTTTCTAAGGAAAAAAAAATAAAAATCTACAATGTCATTGATGATAAGATAGATGAAGAAGTTAGATCTGATCAAGAAAACAATGTTGTGACTTTCACTATTCATATGAGAAATGAAAGGTGTTAGATATACAGGTGATTCATCGTTACACTTGGATTTTCAGCTAGTGGAAAGTCAACAAAGAATGTCAATGAAAAGACATTCATTATGAGAAAGCATTAATGAAGTGTCTTAAAGAGCATTAATGTTGAAATATCGGCAAACCATATGAAGGATCGACTGAGCCGTCGACACAAGGATATATAGTTTGGAGGACTTTCAGGGATAAATCCTCAAGAATTGATCGATGGGAAACATGTCAAGAATCTCGAAAAAGGCAGTCGACATAAGCCTTTATTTCATCAAGAAGATCAGTCGATTGAGACACGTAAGGTGAAAGACTTGGTAAATTTACAAGTCCAGAGCTCTTGATAGTAAATGTCGATAGAATGTTGGAGCAGTTACCATCGAAGGTTCGTGAGGCAGTTGGGAGCAGTTACCATCGAAGGTTCGTGAGGCAGTTGGGAGCAGTTACCACTCAACGTGGGTTGCAAACAGATATTGTCGTGGGTAATACATAAACACATTAGTGGGAACTTGAAAACTTAACATAAAGTGAAAGTAGGAGTTCCTTAGTGGTCATAACTTTCCTCGATGCTTACTTTGTAAATATAATAAATAGCATACTCATACATGAGATTGAAGATCACAAAATTTCAAAAATTTGTAAATTAGTCCTTAATATTTTCAAATTTTAAAAATCAGTCCTTTTAAATTTTAAAATTTGCAAACTAGTCTCTATTTTTAAATTTTAAAATTTAGATCCTAAAACTTTAAAAATTATATAAAAAAATCCCATAAATCTAACAATTATTTATCTTAATACTCTATCCAAACAAAATAATTTAAAAATAAATAAATTTAAGTTGAATTATATAAATTTTTTCAAATTTTAAATTCTTTACAAATTTCTAATTTCGTCATCCAAACACATTTTTACTCAAAATATGATGTATCGGTTTTGCAATTATTAACTCATTTTTGAGGCAATTATTAAGTGAACGTATTTTTAAGAAATTGTTTTTTGTTATTTAACTTTTTGTCTATCAAACTATTTTTTTGGGTTGACATTGTTGATATCTTTTTGGTCTATGGTGTCGATTTTATGAAAAGATTAAAGATATTGTATTGTTAGTATACACCAATTTTACATTAATATATAATAGAACATTCGTCTATATCATATAAATATTTAAAATTAAGCATGTGATTCTGTAGAATTATCTGTAATTGATTTATAGTATAAAAATATTTTACAGTATCCATATATATTCTTTTTTCTCTTTTATATATTTTGTTATAATTAAATTACCATCCCTTATTTAAGTTATGGGGCTGGAACAATATGTTTAATCATATTAAAAGTATATTCATTAAGCCTTATCACTATTCTACATAAAAATAATGTGTTAAAGTTTGAATTTCTTATCAGATTTCAAAAAAACTTGTATGTCTTGATGAATTTCAAAAACATAAAGAGGAATCATATGGCTTAATGTTATACTCGTAGAATGTTTTAAATTCTTTATTTGAGTCATATATACTAAACAATGAACACATGTTTTTTTTTTTAATAATAAATGTACTTAAAAGGTTAGTGACATGAAATAAAAAGACTAATTTATTGAATTGAAATGTTTTATTTTAATCGTATTGCTCTATGTTTGAATGACTGTCCTTCCAAGTGCGGATGAGTACTCGTTGTCATCCTAATCTCAATAGAGTAACGGGCAAATAAAAGAAAGTACTAGTATTCATTCATTCATTCAAAAAAACAGAATACAGCCAGGATAACATAATAACAAATTACTAATTGATTATTGAATTAGCCTAGGTACAAGTGAATCTTAACAGCGAGAAAAAAAATGCAAACGAAACCAAAATAGAGAAGAGAGTGAATGAGTATCGAAGCACCACTTGTCTGAAAGTTTCCAAACTCAACGCATCTCGACCGTCCAGGTAACTGAAACAACAATCCCGGCGTCAACAAAACAAACAGCACAATTGAAACAAACACTGGCCCCCAATCCGACATGTTTTCTGTTTGTGTATAAATCTAGAACTGAGCACAAAACGGAACACTTCTGAACTCAATGCATGAGCTTATTATTGTTGCTTATAAATACTATTGCAGATTCTCTATGCATCGTGATTTTGTGCTTCTGCATGTGATGGATGCTTTGATTTAGGAGTTGGATTTGGGATTGAGAATAACTTGTCTCATCTGCTATTTGCAAATGAGTGTTTGTTTTCACTTCTACTTCCACCCACGTTAATTGTAATTGTGTGCTTTGCAAGTAAGGAATTCAATTCAACGTGCTTATTTTTAATTGGTTATCGACTTATTAACAATTTTTCTAAACCAACTTTGCATTTTTCACTTTATTGTTTATACTATAGATAGAAACCGTTCTTATTACTAATATGGATGACGTTTTAAATTAATTAAGACAAGTGTCAGTTTGTTGAAAAATCACTAGATAGAAAAATATCTCTCAAGAGAACTATTCTTATTCAAAGAAAACATGACAAAAGCATAAATAGCTACTACAAAAGAAACAAACTGCAACCCACTTTTTACAAGTTTAACGATGTGGAAGTGGCTAAAATAAAGGAACAACTCAGTAATTGATGCAAAACTATGATCTTCTAACAATTATGATTATTGACTCAACAAAATAAAACAATAAACTTGACTAAAACTACTCTTATGACCACTAATTATGCTCTACTTACTCAACATTTCCCCCCTAAACTGAAATTGCTAATAACAATCAGTTTATATATGTTGTTGGTCGGACTCCAAGTAACCCACGAAGCCTTTCTATCGTCTATATCACATGCGTAATCATTGTCGATGTAGGCCAACAGCTCATCCTTGACCCGTCTCTTGTAGAACACCCTCATTTCTATGGTTCCTTTTAAATAATGTATCACCCTTTTTGCGGCTAACATGTGTGCTTCCTTATGCTTATGAGACATACGACATACATCATACATGGGTCGGGTACAGGTTAAATACATGAGGCTTCCAACCATTTGTTTAAACAATGTTGCATCCACATCTACACCTTCACTTTTTTTTTTAACTTAGTACATAGAACAATAGGATTCTTCACTGAATTGCAATTTTTCATTCCAAACCTGTCAAGGAATTCATGAGCATACTTCCTTTTGCACATATGAATATCTTCAGAACTTTGTTGTATTTTAACACCTATAAAGTATTTTAATTTTTCAAGGTGTGTCATGTCAAACTCTAATTTCATAGAGCTTTTGAACTTCTAAAAAATGTCAACATCAATATCAAGTCATCAACATAGACACTAACAAAAAGAATTTTACCTCCTTCAATCTTGACAAATAAAGTAGACTCATAGTTGCATCTTTCAAAGAATTTGATTGTTCAGATATCCATATTGTTTGCTCCTGATAGTCAGGTTCAGCTATCTCCGTGCTCTTAGTTATGTCCACCATGAATACGTCGACAAGCTTGACAAACAAAGCCTCTTTAACTTTAGGCTCAGGCTCCCCCTCTGGTCGAGCTTTTTTCTTTTCAGCAAACTTGAGTCTTTTCCATCCTTCAACGCATTTTGAACCAAATCTCTGAAAAGCACATATTATGAGATTTTATGTCCAAGAAAATTATGAAATTTGCAAAAACCTTTTTTTTTCTTTGTTCTAACGACAGAGTTTTCAATCCCTTAGAAATCACTACCTGGTCGTCTGATCGCGACTTTATGAGTCGAATTTGGGGTACAAACTGCAAGTGCACAGTTCTATCGCGTAGTTTTAAAAGATATCGATCCCACAGGGACTTATGAATCGATATACCGTTATCTAAGGTCACTTCGTAAAGCTAAGGCGGATGATACTTTGATTGTTCGGGGGAAAAGTTAAAACTAAAATAAGATCTAGATTAAATATCAATTAAGCGGATATCGGTATGTAGTTCGTCGTAATTAGGGAATCAAATCTTCGTTGGTTTCTTGGTTTTTTTTAAATAAATCTTTTCAGTAAATACCATTGATTAAAAGTCTTTTCTCAAACTCTCGCTCTGTTGAAGAGACTATGACTTTATATTAACCCAACTGTCACTTATTGGTTAAGTCCAAAATCACCTTTTGAAAACAACAAAATCTATAGAAACTCTTTTTAAGAAAACACTAATCGTTTAAATACCCTCGTCTCAAACTCTTGCTCTGTTGACTTAGATTATATAATTAAATTCAAATGCTTAACTCTCGTCCTCACATTTAACTTTTAAAAATATTTTTTGAAAAAGATTAGAATTTAATTAACTCTAAAAATTGTTTTCGCCCTGATTTAGAATTAATGCTCAATTTACTATGTCCAGTTAAAAACTCAAACTCTCGTTCTATTGAATTTAACTTCTTTATGTCTTTTACTCTCGTACAAAAACTTTGTTATTAAATCTGTAAATTGGGACCATAAAAAGAGTGATTTATTTTTAAATGAAATTAAACCAACTTAGTTTCGATTCCTTTATTCCACTTACTTTACATACCGATACCTAAATAAATTAGCCAGACATGCTAAACAGATCTAAACAATGCACAAATAAATCCATCTCAGGCAAATAATATAAATAAACAATAAAAGGGCATATATAAATTCAAACAATAATTAAAGAACCTGAGTAATTAATAGCAGTCTTGAACACTCCACCACAGACCGGTTGGATTTGTTCTTGAATTCTTCAATCGGACTGGAAAATAAAAAGCGAAGGAATAAAAATCTAGGATCTAACGTAAGGTTAGATCTAGTAAAAGGTACACAATAGTTTCCGGTGTAGAAACTATTGTGTGAAAAATTAATTAAATGCTTAAGGAATTTCTGGAAAAGAAAAAATAACAATTGCAAATAAAAGTAAAAACTGTAAAAATAATGGTATGCTTGCACGGCTGGAAGAGAAAAATTGAACGAAGCAGAGAGACGGCCGGGAGTGAGAGAGAGCTGCAGGGTTTGCCAAAAGCCACTATTTATATTGTTTACTTTTTGTAACGGTCTCCAAAGGCTTTCCGTGTAAAAATCCTCACGTTCCACTAGTCAAGCGTAACAATAGGCTTCAACGTGCCTCTGTTGCGCTTCTGAAGCCAAAAATATAGGAGAATGGTGTGACGTCCGTCACACCATGTGTTACGCTCGTAACACAAGTGGGTAGGGCGTGACGCTCGTCACACCTTGTGTGGCGCTCGTCACAGGTGCAGCGCCTGTGCTTTTGGGCTGGGCCTTGGCTTGGTGGAATTTGCTTCTTTTCATTTCTTTTTGCACCTCCTTTTCTTCCTTTTTCACTTGTGCTTTAAATAAGCTACCTGAGATAAATAGAAAGCAAAATACCAAGTAATATCGAATAAAATGAAATAAATTGGAGTGAATAATAATATAATTTAATTAAATCGAGTCCTAGAATGTGATATAGTTTCATGTTATCAAACTCCCCCATACTTAAACCTTTGCTTGTCCTCAAGCAAAATACAGTATAGAAATCGTTTAAAAATTAGCCAGATGAAATTTCAAAACACACATCAATTCGTACTAGGCTGCAAGTAGATTTTGTTTAGGAGTAACTTGAGTTTAATCTTGACATCAACAACTACCGTTACAACCTCAGGTAACCTCACCTTATGCAAGCCAGTTCGAGTCATGCCATTATAGCTAGCCTAGTTCTTTTACTCTTATTTCACCCGTTTTCATTCTAGCGAAATCACATTAAGCCCTTTATCGTTTCGCGCACATAGTGGAGTGACCGGTTAGTGATTCTGATTCCCTTTTTAGCTTGAAGCTCTGGTACATTAGTAGGATAACTTCGTTATTTGATCCATTGCAAATTGCGGGGGATCGGACCGTAGCCCGCCCTACCAAGTTCAGCACCAGATACTTGCTGAACCAACTCATCATGGATCTTTCGTATTATGTTTTTGTATGATCTACAACCTTTAGATTAAATGATCTGGTAAGGATCACCTAACATAGTTAGTGCATTTCCTGATATATATTTTTTTATTTTGGGAATCATTCACTTATATTCATCGGCCCTCCACGTAGTTTGCTATTAAGATGGTGCTGACTTCTTGTATAAACTACTCGGGGTTACTATAAAGTTAAAAGTCCAGGGACTTGTATAACAGGTACCTTTCTGATCTAACATGTTGAGGTTTGTTTAGAGTGTTGGGGCGGTAATAATTTTTTGTTTTAATTTTTCTCAAGTTTGATGAAATAGGCAACCTTTATACTTACTGAGTGTGTTGAATTTTTGTTATGACTCATGAAAATTTGAGGGAATAGATAATAGAAATTTCTCATACTAGGGACTTAATTTAGAATAAATATATATTATAATAAGTATATATATATATATATATATATATATATATATATATATATATATATATATATATATATAAATAATAGAAAGGGAAATAACATTGAAAGGAGAGATAACGTACTTGAAAAGAGAAAGTTTAAAGAACAAGGTTTCCCCCCCCCCCCCCCCCCCCCCACTTAAATGAAACATTGTCCCCAATGTTTCGGAGAAAACAAAAGAAATACAAAAAGGAAGAAAAGAAAAGGAAACTAAAGTCAATGTTGCTTTCCGCCTCTTGTTCTTGGACCTGGTGATCTTTGACGTACTTCCAAATCATCAAACCTGCTGAGCAACTGAGCGAACCGCTGATCGGTGATTGCATTCCTCGCTTCCTGTTGTTGTTGCATCTGGCGCATCATCTGCATCACTTCGAGATTCTGCGCTTGTATACCATCGATAGCATCCATGATGTCGTCGTTGGTTGCTGGCCTTCTTCATCGACGACGTCGTGAGGATGGACCAGCTGCATTATCGGAAGGGTTGAGCGAGACTGATTGTTGTGCAGGAACTTGATCACCCTGCTCCATTTCGGCGAACTCGTCTGAAGGCGGATTTGCTTGTGTAGGCTCGGTGGCTTCGGGAGCATTCAGATCATAGATGTGGCGGTTGGGATTGGTGACATCTGTTAGGGCAATGTTGGGTAGAACAACGCTTGGGACTTCCTGGTTGTTCACCATAAGGTAATACCCTCCGCCTACTATGTTTTTGATTAGACGGCTGGACCGACAGTAACTTATATCCATAGATAGGGGAGGTAAAGATTCTAAATTTTGGAGTCGGTCCCCTAGGTTTAAGCCAAGTGTTATTGTGGTTATTAATCCACCTATTACAAAAGGTTGACGGCCTCTAGCACATAGGGTGCGGATGTGATGAAATAGGAAGGAGGCAGCGTTTACCTGAGTATCGCTTTCAAAGACGCATTGGAGGAAGAATAATTCCTTGGCGTTTACTTTGCTGTTGTTCGATCTTCCAAAAACTGTGTTTTGCAGGATGCGGATAAAGTACCGGATGGTTGGGTTATGTATATGGGAAGCAAGGAGCACATCCCAGTTGTTGGTTTCTACACCGGATATTTTCCTGAAGAGGTCGAAGGCGTGTATGTGCCACGGGGAGTTCGGAGGTATCCTAGGGTGGACTTGACCTTCTACGGGGAACTGTAGCATGGTACTCAATTGGATTTGGGAGAGGGAGTACTCGGTGTTGAACAAACGGAAGGTTGCGGTACCGGTTAAGTACTCGTCTTCACCGGTGGGAGTGTTGTACGAATAGGAACTTAAAAATTCTAAGGTTAGGGATGGATAGGTAGGTTGATTGTGAGTGCACAGAAAGGTTAAACCAACAAGGCGGAGCATCCATTCTATTCCTTGAAGTAATCCTAATTGTTGTAAACAAGTTAAATCAGGGTACCTGGTGGTTGGACGCCTCGCTGTTGGAAACGCTCGAATTGCTCCCTTTGATAATTATCATATTCGGATCGGAAGATGATATTTCCGAAAGCTTGGTTGCCCGCCATATCGATAAGTGGTTTGAAAGAAGTAAAGGGTAAGAAAATGAAATGTATTTTATAGAATGGTTTGTGGTGTATGAAGAAAGGTATGGTGGGTTTTTATAGGAAAAATTTGGAAGTTGGAAAGGGAGTGGTTGAAAAGTAAATAAATGTGGGTAAATGTGAATAAATGGGGAAGGTAAAAAGGTGGGATGGTGTAACGGTCGTGTCCCAACGGTTAGTAACGTTCACAAAGCCAGACGGTGTCACGCTTGTGACAGGGGCGTTACGGGCGTCACAAGCACTTGGTGTGACGTCCGTCATGGATAGTGTGACGCTCGTCACACGGTAAGCTGCAACGGTCACTGCTTGCGTTCTTCATAATAATTTATAGTAATTTATTTTTATTATTTTGTTTTGCTTCAGTTTATTTTATTCTGCTATTGTGATATTTTTAGATTGCCTTGCATGCTATTCTACTACCATTATATTGCATAAATATATTTTTAATAAGTCATGTAGGTAGCAACAGTAGAGAGCATTATTGATAGATATTGCATAAGTCATAATAAAGTAAAATAGATCAATAGCTTCATAAAATAATCATAATGTAACATTGGAAAACAAAAACAAAAATGCGAAAGATAAATAAATACTAATATTAAAAATAATATAAAAACTAATTAATAGCCTAAACTAAAACTAAGTAACTAAGAAAAACAACTTCTAGCCACTTGCGGGATCTCTGGCCGGAGGAGCAAAGGAGTTAACACGGTTTAGCAACTCATGGAACTGATTTGTCATGCTGTTCATATATCCCAGAAATTCTTGTCCCATGCTAGCTAGCTCTTCTCTGAGGGCGTCTTGTTCTGACATCAAGGCTTGAATGATGGTGTTATAATTATCTCCGGGCATATGATGTCTAGGATCAGGTATTGCCGACGCTTCGGTCGGGACAGGTTGAGGAGGAGGGTCAATATCATAATAACCAGATGGTGTCTGAGGGTCAGATTCAACATAAGAGATCTGGTCGTCACAAATCTCATAGTCCTGGATGGATTCAGTGGATCTAGCAGGAGAAGGTGTTCCGTTCAGGTTGTAAAGCCAGTTACTGCGGTTATGAACACTAGTCCTCGGACTAGGCAAGGTGAATAGGCAAAGAACTTGGTTGTTAATTATAAGCTCAAACTCTTCAGACCCTAGGTTTGCTATAAACATAGTGTTGAAGAGGAAGGGTATACTCATAGTCGCAATGCCACAAAAAGGGCTTAAGTCAAGCATAGGCTGACGTAATCCGATAGCATTACCAATCATGGTTATTAAACCGCCTATTTGAATTGGTGCTCGTTCATCTTGGATAAGGTGGTCAAAGTTTGCCAACATAAAAGTGGCACCGTTTACTGGACGGTTCTGGGAAGCACAAAATATGATGAAGAGTTCATCACGTGAAACTGAGGTACTATTTGACTTCTTCCCGAAAAGGGTGTGGGCCAGGATCTTATGGAAATAACGAAAGGCCGGGTTATGTATGTTTCCAGAAAGAAACTCATGTTCCTCGGGATCGTCATTTTCGGTCAAGCTTCCCCAAAAATGTTCAAGTTCTCTATATTCAAAAAGGTCTTCTTGGCTCACTGTGAATGTATCAAGGGAGGTAGGGAAACCTAAAAGGGTGGTAAAATCTTGAATGTTAAATTGATACTCCATGTTGAATATTCTGAACTGAATAAAACCTCTGCTTATTCCTTTTCCATGGCTGGGTAGATAGATCAGGGAACTAAGGAATTCTAGTGTCAGTCTCCGGTAGGTGACGAATTGTCTACGGATAGGAGAGGTTTCCCACCCTATCTGACTCAGCAAATACAGGACACTCTCTCTTAGTCCAAGGGCAGTCATTACCCAGTCATCAGCATACAAACTAGGTAGCATCTCTCTTTCTGCTAGTTCCTCAAACTTTTGTTTCTGAGCTTTCCCTCTGAATTTGATACCCATACGATCAATTTGTCCCATCAGGTTAGTGTTAGCTAGAGAAAGGAAAAACAAGAGTTTTAGTCAGGATTTGGTCAAATGCCGAAAGAATAGAAGAAGAAAAATTAAAATAGATTAAGAATGAATACTAAATAAAATTTTAAAAGAATAATTAAGTAAGAAATGAAAATATAAATATTTGTGGGTTGTCTCCCACTAAGCGCTTTGTTTAATGTCGCAAGCTCGACAAAAACTATCAAATATAATCTATAAATTCTAGAGGCACTACGTCTAAATGCAGGACTTGTGAGTCTTCAATGTTCTCTGTATGATGATAATGTTTTAGACGCTGCCCGTTTACGATAAACGGTTCAATGGATTTTCCTTTAATTTCCACCGCTCCACTGGGGAAAACATTGGTAATTTGAAATGGACCTGACCATCTAGATCGTAGTTTTCCCGGGAATAACTCTAGTCTAGAGTTAAATAACAGGACTGTATCGCCTTGTTTGAAGATTTTTCTTGCTATGCGCTTGTCATGCCATTGTTTTGTTCTTTCTTTGTAGATTCTGGCATTTTCGTAAGCGTCTCGTCTGAGTTCCTCTAGTTCGTTTATATCAAGGATTCGCTTTTCACCAGCGGCCTTATAGTTTAGATTTAGATTTTTATAAGCCCAGTAGGCTTTATGTTCTAATTCTACCGGGAGGTGGCAGGATTTTCCATAAATAAGCTTAAATGGGGTTGTTCCTATGGGAGTTTTGTAAGCGGTTCGATATGCCCATAAAGCTTCTGGTAATTTCAATGACCAGTCTTTCCTTGAGGTGGCGACTGTTTTTTCCAATATTTGTTTGATTTCTCTGTTAGACACTTCCACTTGCCCACTGGTTTGAGGGTGGTAAGGTGTCGCTACTCTATGTCTCACACCATACTTAAACAGTAGTTTTTCGAGTATCTTAGATATGAAATGCGATCCACCATCACTGACTACTATTCTCGGGACACCAAATCTTGGAAATATTATATTCTTAAAGAGTCTAGTTACTACTCGCGTGTCGTTTGTTGGAGAAGCTATAGCTTCAATCCATTTTGATACGTAGTCAACCGCTACGAGTATGTACTTGTTACCGAAAGAAGGTGGAAAAGGTCCCATGAAGTCTATTCCCCACACGTCAAAAATCTCTACTTCCAAAATGCCTTTTTGTGGCATCTCGTCACGTCTAGATATGTTTCCTGTGCGTTGACATCTATCACATTTCTTGATAGCCGCATGCACATTCTTCCATATATTCGGCCAATAAAAACCGGCTTGTAGGATTTTGGAGCAGGTTTTGGATGTACTTGCATGTCCACCATAAGGAGCGGAGTGACAGTGTTGGATTATATTTTCTACCTCTTCTTCGGGTATACACCGACGGAAAATATGTTAGGGACCAATTTGTACTACTTTTTATACCTTTTTATTGGTCCCTTTTACCAAGTTTTGATGTAATTACACACTTTTATCTTCATTTATTTGTATAAATGCAATTAGGTTTAATTTATTTTGTTTTGAATAGTTATTTCACATTTTTGTTAGTTGTGTAGAATTTTGGATAAGCAAGACTTTGGTTTCAACATGGCATTTTGGAGGAAGCTTGCCAAACAAGGAAGCTGGGAAAGCAACAGTTCGCGCCGCGAACTCCCTTCGCGCCGCGAAGGCTGCGAATCCAGCAAGCTGACCAAGGGTCAAATGTGCTGCTGTGCAGAAAAAGTAATTGCCATTTTGATGTCTGCCTGGAAAGTGCTTTTCTGCTGCTGATGACAATGTCCAAATAGGGAAATGTCAACCTTTTTGGTAGAGACAAAATAGTTTAACCTAGGGGATTGATGATTATTCCATTCATTCACACATTGGGCTGTAGAACTTTTGTAATAGAGAAAACCAGAGTTTTTCTTCTAAATCCTTCTGTTTGATAACAATGGTGATGAGGAGCTAAACTCCCTTTTTGTCAAGATTGGAGGTAGTAGCTATTCTCATCTATCTTTGTATTCACTTTGATTTATATATGAGATAGAGATTGTTGATGTATTGATTACTGTTTTTGTTTTAAGTTGAAAACCAGATTTGAGTAGTTGTCGAGAGAGATTACTCGAGTTTAGACATAAAACAGATTTTCGAGTAGTGAATAAGTCGTAGAGATAGATTTATTCATTACTATTCTTTGATATTGATCATTCAAGGTTACTATATTGATAGTTAGGTGGAGAGATCGTCTAAGGATCAATATAGTAACTATCACGATATCATTTAGACATAAATGACTTTGAGAGGATATTTGAACATCATCAATAATCTTGAATCTAATTATTTATCATAGGGAATCATAGGTATTTGAAATAGTGAACTCCAATCTTGCCAAGCTTTTATATTTGTCTAAAATCACTTAATAGTTTATGTTAACATTTATTAACAAGATATTTCTCCAAACAAAACAACCCTGTTACGTTCTAAACTTATAACATTTGAATTATCGAACGGCGGTAATATTACCCAATCTCTGTGGATACGATACAAAAATATTTGCCAAAGATATATTCTTTCAACAAATTGGCGCCGTTGCCGGGGATTGGTGTCGATATTACAAGCATTGCAATAATTCTTTGTTTTTAAGTTTTGTTACTTTTATTGTTATTCCTCTTTTGTTTCACTTGGTTTGTTAGTTTTGTAGATTCTAGTGCATGCGAGGAAAAGTAACCGAGGAGCAACTTCAATTCGATCCTGAAATTGAAAGAACACTTCGGAAGCTCAATAGCAAAACACGAAGAAGAAGGAAACTAGCCGAAGAGAGGAACCGGAGAGAAGAAGCATCTACTTCCGCACTTGTTCCAATCGAAGAAGTGGTTGTAGAAGCTTGTGAAGGAAACATGGCGGAGGATAATCGTACTGAAATGTCCGCTAATAGTCCAAGAAGGAATGCTCAATTTGCCCGTGGAGGAAGAAATACGGAGATGAAGACCGGAATCCTCCAACTTCTCTATGCAACTCCATTCACCGGAATGGATCACAAAGATCCGTATACCCATCTCATCAAATTCTATGAGATTGCGGGTTCTACGGGAATAGACGAGGCGGGTGAAGAGACGTTATTCAAGAGGATGTTCCCACACTCATTAGTGGGAAAAGCAAAGGAGTGGTACCTTGATCAAGAATCAAGAGTGATGACGGATTGGAATCTATTAGAAGAAAAGTTCTTAGAAAGATACTTCCCTCAATCCCGATTCATGGAAGCCAAGACGGCTATAGCTGTATTTACTCAAGGAGGAAACGAATCTCTAAATGAAGCTTGGGAGAGATTCAAATCAATGTTGAGGAAGTGTAAGGGACATGGTTTTGATGAGCTTACTCAAATCCACATCTTTTTGAATGGTCTCCAATCAACCCATAAGACACTTCTGGACGCCACCGCGGGTGGTTCGCTTATATCAAAAACTGCGGAGGAAGCTAAAGTCATTATTGAACGGATGGCCCGTAATGATCATCAAGGTCAACATGATCGTAGCCCTTCACAACGTAAGCCCGGAGTTTTGGAGTTGAATACCAATGATGCCATCCTTGCACAGAATAAGCTACTCTCTCAGCAAGTGGAGCTTCTTACTCAACAAATGGCCAAGCTTCCACAGCAAATAAAAGAGATTCAAGGTTTTCAAGTTCAGCATCAAGTCGCATGTTGTGAGTTGTGTCAAGGGGATCATCCTACTGGTTTTTGTCCTCCACCTCAAGAAGAAGTCAGTTATGTGAACAACCAAAACCAGGGATATCAAAGACAACAGCCTAACAATCAAGGCTATCAACCAAGAAACAATCAAGGGTATCAACCGTCAAGGTTCAACAATCAGAATTATCAACAGCAAAGCCCTTACCAACAACCAAACTCTCAAGGTCAGCAGTCGCAAGGAGGAAATTCCAAGCTAGAAGACACTCTTCAACAATTCATGCAAGCTTCTATGGCAAATCAGAAAAGTAACGAGGCGGCAATAAAAAATCTGGAAAATCAAGTAGGCCAACTCGCGAAGCAGCTGTCGGAACAAAATGCAGGGCCTTCTTTTTCTGCTAACACTCAACCAAATCCAAAGGAGCATTGCAAAGCAGTTGTCACAAGGAGCGGTAAAGCGTTGGTAAGTGAAAAAGGTAAAGAAATTGTAGAAGAGAACACCACTGAGGGGATTCTGGAAGAAACAGATATAGTTGGTGAGAGAAAAAATGATTCTGGAAATGCTCAGTTCGCGCCGCGAACCACCTTCGCGCCGCGAAAAGAGCAGGTTCTGCCCACTGCTGTACAGACTGATTGTGAGGAGAAAAAAGATGCTGAATCGAAGAAAAAGAAGAAATCTGAGAAGGGAGTGAATGTCATCCCAACTCAACATCTACCCTACCCACATGCTCCATCAAGGAAAGACAATGCTAGGCACTATGCACGATTCATGGACATTTTCAAGCAACTCCAAATCAACATTCCATTTTCTGATGCACTAGAACAAATGCCACGATATGCTAAATTTATGAAAGACATTCTTACCAAGAAAAGGCGACATGTGGAAGATGAGACCATCATTCTTGATGCACGGTGTAGCGCAATCATTCAGAAGACTTTACCTCGGAAGGAGTCCGACCCGGGACGGGTTGTTCTACCGGTAACCATTGGAAGCACATACGTTGGGAATGGTTTGATAGATTTGGGCTCTAGTATAAATTTAATTCCCCTTTCCATTGTCAAACGATTGGGAAATGTGGAGATTAAATCAACAAGAATGACCTTACAACTAGCAGACAAGTCTACAACCTCACCATACGGAATTGCCCAAGACATGCTCGTAAAAGTGGACAAATTTCTATTTCCTGTGGATTTTGTAATAGTAGAGATGGATGAGGACCGCGATGTACCCCTAATCCTTGGAAGACCTTTTATGAAGACCGCTCGAATGATGATCGACATAGATGATGGGCTTATGAAGGTTAGAGTGCAAGATGAAGAGGTGACTTTTAACCTTTTCGAAGCAATGAAACATCCAACTGACAAGCATGATTCTTTTCGAATTGATGCAAGTGAAGAGGAAGTAGTGGAGGTCGTGAATCAAATCCATATTTCTAACCCTTTGGAAAGATCCCTTATTGGAGCATACAATGTGTTAACTGACAATGAGGAACGAGAGATCGAAGCGATGTTGCGTGAGTTAGAATCTTGTGGTGAACTGGCCTATCAAGAAGAATTAGTGGAAGATTTGAATGCAAAGAAGGAAACTGAAGAGCAAAAGTTAGAATTGAAGATGCTTCCGTCGCATTTGAAGTATGTGTTTCTTGGAGATGAGTGTACCAAACCGGTGATTATAAGCAACACATTGTCCACGCAGGAGGAAGATAAGTTGATTCGAGTTTTGAAAAAGAACCAAGGTGCGATAGGGTGGGTTTTATCCGATTTGAAGGGTATTAGTCCAGCATATTGCATGCACAAGATAATGATGGAGGAAAACTTCAAACCGGTTGCACAACCTCAGAGGCGTTTGAATCCATCAATGAAAGAGGTGGTTCGGAAAGAAGTTGTTAAACTTTTAGAAGCAGGAATGATTTATCCCATATCTGATAGTGCATGGGTGAGTCCGGTACAAGTGGTCCCCAAGAAAGGTGGAATGACGGTGATTAAAAACGATAAAAACGAGTTGATTCCGACGAGAACAGTGACAGGGTGGAGGATGTGCATCGATTATAGAAGGTTGAACCAAGCCACAAGAAAAGATCATTTCCCACTACCTTTCATGGATCAAATGTTGGAGCGGCTCGCCGGCAAAAACTTCTACTGTTTCTTGGACGGATATTCGGGGTATAATCAAATTTCAGTAAATCCGGCAGACCATGAGAAAACAACTTTTACATGTCCCTTCGGCATTTTTGCTTACCGAAGAATGCCTTTTGGATTATGTAACGCACCGGCCACGTTTCAACGGTGTATGCAAGCTATCTTTTCAGACCTGATAGAAGAATGCATCGAGGTGTTCATGGACGATTTTTCTGTTTATGGATCATCTTTTGAAGTGTGCTTGAAGCATCTTGATGTAGTTCTAGAGAGATGCGTGGAGACCAACCTAGTGCTCAACTGGGAAAAATGCAATTTTATGGTAACTGAGGGTATAGTGCTTGGTCACAAGATTTCTTCTGAAGGGCTAGAGGTGGACAAGGCCAAGGTGGAAATTATTGAAAAGCTGCCACCTCCAACCAACATCAAAGGAATAAGAAGCTTTCTAGGACATGCCGGTTTCTACCGGAGATTCATACAAGACTTCTCAAAGATCGCAAAGCCACTGAGTAATTTACTCAACAAAGGTACGCCTTTTCTTTTTGATGAGTCATGTCTTAAAGCCTTCTTAGATTTGAAACAAAAGTTGATCATCGCACCAATAATCGTAGCACCAAACTGGAATCTTGATTTTGAACTCATGTGTGATGCTAGCGATTATGCAGTGGGTGCGGTGTTAGGACAAAGAAGCGATAAAGTTTTCCATGCCATACACTATGCTAGTAAGGTGTTGAATGACGCCCAAGTTAATTACGCAACAACTGAAAAAGAATTGCTAGCCATAGTATATGCATTGGAAAAATTTAGAGCTTATTTGATTGGTTCAAGAGTTGTAATTTACACTGACCATTCTGCAATCAAATATCTGCTTACCAAGCCGGATTCAAAACAAAGGCTTATTCGTTGGATCCTTTTATTACAAGAGTTTGATCTAGAGATTAGGGATAAAAAAGGTTCCGAGAACTTGGTAGCAGATCATCTGTCTCGATTGGTCAATGTAGAAATTACAAACAAACAAGAAGAGGTGAGAGAAGAATTTCCAGATGAAAAACTCTATGTGATTCAAGTGAGGCCTTGGTTTGCTGATTTTGCTAACTACAAAGCAACTGGTTTAACACCGGAAGACCTCACTTGCAATCAAAGAAGGAAATTCTTAGCTGATGCAAAATATTATGTCTGGGATGACCCTTATCTTTTTAAAGTGGGGGCAGACAATATTTTGAGAAGGTGTGTAACAATGGAGGAATCAAGAGACATTCTGTGGCACTGTCACAACTCTCCGTATGGAGGTCACTATAGTGGTTTGAGAACAGCCACTAAAGTACTCCAATCGGGTTTTTATTGGCCATCTTTATTCAAAGATGCGCACGAACATGCGAAGAGTTGTGATGCATGTCAACGGAGTGGCGGAATAGGAAAACGGGATGAAATGCCTCTAACCAACATGCTAGAAGTAGAAGTTTTTGACTGTTGGGGTATTGATTTCGTTGGCCCATTCCCCTCTTCTTTCTCTAATGAGTACATTTTAGTAGCTGTCGATTATGTTTCGAAGTGGGTGGAAGCAATTGCCTCACCCAAGGCCGATGCCAAAACCGTGATCAAATTTTTAAAGAAGAACATATTTTCACGTTTTGGTGTGCCTCGAGTGTTGGTGAGTGATGGAGGCTCACACTTCTGCAATACACCATTAGAAAAAGTTTTGCAACATTATGGTGTAAAGCATAAAGTGACCACTCCCTACCACCCACAAGCGAACGGTCAAACTGAGGTCTCAAACCGGGAAATCAAACGGATACTTGAGAAGACTGTTTCAAACTCAAGAAAGGATTGGTCCTTAAAACTTGATGAGGCTTTGTGGGCATATCGCACTGCTTACAAAGCACCTATTGGGCTGACTCCGTTTCAACTGGTGTATGGGAAGACTTGTCATCTTCCAGTTGAAATGGAGCATAGAGCATTATGGGCTCTTAAGTTCTTGAACTTCGACTCCACTCTAGCTGGAGAGAGAAGGAAAGGTCAACTCCATGAGTTGGAGGAACTAAGGAACAATGCATATCATTCCAATAAGTTGTACAAGGAGAAGACAAAAGCCTACCATGATGGGAAGGTCCGCCCAAAAGAGTTTCATGTTGGCCAGATGGTATTGCTTTTTAATTCAAGGTTAAAGTTGTTTCCGGGTAAATTGAAGTCCAAATGGTCTGGACCATTTGTTGTCAAAGAAGTACGGAATTATGGTGCCATTGTGATAGAGGACCCAAAGTCGCAAGAAAGCTGGACTGTCAATGGGCAAAGACTGAAGGTCTATCATAGCGGTGACATAACCCGTGATGTGTGTGTCCTTTCATTATCTGGATCAAGTTAATTGAGGTACCGTCGAGCTTTTAACGACGTTAAACAAAGCGCTGGTTGGGAGGCAACCCAACGTTGTTTGTGTGCAATTTAAATTTCTCTGTTGTGTGATTCTTAGCTCTGATTGAAGTTTTAAAAAATTTTTTGAAGTTCTGTTTTTTGCAGTTCGCGCCGCGACCTCCTGTTCGCGCCGCGAACTGATTGAATAAATTTGAGTGCTTTCTGTTTTTTGCAGTTCGCGCCGCGACCCCCTGTTCGCGCCGCGAACTGAATGAAAAAATTTTAATTGGTTCTGTTTTCTGCAGTTCGCGCCGCGACCCCCTGTTCGCGCCGCGAACTTTGCGTGACAGAATTCATTTAAATACTGTTTAGGTCAATTCAGTTTCATTTCAAACTTCCTCTTTTCAAACCCTTTTGCCGCGCTTTCATCCCAACCCCCAAATTCCACCATTTCTCAACATTTTTCAGTATTTCACTCTTCCAATCTTCTTCTTTTTGCAAGTGTAGAGATTCTAAAGGTATGTAATCTTCATTTCCTCTTTTCCAATCCCTTTTTGGGGTTTTTCAATTTAGGGTTGGTTAGAGATGTATTTTTCTGTGAATGCTTTTGGAATTGCTATGCTTGTGTGAAATAGAATAGGATTAGGCTAGGGTTATGCAGTTTGACTGTTTGGGTATGTTAAATCCCTCTTTGGTGAAACCCTAGAAAGCAATTGGGGATTTCCTGAAATCGCAGGGTTCGCGCCGCGAACCTCCCTTCGCGCCGCGAACTGTGAATTCCAGCAGCCATTTTCTTTTTGATTATTGACTAATGCTGTAATGTTTGTTTTGTGGTTGTGCTGGTTTTGATTGCAGATGTCTAAGAGAACTAAGACCACAGCACCTCCTCAGGCCCGTGCTACCCGAAGGTTCATCAGTGAGGAGCACGAAGCACGCTTTGAGAGTCTTGTCAAGAGGACTATTCTACCGGAAAGGTTTATCCGCCTGGCTCCAACTGGAGTGTATCACAGAGTGGTTGAGGTTTTCGAGCAAAGAAAATGGATGAAGTTGTGTGAGCCGGAAGCCGCAATCAACTACGACCTTGTCCGAGAATTCTACGCGAATGCGATGCATCGTGAGGAAGGTACGACCTTCATTCACCAGTCCAGGGTAAGGGGAAAGATTGTGTCATTTGGAAGGAATGACATTAATTCTTATCTAGGTCACCCCTTAACTCTTGGAGAGGGGGAGAGTTGTGAGTACAATACCATGGTGGCAGCTGACAGGTGGAACCTAGAAGCAGTCAATGCCACCCTTTGTCTCAGAGGAAAATCGTTTGAAGTGAATGACCAAGGGCACCCGAAATTGTGGAAGAGGGAAAATTTCAATTTGGAAGCTAGAGCTTTTTTGGTGCTACTGTTAACCAATATCAGACCAAGAAGCCACACCACCACAATTCCTATGGATGTCGGGTGTCTCTTGTACTGCATCATGATCGGGAAGACGGTGGATGTTGCAGCCCTCATTTCATGCGAGATGAGAAAGATTGTGTTAAGTGGAACAAATTTCGGGGGCAAAGCTGGTGTGCTAGCTTATCCAGGACTCATCATGGGATTGTGCCGTAGGGCCAATGTTCACATTCCTGAGGAAGTGCACTACTCGATCACCAGTGTGATCAGTGACGCTTATTTGAACAGGTTTCTGCAGAACCCGAATGAGAAGACTGATGCATCTGGTACTTCTTCCTCTCGGTCCCGAGCCAGGTCCCGTTCTCAACCTCAACCTCAGAGTACCCCAGGTTTTGATCAGATGGCTTTTGCCAACTACTGCTGTGAGAACTTTGAGGCCTCCAGGAGGTCTCAATCATTTCTTTTTGATGCCATGCAGCAGCAGTTCCAGAATACGTTTCTGGCACCAGAGGCCCGTACTTTTCCATCGCAAGCTGACTATGCAGCTTATGCTAATTGGCCTGTGGGCAGGCCAAATTTTATGGGGGGTGCAGGAGGTAGTGCTGACCCAAATGAGGAGATGGAAGATGTTCTCGGAGGTGTAGGTGGTGATGAAGAGGAAGAGAATTGAATTTGTGGAGTTTTGAAGAGAATTGTTTGTTTGAATTTCGTTTGACTAATTCTGTTTTTGTTTTGGGAATTTTGTAATGTACTTTTTGGTGGCTCTAGTTCACCGTGACTTTATCTTAGCACTTTAATTTTTCTTTAGTCTTTTTATAATTGCATGAGTACTTTGTGAAATTTAAGTGTGTTTTTAATCAAATTGGTTTACCAACAGTTCTAGTTAATTGTTCTTACGCTTAAGTCAAGCCTAAAGCAACCAAGAGTTGTTCGCAAAGAAAGAAGCATAGGATACTTCGAGTGGTGATGATGAGAATTAGTGTCGGCAATTTCAAGGTACACTTTATCGCTTTCTAGACTTAACATGAGTAGGTTGATGTTGTGTGCAAATTCCATTTCATAAATTCATTGAAGTATATGTCAGTTTTGAATCAAAATAGGACTTAACCATTTGTGAGGAAACTTTCCATTGTGCACTAAAAAAGCGGGAAACCGAGCATTATTTTGACTCATTCTTATCATGCTAAATCATGCATCAATCTAATGTTGTGTGAAATTTTTGAAAATGATAGAGGCAATTTTTGTGAGAAAAACCACTTGACCAAAAAGCTTAAATCAACGAACCTTGTGAGGAGTAATCCTTAGTTAACCCCCTTTGAGCTTGTTAGGATTCATTTGATTGATCATTGTAAAATCAATTGAAAATTGTGGAATAAATGAATCCTAATTTCTTTCGCATCAGTTGAAACCTCAAACCGAGTTGTTTGCAAAAAAAAAATTTTGCCTTTTGCTTATTCTTAAGTAGGGAGCATTATTGAATAAATCGGTTGTGGAATCTAAAGTTGGGGAGAGTAAAGTGAAGAGTTGATAGGGAACTTGGAATAGTGAGTTTCTTTGGAAGGGTAAGAATATGAAAAGAAACAAGAAAAAGAAATCACCCTTGAAACCATAGAGCATATAAAAAAAAAAAAAAAAAAAAAAAAAATATAAAATAAAATATGCTAATGGTTGTGTGGATTTGAAAAGAAAAGATAGGAACCAAGGAAAAGGAAATTGGTAGAGTTGAATCTTTGGGAATGCTCCCTTAGGATAGGCAACCTTTTTGAATTCTCTTAATCATATCCTTTCTTGCAACCTAAGCCAAATTACAACCTTTGAAAGACCTCTTGATTCTCATTTTTCACATGATTTGGTACTTGTTGTGATAGCCGCATGATTCGATTTGTTGTTGATTTAACTGCTTGGATGAGTGAAAGTAACCCTTCATGTTATTCATCAACATTGATGTGTGCGTAAGTTTGATTCAATTTTGACATGTATAGCTTTGAGATACTTGGAATGATTTTTGCACTTTACCATTTCCCTTATTCATGTTTGTCTAGAATTGAGAGAGGTGAATTGAGAAGAGGCCAAACACTTTTGAACCATTTGAATGTCCTTGATAAATGCTTGTTTAAATCTTTTGTGTCATGATCTTGGTTGTGAGGGTGGAAACTTTTGTTTAGGGACAAACAAAATGCTAAGTTGGGGAGAGTTGTTAGGGACCAATTTGTACTACTTTTTATACCTTTTTATTGGTCCCTTTTACCAAGTTTTGATGTAATTACACACTTTTATCTTCATTTATTTGTATAAATGCAATTAGGTTTAATTTATTTTGTTTTGAATAGTTATTTCACATTTTTGTTAGTTGTGTAGAATTTTGGATAAGCAAGACTTTGGTTTCAACATGGCATTTTGGAGGAAGCTTGCCAAACAAGGAAGCTGGGAAAGCAACAGTTCGCGCCGCGAACTCCCTTCGCGCCGCGAAGGCTGCGAATCCAGCAAGCTGACCAAGGGTCAAATGTGCTGCTGTGCAGAAAAAGTAATTGCCATTTTGATGTCTGCCTGGAAAGTGCTTTTCTGCTGCTGATGACAATGTCCAAATAGGGAAATGTCAACCTTTTTGGTAGAGACAAAATAGTTTAACCTAGGGGATTGATGATTATTCCATTCATTCACACATTGGGCTGTAGAACTTTTGTAATAGAGAAAACCAGAGTTTTTCTTCTAAATCCTTCTGTTTGATAACAATGGTGATGAGGAGCTAAACTCCCTTTTTGTCAAGATTGGAGGTAGTAGCTATTCTCATCTATCTTTGTATTCACTTTGATTTATATATGAGATAGAGATTGTTGATGTATTGATTACTGTTTTTGTTTTAAGTTGAAAACCAGATTTGAGTAGTTGTCGAGAGAGATTACTCGAGTTTAGACATAAAACAGATTTTCGAGTAGTGAATAAGTCGTAGAGATAGATTTATTCATTACTATTCTTTGATATTGATCATTCAAGGTTACTATATTGATAGTTAGGTGGAGAGATCGTCTAAGGATCAATATAGTAACTATCACGATATCATTTAGACATAAATGACTTTGAGAGGATATTTGAACATCATCAATAATCTTGAATCTAATTATTTATCATAGGGAATCATAGGTATTTGAAATAGTGAACTCCAATCTTGCCAAGCTTTTATATTTGTCTAAAATCACTTAATAGTTTATGTTAACATTTATTAACAAGATATTTCTCCAAACAAAACAACCCTGTTACGTTCTAAACTTATAACATTTGAATTATCGAACGGCGGTAATATTACCCAATCTCTGTGGATACGATACAAAAATATTTGCCAAAGATATACTCTTTCAACAAAATACCGTCGGGGCCTCTTTTGAAAAGTAAAGGGTCATCCCAGTAGTAGTGTTTTATGTCATAGAAGAATCGTTTCTTTTGCTGGTAGGGTAAAGTAGGTGGAACTATTCCGGCAACTAAATAATTTACGAGATCAGCGTACCATGGTGTAACAGATATAGCTAAGGTGGTTTCTACCTGTTTATCAACTTTATTTTCCTCCAAAGTAGCTATAAGTTTATCGTACGAGAAATCATCGTTGATCGATGTTCTTTCCGGTTCCAGGTTTTCGAGTCTAGAGAGGTGATCTGCTACTACGTTTTCAGTTCCTTTCTTGTCTTTGATTTCCAAATCGAACTCTTGTAGCAGCAGGATCCACCTTAGGAGTCTAGGTTTAGCATCCTTTTTTGTTAAGAGGTACTTGATAGCAGCGTGGTCAGTGTAAATGATTATTTTGGCTCCGACCAAGTAAGAACGAAATTTATCTAGCGCAAATACTACTGCTAAAAGTTCTTTCTCGGTTGTGGCGTAATTCATTTGTGCTTCATCTAGAGTTCTACTTGCGTAGTATATGACGTGAAGCTTTTTATCCTTTCGTTGTCCTAAAACAGCACCCACAGCGTAATCACTGGCATCACACATTATTTGGAATGGTTCATTCCAATCTGGTGTCTGCATTATGGGCGCGGAGATCAATGCTTGTTTAAGTGTTTGAAATGCTTCTAAACATTTATTGTCGAATATGAATTCAGCATCTTTCATCAATAGTCCGGTCAAAGGTTTAGTTATTTTAGAGAAGTCTTTAATGAATCGTCGATAAAAACCGGCATGTCCTAAGAAGCTTCGTACTTCTCTCACAGTTTTCGGAGGTTGAAGGTTTTCGATTACCTCTATTTTAGCCTTGTCTACTTCAATTCCTCTATTTGAGCTGATGTGTCCTAAAACAATTCCTTCTTGTACCATGAAGTGACATTTTTCCCAATTAAGTACTAGGTTTACTTTTACACATCGTTCCAGAACTCTTTCTAGGTTTTCAAGACATTCTTCAAAGCTTTGTCCGCATACGGAGAAATCGTCCATAAATACCTCCATGATGTTTTCGAGAAAATCGGCGAATATCGCCATCATGCACCTTTGGAAGGTTGCAGGAGCATTGCACATTCGTCGGTAAGCGAAGGTACCAAAAGGACACGTGAATGTTGTCTTTTCTTGGTCATCAGGATGAATTGGTATTTGAAAGAAGCCTGAATAACCGTCTAGATAGCAGAAGTGAGAATGTTTTGCTAATCGTTCTAACATCTGGTCAATGAATGGTAAAGGGAAATGATCTTTTCGGGTTGCTTTGTTTAGTTTCCTATAGTCAATGCACATTCTCCATCCCGATTCGATTCGTTTAGTTATAGTTTCTCCTTTTTCATTTTCAATAACTGTTATACCTCCTTTCTTCGGTACTACGTGTGCAGGACTAACCCATTTGCTATCAGATATAGGATATATGATACCTGCCTCTAATAACTTGGTTATTTCCTTCTTCACTACCTCACTCAGGATCGGGTTTAGTCTCCTCTGGTGTTCCCTAGAAGTTTTACAGTCTTCTTCTAGCATGATACGGTGCATACAAATAGAAGGACTTATTCCTTTAAGGTCGGTGATGTTGTATCCTAGTGCGGTTGGATATTTTCTTAAGATATGCAAAAGTTTTTCTGTTTCGAGTTTTCCTAGGTCTGCATTAACTATCACTGGCCGTTCAAGTTCTAAGTCTAGGAATTCATATCTCAGATTTTTGGGAAGTGTTTTCAGGTCTAAGGTTGGTTTCTTAAGGCATTGCGTAGGATCCGGTGTTATTGCCAAACATTGGTTAAGTTTGTCTTCTACAAGATAGTCAGATGATTTGTGATTTTCTAACTCTGTTTCTTTTATGCATTCATCGATGATATCCATGAAGTAACATGTGTCTTCTATTGCAGGTGCTTTCAAAAATTGGGAAATAATGAACTCAATTTTCTCTTCTCCCACTTCGAAAGTGAGTCGTCCTCGTTTTACGTCTATGATCGCACCGGCAGTTGCTAAGAACGGTCTTCCCAGTATAATGGGTGTAACTTCATCTTCTCTAATGTCCATAATTATAAAATCGGTTGGAATGTAGAATTGACGTATGCGCACGGGAACGTTTTCAAGAATTCCTATAGGATATTTAACAGAACGATCCGCTAGTTGCACAGACATTTTAGTTGGTCTTAATTCTCCCATTTCAAGTTTCTTGCATATGGATAAAGGCATAACACTAATATCGGCTCCTAAATCGCATAAGGCCTTGTCTATGACAAATTTTCCTATGTGACAGGGTATAGAGAAACTACCTGGATCTTTAAGTTTAGGAGGCATATTTTGGATTATAGCGCTACATTCAGCAGTGAGTGTAACAGTTTCGCTATCTTCAAGTTTCCTTTTATTAGAAAGAATTTCTTTTAAGAACTTAGCATATGAGGGCATATGCGTAATAGCTTCTGTAAAAGGAATTGTGACGTTTAATTGTTTCAGTAGGTCAACAAAATTTTTAAATTGGCCCGCATCTTTGGTTTTAATAAGCCTTTGAGGGTAAGGAATAGGTGGTTTATAAGGTGGTGGAGGTATATAAGGTTCTTTCTTTTCTACGGTTTCCTTATTACTCTCTTCCTTTTCCTTAGGTTTATTTTCTTCCTCAGTCGTCTTTTTAGAGTTTTGGTTCTCAGTTCTTGGATCAGACGGTCCTTCCACTTCCGTTCCACTTCTTAGTATGATTGCATGAGCGTGGCTTCTCGGGTTAGGTTGGGGCTGTCCAGGAAATGAGCCAGTTGGGGCAGCAGTAGGCGCTTGTTGTTGAGCTACTTGTGATATTTGTGTTTCCAGCATTTTGTTATGAGTAGCCAGGGCATCTACTTTACTTGCTAGTTGTTTAATTTGTTCGCCAGTGTGTACATTCTGGTTTAAGAAATCTTTATTGGTTTGCTGTTGAGAAGCTATGAAGTTCTCCATCATGATTTCCAAGTTGGATTTCCTAGGAACGTTATTGTTAGGTGTAGATGGGATCGACTTTTGATATCCCGGAGGTATAGCTGGGGCTTGATTTGGAGCTTGTCCAGGCGCGTATAAGGCATTATTACTCTTATATGAAAAATTAGGATGATTCTTCCAGTTGGAGTTATAGGTATGCGAGTAGGGATTTCCTTGAGCATAGTTTACTTGCTCTGCTTGGATTCCTGTTAGGAGCTGACAATCTGCAGGAGTGTGACCTTGGATTCCACAGACCTCGCAATTCTGAGTTATGGCAACCACGGTGGCTGGAGGTGATACATTTAAACTTTCAATTTTCTGGACCAGAGCATCCACTTTTGCATTAACATGATCAAGGTTACTTATCTCGTACATGCCACTTTTCGCTTGAGGTTTTTCTACCATTGTTCTTTCGCTTCCCCACTGGTAGTGGTTTTGGGCCATGCTCTCGATAAGTTGATAAGCATCAGCATAAGGTTTGTTCATAAGTGCACCACCTGCGGCGGCGTCTATTGTTAACCTCGTGTTGTACAAGAGACCATTATAGAAGGTATGAATCACTAACCAGTCCTCTAAACCATGGTGTGGACAAAGTCTCATCATGTCTTTGTATCTTTCCCATGCTTCGAAAAGAGACTCGTTATCTTTCTGTTTAAATCCATTTATATGGGCTCTTAACATAGCTGTTTTGCTCGGCGGAAAATATCGGGCAAGGAAGACTTTCTTCAACTCGTTCCACGTGGTGACTGAGTTGGAAGGAAGAGACTGAAGCCATCTTCTAGCGCTATCTCTTAACGAGAAAGGAAAGAGACGAAGTCGAATTGCCTCTGAAGTGACACCATTAGCTTTAACAGTATCAGCGTATTGGACAAATACGGATAAATGAAGGTTTGGATCCTCGGTAGGATTTCCAGAGAATTGGTTCTGTTGCACTGCTTGCAACAGTGAAGGTTTAAGTTCGAAGTTGTTTGCTTCGATTGCGGGTGGAGCAATACTCGAATGCGGCTCATCTTGCGATGGAGCGGCATAATCTCGAAGAGCACGAGCTGGTTCTGCCATCTCGGGTATCGGTGAAGGAAGAAGATTTTTGAGATCAGGAATTTCAATAGGAGGGAGATTGTTTGCAGCACGATATTCCCGAATTCTTCGTAAGACTCGGAGATATAGTTCGATGTCGTTGATTCGTAAGTAGAACGGCTCGCCTTGTGAGCGAGTGTGTGGCATACAAGTCAACGAAAGAAATAAAAATTAAAAATAAGCCTTAGCCTCTACAGCGTAACAGAAGAGTTACGATATCGACTAAATAAAAGTCCCCGGCAACGGCGCCAAAAACTTGATCGCGACTTTATGAGTCGAATTTGGGGTACAAACTGCAAGTGCACAGTTCTATCGCGTAGTTTTAAAAGATATCGATCCCACAGGGACTTATGAATCGATATACCGTTATCTAAGGTCACTTCGTAAAGCTAAGGCGGATGATACTTTGATTGTTCGGGGGAAAAGTTAAAACTAAAATAAGATCTAGATTAAATATCAATTAAGCGGATATCGGTATGTAGTTCGTCGTAATTAGGGAATCAAATCTTCGTTGGTTTCTTGGTTTTTTTAAAAATAAATCTTTTCAGTAAATACCATTGATTAAAAGTCTTTTCTCAAACTCTCGCTCTGTTGAAGAGACTATGACTTTATATTAACGTAGTTGTCACTTATTGGTTAAGTCCAAAATCACCTTTTGAAAACAACAGAATCTATAGAAACTCTTTTTAAGAAAACACTAATCGTTTAAATACCCTCGTCTCAAACTCTCGCTCTGTTGACTTAGATTATATAATTAAATTCAAATGCTTAACTCTCGTCCTCAAATTTAACTTTTAAAAAAACTTTTTGAAAAAGATTAGAATTTAATTAACTCTAAAAATTGCTTTCGTCCTGATTTAGAATTAATGCTCAATTTACTATGTCCAGTTAAAAACTCAAACTCTCGTTCTATTGAATTTAACTTCTTTATGTCTTTTACTCTCGTACAAAAACTTTGAATTAAACCTGTAAATTGGGACCATAAAAAGAGTGATTTATTTTTAAATGAAATTAAACCAACTTAGTTTCGATTCCTTTATTCCGCTTACTTTACATACCGATACCTAAATAAATTAGCCAGACATGCTAAACAGATCTAAACAATGCACAAATAAATCCATCTCAGGCAAATAATATAAATAAACAATAAAAGGGCATATATAAATTCAAACAATAATTAAAGAACCTGAGTAATTAATAGCAGTCTTGAACACTCCACCACAGACCGGTTGGATTTGTTCTTGAATTCTTCAATCGGACAGGAAAATAAAAAGCGAAGGAATAAAAATCTAGGATCTAACGTAAGGTTAGATCTAGTAAAAGGTACACAATAGTTTCTGGTGTAGAAACTATTGTGTGAAAAATTAATTAAATGCTTAAGGAATTTCTGGAAAAGAAAAAATAACAATTGCAAATAAAAGTAAAAACTGTAAAAATAATGGTATGCTTGCACGGCTGGAAGAGAAAAATTGAACGAAGCAGAGAGACGGCCGGGAGTGAGAGAGAGCTGCAGGGTTTGCCAAAAGCCACTATTTATATTGTTTACTTTTTGTAACGGTCTCCAAAGGCTTTCCGTGTAAAAATCCTCACGTTCCACTAGTCAAGCGTAACAATAGGCTTCAACGTGCCTCTGTTGCGCTTCTGAAGCCAAAAATATAGGAGAATGGTGTGACGTCCGTCACACCATGTGTTACGCTCGTAACACAAGTGGGTAGGGCGTGACGCTCGTCACAGGTGCAACGCCTGTGCTTTTGGGCTGGGCCTTGGCTTGGTGGAATTTGCTTCTTTTCATTTCTTTTTGCACCTCCTTTTCTTCCTTTTTCACTTGTGCTTTAAATAAGCTACCTGAGATAAATAGAAAGCAAAATACCAAGTAATATCGAATAAAATGAAATAAATTGGAGTGAATAATAATATAATTTAATTAAATCGAGTCCTAGAATGTGATATAGTTTCATGTTATCATCGTCATAAACTAAAAGGTTGAAAATCTAGTCACATTTAATTACATCAAATGTATAAGTCTTTATAATTAATTTTTTGTTTTTATGTTCAATGTGATTTTTTTCATTTGAAGGTTTCAATAACTTACTCACATAAGGAGGTCCTGATTTTAATTCTTCCACAATGACCTCATTCTCTTTAAAACAACCGTTGTTTGTGTCAAATAAACTATATATTTCATCTATCTCGACATAAGCTATTTTTTCTTTTTTATAGTACTTACTTGATCTGGCCTTTTCAGCGTTCGAGTACCATATATGCTAGTTGGGTCATATCCCTTAGATATTGTGTATCTAGTTTCTTTCTAATGGAATAGTCTAGACCCCCAACTTCCATTTCGACCAACTCATGTTCAGGGACTTGCATAAAGCATATTGCCTTAAGAAGTCTAAACTTGTTCAAATAATCATTAATCAACTTAGGAATTTTACGCCTAATATTGGTCAGTTCCTTAAGGCTAATTTTCGACTGGCCCATGTAAAACTGCTCATTAAATAATCTCATAATCTCTCTAATTGACTTCAAGTATGTATGGAATTAGGAGGGAGTGTTGTGAACCACATAAATACATATTTTGTTAGAGAATTTGAAAAATATTTCACCTTTAAATTCTCATTATTAGCATAAGCCCCTCCCTCATTCTGGTTTCTAGTAACATGCTTGATTGTTGACTCGTTAGTCTCACCAGAAAACTTAATGAATTTGGGGAATTTTAAACCCCTGGGGAGTTCGGTTTGTCGAACATATACTGATAATGGAATACGTAATTAGGCTTATGAAGGTTGGCGTTTAGGCCATTTTGGGCTAGAATATGTTCGACCACGTTCATTATTCTGCCCCCACCCAAAAAAATTATTTTTTTGGACATTTATAAGTACTTGGCCGACATTCTGGTTTCTGGGTACCATAACTATTTTAGGATCATTCTGGGCTTGGTTCCTCTCTACCATCTCCAGTGGAGGTTGTTCGACTAGAACTTGGTTAACCAGTAAAGGCAAAACTGGCGCTAGAGACGCCCCAAAAAAGTCAGCAATCCTTCCCATTTGATGGTCTAAGTACTGGTAGCTTTTGGTGGTGTTCTGTATCAAAGGGTTAAACATCATACCTAATTGTTGTGTCAACATATTTACCATTTCATGGTTACTTTCGTCCATTTGTTTCCTCATGGTTACTAAAGAATCGATAGTAAAAGTTTGCATTATGGGACCAGGGTTACTTATGGAAGATCTTGACCCCAAATATGGATTAAGGGGTGACGTTATTATTGTAGCATTTTCTGCATACATCAAAGCATGATTGTGTAAGTTCGTCATCATGGAAGTTGGCATGTCATAAGGGTAGTCACTAGTAACTAGAGGTATAGTAAAACTTGGGACATATGGGAGGTTATTGTCCCCAATAACTATCGCAGTATGTCGGGGGAGGTTGGTACACTTGTTACCTATGGTAAAGCAACCATCACCCCCGGCATTGACGATGAAGTCGAAACCGGAGTTAAAATAGGGCATGTAACTCCAATGGTATTCATTGTCCCTACCGTACTAGCGATTGTAGTAACTGGTGGTTTGGAGTCTGGAGTATCATTTCAGCCTCGAGAAGTGTTCTTTGGGTTCACCATTACTGCTAAAATCATACCACTCCCACACGAGTGTGACCCCGAACATTAAAAATATTACCACTCCTCAAATGCATACGTTAACAGATATTGGAAATGATAACGGAGTAAATACTACGTAGGTTTCTTCAAGAGAGAAAATGACTTTCACACAAAAAACATGTGTCCCACAAGGTATGCTGTAGCGGGAAATTCATGATCATCAAGCTATTGACAAGCTAGATATCAAATAACAAGAGTCGCCACCGCGCTTTTATTGTTTCCAAGGGAAAAGGGAAAAAGTACGAACAAAACCCAAAAAGTAAGAAGTTTTCAAATAAAAACTAATAAAAGTCAGAGATCACAGGTAAGGGGGTTGGTTACACAGAGGGAAGGTGTTAGCACCCAAAGTGTCCTAGGTACTCCTAGGGAGCCCTTTTTGTGTGCATATGTATTTTGTACAAAGTGATGTTTACAAAAAAATAGAATGGGGGATGAGAAAAGAATTCATTAATTATATTTTTGTGTTTCACAAGACCTTCGGTCTTGTGCCTACGTACAAACATAAAAATGAGGGATCAAAACTAAAGGAGAAGAGCGATCTAAAATGCAACAGAATTTAAAATTTCTCCTTTAATGATCCTTATGAATGGGCATGATAAGTGATAGAATCGTTACCTCATGTGGTCATTGTAACCTTTGATGCAAATCTACGGAGCGATCACGAACGTTGAACGATGACAACGCCTCTACTCAGTCCACACGAACGAATTCCTTCAATCTCAGTGCTAGCTGCTATGAATGAAGGCTTTGAGTGAGTGTGTGAGAGAGAGAGAGAGAAACGAAATTGCAACTGCTCAAATGCTTCTACACAAGGGTTCTATTTATAGAACCACTTGTGTGGGCTGCAAGCTAAAAAGCCCACTCAAGTGTATGTGGCCCATATCTTATAATATGCCAAAATTACTTAAGCGCATGGTACCCTACCATATTTCATATTCTACTTAAGTACACCGTACCTTACGATGTTCTACAATTCACTTAAGTGTACCGTACATTACGATATTCCTTAGTTACTCTATCTCTCATCAATCCGTCCTTTTGTGTGTGACCCTGTAGGTTTTAGCGGCATTGACAATTATATTAAATCACGTATTTAACATAATAAACAATGAGCGGTATCTAGCAACACATCACTGCTACCCAAGACACGAAAATGTCATGTGATCTGACAAATCCTTTTGTGATAATACTTATGTGTATAATTACCCTTTTACCCTTATGTCTATATTGAACACAAGGTATAGACCGTGTCATCCTTGTCCTGTTCAATATTGGGCCCATAGACATTTATCCTGTTACGCGGGATGGGCAAATTCCATCTAGGTCACTCATGTCCCTTAGCATGCTTCGTGGAGTACCCATCAACTGTCTTTATGGTCATCAAGTTACAGACAATGTTTGATCAGCAATAAGACACTCGACTCTACATCTAGGGTCCATAGTGGTTTCAGGTCGAAGGGTGGTATACACCATTATCACCATGAGAATAACTTATGACACTTTGCATAACATTCTATATAGTATTCTCATAGCGGGTCAATCCAGTATAAATATTACTCTTAATATTCATACTTATGTTTAAGACTTGGTAACTCCTTATCCATGATCCATGAGATGTGATCATCAGTCTATATACATAATAGTCTTAATGCTTTAATGTTATCCCACTTCATAATAAAGCTCGACTATGGATACTTTAAGAATAGTGTCCTTATGTTTAATGCTATCTCATGATTAATTCACACTTGATACATTAAACGGACTATCTATTCTAGGGACTTTATTAGACAAACATAATAAAGAAAAATCATTTTATTATTAATAAATAATTCGATACAAGTACCAAAAGTATTGGCCTCTAGGGCTTACACCAACAATCTCCCACTAGCACTAGAGCCAATCAGGCATACCCCTAATGCCCATAGATTTAGTATGGCCATCATGCTTCTGCTGCGCAAGAGGCTTTGTCAGTGGGTCAGCAATATTGTCAAGTGGAGGTACTCAGCATATTTTCACATCTCCTATATCTATTATCTCTCGAATGAGGTGATAACGCCTAAGTATATGTTTGGATCGTTGGTGAGATATAGGTTCCTTAGCTTGTGCGATAACACCATTGTTATCACAATAGAGACCAATGGGATCCATAATGCTAGGAACTATGCCAAGTTCACTAATGAACTTTTTGATCCAAACAGCTTCCTTTGCTGCACTTGAGGCAACAATATACTCGGCCTCGATTGTAGAATTAGCAACTGTATCTTGCTTTGAACTTTTCTAGCTCACAGCGCCACCGTTTAAGCAAAACACATAACCAGATTGCGATCTAAAGTCATCCTTATCTGTCTGGAAGCTAGCATCGGTGTATCCTATTACAGCCAGCTCTTCCTGACCTCCATATATCAAGAATGAGTCCTTAGTCCTTCTCAAATACTTAAGGATATTCTTGACAGCTACCGAATGAGCATCACCAGGATCAGATTGGTACCTACTCGTTGCACTTAAAGCATACGAGACATCTGGTCGAGTACATAACATGGCATACATGATAGATCCTATTGCAGATGCATATGGAATCTTATTCATGCGATCCCTTTCTTCCTTAATTGTAGGGGATTGTGTTTTTGATAGACATAGGCCATGTTGCATAGGTATGAATCCTTTATTGGAATCATGCATATTAAAGGGTCTCAGCACTTTGTCTATGTACGTACTCTGACTTAGGCCAAGCAGTTTTTGTGATCTATCTCTATAGATTCTGATTCCTAATATATAGGCTGCTTCACCTAGGTCATTCATAGAAAAGCATTTCCCAAACCAAGACTTTACTTGTTGCAGGGTAGGGACATCGTTTCCAATGAGTAATATGTCATCTACATATAATACCAGGAAAGTGATCATGCTCCCACTAACCTTCTTGTAGACACAAGGCTCATCTTCGTTCTTGATGAATCCATATTGTTTTACCGTTTCATCAAAACGAAGATTCCAGCTTCTGGAAGCTTGCTTCAATCCATAGATTGATCTTTGTAACTTACATATCTTTTGGGCTTCTTCTGGTATGCCAAATCCTTCATGATGTGTCATGTACACATCCTCAAGAAGATTCCCATTAAGGAAAGCAGTTTTGACATCCATCTGCCATATTTCATAATCATGATATGCAGCGATAGCAAGTAAAATCCGAACAGATTTAAGCATTGCAACTGGTGAAAAGGTTTCATCATAGTCAACCCCATGAATTTGTTTATATCCTTTTGCAACCAGTCTTGCCTTATAGGTATGTACCTTTCCATCCATGTCAGTCTTATTTTTGAAGACCCACTTGCATCCTATAGGGTTAACCCCTACAGGAGGCTCTACCAAGGTCCAAACTTGGTTTGTGTACATGGAATCCATTTCAGATTTCATGGCTTCTAGCCACTTCTCAGACTCGGGACCAGTTATGGCCTCTTGGTCGGTCACAGGCTCATCTTGATCCATGAGTAATACATCACCTTGATCTGTTATGAGATATCCATATCTCTCAGGTAGGTGACGTATCCTGCCTGACCTACGCTGGTCTTGTTCTACTTGAGCAGGTTGCTCTTCCACAACTACTTGTGTTTCCTGCTCTAATTCCTCTATAGGTGTATCAATGCTTTGTGATTCTTGAATTTCTTCAAGTTCTACTTTCCTCACACTGATTCCTTTGGAAATAAAATCCTTTTCTAGGAAAACTCCAGTTCGAGCGACAAACACTTTGTCCTCAGAAGGATTGTAGAAATAATACCCTCTTGTTTCTTTAGGATACCCCACAAATAAGCATTTGTCAGATTTGGGCTCAAGCTTAGTTGAAATTTGTCGTTTCACATAAACTTCGCAATCCCAAATCTTCATGTAAGACATATGTGGTTTCTTACCACTCCATATCTCATATGGTGTCTTCTCAACCTTTTTGGATGGAACACGGTTAAGTGTGTAAGCTGCTGTCAATAGCGCATGTCCCCAAAAGGAGTTTGGAAGATCGGCGTGACTCATCATGGATCGAACCATGTCTAACAGGGTTCGATTTCTCCTCTCAGATACACCATTCCATTGGGGTGTTCCAGGAGGAGTAAGTTGGGATAGGATCCCACACTCTTTTAGATGGTCATCAAACTCTAGGCTTAAATACTCACCATCTCGATCTGATCGAAGAGTTTTAATATTCTTACCTAGTTGGTTTTGTATTTCATTCTTGAATTCCTTGAACTTTTCAAAGGACTCTGATTTGTGTTTCATTAAATACACATAACCATATCTACTGAAATCATCAGTAAATGTGATGAAGTATTGAAAACCTCCTCTGGCTGGTATGTTCAGTGCTCCACATACATCAGTATGTATGAGGGCCAAAAGATCATTAGCTCTTTCACCCTTTCCTGTGAATGGAGACTTTGTCATCTTTCCAATTAAACAAGATCTGCATGTCTCATATGATTCATAATCAAAAGAGTCCAAGAGTCCATCTTTATGGAGTTTGGAAATGCGTTTCTCATTTATGTGGCCTAATCGACAATGCCAGAGGTAAGTTGGATTTAACTCATTAGGTTTCATCCTTTTAGTATTAATGTTATAAATAGGCATTTCAAGATCAAGGACATATAGTCCATTGTTCATTTGTGCAGTAGCATAGAATATATCATTCAAATAAATTGAGCAACAATTGTTCTTTATTATGAATGAAAAACCAGACTTGTCCAAACAAGAAACGGAAATAATATTCCTGCTAATTGCAGGTACATAATAACAGTTCTCTAACTGAATTATTAAACCACTAGGTAAAGTCAATTCATAAGTTCCTACGGCTAAGGCAGCAACCTTTGCTCCATTACCAACTCGTAGGTCGACTTCACCTTTTGCCAATTTTCTACTCCTTTTTAGTCCTTGCACATTTGTACAAATGTGAGAACCGCATCCAGTATCTAATACCCATGATGCAGAAGTAGATAAATTAATTTCAATAACAAAAATACCTGAAGTTGGAGTCTCTACTCCATTCTTCCTATCTTCTAGGTACTTTGGGCAGTTCCTCTTCCAGTGTCCGGTCTTACCGCAATGGAAGCAGGTGCCTTCTTTTTCTATGCCTCCACTAAGCTTTAAAGCAGCAATAGTGGGTTTGGGTTTGGCAAATTCCTTGCCTTTCCCTTTATCATGTTTGAGGACAATCCTCAGGTTTCGGTACCAATCCAGGAAATTTGTCCCAGACAATTTTTCCTTGTCAAGGGTTGATCGCAAGATGTTATTAGAGGTGTTTGTTGTCATGGTAATCTACACAAGGATTAATGAAAATATAAGTATCATTGACATATTTAATTAGGCCTTTAATTAAATATGCTCCCACTATTTTACTCAAAACAAATGACCCTCATCACTTGATTCGGAAAATCCCGTTGGAAGATTTTCTAGTGGGTCGAGATCCATATTTCACTTCGTTCTAAGTCTGCGTAGGCGGATTACACAAAACTAGGTTATTTAGGTAGGAACTCCTTCCAATTTTATCTCATACAACTCTCAAAATTTTCAGTTGGGTGAATAACTCCTTATTCCAATCCATCATATGGATCATTCCCAACTCTTGCTTCTAAACATATATAATCTTATTATAATTTGTTTAGTTAAGTTTGACCCATTGTTTTAACAGTTGGATATTACGATTATCCCATCGCGCCTTACTAATATAGAACATGCACCTCGCGTAGGCGAAACCTACATTATCCATTACTAGTCTTGATGAGTGTTAAAACTTGGAAAGCCTAAACTTAATATTTAATTTGAGGGAATTGTAATTTTTCTGATCTCACCGGATTGTTTATCATATAAACCGTCTCTCACATGCATCAACATACATTCACATGCATCAACATACATACATACATAATGAAACAGTTATGGCCCCTAGCGCAATTGTTCTCCCAAGCCAATGAGAGAACCTAAGCTAACCTAACAATGATCTAAGCTTCTCCAAGCAAGATCTTCAAGGTTGTCCTCCTTTGGCATTGACTTCTTTGCTTTCTTCATATCATTACATTACATAAAAGAAACTCGTTTTACATACGAGGGAGTGAGATGAGAAAAGAAGTTACATTTGGGAGATTAAGAGAGAGGCACGACACGCAAGTCGTATTTTAAAACCCAAAATAAAATAAAGGAAAACTAAGGCCATAATCGATCACCACAAGACAATAATAAACACTTTATTATTATTATTATTAATTCCTTTAATTAATTAAGATCAAATTAAATCTCGACGACCGATCACACTACGCAAAGCCGAAATTTTAATGAACAATTCATTTAAAATCGACGTCGTTTTTCGCATCAACACTTGATACTTTAAAGCACTGATTTAGCCGAACGAGTGAACTTTGCCTTGCGTTAACCAGTTAACCAAATGCGTTAACCGGTTAACACTATTTGAAAATCTATTGGAAAACTGTTTTCCGTCTTGCGTTAACCGGTTAACCAAATGCCTTAACCGGTTAACACTGTTTGAAAAACTTAAAAAAAATTATTTCGTATTGCGTTAACCGGTTAACCATATGCGTTAACCGGTTAACACTGTTTGAAAATCTTTTTAGAAAACAGTATTCTATCTTGCGTTAACCGGTTAACCATATGCGTTAACCGGTTAACACTGTTCGGAAAAGTGTTTAGAAAGCACAACTCTTGTGCAGTCATAACCCCAATTGCATAACTCTCTGACAACACAACCCTTGTGCCGTCACTAACCCTGATGCACCAATTTCAGACCGTCAAACACATCTCGATTGTTGATTCAGTATGATTGATCAACACGTCATTGCTTCACCATACTAATGTCGGATCAAGAAGCAAATGACCATTGATCGCTCAAAGGAAAACAATCATTGAGTGTTTGAATGAACGAAACGAGAACACTATATCATATATAATGTATTTTGCATCAGGATTACATATATCATATATATAACTTGATCGATCTCAATTTAATCTTTGATTCATTCTGTCTTTAATCATATTAATACAGAACAAAAACAGTTATCAGATTCATGGTTTCGTAAGTGGCTCTGATACCACTGAAGGAGAATTGTCATCCAAGGCGCAGCGGAATTTAAAAATTTCTCCATTTAGTGATCCTTACGAATGGGCATGATCAGTGATAGAATCGTTACCTCTTATGGTGATTCAAACCTTTGGTGCAGATTTCTTGTAACGATCAAAACCTTGGATACAAATCCACGGAGCGATCACGAACGTTGAACGATGACAACGTCTCTACTCAGTCCACACGAACAGATTCCTTCAATCTCAGTGCTAGCTGGTACAAATGAAGGCTTTGAGTGAGAGAGAGAGAGGGAAACAAAATTCCAAGTCTTCACTTGAGTTGAGTCTGAGTGAGAATGCTTCTACCCAATGGTTCTATTTATAAAACCACTTGTGTGGGCTTCAAGCTAAAAAGCCCACTTAAGTGTATTTTGGCCCATATCTCATAATATGCTAAAATCACTTAACTATTTGGTACCTTACCATATTTCGTCTCCCACTTACGTGCACCGTACCTTACAGTGTTCCTTAGTTACTCTATTTCTCATCAATCCGTTCTTGTGTGTGACCCTGTAGGTTTTCGCGACGTTGGCAATTATATTAAATCACGCATTTAACATAATAAACAGTGAGCGGTATCTAGCAACACATCACTGCTACCCAAGTTACGAAAATGTCATGTGATCTGACAAAACCTCCTGTGATAATAATTATGTGTATAATTACCCCTTTGCCCTTATGTCTATATTGAACACAAGGTATAGACTGTGTCATCCTTGTCCAGTTCAATATTGAGCCCATAGACATTTATCCTGTTACGCAGGATGGACAAATTCCATCTAGGACACTCATGTCCCTCAACATGCTTTGTGCAGTACTCATCAACTGTCTTTATGGTTATCTAGTTACGGATAATGTTGGATCAGCAATAAAGCACTCGATTCTACATCTAGGATCCATAGTGGTTTCAGGTCAAAGAGTGGTATACACCATTATCACCATGAGAATAACTTATGACACTTTGCATAAATTTCTATATAGTATTCTCATAGCGGGTCAATCCGGTATAAATATTACTCTTAATATTCATACCTATGTTTAAGACTTGATAACTCTTTATCCATGATCCATGATATGTGATCATCAGTCTACAAACATAATAGTCTTAATGCTTTAATGTTATCCCACTTCACAATAAAGCTCGATTACGGATACTTTAAGAATAGTGTCCTTATGTTCAATGTGATCTCATGATTAAGTCATACTTGATACATTAAACGGACTAGCTATTCTAGGGACTTTATTAATCAAACATAATAAAGAAAAAACCTTTTATTATTAATAAATAATTCGATACAAGTACCAAAAGTATTGGCCTCTAGGGCTTACACCAACAATATTCTCATAGCGGGTCAATCCAGTATAAATATTACTCTTAATATTCATACCTATGTTTAAGACTTGATAACTCCTTATCCATGATCCATGAGATGTGATCATCAGTCTATAAACATAATAGTCTTCATGCTTTAATGTTATCCCACTTCACAATAAAGCTCGACTATGGATACTTTAAGAATAGTGTCCTTATGTTTAATGTGATCTCATGATTAAGTCATACTCGATACATTAAACGGACTAGCTATTCTAGGGACTTTATTAAACAAACTTTATAAAGAAAAAACCTTTTATTATTAATAAATAATTCGATACAAGTACCAAGAGTATTGGCCTCTAGGGCTTACACCAACAATCTCCCACTAGCACTAAAGTCAATCAGGCATACCCCTAATGCCCATAGATCTAGTATGGCCATCATGCTTCTGCTGCGCAAGAGGCTTTGTCAGTGGGTCAACAATATTGTCAAGTGTAGGTACTCTGCATATTTTCACATCTCCTCTATCTATTATCTCTCGAATGAGGTGATAATGCCTAAGTATGTGTTTGGATCATTGGTGAGATCTAGGCTCCTTAGCTTGTGCGATATCACCATTGTTATCATAATAGAGACCAATGAGATCCATAATGCTAGGAACTATGCCAAGTTCACTAATGAACTTTTTGATCCAAACAACTTCCTTTGCTGTACTTGAGGCAGCAATATACTCGGCCTCGGTTGTAGAATCAGCAACTGTATCTTGCTTTGAACTTTTCCAGCTCACAGCGCCACCGTTTAAGCAAAACACATAACCAAATTGCGATCTAAAGTCATCCTTATCTGTCTGGAAGTTAGCATTGGTGTATCCAATTACAGCCAACTCTTCCTGACCTCCATATATCAAGAATGAGTCCTTAGTCCTTCTCAAATACTTAAGGATATTCTTGACAGCTACCCAATGAGAATCACCAGGATCAGATTGGTACCTGTCATACCCCAAAATTTGCCTGTTAATTTTTATGATAAATTGATTCATGCATGACATTCATTTCACATTTGCATTCATTCATTAGCATACATTCTCATATAAATTATAAATTTTAATTTATTTATTATGTGATACAGATATAAAAAATAATAATGATTTTGGTTATCTGTATGATATAAATAAATTATATATATAAATAAAATAGTTTTAATTTAATGATAAATAAAAATAGATTTGAATTTTAATTGTATAATTAAAATTTTAAATTAATTTTATTTGTTAAAGCTCATTAAATTATAATAACTATTTTTTATAATTTAGTGACTCATGTTCCATTTATTCATTATTTATAAATAGTATTTATTTAGTAATTCACGTTTTTTACTTAATAAAATTTATTTATAAGAGTAACATTTTTTTAAAAGCCCATAAATTATAAAATAATTTTGGTTGATATAAGTAAGAATAATTTTGATTTTTTTTAAATGATGAAAGTAAAAATAGAAATAGGTTTAAATTTTAATTCAATTATGTAACTAAAATTTAAATTAATTTTTATTTAAATTATTCATTATTTATAATAATATTTGTATTTAATAAATATTTAGCAAGGTTAAACACTAACTCTCCTAAAGTATAGGAAGGGATCCAAATATTTAGCAAGGTTAAACCCTAACTCTCCTAAAGTATAGAAAGGGATCCAAATATTTAGCAAAGTTAAACCCTAAAATATAAGAAGGGATCCAAATATTTAGCAAGGTTAAACCCTAATCCACACCATTATAAATACTTCATATGGCTGCAGCGAGAAAAAAAGACGGAAAAGAGGAGAGATACAGCAGAAGAAGATACACAAGGCAAGGCAGAAGCAAGAAGGTTCACGGGCAGGGAAAAGAGAAGCAACCATAAAGCACTCATAGCCTGAATAAGAACAACACACATACAGTGAGCAAGCTAAAAGAATCAAATCCCCAGTAAGTGTTCATTAGGGAATTTGCATCCAGCATGATTACCTTGCAATACTCCTTAATTCATGCATGAATAATATTGGTTTAATATATATATTGAGATGATGTATTCATGGTTTGGTGGATGTTGATATTGCTTTATTCAAGTATGCATCTGTTCTTGATATGTCATAGCATGTTGGAGAAATTCTGTTGGCATGATTAAAGAATTATATCTGCCATTTAATTATTATTATATGAGTGTTGTTTCTAGCATGATTATGTTTATTTCACATGTTGTTATTACATAATAATAATGATGATGATATAATGGTGATAATATAAATCCTTGGTTGTCTTTAACATGTATGTGTAAGGTTTGTTTTATCATTATCACTTGCAGTAAAGAGAACTAATACATGAGTAAAATAATATAAATTTCTTGATTTGTACATGACTATTTTTATTATTGCATGATGATTACATATGATCTTATTTTATGTGTGTGGTTTGATATAAGATGAAGTTACCGGTTTGTTATATTCACATGAAAGAAACAGCATGAGAAAAAATAAAGTAGCTTGCCGTAAGAGAGAAAGTTGTAACATGCATGGTGGTGTTGTGTCAAAATGGAAAAATCCATGTAGAATTAATATATACTTTAATAAAGGCGAATAAATAATGAATGGACCAACATGGCTTGTTGGTAGCTCCCCCCTCACTGCAACGTAGAGGTCCTGGGTTTGGGCCCCTAGGACCTATTTTTTTCGCTTTTCAGTGTTTTTACTATGTTTACTCCCTTTCCACTATAACTAATTCACCACTATTTTTCTATTATTAAAATAAAACCCATTAATTAATTTTCTAATTAATATATTATATTAGTTATTTAAACTAGGATATAATTTAATCTAGTTTATTAATTAAATTTTCATATATCACTTAATTAATTTAAATGGGCTATTTTGAATAATAAAAATCTAATTATTTTTTTTATTTCTTTCTTTTTAGTTTAATTAGGTTTTATTAGTTTGTATGCCCTTTTAATTTTGTACTCGTTAATTAAGATTTAGATATTTTATATCCCCTTTTAAATTATGTACCCCCCATCCCGAAGCCATGTAATAGCGTAGTCTTATTTTTCGCACTTTAATTTTTCCATACTGTGAATATAACTGTCTACATGTATGCTAATAGGATTGCATGGAAAGATAAATAAAAATCGAACTTAGATAAATTAATTCAAGATAATATATCCGAATCCAATCATTTCCACACTTGCACCTCTAGGGTAACCCTCTCTTTGTTGCCTTACGATATTACGGTCATGTCCCGCGAATGTGGGGATACCCTTAGCAAAGACCCTTTTGATTAAATCATCATCATCCCTAAACAGATAAGTCATAGTCCCTTCGATCAAAAGGTCAATGTCCCTACAAGATAAATCATAGTCCCTCGAACGTTGCCTTCGAATATATGACCTTGTCCCTCGAACGTTGCCTTCGAATATATGATTTTGTCCCTCGATGACCCTTCTTTGTAGCCTACGATTAAATGATGACCGTCTCTTCGAATGCTAAGGTATCCTTACAAATGTTGCCTTCAATGACCAATCGACGACCCCACGATGTCCCTTTACATCCAAAGGATAAGACTACTTACTTCTCAATAGTAAGGACAGTTTTACCCTCATAAGGATAGGAAATATCTATAAAGACCTTGGTTAGGTATAACTCTTAAATTCTTGCTCACAGCTTAAAATACTTTTCACACCTCACACTTTTCAAAACATCTTTTAGAAAATCACCACTTGGTATACATTCGCACCAGAATCATCGCCGAGTTATATTTTTCTAAACATCTTTCAAAATCAAACGAGATAAACACTTTGTATACATTAGTACAAGAATCATTACAAAGTTAAACTCTCCTTTCAAAATATTTTCTAAACACACCACATTTCTCAAACACTTTCTCAAACAAGGAAAACATAAGTGAGTTAAGAAATTAAGAGCCCATGGATAACCATGGATACAAAGGGTGCTAACACCTTCCCTTTGTATAATGTACCTCCCGAACTCAAAATCTAATCAAGGTCTTTCCTGTTCTTTTCCGCCTTTCCTTATTGGATAAAAGAAAAGTCGGTGGCAACTCTTGCTATCCACAACATAGCTTTTCAAAGCAAAAAGACAAAGTCAGTTCACCGTATCACAGTACCTACTCGTTGCACTTAAAGCATACGAGACATCTGGTCGAGTACATAACATGGAATACATGATAGATCCTATTGCAGATGCATATGGAATCTTATTCACGCAATCTCTTTCTTCCTTAGTTGAAGGGGATTGTGTTTTTGATAGACACATGCCATGTTGCATAGGTATGAATCCTTTCTTGGAATCATGCATATTAAAGCGTCCCAACACTTTATCTATGTACGTACTCTGACTTAGGCCAAGTAGTTTTTGTGATCTATCTCTATAGATTCTGATTCCTAATATATAGGCTACTTCACCTAGGTCCTTCATAGAAAAACATTTCCCCAACCAAGACTTTACTTGTTTCAGGGTAGGGACATCGTTTCCAATGAGTAATATGTCATCTACATATTGTAAGACCCCAATTTTGGCCCTAAGATCCCTCATGGCATCATAACATTGCATTTGCAAAGCCTCAAGGATCATAAGCATCTTGGTTCCCTTTGCCTTTGGGTGGGACCTCTTGTGAGTGGTTTGAAGATCACCAAGCATGCTTGAATTGTATATTATTGCTTTTCTTATTTTTTTTACTAACCAAAAGCACAAAAAATATGTCTCTAACATCTTTTGTTTGTAGCTTGAGCAATCACAAGGTCAAGAGCTTCAAGGAGATCATTTGTGCAGAAATATGGCCAAGTGAAGATGATAGCAAGCATGGTAATGGTTCCCAAAGCTCCCATCCATCAAATATGCCTCCCTAGCATCTCAATCCATCATTTTGATCAAAGCAAGTCAAAGGGTTTGAGGTTTGTTCCCCAAAGAAACCCTAATTCATCTGTGCACCACAATGCCTTGCTCTTGAAGCAACCTCAGCCCATGATCAAATACAATAAAGGGAAGTTCTTTAATTCATTATTTCATGCATATTTGAACTTATTTGAGTATCCTCAATCATCAATTCATCAGGATATGAGTTGTGGACTTGAGAAATTGATCAGTCAATTCATCTGACTATTTTGAAATGAACTGAGACCTAACTTTTTATGTGTTAGTCAAATGGATATGATCCCAAAAGAAAAATTGTTCTTAAGGAAAATATGAACAACTTTCATGTTCATCAAAAATTGATTTGAAGCTTGGAAGGTCATCTCCCATTCCAAGACATTATAGGTCACTTTGACTGAAACCCTAATTTTGGGTCAACTTCCCAAGGACATAACTCATTCATTGTTTATGATTTTGAGGTGGGATAAAATGTATTGGAAAGCTTAAGATGTCTACTTCAAATGTTATGCTGAACAAAATTTCAAAATCTCAAAAGACATACATGTGATAATGCAAAACATTATAGGTCACTTTGGACCAAATGCATTGAAAGGCAAAAAAGTCCAACTTCAAGTGCCCATAACGCTTTCATCAAAAATCCAAATGATGCAAAATATAATTCCATTTTGATTGTCTTGAAGAGATCTACAACTTTTATGTTGGAGGTTTTTTCAGTTGGGGCTTGCATCATCAAAACAGAAGGGCTTGAACATTGGCCAAATTTAGAAACTTTGCCTTTACATGTTTTGCACCTTGCACTTTAAACTCAAATTTCACCAATTTCCACACTTCAAATGGATTTTTGCCCAACATAACAATTGTTCCTTACATCAAAACCTTTCCAATCATTACTCACATGCTCATGTTTGGATTTGGCAAATGGCATTTTCGAAGAGGAGAAGTTTTAGGCATGATTATGCATAACATGTTGGAACTCATTATACAAGCTTGTGCATTGCCAATTCCACGACCATTTCAGCTCAATTATGCTTTATAGTGCATTTGGCATTGAATTTGGGCCTTTTGAATGATCATGCAAGCCCATGCAATGAATATCCAATTCCATGCACACGGCTTTGATCACACTTACCTTGCCTTTCCATCTATAAATAAGAGCCTCACTCCATTCAAATTTCATCCATGAATCAACCTGAAGTGCCGCAGAAATCAAAACTGAGCCACACCTAAAGGAACTATTCCAATTTTCTTCAATTTCTCAGATCTGAAATTCAACTAATCAGGTTGAATTTCTATATCTAAAGTTCCTAGACCTCTATCTCATACTCCATTGATCTTCTGTTTGGCCAAAGGAAGCAAGGAAGCAAGCTCAAATCTCCAGAATTCAAGGTTGTTCTTCAACTGGTTTTCTCTTCGAAACTCACCATTTATTGATCTATTTGCTTGGATTTTGTGTTGGTTGAAGTCCTCTCAATAGAGGCATCATTACTGTGCCTTTAATTTTTGAAATTAATCAAGTTCATGATGAACACCATCATGCTTCCATCTCTGATTTCTCCATCTATAGAAATCTAGAGTGGAAGTGAGTGGTATAGGAGTGATGTACATCACTTCCTCGTTCGATTGATGCCTGGATCGCGTGTTTTGACGCACATTTTCTCTTCTGCAAATTTGAGCTCTCACCGGAGCTAGCCAGAGAAGACGGTGGCGCTGGCCACCGTCTGGTCTCCAGATCCAATCGTGGCCGTCCATTCTTATTTCCAGATCTAATCCTGGCCCTCGCTTCTTATGACTTTTAATAATTGTTGGTGTTACGTGTGGACTGAAGCCTACCATGAGCGCGCGCTTCTGGAGCGTTTGATCAGCCACGTCAATTAATGAGGCTTGATCAGACGCTCCTTATTTTTTTGAATTTCTTATTTTCTGATTTTATTTCTTTTATTTCCATTATTTTCAAAAATTCATATCTTCTTCATTTTAAATCCAAAAAATATGGGACCAATTGCATTCTTCTCCAAATAATTTCTAGTTTCTGGTTTTGATTTTTTATATTTTTTATTTCACCATTTGATATTTTTTGTGAATTTTCTCTTTTCTGGTTATTTTTAATTCATTTTAAATAGTTTTTGATATTCAAAAAATACAAAAATATTTCCTAACCTATTTGAATGATGATGGATCTATGAAAAATATTCTCATCAATTTTTAATTGATTTGAGATTTTAGTTCAATTAGGTTATTTTTATTCATTTTTAATTGATTAAAAATAGTTTCTGACTTTTAAAAATGCTGAAATTTTTTGTCAAACATTGTTTGACCTTGTTGAACTTGGGATAAATCACTTGGACCTTTCAAGGTTGATTTGAAGTGATTTTGAAGTTTGACCTTTCTGTTAATTTTCAATTCAAGTTTATTTTAATATTAAAAATGCCAAAAATATTTTGATTATTGTTTGACCTCCAATCTTCATCCCATTTCTGATTTCTCATTGTTTGACTTTGACTTTCTATGTCATTTGGTCAATAAATATGGATTGGCACATTTTTTTATTTCACCTTATGCATTTTAATCTTTCCATTTCATAATCCATTCTTCTTCTTCTTCTTCTTCTTCTTTCTTTTTGATCAATGAGTTAAAGGTTGATAAGTTAGCATTGATTAGGGAGGCTTAATCTTCCTTGATTCAAATCTAATTCATCTTGATCAATTGATCAAATGAATGGCTTTGCATTAAGGATAGGTTGTTTCCTAAACATGCAAAAGACTTAAACCAATACAAGATCAATTCTCTTTTTCTTTTTTGGCATGGCAAGTTGTTGGAACTTGGTTCACTAATCAAGACTTCTAACTTATGTTGTTGCCTACATTATTATTGACCGGCCTTAGATAGTTGTGACTTCTACATAAGTCCAATTACGATTGCTTAACATAGCGCTAAATTTGCCTTATGGCACACTAACTACTAACATTAACCATTAACCATTAACATTTACTTTTTGCTCTTTACTTTTATGCAATTTACTATTCTTGTACATATTATCCATTTGCTTTTCCCTTTGCTCACTTGAGCACATGTTTATGTTAATGCCATTTGCCTTTTGCTCACTTGAGCACATAATTGTGTATATACTATTGTGCTTGTGTTTTGTTTTGATTGTTGAGAACCAAATGCAAAAAATGGACAAATGGACTTAGTTTCTAGGACATTCCCTATGCAAAAATTGGAGTAAAAGGACCTTAATGATGAAGATGGATTAGAAGGACAAGCCTCTAAACTCACTCTTGTCCATTCTTGATTTGCTTCATAAAACTCTTTGATGTGTGTGTTCTTGTGCTAGGGACTCCATCTTGATTCAAACTTGGGGAACTATTGCCATGAGCTTCTAAGAGAAAGAATTACAAGATGCCTTGAAGAGCCTTCCAAGAGTTCATTTGATTGATGATTGCTTGGGTTTATGTTTATGTGATTGCTTATTCCAAAGGATGGGAGCTACTTGGATCATCAATATGATCTCAAGAGAGGAACTCCATTGTGGTTTTGTTTCTTATTCCTTACCTCTTGCATGCTTAGGACTTTAGCCCTTCTTCTTCTTCTCTCCACTCTAACCCAAGCCAAACTTTTGTGCAGACACTTAACATTTGTTTTCAACATTAGAAACCTAAGCCTTATGCTTTTGATTTTCAAACCTTCTTTTCATAATACTTATTTTAAATTGAATCTTTAAATCCACTTTGACCATTTTGTATATACTTCTAATTGGTAAATATAACCCATTCAAATGTCTTTTTGTGGTTCCAATGGCCACTTCCTTAATCAAAATTTTCATAACCTTTAGCTGTTAGGTTTGAGTTATCTTGGTGGTAGATGTAATACTCACCTATATCCTTAGTGATGGAAAATGAGTCTTCCATGCTTATTATAGGGTTAACCCCTCACTAGCATGTTGAATCTATCCTCACATGGTGAATTTGTGGTTTTAGGTTGAGTTTTCTCCCTTTGATAACAAAAGACCTTAAGGCTTTTGGACCAATCAATTCACCAACTCATTTTTGAGATTGTTACCCCGAACTACGAGGTTTTGATCCTAATCTTTTTGAAGATGGTACGTAGGCAATGGGTTTATCCATCCAAACACAAAATGTATATAAACTTGTATATTCTCTTCTCATCTCTTCAATCATGTTTGCACAAACAAATTTTTCACAAAACAACAACCTTACAACAAGTGTGAAAAGGGCTCCCTAGGAGTACCTAGGATGTTTTGGGTGCCTAACACCTTCCCATTGCATAACCAACCCCCTTACCCAAATCTCTGACTCTCTTTTACTAGTTTTTGATTCGATAAAACTTTTAGGTTTTTGTTCGCTTTCTAACCATTCCTTTGGATAAATAGAAGTGCGGTGGCGACTCGACTTGTATGATTTACCTTGGATTTAGTCAATATCTCTAATGGTAACGAATACCCCGCTACAGAAAAGTGGCGACTCTACTGGGGAATTTTGCATAGTGGGTTTTGCCTACTTTTCATATTTGTTGTATTGTGTGGTACATTGTTTTGTGACATATTTTTGTGCAATTTGGGATTACTGTATTGTATGTAATGATTGAATTGCTTGAATATTAATTCCTTGTATGCTTGGTGATCTTTGTGAGATGAGTTCTATACCCGGACTCGAGTGCACTTAGGATAGGAGAATGGCATAGTCTTGTTGACTTGTGTGGAGTTATTCCTTAGCAAGTTGACTTGCAAGTCCATTCACTTGGTGGAGGTCATGTTGGGATCAATAATGTCACACAAGTAGTTGTGGTTAGACATTACTCTTTCCAATATAGACCTTAGAAGCCAAGGACCTTAGTTTACCAAGCCCATCTTGGTCTATTCTTAGGATGTAGTGCGAAAGTCGTTCAAGTGTAAGATTTGATACGATTGTTACGCGATACTACACTCATAAGAGTCTCTCTTGAGAATATTTTTGGAATACGAGTAGTCGTTTCTCCGATAATATCCGAAAGATGGGATGATGACTATGGGAACCTCTTGTAGAACATGTTTGGCAGGTTTAAACCCTAGTACACTCCCTTTGGGTGGTTCTTAACCGAGACTCCATGCTCGTGACTCGCAACAAACCCTTGATTCGTGGTTGATCCGTTCATATATCCTTAATACCAATGGAACTTGGGTGTTGATAAAGTGTAAATCATAATCCACCAAAATGGATGATTGATATTAAGGATGATATGATCCATCCCATGACCTTTGTTTGGTGTGCTTTGCTTGATCCTTGAGTGTGATTGTTACATTCATGCATTCATGCACTCATTTGCATCCATATCATCAATAATGAAGAAAATTTTCAAGGAACTTAAGAGGTCTATTTGCAAATTTTCAGACATGGAAAGACAAAGAAGGAATACCAAGAAGTATAGTTTCAGACAACCAGATTTGAAAGAGTTAAGGAATCTGACATCCTATGTACTAGATCCCTTGGGTTTCAAGGCTCGTTTTGGGAAGCTTCTTCCTCTTATGACTACTCAGGTGGATGAAGGATTGATGAGTGTATTGGTGCAGTTTTATGACCCCTTGTACCGTTGCTTCACGTTTCCGGATTTCCAGCTTTTGCCTACACTTGAGGAGTATGCCTACCTTGTGGGTATACCTATTCTAGACCAGTTGTCGTTCAGTGGCTTGGAGAGTACTCCTACTTCTCAAGAGATAGCTGACATGTTGCATATAGATGAATCTCTGGTTGGTGCTCATATGACTACCAAAGGTGGAATTCAAGGTCTCCCTTCTGAGGTCCTCATCGCTCAAGCTACTGTGTATGGGAAGACCATGAGTGAGGTTGCCTTTGAAGCCATATTTGTACTTCTTATCTACGGGTTAGTATTGTTCCCCAACATCGACAAGTTTGTGGATATGAATGCTATTAGGATCTTCTCTACTCTTAATCCCGTTCCGACTTTGTTGGGTGACACTTATTTTTCTTTGCATATGAGGAATGCAAAGGGTGGTGGTGCCATTGTGTGCTGTTTGCCCCTGTTGTATAAGTGGTTTATTTCTCACTTACCGCAGATGGTCGCCTTCAAGGAGAACAAAGGATGTCTACGGTGGTCCACGAGACTTATGTCTCTCACTAATGATGATATCTCTTGGTACAGCCGTGTGTATGATGGTGTGCAGATTATCGACTCTTGTGGTGAATTCTCCAATGTACCTCTTCTTGATACATGTGGTGGGATTAACTACAACCCTGTTTTGGCACGTCGTCAGCTTGGGTTCCCCCTAAAGGATAAACCTAATAACATTCTGTTAGAGGGTGTGTTCTTTCAGGAGGGTAAAGATCCCTAAAACTTGAAGGGAAGAATGGTCCACGCTTCGCGCAAGATTCATAGGAAAGGAAGGAAAGAGTTGGGTCCTAAGAATTGTGTTGCTATGGAGCCTTACACTGCTTGGGTTAGGAAGAGAGCGTCTGAGTATCTCATGCCTTACGAGTATCCAAGACCTACACCTTTGGTTATGGCTGGGCCTTCAACCCTCCCTGACAAAGGAGTAGAGGAGTTGAGAGACGAAGACTGATCACGTGCTTGGATCCGTGAAAGAGAGGAGTTGCTTCAGCAGATCAAGGAGAAGGATGCTTTGATAGAGTTCCTCGAACATCAGGTTATTGATGATCCTGATGATGCATGGACTTATCTACTTCCTCAATCTTCCAAGTTTTGGAAAAGGAAGTACGATCGACTCGCCAAGGAGAAGGCAGATATGGAGGCAGCCTACGAGAGGGAGGTGAAAAGGCTTCATGCATCTTATCTTCCTGTGTCCAGGGCTTTGGATGATTGCTTCTAGGGATCCATAAGATGTTTATTTCCCTTCTCTCTTGTATTATATTTGGTTACCAAAACTGTACTTCTTTAGTGTAAAAATGTTTCCAGATATTATTTGATGAGATATTTCCATATGTGATAAATGTTTAATACTTCCAAACTTTGCAAATAGAACCCTAAAGTTCCTTTGAAATAAAAGAAAAAATCATATGCACGAGCATTGCATGCATCATGTGCATAAGCAGGTTTTGTTCCCGGCTTCTTGTCCTGTGGTCTAACTCTGTATTCTTCATTTATTTTGAAGACAAGCTGACTCACCGGTACTACACCAGAGTCAACATTTCAAGACTGATGGATCATTTGGAACAAGAAAACCGCGAGCTGAAAGAGGAAGTGGCCAGATTAAGTGCCTTGATGGAGTCATTCATGGCTGCCCAGAGCCAGTCTTCTTCGACACCTTCAACTCCTCCCCAGAGGACAGTCATCTTTGAGATTGTCTCCTCGACTGTGCCTGTGGCTAGTGCACACTTTGCTCCAACGGCCATGCCAGCCGGATTCCCGTGGGGGATGCCTCCCAATTTCATGCCCGAGGGTCCTGCTCCCACCTTTGCTTCTATGCCGGCATCTAGCCCGATCCTTGCTATTCCTCCTCCTATCGTGCATACTCTGCCCAGAGTAGACGACACCATCTATCATTCTGAGCCGTCTGAGGGCCGAGATGTCTATGAGAAGATGGACGCTATGAACGATCAATTTCTTGAGCTTCGCAAGGAATTGAAAACTCTCAGAGGAAAGGATCTTTTCGGCAAGTCTGCTGGCGAACTCTGCTTGGTTCCTAATGTGAAGATCCCTGTGAAATTCAAGGTCCCTGACTTTGAAAAATACAAAGGAAATACTTGCCCTCTCAGCCACCTGGTCATGTATGCCAGGAAAATGTCGACTCAGACTGACAATGACCAACTGCTCATCCACTACTTTCAGGACAGTTTGTCCGGTGCTGCTCTGCGTTGGTACATGGGTTTAGACAGTGCGAACATCCGATCCTTCAACGATCTTGGCGAGGCCTTCGCCAAGCAATACAAGTACAATGTGGATATGGCTCCCGATAGGGATCAATTGAGGGCCATGTCCCAGAAGGACAAAGAAACATTCAAAGAATACGCCCAGAGGTGGCGAGAGGTAGTGTAACACCCCGAAATTTGCCCTCCTCATTCATGCATTCATTTTTAGGTCATTTAACATTTCATATTGCATTTCATCATGTCAATCAGAATCAGATCCAAGAAGCTTGAATATCATCCAAGACACTTTGTGGGTCCTATCCGGGTAATCAGTCAACACAAGGGAAAGACTTGAGTTACTTCCAATAAGTTCAAATGGGCCTATTCATCATTCAAAACACCAATCTTGAAGGAGAAAAAATATGTTCCTGAGCTGTCATGCTCGCTAGACGAGCAGAATGGTTCGCCTAGCGAACCTTGAACTGTCATGCTCGCTAAGCGAGCAGATCCTTCGCTAGGCGAAGCCCACGCGTTTTGAGAAAAATAACAGAAAGTCATGGGCTTGAGTTACCCTCATTTGAGCCCACCAAGCCACGAAAATCAGGTTATAAACTCAGAATTCCATTGAGCCAAACCCTATTCTATTCCTATTTACCCTGGCAGAAGAGAAAAGCTAACGGAATTCAGAGCAGCCTCCAGACAGCTCTGAAAAGTTCACTCTGACTCACACACTTTTTCACCTCCGTCTCACACAAACCCTAACATTGCTTTGCAAACCCAGCCGTGCCATTCGATTTTAATCGATCTCTCCAATCAGGTTTGCCCTTATTCCCATTACTCTATGCTTTCAATTTGAATTCTCTGAATGTATGAGGTATCGTTAGGTTTTGCCCTCGGGTTTAGATATGCATGAATGTATAAAACAATACCTTGAATGTTTAATCACTTAATTTCTGAAATGGAGACCACGGGGTTTGGGGTTTCTGAGATCGTACTGTTATCCATGAAGAACCCAAAACTCGCAGGCGCTCGCTAGCACCTCGCTAGGCGAGCACACAGCGAAGCTTCGCTAAGCTTTCGCTAAGAGAAGCAACAGCGATCGCGACAACAGTTTTTTTTTTCTGTTTGCTCTAATCTGTTTTGTGTTCGTCATGGCATTGTTTTCTCCTGATTCCATCATGTTACTCTAACCTGTTTGTTGAGTTTTTGTGAGGGCTCACATGACTTTAGAAGAGATGGCTTGCTTGGTATTCCACTTTATTTGTGGGATACCACCTGGAGGTTTATTCCGATTACCCGTACTGACTCGCTTTCTTTGATGGTGCTAGCTTGAGGGATCTCCGGGTTTCTTGCTTCGTTAGTTGCTATTACCTCGGATTCTTATCCGTGCGGTAGATCTCTTGACCCCTTTTACATCTTTTCAGCATTTTACTGCTTTCTTAGCCGGAAGACCTCGATAGGAGGCAATGTTTTTGTGTGTTTACTTTTGTGCCTAAAGACCTCCAAGAAGAGGCACCAGTGCTAAAGACCTCCATGAAGAGGCAATTGGCGGATAAAAGGGATTAGTAGTCAATCCCCCATTATTCAGTGCGTCGTTCTTTAAGATCACACTACGTGTCGATGCTTCAGAACAAAAGCCCAAGATCTTTTGTCCGGTCGGTCAGTGGAGAGGGTTCCACCTTTTAGAACCCCCACGCCTTGTCATGAGCTCACCTTGTCCAGGGTTAAGAGCTATGAGGTCTTATCCTCATTCCCCTTTTGATCTGCTCACCCTGACGTTCAGTGTCAGTGGTTAAGAGCCCATTTGATTACCCTTCCATGGCTTGTTTGTCGAGGTTGATATGACCCCTCTTGACTAAAGCCCTGCCCATGTATGTTTGAGCCCCCTTGTTGGCATGTTTACTTTATGCATGTTTGTTTTGTATGGTGTGATCGTCCCCCCATAGGATTGCTAGGCTTCGTATAGTCTCTCGTTTGCATGTCAATTAAGGTAGCACTGTTCCTTCGTCTAGGACTTCCTTTTTGCATGAGCATTCCTGAAACACAATAAACTCATTGATTTTTCTTCTCCTAAGAACACGTTAACTCCTTCTACTACAGGCGAGTAAGTCTCCAAAGGTCGAGCATCCGGTAGATTGCGTAGTAACGTCATTCACCTAAAAAACACAACCCTTAACCCGTAGTTAACCGAACTACGTTTTGCTCTGATTCTCATTCCAGTAGAGATACGTAGGCATAAGACGTGATGTCTTACCGAGCACACTTCCCCTTAACCCATAGGTATCCGAGCTACGAAGACTCTGATTCTCATATTCAGATGGGATACGTATGCAGTGGATGCGACATCCGTGCGAGTCATTTCCTTTTGACCCCTCTTTTAGTAAATAGTACATTAGATAAACCCACACCCTTTAGACAAGAACAACAAGAGTGGATCCCGTAGAGTACTACGGATGCATAGGGGTGCTAATACCTTCCCTTCGCATAACCGACTCCCGAACCCAAAATTTGGTTGCGAGGCCTTGTCTTTTCCTTTCCTTTTTCCAGGTTTACTTCGAACGTTTCCTTCCCCTCCCCCCTTTGGGATAAATAACGCATGGTGGCGACTCTTCTGTCTTTTCCTTCTTCGCCGGTTGTTTTTTTTCGCAGGTTGTGACAGCTAGCGATTCTGCTGGGGACCCGGTTTCCCTAAGCGAGTCCCTCCTAGCTTTTGTAGGTTTCTTGTTTGTTGGGTGTTTATTCTTTTGTACAGTTATTTATTTTTCAGCACTTGTGTACATATCATCGCTGTGTCCGTTGGCTCTGTTGGTTTGTTTGTTTGTGGGAGTGGGATGTTCTGTGTGAGATGGGCCCAATACACATGCCTGAGTGCACTTAGGATTAGCGTGGTTTCACATGCCCTCACGTTCCGTCTCGGTCCGATGTTGGAATATGAAAACACAATTCAGATGTGGATCTTTCCAGAGAATTCTGTGTTGTGGATCTCTTACAGTGCTAGAGCTATCTGGGAGAACCGTTAAGTCTGGATGACCTTTAGGATGACCTTTACCTTAATTTCATGGGAACTTGGCTGAGACACTCCTCTTATAGTGGTAATGCCAAACCGGAAACAGTGGACGTATTATTACTATTCGGCCTGAGAGTTCGTGATATCAATGTCTCTACCCTTTAGCCTCCGCATGTGAGCTGGGTGGGTTGTTTACAGGTGTGCAGGAACCCTTGACCTCATCATACCCTGATATCTGATACCTGGTACCTGAACCTCATGGTTCTATTTCCTGGATCCAAACTTCTGGCACTGGTTTTATTTGTGGATCTGAACCTTTAAACCTGCATACCCGGACTGCCGGCTTTTGAGGATTTCTTCACAGAGAACAGCTCGTGGTTCAGTATATGGCCGGAACCAGTCACATGTCCTTTGCATTGCATAACATCATCTGCATATTTACATCCAACATCTCATGCTTATTCATTTGCAGGGTCTTCCCTTTCTCGGTTTGGTTTGGCTGATCTGTGCTTATTATGGAGGCTCCCAGGAAGAGTAATGTGACCTATCATTTCTTCGATACCAAGATCGGCCCATTGCGTCAGATAAAAGCTTTGATTACTCCTGACCATGTGCGTTTATTCCGGGGTACTTATGGCAACATCTTGCCTATGGTTGAAGACTTGGATGCTTCTCAGAGGAGTCTGATACATACTTGCTTGAAGTTTTATGATCCTCAGTTGCGTTGCTTCACTTTTCAGGATTTCCAGTTGGCTCCTTTATTGGAAGAGTATGCTATGATCTTGGGTGTTCCTCTACAGCATTGTGTCCCTTTCAACTCCGATATACCTCCTCCAGAGCATAAGGATATTGCAAAGGCTCTTCATCTGGAAGTGTTTGTTGTGAAGGAAAATCTCTCTTCTAAGGGAGGTCTATCTGGTTTCCATCTGGATTTTTTGGTAGACAAAGCCGAAGAGAGTGCTGCTCAAGGCAATTGGGAGGCTGTGTGTGCTCTGTTAGCATTAAGTGTCTATGGTATTATGCTATTCGCCGATGAACCGAAGTTCTTGAGTATGAGTGCTATTCATATCTTTCTGCTAAAGAACCCGGTTCCCACCCTTCTTGGTGATTTCTATTTTTCGGTGCACAATAAGAATGAGAAGAGACGAGGGAGGTTTGTCAGATGTTGCGCTCCATTGTTCCATAAGTGGCTCGTGGGGCACTTGCCAAATGACGATGCTTTTCTGAATCCGCATCAAGCCAGGAATTGGGCTAGAAGTGTAAAGGCAAAGAGTCAGACAACATACGATCGCAAGTTTCGATGATGACAAATGACCACCATGCACGTCTACAAACAAATGCAACACATTACCTATCGTATCCTTTCCTATGCTTATCTAAATCTGTTATAATTCTTAAAAACATATGTGGACAAAGTATGATCATGACGAAATGCATGAAAATCACAAAACACAAATTTTTGCAGATTTGAAGACTTTGAGTCGACCATTAGGGTCGGCGCATAGCTCACGGGTCAGCGCATAACTCAGACAAATTGGAGAATGGTCAGCGCATACGTGCTTGAGTCGACCATAAGGGTCGGCGCATACCTCACGGGTCAGCGCATAAAACCCTTGGGTCGACCACAGGTCGGCACATGGCATATGATGCTATCCACGGCTCAGCGCATGAAACCTTTGGGTCGACCATAGGGGTCGGCGCACGCCGACCTATGGTCGACCGCTCGTGCGTAAACTCAGTTTTCTGAGTACTTTCCACTGTTTGAAAAGCTGTTATTTTTGGTTGGTTTGCCAATTACTATAAATAGAAGTCAAAACACTTTTATCTAACAACATTTTGTCAATTTGAATTCAAGTGTTCAAGGAAACAAGAAAGAGTGAAAAAGGTGTCCAAGATTCATCATCTTCATCTTCAACATTTCACAACACATCAACTACACACAATCATTTTTGATGTGGTTCGTGATCGATTAAAGGTGATAAGGTTCGAAGCTGTGATTGGAGAATCCGGTTCGGGTTGAAGCTTGTGGCAGGTTCTTTCTTGAATAAAACCGTTAGGGTTTTGTCCTCCAATACCGGTTTGTGTTTGGGGTTTTTTGGACGAATTGCTTCATCAATATTCAGCTGAGCGAAGGTGATTGAGAAGAGGAAGTCTTCATCAGTCTAGTAGCGGATTCGGTGATATTGAAGTGAAGGATTCGGGTTCGATTCGTTGTGTTTGAGATCAGTCGGGCCGAGGGTTTGAAGAACGGAAGATTCTTCAGCAAAGGGGCTGGAATCAGAGGTCTAGCAACAACGATCGAAGGTCTTGATTCATCTTGAATCAAGGAGCAATGATAGGAAGCATCATTCAACACATTGAGAGTTCTGTTGTTTACTTGCTTTGCAATCCTTGTATAAACGATTAAATTTCACAGGTGATATCTAATTAAATCATCTCAATTCTAAGTTTAGAATTGAGGGCAGACGTACCCCGAAGCGAGGACGGCGGGGGAACTGCCTCATCAAATCTCTGTCTTCTTTAATTTTCTGCATAATCGCTTTTCAGCTTAAAAATTAAGTGATTTTAGTTTAAGCTATTTTACCAAATGTTGATATAAGTTGAGTAAGAAATTAAAACTGCTGTTTGAATCCAAAGTACAATAGTATATTGTACTAGATAATTTTGAATTACTTACTCAACACAAATATCACTTGGAGTGTTTATGCACACCAAGTGTTTGAGAAATTGCCTAAACCAAAGTTGTCTTAAGTTTGTAACTAGTTTGATTTGGTATTTTGGATCATTGGAACTAGGATTCCTAGTAAGTGAAACATATCATTGATTGTACAATTAGTGTAGTGATTTGTATTTCACTTTATCTCTAATCCATTAGCTTAACGCATATCCGATTTTCCAATAACGGTTCGTTTTAGACTAAAATTTTCCTCGGCCGCTTCCGCACTTAAAACAATTTTTCAAAACCAATTTTAAATTGGTAGCGCCGACTCAAGTTTTTAATTGGGATCTATTCAACCCCCCCTTCTAGATCCGTGCCATAGTCTAACAAGTGGTATCAGGAGCTCCGGTTCACTCCGTGCTTCAAAATATAACTTTGATAGAAAATGGCTAACGAACGTAAAGGGGCTTATAATAGAGCTCCCGTTTTCAATGGTGAAAATTATAGTTATTGGAAAGACTGTATGCGGGTGCACATAAATTCCATAGATAGAAAAATATGGAACGTTATTCTCAATGGTCCAATTCAAATAACCATGACAAATGAGAACAACGAATTGGTGCCTAAGCCCGAAGCACAATGGACCGATGATGATGAAAAGAAATACAATTATGATTGGAAAGCCAAAAATATCCTAATCTCCTCTTTAGGTGTAGATGAATACTATCGTGTATCCCATTGTCCTACTGCTAAGGCCATGTGGGATTCACTACAAATTGCCCATGAGGGGACGAACGATGTTAAGTTGGCTAGAATCAATACACTAACACAAGAGTTTGATCTCTTTTTCATGGAGCAAGGGGAAACCATTGCTGACATGCAAAAGAGATTCACTCATCTCATCAATCGATTACATTCACTTGGTAGGCCTGTTTCCAATGATATTGCTACTAATAAGATCTTGAGATGTCTTAACAGGGAATGACAACCGAAAGTGACCGCCATCAAAGAGGCAAATGATCTTACCACATTGGACTTGACAACATTGTTTGGTAAACTACAAGAGCACGAACAAGTTCTCTTGAGCCTGGAACAACACGAAAAGAAAGATAAGAAGGACAAAGCAAAGGTGAGTGAAAAGAAATCAATAGCTCTAAAGACTTCCTCCTCAAAGTCTCAAGCAAAAGAGCAAAGTGATCATTCATCGAGCGACGAAGAAGAAGAGGACAAGAGTGAAGATATGGGGCTGTTCGTTAAACGCTACAACCGTTATGTGAGAAAGAACGACATCCAACATTCCGAGAAGAACTTGGTAAACTTCCGGAAACAATCTAGGTACTCCAAAACTGATGACTCAAAAGGAAAAATCACTAGAGGGTCGTGCTACAAGTGTGGAAAGCCGGGTCATTACAAACCGGACTGTCCGATGAACAAGAAGACAAAAGAAAAAGAATCATACAAATCACACAAGAAACCATCAAAGCCAAGGAGAGCATACATAGCTTGGGAAAGCGATAGCGACTCCTCCGATGATGAAAGTTCTAGTGATGAAGATGAAAATGCAAACCTATGTCTCTCTGCTCATCAAAAGAACAAAAAGAAACAGGTACGACATGCTAAATATGAAAAATCCTCTAATATGTCTCATCATGAATTGTAAAATGCTTTTGATACTTTACACTGTGAAGCGAAAGAGGCCTTTAAAAGGCTTGCCTCAAATAAGAATTTTTTTTCACATTTGGAACATAAAATTCAACAATCCGAAAGGAAATTTGAGGCACTTAAAGCTTCTATAGTGGAAAGCACAAAAACAAGTTATGAGGACCTTAGAAGTAGAATGATGAACTTTGGGTGTGATACTTGTTACATTTGGCAAGGTGAAGTAAGAAACCTAAAGGCCAAACTTGACAAGGCTCTTGAGCCCAAGATTACTTTTGCTATCGACAAATCAAACTTTCGAAAAAGTATGGTTAATCCATATCAAAAATATAAATATGTTATAAAGGATGAAGATAGCAAAAGCAATCTAAATGTAAATTTCTCTTGTCTCTATTGTTGCAAGAAAGGCCACTCCATTGCTAAATGTAGATTTAGGAGATTTTTAGTTCCTAAAGGCATTTATCAATGGATGCTCAAATGCAACCATTTCGTTCCTCACCATTCAGGACCCAATAAGCCATTGGGTACCTTCTCTTGTTAATTATATTGCCATAGGTACAATGCCTCGAGACTACCGAGAGAAGATGGGTTCTCGACAGTGGATGCTCAAGGCACATGTCAGGAGACATATCTCTCTTCATTGACTTCGTGGCTAAGAAGAAGGGATATGTAACTTATGGTGACAACAACCGTGGAGCAATACTTGGTAAAGGTAGTGTAGGTAACCCCTCTTCTACTACTATTTCTGACGTATTGCTTGTCGAAGGTCTTAAACACAATCTACTTAGCATCAGTCAATTATGTGACAAAGGATACAATGTATCATTTTCAAAAGATTGTTGCAAAATTGTACATAATGATGATAAGAAGAGTATGTTTAATGGCCTGCGTGTGAACAATGTCTATATGCTTGACTTAAATGAAGTATCGTTAACAAGTGACAAATGCCTTGTAACAATGAGTGAAGATTCATGGTTATGGCATAGGCGTTTAGCACATGTTAACTTTGACTTACTAAACAAAGTAGTCTCAAAAGATCTAGTCATAGGTCTCCCCAAAATTAAGTTCACCAAGGATCACCTTTGTGATGCTTGTCAAAAGGGGAAGCAAACGAGGATCTCATTTAAATCCAAAAATATCGTTTCAACAACGAGACCTCTCGAGCTTCTTCATATGGATTTATTTAGGCCATCTAGGATTAAAAGTCTAGGAGGAAACTATTACGGTTTCGTAATAGTGGACGACTTCTCTCGATTTTGTTGGACTATTTTTTTAGTAAGCAAGAGCGATACGTTCGTCGCCTTTGAAAGATTTGCTAAGCTTTCCCAAAATAAACTAAATACAAACATTGTTGCAATTAGAAGCGATCATGGGGGTGAGTTCGAAAATCACTTATTTGAAGAATATTGCGGTAACCATGGTATTGATCATAACTTCTCCGCTCCACGTACTCCTCAACAAAATGGGGTTGTGGAGCGTAAAAATCAAATTTTGGAAGAATTGGGAAGAACAATGATCAACAAAAGTGGCTTACCGAAATATTTTTGGGCCGACGCCATTAGTACGGCTTGTTATGTTCTGAATAGGGTGCTCATTCACCCCATTCTAAACAAAACACCGTATGCACTTTTGAAAGGGCGAAAGCCAAATGTTTCTCACTTACATGTTTTTGGTTGCAAATGTTTTGTATTGAACAATGGAAAGGAAAACTTGGGAAAATTCGATTCCAAGGCCGACGAAGGTATCTTCCTCGGATACTCTCAATCTAGCAAAGCATATAGAATTTACAACAAACGATTACTTGCTGTAGAAGAGTCTGTACATGTCACTTTTGATGAATCCAATCCGAGAAACGTCGGAAAGGGTAGTGTTTTTCATGGTGCAGGTACATCTACTGAAGACATACTCAAAGGTGGCGAGCCGGGGATTGATCAACCCGACATAGTCAAAATTGAGGAGGACAAAGATGTACACCATGAGGAAACCGAGGTAGTTCATCCGCCTTCAAACGATGATCTCCCTCAAGCTTGGAAGTCTTCCAAAGACCATCCAATCGACAACATTCTCGGAGATATCTCAAAGGGTGTAACAACTCGATCTAAGCTAAGTAATTTCTGTTATCACTTCGCTTTCGTTTCGCAAATGGAACCTAAAAACCCTAAAGAAGCCCTACTCGATGAACACTGGTTTTGTCAATGCAGGAGGAACTTAATCAGTTCACCAGAAATGAGGTTTGGGACCTTGTCCCTCCTCCGCGAGATCATCGAGTAATCGGCACCCGATGGGTGTTTAGGAACAAGCTGGACGAAAACGGGGTAATAACCCGTAATAAGGCGCGTTTAGTCGCGCAAGGGTATAACCAAGAGGAAGGCATCGACTATGAGGAAACTTATGCGCCGGTTGCCCGACTCGAGGCTATACGCCTTCTCCTTGCTTTCGCTTGTGCGAAAGCCTTTAAATTATTTCAAATGGATGTTAAGAGTGCGTTCCTTAACGGTCACATAAATGAAGAGGTTTACGTCGCACAACCTCCGGGTTTCGAATCCCATGAGTATCCTGATCATGTTTATAAACTGAAAAGGGCTTTGTATGGCCTCAACCAAGCTCCTAGAGCTTGGTATGAGAGACTAAGCAAATTCTTACTCGGTCAAGGCTACTCAAGAGGAAAGGTTGACACAACCCTCTTCATTAAACGTCAAGGAAAGCACTTGATATTAGTGCAAATTTATGTAGATGATATCATATTTGGGTCTACTAACATGAATCTTGTGAGAGAGTTTTCAGACCTTATGCAGGGCGAATTCGAGATGAGTATGATGGGGGAGCTCACATACTTTCTCGGTCTGCAAATTAAACAGCTCAAAGAAGGAACTTTCGTGAGCCAGACAAAGTACTGTTTGGACCTTATCAAGAGATTTGACATGGAAAAAGCTAAGGCCATAGACACCCTCATGCCTACTTGTACAAACTTGAACAAAGATGAAGACGGTAAGGAAGTAGATGTAAAACGGTATAGAGGTATGATTGGTTCACTCCTTTATCTTACTGCTTCTCGTCCCGATATTATGTTTAGCGTATGCATGTGCGCAAGATATCAATCATGTCCCAAGGAATCCCATTTAAAAGTAGTTAAACGAATACTTTGATACCTATCCGGTACTCCGAAGTATGGACTATGGTATTCCAAAGGTAATGATTGTTCATTGGTAGGCTTCTCCGATTCCGATTTTGTCGGTTGCAAATCGGATAGGAAAAGCACCAGTGGCACTTGTCACTTATTTTCAAACTCTTTGGTCAGTTGGCATAGCAAGAAACAAGTTTCAGTTGCTTTGTCAACCGCCGAAGCGGAATACGTTGCCGCTGGTAGTTGTTGTGCTCAAATCCTATGGATTAAGAAACAACTATTGGACTTTAACCTCAAACTTGAACGTATTCCTATTTTCTGTGACAATACAAGTGCCATTAACCTTACCAAGAATCTTGTGCTGCATTCTCGCACCAAACCTGTCGAAATTTGACACCACTTTCTTCGGGATCATGTAGAGAAAGGTGACATTGTATTTGAACATGTTAATACTGAAAATCAACTAGCGGACATTTTCACAAAGCCGCTAGCCACTGAACCTTTCTTTCATATTCGCCGAGAACTTGGTATTCTCGATATTTCGGAACGGGCACCATAATCTACTGTTTTACCTTATTCCATATAAGACTATAATCTTGTACTTCTAACAAGTCAATGTTGTTGCAAGCACAAGTTTACTGTTCACCAAGTCACTCCGGCATCGAGGTGATACTGTTCCTCTCTCTCTCTCTACGAAGTCTCATGGTTAAAATAGTTATACCTCATAATGATAGTGTATATATATGCATGATGTATCTCTTTGGATGTTTATTGCTGCATGGCATGTTATTTATGCATCAAACCTGTCAACGCATGTACAAAACTGTGAAAAATTGAAATTCTAACTATATGAGTCGACCGCAGCAGGGCTATGGTCGACGCACGCTTAATATTTTCTGTATTTTCTCAAAAATCAAACAGTATGCGTCGACGCATGCAGGGCTATGGTCGACGCATCGCTCGAAAATTTTGTTTTTCTACAAAAAAATTTGAATCGTTTCATGCATCTACATTCAAAAACCATCATTAAGTGTGCATTTATATTCCATTACCTTTCAAACTACCCACTACCTTGTAACCTGCATCTACCTAGTGTCTTTTGTCCCTTGATCCTTCATCTTCCCAAAACCCTAACTTCTCCTCTACAAATAGGGAAAAACCTCTGTCTAGCAAAATCACTCTCAAAAACCCTCACAAACCTTCTCTCTCTACCCACACACACTTAGCTTCAGACCTGCTTAAATGGCTTCCACATCACGCAGACCTACCGGCAAGAGATCCCGAGAATCATCCGCCGCATCTCTACCCATCTCCGCTGTGTCGTTAGTTCCACCAGCGCGTGTCGAATCCTTCAACAAAGATATCGGCAAAAGAGGAGTTGTACAACAACATGCTTTCTACAAACTTACCGCCGAACGCATGCACCTCGTAGAAATCATGGCTCAGCTCCAGCATCAAGGCATCGTCAAATTCTTGGAGTGCAATGCTAAATACAGCGAAGACTTAGTCCGGGTATTCTACGCCGGCATTCATGATAAGTTTCGCGGGCACAAGTTTCATTCCAGAATCGGCACGACAAAGGTATCTCTTAAGTCAAATGTCTGGAACCAGTATTTTGATATGTCATTGGATGATGCTGAAAATCCTCTAGCTGAGGTAACTGACTCTCACCAAATAGAAGGTTACGAGTTTAAGAGTGCATTGAATGACATGCTGAAACGACCATATCCTGATCAGTTTATGAATAGTGACGCGTTCCCACGAGTTGTCACTGCCGGCAAGCTGAAAACCGGAGAAAGGATTCTTCAGTGGATTGTCTCCCGCATTCTGCGACCAAAGAAGGGCGGTCTCTCCAGAGTTGAACATGCTGAGGTTCATCTCATTTACGTTCTGAAGAATAAGAAGAAAATCAACTGGCCTTACTACATTGCCAGTAGGATGTTCAGTCTACATGATTCGGGACGAGGAACGGCTCTTGCTTACGGATCCTTCATTCAAGAGGTCCTTACTGCAGCCAACGAAAATCATTCGTCTTTCCCGTAAACTTCCATCTCATCTGACAAAGAGTTCAGCCCAAAAACTCTGTCCATGATGGGATATTTTTGGTGTGATGAGCGGAGAATGTATAAGTTTGTTCGAAGAGGAAATGTTCCTGCGCCTGGTGCAACAGATGATGACAGTGATGAAAGCGAAGAAGAAGAAGATGAAGAGGAAAATGAAGAAGAGGAAGCCAAGCACGCTTTTGATCACAATGGTGGAGATGATAGTCCTCCAACCGTTGACACTCACGACTACTCCGACTCCGCCTGGGCTCAGCAGTCGCATTCAACTGAAGAAGATGTTCCACGCTGGGGTGGCTGGGGTGATTGGCAACATACGGGTTGGTCAACTCAACGTCAATTCTACCGGCCGTATCACCAATATGATGAAGAATCTCCTCCGTCCCCTCCACAGCAAGCAGCCTCTTCAGAACTGTTGGATATGATGCGCAATATGCAGATCGCTCAACAGTCCTTCATGCAAACTCAAGATGAGCGTTATGCTCATATTAACGAGCAACTTCAAGCCCAAAATGAGCGTCTCGACACCTTCTCTACAAGCATGAATAACCGGTATGCAGACTTTTCGGCATCATTTGAACGTCAGGAACGGTCGATCGACGAGAGTCTCAAGCATCTGAACGGTGTTACCGAATACCTATCATCTCTGGCTGACCCCTACAAAAACCCGGGCATTTGTTACCATCCAGGACATCGCCATTAGGACATAGACATTCACATGCACTTTGTAGTTTGATTGTTATTTTGGATGTATTCAGTTCTCTGTTTTCCTTGTTTATCTTCATGTGTTGTTCTTAATTAATGACTATTGCTCAGAAATGATATTGGTGTGATATTATTATCTGTTTGTGTTATTTCCTGTGAAATTTCCTTGTTATGTTGTATAATCATTCTGTGTCTCTTTTTGATGTTGTCAAAGGGGGAGAAAAGTGTACGAAAGTGTACAAAGCAGGCAGCCAAAAATTGTTCACAACTAACAGTCGCTTTCTACAGATAGCCTTAGATTACAAAAGAAAGGGGGAGTGTGCAAAATGTGTCAATACCGCATGTTGTTTGTCTCGTTGATTTATACAGGTTGTCATCATCAAAAAGGGGGAGTATGTAAAGGCAAAGAGTCAGACAACATACGATCGCAAGTTTCGATGATGACAAATGACCACCATGCACGTCTACAAACAAATGCAACACATTACCTATCGTATCCTTTCCTATGCTTATCTAAATCTGTTATAATTCTTAAAAACATATGTGGACAAAGTATGATCATGACGAAATGCATGAAAATCACAAAACACAAATTTTTGCAGATTTGAAGACTTTGAGTCGACCATAAGGGTCGGCGCATAGCTCACGGGTCAGCGCATAACTCAGACAAATTGGAGAATGGTCAGCGCATACGTGCTTGAGTCGACCATAAGGGTCGGCGCATACCTCACGGGTCAGCGCATAAAACCCTTGGGTCGACCACAGGTCAGCACATGGCATAGTGATGCTATCTACGGCTCAGCGCATGAAACCTTTGGGTCGACCATAGGGGTCGGCGCATTTCCCACGGGTCAGCGCACGCCGACCTATGGTCGACCGCTCGTGCGTAAACTCAGTTTTCTGAGTACTTTCCACTATTTGAGAAGCTGTTATTTTTGGTTGGTTTGCCAGTTACTATAAATAGAAGTCAAAACACTTTTATCTAACAACATTTTGTCAATTTGGATTCAAGTGTTCAAGGAAACAAGAAAGAGTGAAAAAGGTGTCCAAGATTCATCATCTTCATCTTCAACATTTCACAACACATCAACTACACACAATCATTTTTGATGTGGTTCGTGATCGATTAAAGGTGATAAGGTTCGAAGCTGTGATTGGAGAATCCGGTTCGGGTTGAAGCTTGTGGCAGGTTCTTTCTTGAATAAAACCGTTAGGGTTTTGTCCTCCAATACCGGTTTGTGTTTGGGGGTTTTTGGACGAATTGCTTCATCAATATTCAGCTGAGCGAAGGTGATTGAGAAGAGGAAGTCTTCATCAGTCTAGTAGCGGATTCGGTGATATTGAAGTGAAGGATTCGGGTTCGATTCGTTGTGTTTGAGATCAGTCGGGCCGAGGGTTTAAAGAACGGAAGATTCTTCAGTAAAGGGGCTGGAATCGGAGGTCTAGCAACAACGATCGAAGGTCTTGATTCATCTTGAATCAAGGAGCAAGGATAGGAAGCATCATTCAACACATTGAGAGTTCTGTTGTTTACTTGCTTTGCAATCCTTGTATAAACGGTTAAATTTCACAGGTGATATCTAATTAAATCATCTCAATTCTAAGTTTAGAATTGAGGGCAGACGTACCCTGAAGCGAGGACGGCGGGGGAACTGCCTCATCAAATCTCTGTCTTCTTTAATTTTCTGCATAATCGCTTTTCACATTAAAAATTAAGTGATTTTAGTTTAAGCTATTTTACCAAACGTTGATATAAGTTGAGTAAGAAATTAAAACTGCTGTTTGAATCCAAAGTACAATAGTATATTGTACTAGATAATTTTGAATTACTTACTCAACACAAATATCACTTGGAGTGTTTATGCACACCAAGTGTTTGAGAAATTGCCTAAACCAAAGTTGTCTTAAGTTTGTAACTAGTTTGATTTGGTATTTTGGATCATTGGAACTAGGATTCCTAGTAAGTGAAACATATCATTGATTGTACAATTAGTGTAGTGATTTGTATTTCACTTTATCTCTAATCCATTAGCTTAACGCATATCCGGTTTTCCAATAACGGTTCGTTTTAGACTAAAATTTTCCTCGGCCGCTTCCGCACTTAAAACAATTTTTCAAAACCAATTTTAAATTGGTAGCGCCGACTCAAGTTTTTAATTGGGATCTATTCAACCCCCCCTTCTAGATCCGTGCCATAGTCTAACAAGAAGGTTGGTTGTCTTGACTGCTAAAGACATCAGATGGTGTAATCAGAATACCAAAGGTGGCGATTTTGTGGTTAGCTGTGGGAAATACCCTAATGTACCATTGTTGGGTATGAAGGGTTGTATCAACTATAACTCGACTCTTTTGAGAAGACAATTAGGGTATGCCTTGACTCACGCTCCTAAGGATCAAGATCTGGTGGAATCTTTCTACTTCCCAGTGCAAGATAATCTAGAATTGGTTAAGCAAGCTGCTGGAGCTTGGAGGAATATTCAGACTAAAGGTGCTACTGTCTATGGAAAATGTAACAACATCTCTTCTTCCCAGTATGATAGTTGGTTGCGAGAAAGAGCTCGGATTACTCTTCTACCTTTCTCTATTGGAGAACCATCTGATCCGGTTATTGTTGAGTCTGTCAGCATGGTTGAGTACAACAGTTTGAAGCAAGAAAAGGGAAAAGCCGATAAGTTGAATCCGAAGCTGAGTGAAGGCCTCAGGAAAACTTTGTGCGCTAAGAAAGAAGCTGAGAGAGAAGTTCAAAGATTGAATGAGCTTCAAAGACAAAGCAATGAGAGGATTGCTGAAGATGCTGATTACATCCGTAAAGTCTGTTCAGGTGAGGATATACTGAAGAAAGCTTGCAAGGCTGCTAAGGAGCAGTTAGGAAGAGCTGAATATAGGCTTATTGAGCGCCAGCAAAGGTGGGAAGAATTGTCTGATCGCCGGAGACAGGTTGGGATAGAAATCAGAGCAGAAAATGAGCGGTTGAAGAGTAAGGAGAACGAGCAGCATGAAGCACTTCGATTGGCTGAACAAGAGATCGTCGAACTAAAGATTCAAGCAGGGGTCAAGAGAACAAAAGAACAAGACAAGTACAGGAAATTGGAAGAAGCGGTCAAAACGAGGAATTTGTTGATTCAAGGCCTTACAGAACACCCTAATGACCCGGTTACAGAGGCGCTTCTTAAGGAAGTTCGAGAAGACTCGTTTGGGCTAGATGCTTGACTCCTTTTGTTTATGTAGAGTTCACCATCAGGCTTGTTGATGGGTTCTCATTTCTGTGTACGTCGCTCTCAGAACATCTTGTATTTTGACTATGACACCTTTCGGACGTTTCATTCCCTTTGATTATTTCGTCTGTGACCAAAGCTTCTTATCACCTCTCCTCGGTATTGTTATTTGCACGTTCGATTGCAGTTGTACACATTGTTCTGGAAGGTCAAACCGGAATTGAGAAGGGGGTGCCTTAAAATTGAATAAGCAGTGCATCGCATACCATGCATATTAACCCTTGTTTGTTTTGCAGGTGTCACCGCAGTGTCTAAATGTTTGTTCCCTGTTTCAGGCATTATTGGTCCCAAGCGAGTCCACAGGTACCCGACAAAGGAAAATCGTCCGCAACTAGCAATGGACCAGGTACAGAAAGAGCTGGCAGATATGCGTGAAAGGATGAATCAGTTCATGACATTGATGACTGGTATGGCAGAAGGCCAGGAAAAGCTAAGGGAATTGGTTGAGCAACCGAGGCCTGATCCAGAGGTAGAGATACCAAATGCTGAGGGAAACCCTGGTAACCCTGGGAACACTGATAACCCTGTGAACACTGGTAACGCGGGTAACGCAAATGCTGATGGAAACCCGGGTAATGTTGGCAACACGGGGAATGTTGGAAATGGTATTGGCGGAAGGTACAATGTGAATCAAGGAATTCGGATTAACGGGCGCCCCGTTACTGAAGATTATCAGTATGATCAATTCTCTTTGCACGACGAAGCCCACGAGACCACTCGCCGTATGGATGAGCTTGCTGAGAAGCTCAAATCTTTGGAGTCTCAAAATTCCTTAGGTTTTGATTTCACAAATCTTGGTCTGGTTCAGGGAGTAAGGATTCCTCACAAGTTCAAACCCCCTACTTTTGAGAAATACAACGGGGCTTCTTGCCCACGCACTCATCTCCAATCTTATTTGGGAAGGTTGGGAGCTCACATGGAAGATGAAAAGCTGTGGATGTACTATTTTGAAGACAGTCTAACTGGAGCTTCTCGCGAATGGTATTCTCATTTGTCTCGTACTACCATCAAGAGCTGGAAAGACTTGGCAGAGGCTTTTGTCAAGCAATATCAATACAACTTGGACATGGCTCCAAACCGGACCTTGTTGTAGGGAATATCTCAGACTGCCAAGGAGACCTTTAGAGAATATGCTCAGCGTTGGAGACAAATTGTTGCGTCCGTCCAACCCCCTATGTCCGAAAGGGAGATGGCGGACATGTTCATGAACACTCTTCAAGGCAATTATATTGAGAGATTGGTTGCTTGCCCGTCAATCAGCTTTGCAGAGATAGTAATTGCTGGAGAAAGAATCGAGAGTCTGTTGAAGATGGGCCGAATTCAAGACAACAGTGCTTCCAGCTCATCAGGTCCCAAGAAACCGTTTGCTGGTAACGGTCAGCGAATAAGAGAAGGCGAGACAAGCGTTGCGTATGCCGGCAGAGGCGGGGGCAGAGGACGCCCTAATTATTATCAAGATCAAGTGGCCGCAGTCACTATTCCAACACCTGCTCCTCAACAGCAACCACAACCGCAGTATCATCCGCAACAGCAACCCAGGTACAACAATCAACAACAAGGAGGTAAACTGGGTCAGTAGAGACACTATCAACAACGTCCAAGGCAGACGAACCGGGTCATTGAGCCAATCCCAATGCCTTATTCTTTATTACTCCCCAGGCTGATTGACCTGAATCTGGTTACGTTAAGAACTCTGGCCCCGCCAATCGATCCCAATAATTTGCCTAGGGGTTATGATGTCAACGCCAGATGTGCTTTTCACTCCAACGCACCTGGCCATACTACAGATAATTGCAAGGCTTTCCAGGTAAAGGTACAAGATTTGAGAGATGCCAAGGCTATCAATTTTTCTCCGGTGCCTAATGTTATCCAAAACCTGATGCCAGCCCACGGCGGGCAGAGGATTAATGCTGTTGATAATGGGGAAACTTTGAATTTGGTTTCTGATGTGACTAAAGTGAAGACTTCGTTATCGGTGGTTAAAGACCGACTTTTGAAAGGACAGATTTTCCCGGGTTGTGGGGAAGAGTGCAGAAATTGTCGAGCTGCCAAGAATGGATGTGACAGTTTGAGAAGGGGTATTCAGCAACTGATAGATGAAGGTTGTCTTCAGTTCGATCAGACCCGTCCAGTGAAGAATGATGTGTCGACAGTGACGATTTACTTCACTCTTGAAGAAATATATGTTCCCGAGAGACCCGCTCCGACAACAATATATTTCCCAGAAAGTACAGAACCAGCAACGGTGAACATCGAAAGCCCAGCACCAGTTACGATTCACTCTGACAGCCCTCAACCGGCTTTGGTTAGTCCGGTCACCATCACGGTACCAGGACCTGTTCCGTATGAGAAAGACAGTGCTATCCCGTGGCACTATGGGGCTGATATCTACTTCCAGGGGCGGAAAGTTAACGAAGAAGGCATTGACATTGGTAGCTCCGCTGTAGACAATGTTGGAGGGGTTGGTGGCTTCACTCGCAGTGGACGTCTATTTGCACCATCAACATTGCGCACGAATACTGAAGCTGAGGCAGCTGCCAAGGCTAAAGGAAAACAGGTAGCCACCGAAGAGGTTACTACTGAGGAAGCTCCTCCTAAGACCGCATTCGAGAAGGAAGTGGATGAGTTTATGAGGATTATCAAGAAAAGTGACTACAAGGTAGTCGACCAGCTAAATCAGACACCCTCAAAGATCTCCATTCTCTCGCTATTGATGTGCTCTGAGGTGCACAGAGCCGCCTTGTTGAAAGCACTGAATATGGCCTATGTTCCACCAGAGATAACTGTTAACCAGCTGGAGTCGGTAGTTTCAAATGTAAACGCTAGCTATAGGCTAGGTTTCACCGACTACGACCTGACATCTTCTCTGAATGTTCTTCCAAAGAAAGCCTTAATGAAGTTGGATTGCGATGGCATCATCCTGAGGCCAAGTAATTTAGTTGTGAGGGCTTTTGATGGCTCTAAGAGATCTGTCTTTGGCGAAGTTGAGTTGCCAGTTAAGATTGGACCGCAGGTGTTCAAGAGCACCTTTTATGTGATGGATATCCAGCCTGCCTATAGCTGTCTGCTAGGTCGGCCCTGGATTTATGTTGCCGGTGCTGTTACTTCTACTCTCCACCAGAAGCTCAAATATGAACTAGAAGGTCAGGTCGTCACTGTCTGTGGTGAAGAGGATATTTTTGTTAGCCACCTGTCTACATTTAAGTATGTGGAGATGGATGGCGAGATGCATGAGATGCTGTGTCAGGGCTTTGAAGCCATAAGCATCAGTGAGGTCGCGCCCAAAGCTGTCTTTTCACCTAAGTCCGAGAAGGTCGGGACTTCTATCTCTTCATACAAGCAAGCTGTTGAAGTGGTTAAAGCTGGTAATGCCCAAGCCTGGGGCAAATTTGTGGAGCCAATCATCAAAGAAGACAAGTTTGGATTGGGGTACACTCCAGGGTCTCAGAAGAATGAAGCCGGTACTTTCTCCAGCGGGGGTTTGGTTTCTCCCCACATCGTCAATGCTGCAGATGAAGACAAGGCTGACAGCGACTGTGACTTAGATAGCTGGATTCGCCCGTGTGTCCCGGGAGAAAAGCTCAACAATTGGTCGTCCGAAAAAGTCGTCCGGGTTACTCTACTGAAAGAGTAATTTTTATTGTTTTCCTTTTATTACATGCATAATAAAGTCTTACACTTTGCCCAAGGTGTAATGACTCATCTGTAGGGCCATCCACTTAGTCGCATTTCGCAATTATTTTCATCATCAATAAAGGACAACTTTTGCAAACAATTTTGTGTTCTCTTTCTTTCAATTATTTTTTTTACTTTTACAAAAAAAATGGCAACGTTTCTTTTTCGTTTTTCTTTCCAAAAATCTCTCGTTCTAAGGTAAAGCATGATCCTCTATCATGCAGAGATGATCACCCGGATCTCACTGCTAACGACACTGCTATGGCCAAGTATGACTTCGACAATCCTATCTATCAAGCCGGAGAAGGGGTTGAGGAAGATCGTGAATTGCCTGAAGAGTTAGCCAGGTTGTTGAAACAGGAGGACCGAGCTATTACACCTTATCAGAAGGTGATTGAGACCGTCAACATTGGTGCCGAAGACGACAAGAAAGAGATCAAGATCGGGGTCAGTCTATAGGCCGAGGTGAAGGAACAGTTGATCAGTTTGCTTCGTGAGTACGTCGATATCTTTGCTTGGTCCTATCAAGATATGCCAGGTTTGGATACAGACATCGTTGTGCATAAGTTACCGTTGAATGAAGATATGCCGCCGCTAAAGCAGAAGTTACGCCGAACTCATCCTGACATGGCAATGAAAATCAAAGAAGAAGTTCAGAAACAGTGGAACGCAGGGTTTCTCGCTGTGGCCAGTTACCCACCATGGGTTACCAATATCGTACCGGTACCCAAGAAGGATGGCAAAGTACGGATGTGTGTCGATTACAGAGATCTGAATAGAGCTAGTCCGAAAGATGACTTCCCGTTACCTCATATCGATGTTTTGGTTGATAACATAGCTCAGTTCTCCGTATATTCTTTCATGGATGGTTTCTCCGGTTATAATCAGATCAGGATGGCACCGGAAGACATGGAGAAAACGACATTCATCACACCGTGGGGTACCTTATGTTACAAGGTCATGCCTTTTGGGTTGAAGAATGCAGGGGCAACGTACCAACGGGCTATGGTAACACTTTTTCATGATATGATTCACAAAGAGATCGAATGCTATGTGGATGATATGATTGCCAAGTCCTGAACAGAAGAAGAACATTTGGACAATCTGCAGAAGTTGTTTGAACGTCTGAGAAAGTTCAAGTTAAGGTTGAACCCGAACAAGTGCACTTTTGGAGTGAGAACTGGTAAGCTGTTAGGTTTCATTGTAAGTGAAAGAGGAATAGAGGTAGATCCTGCGAAAGTAAAAGCTATTCAAGAAATGCCTGCACCTAAAACAGAAAGAGAGGTTCGTGGCTTCCTGGGTAGATTGAACTACATTTCAAGGTTCATATCTAATCTTATAGCCACATGCGAGCCATTGTTCAAAATGCTGAGAAGAAAGCAAGAGGTCAGGTGGAATGATGATTGTCAGAAAGCTTTTGAAAGAATAAAAGAGTATTTGCAGGAGCCCCCGATTCTAATGCCTCCAGTAGAGGGAAGATCGTTGATCATGTACTTGACAGTGTTAGAAAGGTCAATGGGTTGTGTGCTCGGTCAGCATGACGAGTCAGGTCGAAAAGAGCATGCAATATACTACCTTAGCAAAAAGTTTACCGACTGTGAACAAAAATACTCACTGCTCGAGAAAACTTGTTGCGCTTTGGCATGGGCTGCTCACCGACTAAGACAGTATATGTTGACTCACACGACTCTATTGATATCAAAGATGGATCCAGTCAAGTATATTTTTGAAAAGCCAGCGCTTACCGGAAGGGTTGCTAGGTGGAAAATGATACTGACAGAGTATGACATCAAATACACTTCATAAAAAGCCATCAAAGAAAGTGTCTTGTCAGACCATCTTGCAGAGCAACCGATTGATGATTACCAACCTATGAGGTTCGACTTTCCTGATGAGGACATCATGTTTCTCAAATCGAAAGATTGCGAGGAACCACTCTCGGAGGAGGGGCCTGACCCTGAATCCAAATGGATTATGATGTTTGATGGGGCGGTCAACGTCAATGGTCGCGGAGTTGGTGGAGTGTTGATCACGCCAGAGGGGGTTCATATGCCATTTTGTGCCAGAATAACTTTCCCCTGCACCAACAATGAAGCCGAATACGAAGCTTGTATCCTAGGACTTGAGGAAGCCATCAACCTACAGATTAAAACCCTGGATGTATACGGGGATTCAACTTTGGTCATCAATCAAGCCAACGGGAAATGGTATACACATCAGCCTCATTTGGTTCCTTACAGAGACTATACGAGAAGATTGTTGACTTTCTTTACGACAGTGAAGCTGCATTACGTTCCTCTTGAAGAAAACCAATTTGCTGATGCTTTGGCTACCTTGTCTTCGATGATTAGGGTGCTATGTTGGAACTACGTACCCAAAATTGATGTATCTCGGCTTGATATGCCCGCCTATGTGTTTGCTGCCGATGCAGTATCTGATGATAAGTCGTGGTATCATGACGTCAAGCGTTTCCTGAAGAGTCAAGAGTACCCAGTTGGGGCATCTTCGAATGATAAGAAGACGTTGAGGAGGTTAGCCGGTAGCTTCTTTCTGAACTCATATGATACTCTGTACAAGCGACATTTCGACATGGTCTTGCTCAGATGTGTGGACAAGCAAGAAGCGGACATGTTAATGCAAGAAGTACATGAGGGATCTTTCGGTACCCATGCCGGAGGACATGCAATGGCTAAGAAGTTGTTAAGATCGGGGTATTATTGGTTAGCAATGGAGGCAGACTGTTGCGTATACGCCCGAAAGTGTCACAAGTGCCAGGTTTACGCAGATAAAGTGAATATCCCTCCAAGCCCATTGAATGTCATGTCGTCACCTTGGCCTTTTGTAATGTGGGGCATTGATATGATTGGCAAGATCGAACCGACTGCTACCAACGGCCATAAATTCATTTTGGTCGCTATTGATTACTTCACTAAGTGGGTGGAAGCGGCATCCTATGCGAATGTTACGAAGCAGGTGGTAGCCAGATTTCTGAAAACAGATATCATCTGCAGATACGGAGTTCCCGAGCGGATCATTACTGATAATGGTTTGAATCTCAATAACAAAATGATGGCAGAGCTTTGCCGGGACTTCAAAATCGAGCATCATAATTCTTCTCCTTACATGCCAAAAATGAATGGCGTTGTTGAGGCAGCTAACAAGAATATTAAGAAGATTGTGCAAAAGATGGTGGTAACATACAAGGACTGGCATGAGATGTTACCGTTTGCATTACATGGGTATCGAACTTCAATTAGAACATCCACTGGGTCAACACCTTATCAGCTTGTATATGGCATGGAAGCAGTTCTTCCGGTTGAAGTCGAAATTCCTTCTTTGCGGGTCCTGATGGATGTTAAGCTGGACGAAGCAGAATGGGTCCATTCTCGATACAACCAGCTGAGCCTAGTTGAGGAAAAGAGACTAGCAACTATATACCATGGTCAACTATATCAGAGACGAATGAAGAGAGCATTTGATCAGAAAGTGCGCCCTCGGGAGTATCAAGTCGGTGAATTGGTACTCAAAAGAATTCTTCCTCCCAACACAGATCACAGGGGCAAATGGACACCAAACTATGAGGGTCCATACGTGGTTAAAAGGGTTTTCTCTGGTGGAGCTTTGATGCTAACAACCATGGATGGCGAAGACTTCCCATCCCCTATCAACTCAGACGCAGTTAAAAAATACTTCGCATAATTGACCCGCTGGACAAAAGAAAAAGAGTCCAGGCAAAAAGAGGCATCCGGAAAAAAAAAATAGAAAAAAATGTACACCCGGTGAGTCGAAAACCCGAAAGGGCGGCTCAGGCAAAAAAGGGTATCCCGGTGGATTGAAAACCCAAAAGGGCGGTCCACGCAAAAGAGGGAATAAGTGAATGACTGCGATCTAAGTTCATCCGTGTTATATCACCATTTCATTCAATCCGGCAATCTTCGAAGGTTAAAGATCGACTAATCATCCACTTCAGAAAGTAAGATGAGCAGAGCGTCTTGAGGTCATACAAGCCATAGCAGAGTCGAAACTCAGTGGGATCCCGTATCCACATTAGGATAGTTTTCTTTTGTTCAATTTATAGCGATCGCCTCTTTTTAGGGATCAGCTTCCTGATGTACTCGCCTATTCCTGGCACAAATTTTTTAACCAATGAAAGTCGAATAATTCAGTTAAAGAGCCTTTTATTTTTCATATATCAGTTTGTTTGCAAAAGATGTCTAAATTCTTGATTAAACATATTGCATCTGAACATAATGGTGGCTTTTACAGTTGATTTGCACAGGAAAACATTTAAAATTGCTTTGAATGTGCTTAATCCCAGACGGTGAATTCAAACCGAGTAATTCCCCTGGGACATACGTGTGTGATTGCAGGTCACAGGAACCGAATGCTGAGTCATGAATCCTCATCCCCAAGCGGTTGACAAAGTCTCTCCTCAGCAGAGCATATCCCCAGTAGAGTTGCACCTTGTATCCCCAGCAACAGCGGAGTAGTTGCATACCCAACGGACAAGAGGGTGGTGTTCCCAGTGTTCATCTCATTCCCCAGCAGATTATTTTTAACAGATTTGTTTTGATCCTCAGCCTGAGGACGATTAGCAAGTTTGTATCCCCAACAAGGTCAACTTTCCAAAAAAAAAGCCAATTTATTTTTGGTGGCTCCCCGATCCCGGCAGACGGATCATTCCCCACAGAGCATTCAAGGATTGATACAGCGATCCGTTCCCTACCGGAGTTTGCTTCCCCAAGCAGATTTCTTTTTGCACCATGCATAACATTTGCATTTGCATGCATATCAAGCATACACATAAGCTGATAAACGGGTTCTTCAAAGCAGACTGAAGAATTACTTTACAACCAAAGTCATGAGATTCAGCCAGAGGATCAAGTGTGTGTGATCCAGCAGGAGGGTCATTTCGAAGATTCAGCCTGAGAATCGTTTTCCAATGAGCCAGCCTAAGGTTCAATTTGAAGATTCAGCCAGAGAGTCGCCTACAAACGTTATATCCCCAGCAAGCCAGCCAGAGAGATAGATTGACAATTCAACATAAAATCAACTTACAAGAGGATCCAGCCTGCGGATCGCAATTTAGAAAACAAAAGTCTAATTGAAGGGTCGTTACAACATGTTTTAGCCTGAAGAATATGTACGAAGCCCAAAAAGTGGAATATTCTCGAAGCTGCATATCTAACATGAAGATTGGGCGTAGATTTCGAAAGAGGGTCAACCAGCGCATGCCTCAGATGCGAGATCCTAATGATGGGAATTTATCATCAAAACAACCCAGATCTAGCCAGAAGATCGAAGTCAGGTCTAGCCCGAAGACCGAGAATAAATTCAGCCAGAGAATCAAAGATCGAAGTAGATCTAGCCAGAAGATCGAAGTAGATCTAGCCAGAAGATCGAAGTCAGGTCTAGCCCGAAGACCGAAAATAGATTCAGCCAGAGAATCGAAACAAAGAAGATCTATCCAGAAGATCGAAGTAGATCTAGCCAAAAGGTCGAAGTCAGGTCTAGCCCGAAGACCGAAAATAGATTCAGCTAGAGAATCAAAGAGAATAGATTCAGCCAGAGAATCAAAACAAAGAAGATCTAGCCAGAAGATCGAAGTAGATCTAGCCAGAAGATCAAAATCGTATCCAGCCCGAGGATCAAAATTAATATCCAACCAGAGGACTAAATTGAGTATAGATTCAGCCAGAGGATCGAAACTCCAGATTAAGTCAGAAGACTGATTCAGATTCAGCCAGAGGATCGGAAGAAAAATAAACAGCGCGGTGTATTTCAGCATTTTTGTGGTGTTCTCAGAGCGCAAATTTTTGGCCTGTCTTTGGTATTCAATCACAGCTCACCTTGTTGGTCTGATAAGTTGTTCGCTTTCATCCTGCTCGGGTTAGCTGATGATTGAATATGGGCAGTTGTAACACCCCAAAATTTGCCCTCCTCATTCATGCATTCATTTTTAGGTCATTTAACATTTCATATTGCATTTCATCATGTCAATCAGAATCAGATCCAAGAAGCTTGAATATCATCCAAGACACTTTGTGGGTCCTATCCGGGTAATCAGTCAACACAAGAGAAAGACTTGAGTTACTTCCAACAGGTTCAAATGGGCCTATTCATCATTCAAAACGCCAATCTTGAAGGACCAAAAATTTGTTCCTGAGCTGTCATGCTCGCTAGGCGAGCAGAATGGTTCGCCTAGCGAACCTTGAACTGTCATGCTCGCTAAACGAGCAGATCCTTCACTAGGCGAAGCCCATGCGTTTTGAGAAAAATAACAGAAAGTCATGGGCTTGAGTTGCCCTCATTTGAGCCCACCAAGCCACGAAAATCAGGTTATAAATTCAGAATTCCATTGAGCCAAACCCTATTCTATTCCTATTTACCCTGGCAGAAGAGAAAAGCTAACGGAATTCAGAGCAGCCTCCAGACAACTCTGAAAAGTTCACTCTGACTCACACACTTTTTCACCTCCGTCTCACGCAAACCCTAACATTGCTTTGCAAACCCAGCCGTGCCATTCGATTTTAATCGATCTCTCCAATCAGGTTTGCCCTTATTCCCATTACTCTATGCTTTCAATTTGAATTCTCTGAATGTATGAGGTATCGTTAGGTTTTTCCCTCGGGTTTAGATATGCATGAATGTATAAAACAATACCTTGAATGTTTAATCACTTAATTTCTGAAATGGAGACCACGGGGTTTCGGGTTTCTGAGATCGTACTGTTATCCATGAAGAACCCAAAACCCGCAGGCGTTCGCTAGCACCTCGCTAGGCGAGCACGCAGCGAAGCTTCGCTAAGCGAAGCAGCAGCGATCGCGACAGCAATTGTTTTTTCTGTTTGCTCTAATCTGTTTTGTGTTCGTCATGGCATTGTTTTCTCCTGATTCCATCCTGTTACTCTAACCTGTTTGTTGAGTTTTTGTGAGGGCTCACATGACTTTAGAAGAGATGGCTTGCTTGGTATTCCACTTTATTTGTGGGATACCACCTGGAGGTTTATTCCGATTACCCGTACTGACTCGCTTTCTTTGATGGTGCTAGCTTGAGGGATCTCCGGGTTTCATGCTTCGTTAGTTGCTATTACCTCGGATTCTTATACGTGCGATAGATCTCTTGACCCCTTTTACATCTTTTCAGCATTTTACTGCTTTCTTAGCCGGAAGACCTCGATAGGAGGCAATGTTTTTGTGTGTTTACTTTTGTGCCTAAAGACCTCCAAGAAGAGGCACCAGTGCTAAAGACCTCCATGAAGAGGCAATTGGCAGATAAAAGGGATTAGTAGTCAATCCCCCGTTATTCAGTGCATCGTTCTTTAAGATCACACTACGTGTCGATGCTTCAGAACAAAAGCCCAAGATCTTTTGTCCGGTCGGTCAGTGGAGAGGGTCCACCTTTCTGAACCCCCACGCCTTGTCATGAGCTCACCCTGTCCAGGGTTAAGAGCTATGAGGTCTTATCCTCATTCCCCTTTTGATCTGCTCACCCTGACGTTCAGTGTCAGTGGTTAAGAGCCCATTTGATTACCCTTCCATGGCTTGTTTGTCGAGGTTGATATGACCCCTCTTGACTAAAGCCCTGCCCATGTATGTTTGAGCCCCCTTGTTGGCATGTTTACTTTATGCATGTTTGTTTTGTATGGTGTGATCGTCCCCCCATAGGATTGCTAGGCTTCGTATAGTCTCTCGTTTGCATGTCAATTAAGGTAGCATTGTTCCTTCGTACAGGACTTCCTTTTTGCATGAGCATTCCTGAAACACAACAAACTCATTGATTTTTCTTCTCCTAAGAACACGTTAACTCCTTCTACTACAGGCGAGTAAGTCTCCAAAGGTCGAGCATCCGGTAGATTGCGTAGTAACGTCGTTCACCTAAAAAACACAACCCTTAACCCGTAGTTAGCCGAACTATGTTTTGCTCTGATTCTCATTCCAGATGAGATACGTAGGCATAAGACGCGATGTCTTACCGAGCACACTTCCCCTTAACCCATAGGTATCCGAGCTATGAAGACTCTGATTCTCATATTCAGATGGGATACGTATGCAGTGCATGCGACATCCGTGCGAGTCATTTCCTTTTGACCCCTCTTTTAGTAAATAGTACATTAGATAAACCCACACCCTTTAGACAAGAACAACAAGAGTGGATCCCGTAGAGTACTACGGATGCGTAGGGGTGCTAATACCTTCCCTTCGCATAAGCGACTCCCGAACCCAAGATTTGGTTGCGAGGCCTTATCTTTTCCTTTCCTTTTTCCAGGTTTACTTCGAACGTTTCCTCCCCCCCCCCCCCTTTGGGATAAATAACGCATGGTGGCGACTCTTCTGTCTTTTCCTTCTTCGCCGATTGTTTTTTTATCGCAGGTTGCGACAGGTAGCAGCATAGATCATGCCCCTGCTAGAAGAGAAAGAGATGACTAAGATCTTTTTGAAGACCTTGAGTTCTTTTTATTATGAGCGGATGATTGCTAGCGCTCCTTCTGACTTCACTGAGATGGTGAATATAGGGAAGAGACCACAACTTAGCATTGCATATATCTATGGGTTGCAAGGAAGACGCCATGTCCAATGTGCTGGTGGACACTGGGTCATCATTGAATGTATTGCCAAAATCTAGTCTCTCAAAGTTGTCATATCAAGGGCCTCCCATGAGGCAGAGTGGAGTAGTTATGAAGGCTTTCGATGGGTCTCGCAAAACTATGATTGGTGAGGTTGATCTCCCAGTCAAAATCGGACCAAGTGATTTCCAGATTACCTTCCAGGTTATGGATATTCACCCATCGTATAGTTGTCTCCTAGGCAGACCATGGATTCACGAGGTAGGCGCCGTGACATCCATCCTACACCAGAAATTGAAATTTGTAAAGAATAAGAAACTAGTGGTGGTAGGGGGAGAAAGGGCTCTCCTGGTTAGACATTTGTCTTCCTTCTCATATATAGATGCTGAGGATGAAGTTGGAACTCCTTTCCAAGCTTTATCCATTGCTGAACCTATTGAGAAGAGAACTCCTTCATTTGCTTCCTACAAAGATGCAAAGTTGGCCATTGAGCGTGGTGCAACTGCTGGATTAGGGAAAATGATTGAGCTGGAAGACAACAAGTCCCGGGCTGGCATAGGTTATTCATCTGGGGTTTCTAATACACATGGGCTGTTCAAGAGTGGAGGTTTCATCCACACTGGTCGAGACGAGGAGGCTGCTGCCATCTTGGACGAGGACGAAGAGGATTCTGGCAACTTCGTCATCCCTGGGGGAATCTGCAATAATTGGGTCGCTGTGGATATTCCAACAGTTATCCATAAGTCAAAGTAATGTTCATTGTGTTTAAAAAACCCTCCTCCCATGCCAAAAGGAGGAGTGATGACATTGTTGGCGCATAAATACAATGATATTTTCATTCAATAGATTCATGTTAAATGTTTGTTTTTCCAATTATTTTCCCTTTTCGCTTTTGCATGAAATTGGTGATCACATAAAACCCTAAAAATAGAATAAAATCAATCTTTTCATCTGCATAATAATTTGCCTTGTTTGAATTCTAAAGCTTTTCATATCCAAAATCATTATGCAGGTTGATTAAACCCATTGAACATAATGACCCAGCACCATCTCCCAACTTTGAATTCCCTGTATTTGAGGCGGAAGAAGATGATATTGAAGAGATTCCTGACGAGATTACCCGTCTACTTGAGCATGAAGAGAAAATCATTCAGCCGCATCTTGAGAATCTGGAAACAGTCAACTTGGGGTCTGAGGATTGTGTGCGAGAAGTGAAGATTGGGGCACTCCTGGAAGAGTCTGTTAAGAAAGGGTTGATTGAGTTGCTACGAGAATACGTCGATGTCTTTGCCTGGTCATACGAAGACATGCCTGGTCTAGATACAGATATTGTGCAACATTTCCTACCTTTGAAACCTGAGTACGTGCCTGTGAAGAAGAAACTCAGAAGAACTCATCCTGACATGGCAGTAAAGATCAAAGAGGAAGTTCAGAAGCAAATTGATGTGGGGTTTCTGGTGACTTCTACATATCCTCAGTGGGTGGCCAATATTGTGCCCGTGCCTAAGAAAGACAGAAAAGTCCAGATATGTGTGGACTATAGAGACTTGAATAAAGCTAGTCCGAAAGATGATTTTCCTCTACCACATATTGATATGTTGGTAGACAATACAACTAAATTCAATGTCTTTTCATTTATGGACGGATTTTCCGGATATAATCAGATCAAGATGGCACCCGAGGATATGGAGAAGACAACATTCATCACACCTTGGGGAACATTCTGTTATCGAGTGATGCCCTTCGGTTTGAAGAACGCCGGAGCCACGTATCAACGAGCTATGACCACCTTGTTTCATGATATGATGCACAAGGAGATTGAGGTATATGTTGATGATATGATTGCTAAGTCAAGAACGGAAGTTGAACATGTAGAGAACTTGTTGAAGCTTTTTTAGCGTTTGAGGAAGTATAAGCTCCGTCTGAATCCCAACAAGTGTACATTTGGAGTCCGTTCCGGCAAGTTATTGGGCTTTATTGTTAGTGAAAGAGGTATTGAGGTTGATCCTGCGAAGGTCAAAGCAATACAAGAGATGCCTGCGCCCAAAACTGAGAAGCAAGTCTGAGGTTTTCTTGTCCGCTTGAATTATATTTCCAGATTCATATCCCACTTGACTGCCACATGTGCGCCGATATTCAAGCTCCTCCGGAAAGATCAGTCCCATGATTGGACCGAGGATTGCCAGAAAGCTTTCGACAGTATTAAAGAGTATTTGTCTGAGCCTCTGATCCTGTCCCCGCCCGTGGAAGGAAGACCATTGATCATGTATCTGACTGTTCTTGAAGACTCAATGGGTTGTGTCCTTGGTCAGCAAGACGAATCAGGAAAGAAAGAATATGTTATTTACTACTTAAGTAAGAAGTTCACCGATTGTGAGTCTCTATACTCAATGCTTGAGAAGACATGTTGTGCTTTGGCTTAGGCTGCTAAGCGCTTACGCCATTATATGTTGAACCATACGACTTGGTTGATATCCAGAATGGATCCAATCAAGTATATCTTCGAGAAGCTTGCTTTAACAGAGAGAATTGCCCGTTAGCAGATGTTGTTATCTGAGTATGATATTGAGTATCGAGCTCAGAAGGCTATTAAAGGTAGCATCTTGGCTGACCACTTGGCACATCAGCCGATTGAGGATTATCAGTCAGTTCAGTATGACTTCCCAGATGAGGAGATTCTGTATTTGAAGATGAAAGATTGCGATGAGCCTACGCTCGATGAAGGGCCAGAGCCTGGTTCCAGATGGAGTATGGTGTTTGATGGCGCTGTAAATCAATATGGAAATGGTATTGGGGCAGTGATTATTACTCCTCAGGGCACACATATTCCTTTTACAACAAGGCTAACTTTCAAATGCACGAATAATATGGATGGATATGAGGCCTGTATTATGGGATTGGAGGAGTGCATTGATCTTAGGATCAAGCATCTTGATGTTTACGGTGATTCGGCCCTCGTTGTTAATCAGATTAAGGGTGAATGGGAAACGAACCAGCCTGGCCTTATTCCATATAGGGATTATGCGAGGAGGATTTCAACGTTCTTTACTAAGGTTGACTTCCATCATATTCCTCAAGATGAGAATCGGATGGCAGATGCTCTTGCTACACTTGCTTCAGTGATTGTGGTAAAACTTTGGAATGAAGTTCCCAATATCACTGTGATGCGCTTGGACAGACCAACCCATGTATTTGCAGTAGAAGAGGTGGAGGATGATAAGCCATGGTATTATAACATCAAGTGTTTCCTTCATAGTCAATCTTACCCGCCTGGGGAATTTGTGAAAGACAGGAAGGCTCTGAGGAGATTATCAGGAAGTTTCTACCTCAATGGCGATGTGCTTTATAAGAGAAATTTTGACATGGTGCTGCTCAGATGCGTGGATAGACACGAGGCAGACCTGTTGATGACTGAGGTCCATGAGGGTTCATTTGGTACTCATTCCAATGGACATGCTATGGCTAGAAAGATATTGAGAGCAGGCTACTATTGGCTGATAATGGAGTCTGACTGCTGCAAATATGTGAAGAAATGCCATAAGTGTCAGATTTATGCGGATAAGATTCATATTCCCCCGACACTTTTGAATGTGATTTCATCACCATGGCCTTTCTCCATGTGGGGAATTGACATGATTGGCATGATAGAGCCAAAAGCGTCCAATGGACATAGATTTATTCTCGTAGCAATTGATTACTTCACCAAGTGGGTTGAAGCGGCATCATATGCAAATGTGACCAGGCAGGTGGTCGTGAAGTTTATCAAGAATCAACTCATATGCCGATATGGTGTGCCAGATAAGATCATTACTGATAATGGATCTAACCTGAACAACAAAATGATGAAAGAACTGTGTAGTGAGTTCAAGATTGCACATCATAACTCTTCTCCCTATAGACCCAAGATGAATGGGGCTGTTGAAGCTGCTAATAAGAATATCAAGAAGATTATCCAGAAGATGATTGTCACGTACAAAGATTGGCATGAGATGATGCCATTTGCTTTACACGGATATCGTACATTTGTCCACACTTCAACAGAGGCAACCCCTTTCTCTCTTGTTTATGGCATGGAGGCTGTACTCCCAGTAGAGGTGGAGATCCCGTCAATGAGAGTCTTGATGGAAGCCAAGTTGACTGATGCTGAATGGGTTCAAATTCGTTATGACCAGCTGAATTTGATAGAAGAAAAGAGATTGACGACCATGTGCCATGGTCAATTATATCAACAAAGGATGAAGAAATCTTTTGATAAGAAGGTCAAGCCTCGTACGTTCCGAGAAGGTGACCTTGTGCTCAAGAAAGTCTTGTCTTTCGCGCCCGATTCAAGGGGTAAGTAGACTCCAAATTATGAAGGTCCATATGTTGTTAAGAGAGCCTTTTCAGGTGGTGCTTTGATACTTACAACTATGGATGGGGAGGATTTCACTCGCCCTGTGAATTCAGATGCAGTCAAGAAATACTTCGCCTAAAATAAAAATAAAATAGCTCGCTAAGTTGAAAACTCGAAAGGGCGGCTTAGGCAAAAATGAGCGTCTCGGTGGATTGAAAACCCGAAAGGGCGGTCCAGGCAAAAGTTAGAGACAAAAAAAATGAATATATGTATCCCGCTAGATTGAGTACCTCATCCTGGGGCAATCTAGGCAAAAATTAGGGATTTGGCAAGTAACTGCATCCTGACAAGGCTTTGTTCTACAACTGTCATCCGTCATAAATTCTTGCTCATTCGTCATCAACCAAAGCTTCAAATACATCGGATTCAGAATTGGTGGAGAAATAGTCATTATGTTCAATGTAGCCCTTTTCTAATATATATATCACCAATTTCAAATTTGTAAAGATCTATGGAGTCTTGCCATTAGCAGACTACCATTCCATCAAATAAATTTGAGCCTTTATCCAATTATTTGCACTCTTATTTATTTCTATCCAACAAATGTTTTACATGTTTTAATTGAAAAAATATCATTGTTTTGAATAATCGAATTTTTCATAACTTGTTTTTAAACAAAGTGAACATTCACAATGACATAAGGATACCTAAGAGATCTTCAGTGCTCTCCCAAGGATGGTATGATCCCCAACAGGGTAAGACATTTGTTCATATTCCTGGCATGTTTGTATCCCCTTCCTACCGGAGCCTTTTGTGGTTTTTTCTACCAAGCGGAGTGTGTGGTAAGATATTCACCCCTCTTTCCTCCTCAGCATGTGTGATCTTTGGTAGTACGGTATTTGGCGGTGACCTTGGAAGCTTCCTATTTGGTGGTTGATCCCCAGAATTCCTTTGTTTCCTCGGATAAATTCCCCAGTAGAGTTGCTCATGCGGCAGATTTATCTGTGTAATAACTCTTGTCCCCAGCTGGAATGACTGATGTTCATTCCCCTGCAAAGATCTTTGCTTCCTGGTATCTCTTGCCCTCATCAGATTGGATACTCTCCGGTGAACCTGGCTTTCTCTCTTGAGATGTAGTACCGGATGTTTGTGTACTTATTCTTTGGAACTGTTTGTGTTAGAAATGTCTGTTTGTCAGCATTCATCATACATAAACCACGCATGTGCGCATATATTTTCAAACATGCAGATATTCATGATTACATTCTTTGCCATATATCTTTGTTTGTTATCCCCTGCTAGTTGGTAATACATTTCCCAAGCAGATGTCAGTGTCTGATCCCTCAATATAGAGTCAGCCCCTTAAGCAGAAAGTGTTTATCTTTCTTTCCATATTCCCCACCGAGTTATATCCTCGTGGACGATGGTTGTTTCTGTTTCTTCTCAACACATATATTGGGATGGGTTTCCCTATTGAGTTATATCCTCACTAGGACGAGTCTTGATTCAGTTTGCCTCTTTAGTTTGATCCTAGATTGGTTTCCTATGATTTGTTTCCTGCACTCCCCTGTGGTATAAATGAATAATTGCTCAGTAATTAGTAATCATTCATCTTATCCCCGGCGTAGTCTGTGGTTTTCTACCCTTATATCGGTAGTTGTAAACCCTTTTTCCCCCTTGCAGAGTTAACCTTTTGTTCATCCTAATCGATCACAGCTACTCTTCCGTGGTTTTTCTACCCAGTATCCGGTAGATGTAATCCCCTCCTTGACGGTTATCATTATCCAATATTCGGTGTTGATATTCCCTCATTCTCTTGGATAATTGCTCTGATTAGGCAGTTTATCCCCAGCAAGTCATCTTTCATATACCGGTTGCCGGTAATGTTTGTTGCTCCCCTTGAATGGTCATCATTATATACCTAGTTTCGGTATCCCGATGCCTTTCTTTATCGGTCGATTCATCCTTTATTAACCCAGTAACCGATTGTGGATAATCTTCCATGCGAGTATAATATCTACGTTCTGACGGTAATAGATAATATATCTCATGCACTCTTTGGTTGAAGTCTTTTGTTCTTCCCCAGTTGAGTAAGATTCGTATCCCTTTTTGGAATCGAATGTCCATCCCATAATCGAGTTTGCTTTTAGCCCTCTTTTGGATGATGAGTGTCTTGGGAATATTCCCCAATTCACGCTTTGGTTTGTCACCTATTATATGCCCAGTAACCGGCATCCCTGGTGTTCCTTCCTTCTGCTCCCTATTATGACTTTTTTGTCCCCTATGGAGTCAGAATCCCTAAGTTGAAATATACCTTTTAGGTCTTCCTCAGACGTTTTGGATATTTGATATCTCTCACCCTTATACCGGTATTAGATATTCATTCTCCCGGAGCATGTTTTTCCCTCACCCTTATGCCGGTGGGATCACATGATCTCTTTTTGAGCTTATTACCCAGTAACCGATAATACCTCATTTGTTATTTCCTCAGCTGAGTCCTTAGTGGACATCCCCACCTGAGTCCGGATTTTTATCCGAAGTATCCGTTACGGATAACTTTGTTGTATTGGCATATTCCCCAATACGTGCATCTTCGAATCAACTTGAGTCTTTCCATTGATTTATTTCATGGATTCTCTCCGTGTCTCTCAGCAAGTTTCAAGTCGTGACCTGCTCATGCGTTTTCATCCCTTTACTCCCCGGTAGAGTCTCTGTCCCATAGAATTAATTATTCATAGGAATTGTCGATTTCCTCCTGATCTTTGCCTTTGTGGACGCATATCCCCATAGAGTTTTACCATTTGCATGCATATATCTGCATCATGAGGTCTCTTAGGGACCAAAATTCGTCTCTTTGTTATTATTTAAGCCCATTTTACCGCGTCGAGGCGAAGATTTTAACCTTCACTTCTCTGGCTAGAATGACCTTAAACAGGGGCATCTGTAAGACCCCAATTTTGGCCTTAAGATCCCTCATGGCATCATAACATTGCATTTGCAAAGCCTTAAGGATCATAAGCATCTTGGTTCCCTTTGCCTTTGGGTGGGACCTCTTGTGAGTGGTTTGAAGGTCACCAAGCATGCTTGAATTGTATATTATTGTTTTTCTTATTTTGTTTACTAACCAAAAGCACAAAAAATATGTCACTAACATCTTTTGTTTGTAGCTTGAGCAATCACAAGGTCAAGAGCTTCAAGGAGATCCTTTGTGCAGAAATATGGCCAAGTGAAGATGATAGCAAGCATGGTAATGGTTCCCAAAGCTCTTATCCATCAAATATGCCTCCCTAGCATCTCAATCCATCATTTTTATCAAAGAAAGTCAAAGGGTTTGAGGTTTGTTCCCCAAAGAAACCCTAATTCATCTGTGCACCACAATGCCTTGCTCTTGAAGCAACCTCAGCCCATGATCAAATACAATCAAGGGAAGTTATTTAATTCATCATTTAATGCATATTTGAAATTATTTGAGTATCCTCAATCATCAATTCATCAGGATATGAGTTGTGGACTTGAGAAATTGATCAGTCAATTCATCTAACTATTTTGAAATGCATTGAGACCTAACGTTTTATGTGTTTGTCAAATGGAGATGATCCCAAAAGCAAAAATGTTATTAAGGACAATATGAACAACTTTCATGTTCATCAAAAATTGATTTGAAGCTTGGAAGGTCATCTCCCATTCTAAGATATTATAGGTCACTTTGACTGAAACCCTAATTTTGGGTCAACTTCCCAAGGATATAACTCATTCATTTTTTTATGATTTTGAGGTGGGATCAAATGCATTGGAAATATTAAGATGTCTACTTCAAATTTTATGTTGAACAAAATTTCAAAATCTCAAAATAAATACATGTGATAATGCAAAACATTATAGGTCACTTTGGACCAAATGCATTGAAAGGCAAAAAAGTCCAACTTCAAGTGCCCATAACTCTTTCATAAAAAATCCAAATGATGTAAAATTTCAGTCCATTTTGATTGTCTTGAAGAGATATACAACTTTGATGTTGGAAATATTTTCATTTGGCGCTTGCATCATCAAAACAGAAGGGCTTGAACATTGGTCAAATTTAGAAACTTTGCCTTTACATGTTTTGCACCTTGCACTTTAAACTCAAATTTCACCAATTTCCACACTTCAAATGGATTTTTGCCCAATATAACAATTGTTCCTTACATCAAAGCCTTTCCAATCATTACTCAGATGCTCATGTTTGGATTTGGCAAATGGCATTTTCGAAGAGGAGAAGTTTTAGGCATGATTATGCATAACATGTTGGAACTCATTATACAAGCTTGTGCATTGCCAATTCCACGACCATTTCAGCTCAATTATGCTTTAGAGTGCATTTGGAATTGAATTTGGGCCTTTTGAATGATCATGCAAGCCCATGCAATGAATATCTAATTCCATGCACACGGCTTTAATCACACTTACCTTGCCTTTCCATCTATAAATAAGAGCCTCACTCCATTCAAATTTCATCCATGAATCAACCTGAAGTGCTGCAGAAATCAAAACCGAGCCACACCTAAAGGAACTATTCCAATTTTCTTCAATTTCTCAGATCTGAAATTCAACTAATCAGGTTGAATTTCTAGATCTAAAGTTCCTTGGCCAAAGGAAGCAAGGAAGCAAGCTCAAATCTCCAGAATTCAAGGTTGTTCTTCAACTGGTTTTCTCTTCGAAAATCACCATTTATTGATCTATTTGCTTGGATTTTGTGTTGGCTGAAGTCCTCTCAATAGAGGCATCATTACTGTGCATTTAATTTTTGAAATTAATCAAGTTCATGATGAACACCATCATGCTTCCATCTCTGATTTCTCCATTTATAGAAATCTAGAGTGGAAGTGAGTGGTATAGGAGTGATGTACATCACTTCCTCTTTCGATTAATGCCTGGATCGCGTGTTTTGGCGCACATTTGCTCTTCTGCAAATTTGAGCTCTCACCGGAGCTAGCCGGAGAAGACAGTGGCGCTGGCCACCGTCTGGTCTCCAGATCCAATCGTGGCCGTCCATTCTTATTTCCAGATCTAATCCTGGTCCTTGCTTCTTATGACTGTTAATAATTGTTGGTGTTACGCGTGGACTGAAGCCTACCATGAGCGCGCGCTTCTGGAGCATTTGATCAGCCACGTCAATCAATGAGGCTTGATCAGACGCTCCTTATTTTTTTGAATTTCTTATTTTCTGATTTTATTTCTTTTATTTCCATTATTTTCAAAAATTCATATCTTCTTCATTTTAAATCCAAAAAATATGGGACCAATTGCATTCTTCTCCAAATAATTTCTAGTTTCTGATTTTGATTTTTTATATTTTTTATTTCACCATTTGATATTTTTTGTGAACTTTCTCTTTTCTGGTTATTTTTAATTCATTTTAAATAGTTTTTGATATTCAAAAAATACAAAAATATTTTTCTAACCTATTTGAATGATGATGGATCTATGAAAAATATTCTCATCAATTTTTAATTGATTTGAGATTTTAGTTCAATTAGGTTATTTTTATTCATTTTTAATTGATTAAAAATAGTTTCTGACTTTTAAAAATGCTGAAATTTTTTGTCAAACATTGTTTGACCTAGTTGAACTTGGGATAAATCACTTGGACCTTTCAAGGTTGATTTGAAGTGATTTTGAAGTTTGACCTTTCTTTTATTTTTTAATTCAAGTTTATTTTAATATTAAAAATGCCAAAAATATTTTGATTATTGTTTGACCTCCAATCTTCATCCCATTTCTGATTTCTCATTGTTTGACTTTGACTTTCAATGTCATTTGATCAATAAATATGGATTGGTACATTTTTTTATTTCACCTTATGCATTTTAATCTTTCCATTTCATAATCCATTATTATTCTTCTTCTTCTTCTTCTTCTATCTTTTTGATCAATGAGTTAAAGGTTGATAAGTTAGCATTGATTAGGGAGGCTTAATCTTCCTTGATTCAAATCTAATTCATCTTGATCAATTGATCAAATGAATGGCTTTGCATTAAGGATAGGTTGTTTCCTAAACATGCAAAAGACTTAAACCAATACAAGATCAATTCTCTTTTTCTTTTTTGGCATGGCAAGTTGTTGGAACTTGGTTCACTAATCAAGACTTCTAACTTGTGTTATTGCCTACATTATTATTGACCGGCCTCAGATAGTTGTGACTTCTACATAAGTCCAATTACGATTTCTTAACATAGCGCTAAATTTGCCTTATGGCACACTAACTACTAACATTAACCATTAACCATTAACATTTACTTTTTGCTCTTTACTTTTATGCAATTTACTATTCTTGTACATATTATCCATTTGCTTTTCCCTTTGCTCACTTGAGCACATGTTTATGTTAATGCCATTTGCCTTTTGCTCACTTGAGCACATAATTGTGTATATACTATTGTGCTTGTGTTTTGTTTTTATTATTGAGAACCAAATGCAAAAAATGGACAAATGCACTTAGTTTCTAGGACATTCCCTATGCAAAAATTGGAGTAAAAGGACCTTAATGATGAAGATGGATTAGAAGGACAAGCCTCTAAACTCACTCTTGTCCATTCTTGATTTGCTTCATAAAACTCTTTGATGTGTGTGTTCTTGTGCTAGGGACTCCATCTTGATTCAAACTTGAGGAACTATTGCCATGAACTTCTAAGAGAAAGAATTACAAGATGCCTTGAAGAGCCTTCCAAGAGTTCATTTGATTGATGATTGCTTGGGTTTATGTTTATGTGATTGCTTATTCCAAAGGATGGGAGCTACTTGGATCATCAATATGATCTCAAGAGAGGAACTCCATTGTGGTTTTGTTTCTTATTCCTTACCTCTTGCATGCTTAGGACTTTAGCCCTTCTTCTTCTTCTCTCCACTCTAACCCAAGTCAAACTTTTGTGCAGACACTTAACATTTGTTTTCAATATTAGAAACCTAAGCCTTATGCTTTTGATTTTCAAACCTTCTTTTCATAATACTTATTTTGAATTGAATCATTAAGTCCACTTTGACCATTTTGTATATACTTCTAATTGGTAAATATAACCCATTCAAATGTCTTTTTGTGGTTCCAATGGCCACTTCCTTAATCAAAATTTTCATAACCTTTAGCTGTTAGGTTTGAGTTATCTTGGTGGTAGATGTAATACTCACCTATATCCTTAGTGATGGACAATGAGTCTTCCATGCTTATTATAGGGTTAACCCCTCACTAGCATGTTGAAGCTATCCTCACATGGTGGATTTGTGGTTTTAGGTTGAGTTTTCTCCCTTTGATAACAAAAGACCTTAAGGCTTTTGGACCAATCAATTCACCAACTCATTTTTGAGATTGCTACCCTGAACTACGAGGTTTTGATCCTAATCTTTTTGAAGATGGTACGTAGGCAATGGGTTTATCCATCCAAACACAAAATGTAAATAAACTTGTATATTCTCTTCTCATCTCTTCAATCATGTTTGCACAAACAAATTTTTCATAAAACAACAACCTTACAACAAGTGTGAAAAGGGCTCCCTAGGAGTACCTAGGATGTTTTGGGTGCCTAGCACCTTCCCATTGCATAACCACCCCCCTTACCCAGATCTCTGACTATCTTTTACTAGTTTTTTATTCGATAAAACTTTTAGGTTTTTGTTCGCTTTCTAACCATTCCTTTGGATAAATAGAAGTGCGGTGGCGACTCGACTTGTATGATTTACCTTGGATTTAGTCAATATCTCTAATGGTAACGAATACCCCGCTACACATATAATACCAGGAAAATGATCATGCTCCCACTAACCTTCTTGTATACACAAGGCTCATCTTCGTTCTTGATGAATCCATATTGTTTTACTGTTTCATCAAAACGAAGATTTCAGCTTCTGGAAGCTTGCTTCAATCCATAGATTGATCTTTGTAACTTACATATCTTCTGGGCTTCTTCTGGTATGTCAAATCCTTCAGGTTGTGTCATGTACACATCCTCAAGAAGATTCCCATTAAGGAAAGCAGTTTTGACATCCATCTGCCATATTTCATAATCATGATATGCAGCGATAGCAAGTAAAATTCGAACAGATTTAAGCATTGCAACTGGTGAAAAGGTTTCATCATAGTCAACCCCATGAATTTGTTTATATCCTTTTGCAACCAGTCTTGCCTTATAGGTATGTACCTTACCATCCATGTCAGACTTCTTTTTGAAGACCCACTTGCATCCTAGAGGGTTAACTCCTACAGGAGGCTCTACCAAGGTCCAAACTTGGTTTGTGTACATGGAATCCATTTCAGATTTCATGGCTTCTAGCCACTTCTCAGACTTGGGACCAGTTATGGCCTCTTGGTAGGTCACAGGCTCATCTTGATCCATGAGTAATACATCATCTTGATCAGTTATGAGATATCCATATCTCTCAGGTTGGTGAGGTATCCTGCTTGACCTACGCTGGTCTTGTTCTACTTGAGCAGGTTGCTCTTCCACAACTACTTGTGTTTCCTACTCTAATTCCTCCATAGGTGTATCGAGGCTTTGTGATTCTTGAATTTCTTCAAGCTCTACTTTCCTCCCACTGATTCCTTGGGAAATAAAATCCTTTTCTAGGAAAACTCCAGTTCGAGCGACAAACACTTTTCCCTCAGAAGGATTGTAGAAGTAATACCCTCTTGTTTCTTTAGGATACCCCACAAATAAGCATTTGTCAGATTTGGGCTCAAGCTTAGTTGAAATTTGCCGTTTCACATAAACTTCGCAACCCCAAATATTCATGTAAGACATATGTGGTTTCTTACCACTCCATATCTCATATGGTGTCTTCTCAACCTTTTTGGATGGAACACAGTTAAGTGTGTAAGCTGCTGTCAATAATGCATGTCCCCAAAAGGAGTTTGGAAGATCGACGTGACTCATCATGGATCGGACCATGTCTAACAGGGTTCGATTTCTTCTCTCAGATAAACCATTCCATTGGGGTGTTCCAGGAGGAGTAAGTTGGGATAGGATCCCACACTCTTTCAGATGGTCATCAAACTCGAGGCTTAAATACTCACCATCTCGATCTGATCGAAGAGTTTTAATATTCTTACCTAGTTGGTTTTGTACTTCATTCTTGAATTCCTTGAACTTTTCAAAGGACCCTGTTTTGTGTTTCATTAAATACACATAACCATATCTACTAATATCATCATTAAATGTGATGAAGTACTAAAAACCTCCTATAGCTGGTATGTTCAGTGGTTCACATACATCAGTATGTATGAGGGCCAAAAGATCATTAGCTCTTCCACCTTTTCCTGTAAATGGAGACTTTATCATCTTTCCAATTAAACAAGACCTGCACGTCTCATATGATTCATAATCAAAAGAGTCCAAGGGTCCATCTTTATGGAGTTTGGAAATGCGTTTCTCATTTATGTGGCCTAATCTACAATGCCAAAGGTAAGTTGGATTTAACTCATTAGGTTTCATCCTTTTAGTATTAATTTTATAAATATGCATTTCAAGATCAAGGACATATAGTCCATTGTTCATTTGTGCAGTAGCATAGAATATATCATTCAAATAAATTGAGCAACAATTGTTCTTTATTATAAATGAAAAACCAAACTTGTCCAAACAAGAAACGGAAATAATATTCCTGCTAATTGCAGGTACATAATAACAGTTCTCTAACTGAATTATTAAACCATTAGGTAAAGTCAATACATAAGTTCCTACGGCTAAAGCAGCAACTTTTGCTCCATTGCCAACTCGTAGGTCAACTTCACTTTTTGCCAAATCTCTACTCCTTTTTAGTCCCTGCACATTGGTACAAATGTGAGAACCGTATCCAGTATCTAATACCCATGATGCAGAAGTAGATAAATTAATTTCAATAACAAAAATACCTGAAGTTGAAGTCTCTACTCCATTCTTCTTATCTTCCAGGTACTTTGGGCAGTTTCTCTTCCAGTGTCCGGTCTTACCGTAATGGAAGGAGGTGTCTTCTTTTGTTATGCCTCCATTAGGCTTCAAAGCAGCAACAATGGGTTTGGGTTTGGCAACTTCCTTGCCTTTCCCTTTATCACCCTGCTTGGTGGGCCTTTTGTTCTGTCTCTTTCCATTTCCGATCATCAGAATGGACTTCCCTTTTGACTTCAGATTCTGCTCAGCAGTTCTTAACATGGCTAGCAGTTCAGGAAGAGATTTGTCCATATCATTCATATTGAAATTTAGGACAAATTGAATGAATCTATCTGGCAACGATTGCAAGATTAAATCAGTCGCAAGTTCCTATTCGAGGGGAAAACCCAACCTCTTAAGGTTTTCCACATACCCAATCATCTTGAGCACATGGGGACCTACAGGGGTCCCTCAGCTAACTTGCCTTGAAAAATGGCTTTTGAAACTTCAAACCTTTCATGCCTTGCTTTCATTTGATAGAGCATCTTGAGGTTTTCGATCATATCGAACGCTGCCATGTTCTCATGTTGCTTTTGCAACTCTGAGTTCATGGTAGCTAGCATGAGACAAGCAATTTCATTGGCATCATCGACATGCTTCTTATAAGCATCTCTTTCTGCCTTAGGTGCAGAACTAGGAGGTTCCTCTTCAAGAACAAGTTTCTCCAAGACATACAACTTTCTATCATGTTTGAGGATAATCCTCAGATTTCGGTGCCAATCCAGAAAATTTGTCCCAGACAATTTTTCTTTGTCAAGGATTGATCGCAAAATGTTGTTAGAGGTGTTTGTTGTCATGGTAATCTACATGAAAATAATGAAAATATAAGTATCAATAACATATTTAATTAGGCCTTTAATTAAATATGCTCCCACTATTTTACTCAAAACAAATGACCCTCACCATTTGATTCGGAAAATCCCGTTGGAAGATTTTCTAGTGGGTCGAGATCCATATTTCACTTTGTTTTAAGTTCGCGTAGGCGGATTACACAAAACTAGGTTATTTAGGTAGGAACTCCTTCCAATTATATCTAATACAACTCTCGAATATTTTAGTTGGGTGAATAACTCCTTATTTCAATTCATCATATGGATCATTTCCAACTCTTGCTTCTAAACATATATAATCTTATTATAATTTGTTTAGTTAAGTTTGACCCATTGTTTTAGCAATTGGATATTACAATTATCCCATCGCACCTTACTAATATAGAACATGCACCTCGCGTAGGCGAAACCTACATTATCCGATACTAGTCTTGATGAGATCTAAAACTTGGAAAGCATAAACTTAATATTTAATTTGAGGGAATTTGCAATTATTCTGATCTCACCGGCTTATTTATCATATAAATCGTCTCTCACATGCATCAACATACATTCACATGCATCAACATACATACATAATAAAACAGTTATGGCCCCTAGCGCAATTGTTCTCCCAAGCCAATGAGAGAATCTAAGCTAACCTAATAACGATCTAAGCTTCTCCAAGCAAGATCTTCAAGGTTGTCCTCCTTTGATATTGAATTCTTCTCTTTCTTCATAACATTACATTACATAAAAGAAACTCGTTTTACATACGAGGGAGTGAGATGAGAAAATAAGTTACATTATCAGATTAAAAGAGAGGCACGACACGCAGGTCGTATTTTAAAAACCCAAAACAAAATAAAGGAAAACTAAGGCCAAAACCGATCACCACAAGACAATAATAATAAACACATTATTATTATTAATTTTAATTCTTTTAATTAATTAAAACCAAATTAAATTTCGGCGACCGATCACACTACGCAGAGTTAGCCGGGGGTCCGCTGCCCGGTCAGCGGGAACGGGTGTTTCGCTGCCCGGTCAGCGGGAACGGGTGTTCCGCTGCCCGGTCAGCGAGCGGTGGTTCCGCTAACCGTTCAACGGACGGGGGTCAAGGGGGCAGCGCCCCATGCCGAAACTTTTAATGAACAATTCATTTGAAATAGACGTCGTTTTTCGCATCAACACTTGATACTTTAAAGCACAACTCTTGCGCAGTCACAACCCTAATCGCATAACTCTTTGACAACACAACCCTTGTGCCGCCATTAACCCTAATGCCCCAATTTCAGACCGTCAAACACATCTCGATTGTTGATTCTGTATGATTGATCAATACGTCATTGCTTCACCATACTAATGTCAGATCAAGAAGCAAACAACCATTGATCGCTCAAAGGAAAACAACCATTAAGTGTTTGAATGAATGAAACAGAAACAATATATCATATATACCGTATTTTGCATCAGGATTACTTATATCATATATATAACTTGATCGATCTCAATTTAATTACTCGTTTATTCTTTGATTCATTCTGTCTTTTAATCGTATTAATACAGAAAATAAACAGCTATCAGATGCATGGTTTTGTAAGTGGCTCTGATACCACTGAAGGAGAAGGGCGACCCAAAATGCAGCGGAATTTAAAATTTCTCCTTTAATGATCCTTACGAATGGGCATGATCAGTGATAGAATCATTACCTCTTGTGGCGATTGTAACCTTTGATGCAGATCTACGGAGCGATCACGAACGTTGAACAATGACAACACTTCTACTCAGTCCACACGAATGGATTCCTTTAATCTCAGTGCTAGCTGCTACGAATGAAGGCTTTGAGTGAGAGAGAGAGAGAGAGAGAGAAACAAAATTGCAACTGCACTAATGCTTCTGCACAAGGGTTATATTTATAGAACCACTTGTGTGGGCTATAAGCTAAAATTCCCACTTAAGTGTATGTGGCCCATATCTTATAATATGCCAAAATCACTTAAGCGTGTGGTACCTTACCATATTTCGTATTCTACTTAAGTATATTGTGCCTTACGATGTTCTACAATTCACTTAAGTGCACCATACCTTACGATGTTCCTTAGTTACTCTATCTCTCATCAATCTGTCCTTTGTGTGTGACCCTGTAGGTTTTTGCGGCATTGGCAATTATATTAAACCACGCATTTAACATAATAAACAGTGAGCGGTATCTAGCAACACATCACTGCTACCCAAGACACGAAAATGTCATGTGATCTGACAAATCCTTCTGTGATAATACTTATGTGTATAATTACCCTTTTGCTCTTATGTCTATATTGAACACAAGGCATAGACCGTGTCATCCTTGTCCAGTTCAATATTGGGCCCATAGACATTTTTCCTGTTACGCAGGATGGGCAAATTCTATCTAGGTCACTCATGTCCCTTAGCATGCTTCGTGGAGTACCCATCAACTGTCTTTATGGTCATCCAGTTACGGACAATGTTTGATCAGCAATAAGGCACTCGACTCTACATCTAGGGTCCATAGTGGTTTCAGGTCGAAGGGTGGTATACACCATTATCACCATGAGAATAACTTATGACACTTTGCATAGCATTATATATAGTATTCTCATAGTGGGTCAATCCAGTATAAATATTACTCTTAATATTCATACCTATGTTTAAGACTTGATAACTCCTTATCCATGATCCATGAGATGTGATCATCAGTCTATAAACATAATAGTCTTCATGCTTTAATGTTATCCCACTTCACATTAAAGCTCGACTATGGATACTTTAAGAATAGTGTCCTTATGTTTAATGTGATCTCATGATTAATTCATACTCGATACATTAAACGGACTAGCTATTCTAGGGACTTTATTAAACAAACATAATAAAGAAAAAGAATTTTATTATTAATAAATAATTCAATACAAGTACCAAAAGTATTGGCCTCTAGGGCTTACACCAACAGCATGTCCCCAAAAGGAGTTTGGAAGATCGGCGTGACTCATCATGGATCGGACCATGTCTAACAGGGTTCAATTTCTTCTCTCAAATACACCATTCCATTGGGGTGTTCTAGGAGGAGTAAGTTGGGATAGGATCCCACACTCTTTCAGATGGTCATCAAACTCGAGGCTTAAATACTCACCATCTCGATCTGATCGAAGAGTTTTAATATTCTTACCTAGTTGGTTTTGTACTTCATTCTTGAATTCCTTGACCTTTTCAAAGGACTCTGTTTTGTGTTTCATTAAATACACATAACCATATCTACTGAAATCATCAGTAAATGTGATGAAGTACTGAAAACCTCCTATGACTGGTATGTTCAGTGGTTCACATACATCAGTATGTATGAAGGCCAAAAGATCATTAGCTCTTTCACCTTTTCTTGTAAATGGAGACTTTGTCATCTTTCCAATTAAACAAGACCTGCACATCTCATATGATTCATAATCAAAAAAGTGCAAGAGTCCATCTTTATGGAATTTGGAAGTGCGTTTCTCATTTATGTGGCCTAATCTACAATGCCAAAGGTAAGTTGGATTTAACTCATTAGGTTTCATCCTTTTAGTATTAATGTTATAAATATGCATTTCAAGATCAAGGACATATAGTCCATTGTTCATTTGTGCAGTAGCATATAATATATCATTCAAATAAATTGAGCAACAATTATTCTTTATTATAAATGAAAAACCAAACTTGTCCAAACAAGAAACGGAAATAATATTCCTGCTAATTGCAGGTACATAATAACAGTTCTCTAACTGAATTATTAAACCACTAGGTAAAGTCAATACATAAGTTTCTACGGCTAAAGCGGCAACCTTTGCTCCATTGCCAACTCGTAGGTCAACTTCACCTTTTTCCAAATCTCTACTCCTTTTTAGCCCCTGCACATTGGTACAAATGTGAGAACCGCATCCAGTATCTAATACCCATGATGCAGAAGTAGATAAATTAATTTCAATAACAAAAATACCTGAAGTTGAAGTCTCTACTCAATTCTTCTTATCTTCCAGGTATTTTGGGTTGTTTCTCTTCCAGTGTCTGGTCTTACCGCAATGGAAGCAGGTGCCTTCCTTTGTTATGCCTCCACTAGGCTTCAAAGCAGCAACAGTGGGTTTGGGTTTGGCAATTTCCTTGCCTTTCCCTTTATCATCCTGCTTGGTGGGTCTTTTGTTCTGTCTCTTTCCATTTCCGATAATCAAAATGGACTTCTCTTTTGACTTCAGATTCTGCTCAGCAGTTCTTAATCGGAGCAGTTGCTCAACCACATTAAATTCACTTCTTTTTATTAATCGGAGTACCTCATCATCATCATTGGCTTTCAAGTGGATGGATTCACCAGACTTATCCTTTGAACAACCAACCGGATCTACATTAGGTACCTCCGCCTTCTTACCAACAATTGTTTCCTCTTTATTTTCCGGGAACACCGGTCCAAACACTCGACCACTACAGGTCACTTTTGTCACATCAACAATGCTCACTACTGAACTAGTCGTAGGTAACGGGACCTCTTGACCATTTTCTATCATTGTAGCATTGTACTGGTATGGTACAACCTTATCAGATGAATACGGGACTGGGCCCGCTAACCGTATTACCAACGATGATACTGATCTTTGACTGACATTCTTATTGTTGTTGCTATCATACTGGATTATCAACCGCTCTTGTTGCTTGAAAACGGGTACTATGACATTGACGTTGTCATCTACATGACGGGATTGAACAATCTGAGTCATGCCTTCATCCATCAGACGTTGGATGTCCCTTTTCACCATATCACACCCTCTTGGGTTCATGCTACAAAGAACACAACCATCATGGTCATGTTCACAGTCACTCACCAAACAGATATCTTTATGCATCTGCACCAAGTATCTTTGGATAAACCGGACATCAAAAACCTTGAATTCTCCAGGACAACCGTCCACCATATTCATTGAAGAGTTCCCATGAGAGGGCAAAGGGTTAGCTTTCACATTTGGCGCGCGGTCCTCAAAGGACATCATGCCACTCTTCATAAGCTTTTGAACCTCGTACTTCAATGGATAGCAATTTTCAATGTCATGTCCGGGTGCACCCTGATGAAAAGCACAACGAAGCTCAGGTTTATACCACCAGGGAAGTGGTTCTGAGATCTGCGGTGGGTTCCTCGGTTGAATCAAGTTCTTGAGAACTAGCGAGGGATACAACTCTTCATACGACATAGGAATCAGGTCAAAAGAGACCTTCTTCCTCTCAAACTTCTGCTGATGATTATTGTTGTTGGTATTGTTGTTGTTGTTGTAGGTGTTTGTTCTTTGTTGCGGTTGTTGTTGTTGGCGTTGATGTTATTGTTGTTGAATTGGTGTTGCTTGTTGATTAGAAAATACCGGAATTACTGATGATACTTGATGATGATGATGTTGATGGGGTGGTGGATTTCTTCTGATCTGAGGCCTCCTCTGCCTCCCACTGGAAATTGCATTTGTCTCACTATCCTTCTTCTTGCTGAAACTACTACCATACCTCTTACTCGTTGACGCCTCATCTTTTGACAATCGTTCTTCACGGACTCCTTCTTCAAGCCTCTTCCCCATATTTACCATTTCGGTAAAATCACTGGGGGCACTAGCGATCATTCGTTCATAATAAAATGAAATCAGGGTTTTCAAGAAGATTTTTGTCATCTATTTCTCCTCCAAAGGAGGAGTGATCTGGGCAGCCAACTCCCTCCATCTTTGCGCATATTCTTTGAATGTTTCTCTATCCGGCACCATGTCCACATTATACTTGTATTGCTTCACAAAAGCCTCTCCCAAGTCGTTGAAAGTGTGGATGCTTGCACTATCCAACCCTATATACCAACGGAGTGCAGCACCAGTCAGGCTATCCTGGAAGTAGTGAATAAGAAATTGGTCATTATCTGTCTGAGTTGACATCTTGCGGGCATACATCACAAGATGATTGAGCGGACAAGAGTTCCCCTTATATTTTTCAAAGTCAGGCACTTTGAATTTCATCGGGATTTTAACATTGGGTACCAAACATAATTCAACAACACTCTTCCCAAACAGATTTTTACCTCTCAGCGTCTTCAATTCCTTGCGTAGCTCAAGAAATTGGTCTTTCATTTCGTCCATCTTCTCATAAACATCTGTACCATCAGACGGCTTGGAATGATAGATGGTATCTTCTACGCGAGGCAAAGTGTGCACAACGGGAGGTGGCACGGACATGACCAGGCTAGATGCCGGCATGGAAGCAAAAGTAGGCACAAAGCCTTCTGGCACAAAGTTAGGCGGCATTCCCCATGGGAATCTGGCAGGAAGGTTCAGTGCGAAGTGGGCGGTAGCAGCAGGCACGGTAGAGGTAACCACCTCTGAAGTAACAGTCCTCGCGGGAGGAGTTGCAGGCGTTGGAGAAGCTTGATTTTGAGCAGCAAGAACTGACTCCATCATGGCAGTCAGGCGGGCGATCTCGTCCTTCAGCTCCCTGTTCTCTTGCTCCAAATGTTCCATAATTTTATGATGATTGGCTCTGGTGTTGTACTGGTGAGTCGGCTTGGCTAAAGCACAGAATAAACACCAATCAGACACCTGGCAAAAACCTGCTTATGCAAATGATGCATGAAATGCGATGCTTGATTATTTTTATTTCCAAGGAAATTACTATATCATTTGCAAATATATAATATTTAAATGGTAATTGAAACAATTTGATATGACTAAAAAATATCTTTTTATTTATATAAATTAGAAGGATTACACTGAGTACAATTTCAGAAACCAATAAAAAGATACAAGGGAAAAGGAGACTAGTCATCCTAAGGATCTCTAATAACAATGTCAGAAGATCTGGTTAAAGGTGCGTACTTCCTTCGAATGCGACGGATCTCGGTCTCAAAAGAATCCTTCATCTGAGTCTTCTCGAGGACAAGCTGGTCAACAATCTTCTTCCAAGCAACGGAAGGCTGAGGCATGCTAGAAGATGAAACCTCTGGCTCTCTCTTCTAGCATGCCTCAGCCTTCCGTTGCTTGGAAGAAGATTGTTGACCAGCTTGTCCTCGAGAAGACTCAGATGAAGGATTCTTTTGAGACCGAGATCCGTCGCATTCGAAGGAAGTACGCACCTTCAACCAGATCTTCTGACATTGTTATTAGGGATCCTTAGGATGACTAGTCTCCTTTTCCCTTGTATCTTTTTATTGGTTTCTGAAATTGTACTCAGTGTAATCCTTCCAATTTATATAAATAAAAAGATATTTTTTGGTCATATCAAATTGTTTCAATTACCATTTAAATATTATATATTTGCAAATGATATAGTAAGTTCCTTGGAAATAAAAATAATCAAGCATTGCATTTCATGTATCATTTGCATAAGCAGGTTTTTGCTAGGTGTCTGATTGGTGTTTATTCTGTGCTTTAGCCAAGCTGACTCACCAGTACAACACCAGAGCCAATCATCATAAAATTATGGAACATTTGGAGCAAGAGAACAGGGAGCTGAAGGACGAGATCGCCCGTCTGACTGCCATGATGGAGTCAGTTCTTGCTGCTCAAAATCAAGCTTCTTCAACGCCTGCAACTCCTCCCGCAAGGACTGTTACTTCAGAGGTGGTTACCTCTACCGTGCCTGCTGCTACCGCCCACTTCGCATCGAACCTGCCTGCCGGATTCCCATGGGGAATGCCGCCCAACTTTGTGCCAGAAGGCTTTGTGCCTACTTTTTCTTCCATGCCGGCATCTAGCCTGGTCATGTCCGTGCCACCTCCCGTTGTGCACACTTTGCCTCGCGTAGAGGATACCATCTATCATTCCGAGCCGACTGATGGTACGGATTTTTATGAGAAGATGGACGAAATGAAAGACCAATTTCTTGAGCTACGCAAGGAATTGAAGACACTGAGAGGTAAAGATCTGTTTGGGAAGAGTGTTGTTGAATTATGTTTGGTACCCAATGTTAAAATCCCGGTGAAATTCAAAGTGCCTGACTTTGAAAAATATAAGGGGAACTCTTGTCCGCTCAATCATCTTGTGATGTATGTCCGCAAGATGTCAACTCAGACAGATAATGACCAATTTCTTATTCACTACTTCGAGGATAGCCTGACTGGTGTTGCACTCCGTTGGTATATGGGGTTGGATAGTGCAAGCATTCACACTTTCAACAACTTGGGAGAGGCTTTTGTGAAGCAATACAAGTATAATGTGGACATGGCGCCGGAAAGAGAAACATTCAAAGAATATGCGCAAAGATGGAAGGAGTTGGCTGCCCATATCACTCATCCTTTGGAGGAGAAAGAGATGACAAAAATCTTCTTGAAAACCCTGAGTTCATTTTATTATGAACAAATGATCGCTAGTGCCCCCAATGATTTTACCGAAATGGTAAATATGGGGAAGAGACTTGAAGAAGGAGTCTGTGAAGGACGATTGTCAAAAGATGAGGCGTCAACGAGTAAGAGGCATGGCAGTAGTTTCAGCAAGAAGAAGGACAGTGAGACAAATGCAATTTCCAGGATATATGATGTACATAACCATTATTGAACCAATTCTTGGTTGTGCTCTTTATTCATGAAGGTCTTAAACCCTAGATGTGATCTTGATGAATCAATGAGATCATGCCCTACCTACAAAAGAGTTAGACAAAGACATATTTTTGGTATTTTTGTTAGTGAAATGATAAAATACAAGTATGATATAATCACAAAGTGCTTGGTGATCTCTCCCAAAACAAACCCAATGAAGGAGGGGTAAGGAGGATGCCAAGGTATGATCCCAATGCTAATGCTTATGATGGAATTACATGAGGGATCTTAGGGTCAAAATTGGGGTCTTACAGACTCCATGCTCATGACTTGCAATAAACCCTTGATTCTTGGTTGATCCAATCAAGTTTTGTCAATGTCAATGGAACTTGGGTGTTGATAAGGTGTAAACCATAATCCACCAAAATGGATGATTGATCTTGACAATGACTTGATTCATCCCTTGACCTTTGTTTGCCTTGTGTGTGATCCCTTATTTGTGATTGTTGTATTCATGCATTCATGCGCATCATAACACTCATCACACGAAAATTTCAAGGAACTAAGGTATCATTTGCAAATATTTTCAGACCATGGATTGTGGACGAAGGAACACTAAGAAGTACAGTTTCAGATGTCCCGACTTGAAAGATTTAAGGAAGCTAGCATCTTTTGTATTAGATCCCTTGGACTTCAAACAACGTCATGGGAAGCTTCTGTCCATTTTGTCTGCTGATGTGGTTGAAGGACTCTTGAGTGTATTGGTGCAGTTATATGATCCTCTCTACCATTGTTTCACTTTCCCGGATTTTCAGCTTGTGCCTACCTTGGAAGAATATTCTAATCTTTTGGGGATACCTATTTCTAGTAGAGTGCCTTTAAATGGATTGGAAGAGATTCCCCGATCTAGTATTATTGCTGAAGCTCTTCACTTGAAGAAGTCTAAGATAGAGGCTTATTGGGTGAAGAAATGAGGGTTATTTGGGTTGCCATCTATTTTCCTCATCAAGGAAGCTACCAATTTTGCTCAAGCTGGTAGTGTGGACGCTTTTGAAGCTATCTTTGTGTTGCTCATCTATGGATTAGCTTTGTTCCCTAACATTCTCGGTTTTGTTGATGTTAACGCCATTAGACTATTCTTGATTGGGAATCATGTGGCTACTTTGTTGGGTGATATGTATTTCTCTTTGCATCTAAGGAATTATAAGGGTGGTGGAACTATTGTCTGTTGCATTCCTCTTCTGTATAAGTGGTTTATTTCGCACTTACCTCAGACGCCTGCTTTTGTGGAGAACAAACAATGTCTACGGTGGTCTTAGAGACTTATGTCTCTCACTAATGATGATATAGTTTGGTATGATCCGTCTTTAAGCAGCTTGGAGATTATTGATAGTTGTGGTGAATTCTCTAATGTGCCCCTCATTGGTACACAAGGAGGAATTAACTACAACCCTACTTTGGCTCGTCGTCAACTTGGGTTCCCCTTGAGAGGCAAAACTAATAACATGTTGTTAGAAGGTCTTTTATATCAAGAGGGTAAAGATCCCCAACATTTGAAGTAGAAGATTGTGCATGCTTGGCATAATATGCATAGGAAAGGAAGATCCGAGCTTGGTCCACGCAATTGTGTATCTTTGGAAGCTTACACTCTTTGGGTGAAGATGAGAGCTATGGAGTTAAAGATGCCTTATCCTTGTGAGAGACCTATGTCTATGGTTGTGGTTGAGCCATTAACTCTCCCTAACCAAGATGTAGAGGAGTTGGAAGATGCACTCGCCAAGATGAAGCAAGAGAAGGATATGCGGGACAAGTGTTTATGCGCTTTGAGCAAGAAGCATGAAGAGTTGCAGTTGGAGTCTAAGGACAAAGATGCACTGATTGAGCTACTTGAAGACCGAGTGAGGAAGAGACAGAGAGAGCCAGAGGTTTCATCTTCTAGCATGCCTCAGCCTTCCGTTGATTGGAAGAAGATTGTGGACCAGCTTGTCCTCGAGAAGACTCAGATGAAGGCTTCTTTTGAGACCGAGATCCGTCGCATTCGAAGGAAGTACGCGCCTTCAGCCAGATCTTCTAACACTGTTGTTAGGGATCCTTAGGATGACTAGTCTCCTTTTCTCTTGTATCTTTTTATTTTGGTTTCTGAAATTGTACTAAGTGTAATCCTTCCAATTTATATAAATAAAAAGAGATTTTTGGTCATATCAAATTGTAGCAATTGTCATTTAAATATTATATATTTGCAAATGATATAGTAAGTTCCTTGAAAAATAAAAATAATCAAGCATTGCATTTCTTGCATCATTTGCATAAGCAGGTTTTTTCTAGGTGTGTGATTGGTGTTTCTTTTGTGCTTTAGCCAAGCTGACTCACCGGTAAAACACCAGGGCCAATCATCAGAAAATTATGGAACACTTGGAGCAAGAGAACAGAGAGTTGAAGGACGAGATCGCCCGTCTGACTGCCATGATGGAGTCAGTTCTTGCTGCTCAGAGTCAAGCTTCTCCAACACCTGCAACTCCTCCCGCAAGGATTGTTACTTCAGAGATGGTTACCTCTACCGTGCCTGCTGCTACCGCCCACTTTGCACCGAACCTGCCTTCCGAATTCCCGTGGGGAATGCCGCCCAACTTTGTGCCAGAAGGCTTTGCGCCTACATTTGCTTCCATGTCGGCATCTAGCCCGGTCATGTTTGTGCCACCTCCCGTTATGCACACTTTGCCTCGCGTAGAGGATACCATCTATCATTCTGATCCGTCTGAGAGTACGGATGTTTATGAAAAGATGGACGAAATGAAAGATCAATTTCTTGAGCTGCGCAAGGAATTGAAGACGCTGAGAGGTAAAGATCTGTTTGGGAAGAGTGCTGCTGAATTGTGCTTGGTACCCAATGTTAAAATCCCGGTGAAGTTCAAAGTACCTGACTTTGAAAAATATAAGGGGAATTCTTATCCGCTCAGTCATCTTGTGATGTATGCCCGCAAGATGTCAACTCAGACAGATAATGATCAATTGCTTATTCACTACTTCTAGGATAGCCTGACTGGTGTTGCACTCTGTTGGTATATGGGGTTGGATAGTGCAAGCATCCGCACTTTCAATGACTTGGGAGAGGCTTTTGTGAAGCAATACAAGTACAATATGGACATGGCGCCGGATAGAGACCAATTGAGGTCTATGTCTCAGAAGGACAAAGAGACATTCAAAGAGTACGAGCAGAGATGGAGGGAGTTGGCTGCCCAGATCACTCCTCCTTTGGAGGAGAAAGTGATGACAAAAATCTTCTTGAAAACCCTGAGTTCATTTTACTATGAACGCATGATCGCTAGTGCCCCCAGTTATTTTACCGAAATTGTAAATATGGGGATGAGACTTGAAGAAGGAGTCCGAGTAGGACGTTTGTCAAAAGATGAGGCGTCGACGAGTAAGAGGTATGGTAGTAATTTCAGCAAGAAAAAGGACAATAAGACGAATGCAATTTCTAGTGGGAGGCAGAGGAGGCCTCAGATCAGAAGAAATCCACCACCCCGTCAACATCATCATCATCAAGTATCATCAGTAATTCCAGTATTTTCTAATCAACAAGCAACACCAATTTAACAACAACAACAACATCAACGTCAACAACAACAACCGCAATAGAGAACAAACACCTACAAAAACAACAATACCAACAACAATTATCATCAACAGAACTTTGAGAGGAAGAAGGTCTCTTTCGACCCGATTCCTATGTCTTACACAGAGTTGTATCCCTCGTTGGTTCTCAAGAACCTGATTCAACCGAGGAACCCACCGCAAATTTCAGAACCACTTCCCTAGTGGTATAAACCTGAGCTTCGTTGTGCTTTTCATCATGGTGCACCCGAACATGATATTGAAAACTGCTATCCATTGAAGTACGAGGTTCAAAAGCTTGTGAAGAATGGTATGGTGTCCTTTGAGGACCGCGCGCCAAATGTGAAAGCTAACCCTTTGCCCGCTCATGGGAACTCTTCAATAAATATGGTGGACGGTTGTCCTGGAGAATTCAAGGTTTTTGATGTCCGGTTTATCCGAAGATCTTTGGTGCAGATGCACAAAGATATCTGTTTGGTGAGTGACTGTGAACATGACCATGATGGTTGTGTTGTTTGTAGTGTGAACCCAAGAGGGTGCGATGTAATGAAAAAGGACATCCAGCGTCTGATGGATGAAGGCATGATTCAGATTGTTCAATCCCGTCAGGTAGATGACAGTGTCAATGTCATAGTGCCCGTTTTCAAGCAGCAAGAGCAGTTGGTAATCTAGTATGATAGCAGCAGCAACAAGAATGTCAGTCAAAGATCAGTATCGCCATTGGTAATACGGTTAGCGGGTCCAGTCCCATATTCATCTGATAAGGTTGTACCATACCAGTATAATGCTACAATGATAAAGAATGGTCAAGAGGTCCCGTTACCTACGACCAGTTCAGTGGTGAGCATTGTCGATGTTACGAAGGTTACACGCAGTGGTCGAGTGTTTGGACCGGTATTCCCGGAAAATAGAGAGGAAACAAGTGTTGGTAAGAAGGCGGAAATGCCTAATGTAGATCCAGTTGGTTGTTCAAAAGATAAGTCTGGTGTCCAGCAACTTGAAAACCAATAAGGATGATGAGATACTCTGATTGATTAAAAGGAGTGAATTTAATGTGGTTGAGCAGCTGCTCCAGACTCCCTCAAAAATCTCCGTGTTGTCTCTGCTTTTGAATTCTGAAGCGCACAGAGAAGCACTGCAGAGCGTTCTTGAACGGGCATATGTAGAGCAAGATGTTACTGTGGATCAATTTGATCACATTGTGGCTAACATCCCTTCATGCAATAATCTGAGCTTCTATGACAAAGATCTCCCTGAGGAGGGAAGAAATCATAACCTAGCTTTGCATATTTCAATGAACTGTAAGGAAGATGCTTTGTCAAATGTGCTAGTTGACACCGGTTCGTCACTCAATGTGCTTCCGAAGTCAACTTTGTCAAAGTTATCTTACCAAGGAGCGCCTATGAGGTGCAGTGGTGTAATTGTCAAAGCCTTTGATGGCTCGCACAAAACAGTAATTAGTGAAGGGGACCTTCCAGTTAAGATAGGTCCAAGTGATTTTCAAATTACTTTTCAAGTAATGGATATCCACCCGGCCTACAGTTGTTAACTGGGAAGGACATGGATTCATGAGGCAGGGTTGTTACTTCCACTCTGCACTAGAAGCTCAAATTTGTCAAGAATGGCAGGCTAGTGATTGTGGGAGGAGAGAAAGCCCTATTGGTTAGCCATCTGTCATCTTTCTCGTATGTAGAAGCTGAGGATGAGGTTGGAACTCCGTTCCAAGCCTTATCTATTGTTGCTGAGAAGATAGTTGGGGCACATATGTCCTCGCTGAAAGATGCTCAGAAGATCGTTGAAGAGGGTGTTGTTGATTAGTGGGGGCGCATGGTAGAGGTCTCCGACAACAAAGGAAGAACTGGTTTGGGGTTCCAGAAAGGTTCATCAATTGCAAGATCTGAAGATATGCAACTCAGATTCTGTAACGGAGGGTTCATTCATGGCAATGAACAACACTTAGTTGTTGTGCTAGAGGATAGCGAAAAGGAAGACTGCACCAACTTTGTAACGCATGGAAAGACATGCAACAATTGGACTGCTGTTGATATTCCTGTTATTTTGCATCGATCTAAGTAATTACTTTTATATTTTAAAATCCTTCTCTTATGCCTAAGGAAGAAGTGAACATTTTTTGGGCATTTTAAATTGATCATCCATAAAATTAATTAGATTCATCCACATCTTTGATGTTTATTTTTAATTTTTGCTTTATTCTGAAAATGGTAATCACAAAAAACATAAATAAACAATATAATTGTCCATCTGCATAATATTTGGTCACAAATTCACCTCTCTAAAATCAAAATATCAAATCATTATGCAGGTTGAGGCCGAGGAGGAAAGTGATGTAGAAGTAAGTGAAGAATTGTCTCGTCTTCTTGAGCAAGATGAAAATATTATCTAGCTATTTGAAGAGTAGATTGAGCTAGTCAACTTGGGTTCTGAAGGTGATGTGAAGGAAGTCAAGATTGGGTCTCGACTGTGTTGAGATGCTAAAAAGGGGTTGATTGATCTTCTTCGAGAATATTCAGATGTGTTTTCTTGGTCCTATCAAGACATGCCTGGGTTGGATTCTGAGATTGTGGAGCATAGATTTCCGTTAAAACCAGAATGCCTGCCAGTCAAGCAAAAATTGAGAAGAACGCATCCTGATATGGCTGTGAAAATCAAAGAGGAAGTTCAGAAGCAGATTGACGCCGGTTTCCTTGTGACTGCTGAGTATCCGCAATGGGTGGCCAATATTGTGCCTATGCCGAAGAAAGATGGAAAAGTTCGCATGTGTGTTTATTATAGAGATTTAAATAAAGGCAGTCCGAAAGATGATTTCCCTCTGCCACACATTGATATGTTGGTAGACAATACTGCTAAATTCAAAGTCTTTTCATTTATGGATGGATTTTCGGATATAACCAGATCAAGATGGCACCTGAAGATATGGATAAGACCACATTCATTACACCCTGGGGAACATTCTGTTATAGAGTGATGCCTTTCGGTCTAAAGAATGCTGGTTCAACTTACCAGAGAGCAATGACTACTCTTTTTCATGATATGATGCATAAAGAGATTGAAGTATATGTCGATGACATGATTGCTAAATCAATTGATGAAGAGGAACATGTTGAGCATATGTTGAAGCTATTCCAACGTTTAAGGAAGTATAAACTCCGCTTGAATCCCAATAAGTGTACTTTTGGTGTTCGCTCTGGTAAGTTGTTGGGCTTCATTGTCAGTGAGAAGGGTATTGAAGTTGATCCTGCCAAGGTCAAAGCAATACAAGAGATGCCTGCGACCAAAACTGAGAAGCAAGTCAGAGGTTTTCTCGACCGCTTGAATTATATTTCCATATTCATTTCCCACATGACTGCCACATGTGCGCCTATATTCAAGCTTCTTCGGAAATATCAGTCTTGTGATTGGACCAAAGATAGCCAAAAAGCGTTTAATAGTATCAAAGAATATTTGCTTGAACCTCCGATTTTGTCTTCACCTGTTGAAGGAAGACCGTTGATCATGTATTTGGTTGTGCTCGAAGATAGTATGGGTTGTGTTCTTGGTCAGCAAGACGAGACTGGAAAGAAAGAATTTACAATTTACTAGCTCAGTAAGAAGTTCACCGACTATGAGACTCGGTATTCTATGCTTGAGAAAACTTGTTGCGCATTGGCTTGGGCTGCTAAGCGTCTGCGCCAGTATATGTTGAATCATACCACTTGGTTGATATCCAAAATGGATCCAATCAAGTATATATTTGAGAAACCTGCTTTAACTGGGAGAATTGCCCGTTGGAAGATGTTGTTATCAGAGTATGATATCGAATACTGATCTCAGAAAGCAATCAAAGGTAGTATCTTGGCTGACCATTTGGCTCACCAACCAATTGAAGATTATCAGTCAGTACAGTATGATTTTCCAGATGAAGAGATTTTGTACTTGAAAATGAAAGATTGTGATGAACCATTGCTTGAAGAAGGGCCAGAACCTGGTTCCCGTTGGGGCATGGCATTTGATGGAGTTGTTAATCAATATGGAAATGGCATTGGGGCAGTGATTATTACTCCTCAAGGCACGCATCTACCATTTACACCTAGATTGACTTTCAAGTGTACAAACAACATGGTAGAATATGAAGCTTGCATTATGGGGCTTGAAGAGGCCATGAATCTCAGAATCAAGTATTTGGATGTCTTCGATGATTCCACTTTGGTTGTGAATCAGATCAAAGGAGAATGGGAGACAAATCAACCCGGTTTGATACCATATAGAGATTATGCGAGAAGGATTTCAACTTTCTTTACAAAGGTTGAGTTTCATCATATCCCTCGAGATGAAAACCGGATGGCAGATGCTTTTGCAACGTTGGCATCGATGATTATGGTGAAATATTAGAATGAAGTTCCCAATTTATATGTGATGTGTCTTGATAGGCCAGCTCATGTGTTTGCTGTTGAAGAGATTAAAGACGAGAAGCCATGGTATTACGACATCAAATGTTTCCTCTAAAGTCAGATTTACCCGCCTGGGGCATCTTTGAAAGATAAGAAGACTTTGAGACGATTAGTCGGTAATTTCTACTTGAATGGTAATATACTGTACAAGAGAAACTTCGACATGGTTTTGCTCAGATGCGTGGATAGACACGAAGCAGACTTGTTGATGACCGAAGTGCATGAAGGTTCCTTTGGTACTCATTCCAATGGATATGCAATGGCGAATAAAATATTGCGAGCAGGTTACTATTGGATGACAATGGAATCTGACTGTTGCAAATTTGTGAAGAAGTGCCACAAGTTTCAAATTTATGCTGATAAGATTCATGTTCCTCTGACACTATTGAATGTTATCTCTTTCCCATGGCCTTTCTCCATGTGGGGATTTGATATGATTGGGATGATTGAGCCCAAAGCTTCGAATGGACATCGTTTCATTTTGGTTGCAATTGACCACATCACAAAGTGGGTTGAAGCGGCATCGTATGCAAATGTAACCAAGCAAGTTGTTGTAAGGTTTATCAAGAACCAGATCATATGCCGTTATGGTTGTAAGTTGTAAATGCGCCTAAGAGGGGGGGTGAATTAGGTGGTTAAAAATTCTTCGATCTTGTTTCCGGTTTTTGATTATTTTTCGTTTAAGTGCGGAAAAATAAATTGCGGAAAGTAAAAAGACACCGGAAATTATAGTGGTTCCCTTCACAATCCGAAGGTACATCCACTCCCCTTTCCACACGAAAGAGATTTCACTATAGTTAGAATTATGGTACAGCATATTCACACAAACGGTGATGCCTACTATCTAACCTATAGGTAAACAAGTGTATGAAGAACAATCCTCTTCAACACCAACCCCTTGTGTCCAACAATCCTGGATCACAAGTCAAACAGAAATAACTCTTTTGATGATATTAACAAAGTGTAGTATTATCAATCTTCTCTTGATTGATCTTCTCCTTAGATAAATAATTCACTCAATGAATAATATACAAGTGCTCAAGAAATAGAATGATATGAAACTTTGATTATGAACACTTTTTAAAATATTGAAAGAAAATATGAAAGAGTGATTATTTTAAGTTTGTGTGAAAATTCTTGGAGGTGAAAATTCAATTTGAAAATTTAAGAATTTATATTGCCAAAATACCTTTTCAAAGAGGTATCATTTTCTCCATGAACATTGATGAAAAGATATAATTTTTCAAAAACATTTTTACTGTAACGAACAGTGTTAACCGGTTAACCAAATGGGTTAACCGGTTAACGCATACAACGTTAACAAAGAATTTCAAAAACTGGGTCGTTAACCGGTTAACCCATATGGTTAACCGGTTAACACTGTTGAAATGCAGAAAAATACTTTAAGAAAATTGTGTCTTGCATTTCAATGTGTTAACAAATGGTTATGTTTAAAAGTGCAAATGCAGACCATGATTGTTGAACACTTGTATACTAATCTAAGAGTGAGTTAGATATACCTAAGAAGTGAATCAACAATCTTGCAAACGGTTGACTTGAAAATGAAGCTTGATCAAATGCACATGCGGTTTGATTACTTTGATGCTTGAATTATCTTTGAAGCTCTTCTCTTTGATCAATCCAAGATAAATCTTCAAGACTTTAAATAATATGAAATCTTGTTCTCGCTTCAATGTCTTGATCCATTTCCTTTTTGAGCATGCATAACATCTTGAATGAATAATGTTGTCTTCATCAAAACCATTTAGAGGCTTGCCTTCACATTCTCCCCCTTTTTGATGATGACAACCCAATTTTGAAAGTTTGCTCTACTTTTGTTTCTCTAACACAAAAGGCTCCCCCTTGATCAACGCTCCCCCTAAATTCATGATTTTTAGAGAGTCTTTTCTAGCTGCATTTTGTTAGAGAAAAACAAACACAAACACATATTTCTTCTCCCCCTTTGTCATTAGCAAAAAGGATGGGAAAAGACTTGAAATATGTAAAGACATCATGAAAAATTTAGAATAAAACAAAAATAATAATGTTTACCTATGAGTTTTACCTCATGAGAGACTTCATCAAATAATTATTCTTGCCGAAATATGATTTTGAAGTCTTTGTTACAAAGTTGATTTATACTTGGAAGATTTTGCTTTAGTTTGCCAACTTAAAGTATATCTTCAATTGGATGTGAAATTTAGTGCTTCAACTTTGCCAATGCCAAGAATTCTTCCTTTAAGGTATTCCCCATATGTGAAATAACCCTTGGACTTTGGAACTAGATTTGAAAGTTAGTTTATGCCTCCCATCAAAAACTTAGAACAACCACTTTATCAATAAAGCAGAGATTTTGAAGTGGTCTCCAAGTAAACCTACAAAACAATTAAGTTTTATTTGGTACCCAATGTGCTTTGGGTCCATGATAGTTAGTTCCTTTCTTAACCCATACATAATGGCCTTGAGCAACACTAAAGTTTCTAACATAACATGCATTAGGAGTATGACCTTTAATACCACAATAGAAACATGTAGGCTCAAAGTTGCTTTTATATCTAGGAGGATAAGATTTCTTTTTATAATAAGATTTGTTCCTTTTCCTATTATTATATTGATGAACCACTTTAGGCTTGTTACTTTTATCTAGAGGAATTTGTTCTTTAGCTTTTACAAAAATGGTCTTGTTAGAAATATGTTTAGCAAATTTTGAATAACCTAAACCACTTTTATCATTTGAGTATCTTTGACTACTAAGAACATGTTCCAATCCGATTTGACCTTGTTCATATCTTTCAATAACTCTCTTCAGTTGAACTATTTGAAAAGCAAGTGACTCACATTTAGTGCATGCAAAATTCTTGATTAATTCTTCCTTTTCATCTTTGAGATTATTTTTCATTTTCTCAATATTTTCTTCCAAAGTTGATATTTGATTCTTTTGAGATGAAATGGTTTTGTATAGAATTTTGCATTCACTTAAAAGTTCATCAATTGCTCCTTGAGCATCATTATCAAAAATTGAAAAATTACTACTAACCTCATCTTCTTCCTCGTCGGAATGATGTGATGCCATCAATGCTAGATTTGCGCTTTGATCACTGTCGGAATTCGATGAAGAGCTTATTTCATTGTCATCCCAAGCAATGTAGGCCTTCCTATTGTAATCCTTCTTTCCTTTGTTGTCACGATTCTTTGCAAGTTTGGGACATTCTGGTTTGATGTGGCCTTGTTTTCCACATTCATAGCATGTAATGTCTTCATTGGATGTTGATGCTTCTCTTTCTTTGTTCTTTGAGAACTTCTTTCTTCTTGTGTAACTAGAGTTTCCAATATTATTTTCTGCACCAAAATATTTTCCTAGTCTTTTTACAAGACGTATAAAGTTTTCGTCCTCTTCGGGATTGTCTTCTTTCTTCACAACTTTGGAATCAACTTTTAAGGCAATGCTCTTGAATTTCTTTTCCAGACCTTCGTGCTTCTCGAGCCTTCCAAGTTCCAATTCGTGTTCTTGAAGTTTGCCAAATAGAGACGCGGATGTCATCGTTGAGAGACTTTTCTTTTCCGAAATAGCGGTCACTTTCGGTTGCCATTCTCTTGTCAAGGATCTTAGGACTTTCAGGTTGAGATCATCATTGGTGAAAGTTTTACCGAGAGCAATCAAGTGATTTGTTAGATGGACAAATCTCTTTTGTAAGGCAACTATAGATTCACCGGGTTGCATGCGGAACATCTCATATTCTTGACTTAGAGTGTTTAGCCTCGATCTCTTCACTTCGGTGGTTCCTTCATGTGTTTCAACCAAGGTGTCCCAAATCTCCTTTGCCGATTTACATTGAGATATACGGAAGAACTCGTCCATACTAAGAGCGCTTTGGAGTATGTTGATTGCCTTTTTCTCATTCAGAATCTTTTTCCTATCATCTTCGTCATAAGTGTTTTTCAACTTTGCGGTACCAACTCCATTCACCACATTCACCGGTTTGTGTGGACCTTCTTCAACTGCTTCCCATATACCTTCTCCTTGGGCCTCAAGATGTGCCTTCATTCTTATTTTCCAGAAATCGAAATATTCTCCGGAGAAGAGTGGGGGCTTGTTGCTACTTCCACCGTCTTTGAAAACCGGGTTTATGCTTGCGGAAGCCATGCTGGATCTCTAGGAACAAGTTACCTATAACTTGCTCTGATGCCAAATGTAAGTTGTAAATGCGCCTAAGAGGGGGGGTGAATTAGGTGGTTAAAAATTCTTCGATCTTGTTTCCGGTTTTTGATTATTTTTCGTTTAAGTGCGGAAAAATAAATTGCGGAAAGTAAAAAGACACCGGAAATTATAGTGGTTCCCTTCACAATCCGAAGGTACATCCACTCCCCTTTCCACACGAAAGAGATTTCACTATAGTTAGAATTATGGTACAGCCTATTCACACAAACGGTGATGCCTACTATCTAACCTATAGGTAAACAAGTGTATGAAGAACAATCCTCTTCAACACCAACCCCTTGTGTCCAACAATCCTGGATCACAAGTCAAACAGAAATAACTCTTTTGATGATATTAACAAAGTGTAGTATTATCAATCTTCTCTTGATTGATCTTCTCCTTAGATAAATAATTCACTCAATGAATAATATACAAGTGTTCAAGAAATAGAATGAGATGAAACTTTGATTATGAATACTTTTTAAAATATTGAAAGAAAATATGAAAGAGTGATTATTTTAAGTTTGTGTGAAAATTCTTGGAGGTGAAAATTCAATTTGAAAATTTAAGAATTTATATTGCCAAAATACCTTTTCAAAGAGGTATCATTTTCTCCATGAACATTGATGAAAAGATATAATTTTTCAAAAACATTTTTACTGTAACGAACAGTGTTAACCGATTAACCAAATGGGTTAACCGGTTAACGCATACAACGTTAACAAAGAATTTCAAAAACTGGGCCGTTAACCGGTTAACCCATATGGTTAACCGGTTAACACTGTTGAAATGCAGAAAAATACTTTAAGAAAATTGTGTCTTGCATTTCAATGTGTTAACAAATGGTTATGTTTAAAAGTGCAAATACAGATCATGATTGTTGAACACTTGTATACTAATCTAAGAGTGAGTTAGATATACCTAAGAAGTGAATCAACAATCTTGCAAACGGTTGACTTGAAAATGAAGCTTGATCAAATGCACATGCGGCTTGATTACTTTGATGCTTGAATTATCTTTGAAGCTCTTCTCTTTGATCAATCCAAGATAAATCTTCAAGACTTTAAATAATATGAAATCTTGTTCTCGCTTCAATGTCTTGATCCATTTCCTTTTTGAGCATGCATAACATCTTGAATGAATAATGTTGTCTTCATCAAAACCATTTAGAGGCTTGCCTTCACAATGGTGTGCCAAGTAAGATCATTACTGATAATGGATCGAACTTGAATAATAATATGGTGGAAGCTCTTTGCAAAGACTTCAAGATTTCACATCATAATTCTTCTCCCTACAGACCTAAGATGAATGGGGTTGTTGAAGTTGTAAATAAGAACATCAAGAAGATTATCCAGAAGATGGTTGTCACGTATAAGGATTGGCATGAGATGCTCCTATTTGCCTTGCATGGGTATCGTACATATGTCCGCACTTCAACAGGGGCAGTCCCTTTCTCTCTTGTGTATGGTATGGAAGTTGTGCTCCCCGTAGAGGTTGAGATTCCTTCATTGCATGTTGTCGCATTACGCGAAAAACCGGAGGGAAACAAGAACAACAGAGCCGCCACCGTGCGTTATTTATCCCAAAAGAGGGAAAGGAAACGCTCAGAGTAAACCTGGGAAAAGACATGGTCTCACGACCAAAGAGAATGGGATCGGGAGTCGGTTATGCGAAGGGAAGGTATTAGCACCCCTACGCATCCGTCGTACTCGACGGGATCCACGCACAATAGGAAGGAAAATGGTTGCTGAAAACGCTGCTCACACACACACACTGGCTGAAAGAGACACAAGAAAACAGACTGAAACTGACTCGGCAGGATATCGCATCCCGGGCCTACTTAGTCTATCAGGCATAGACATCAGAGTCGAAGTAGTTCGGACTGGGGAAACGACACATGCTCGCTAGGATATCGCATCCTGTGCATACGTATCTCCTTTGGACGAAGGAGAATCAGAGCATTCGTAGCTCGGCTGACACGCACACAAACAAACACAGGCAAAGGCAAACATGGATCCTGAATGCCAATCACTGGGCTTACATCAGCATCCGAACCAAAACGCACACAAAAGGCAAACGTGGAGCCCGAATGCCAATCACTGGACTTACATCAGCATCCGAACCAAAACAAACCCACACAGGAAACCAACTGCCAATCGCTGGACTTACGTCGGACTCCAACCAGAAAAGGAGAAACAACTCACACAAACTAAACAAAAGGGCGCCCGGAGAGATCAGCTCATCTCCTGCCTACGTACCTCCTCTGGTATGAGGATCAGGGCGACGTAGTTCCCCTACGCAGGGAAAAAGGACTAGCCTAACCAGATAACAGAGGGAGACACAACTAGGGAGACTACGACTCGAGCCTAGATGTTATCATGCAAAATCATCCCTAAGTTAAGGTTTCTAGCTAACTGGCACAGGGAGCCAGCCTATCATAAACATGACTTGCACAGGAAGCAAAGCCACACCTAACTTGCACAGGAAGCAAGTCTAAACTAAACCTAACTTGCACAGGAAGCAAGTCAAACAAACACACAAGCACAGGTAGCACACACTATATACAAGCAATGGGCTCAAACAAGGTTAGGTTTTAGTCGAGGGGTCATATCAACCTCAACAAACAAACCTCTAGAACTGGGTAATGGTGCTCTTAACCTTGCCATTGAGAGGCTAAGGTGAAGCAGATGAAAGGAGATGAGGGGTGTGCCTCATTGCTCTTATCCCTAGTCAGGGAGAGCATTTGAATATCAGAAGGTGTGGGAGTTCAGAAAGTAGGAACTCTCTCCACAAGTTAGACTCAATAGATCTTGGGTTTTTACTCACTATGCATCAACACAGGTAGTGTGAGCAAGGTGAGTGACACACAGAATAGCAGGGGATAGATTGCATATCCCTTGGGTTCTGCCAATTGCCTCTTCACTTAGGAGGTCTTTGAATATGTACAGGGACAATTTTAAACAATCACAAACATTGCCTCTTAAGGAGGACTTCAGACAGTTGCCTGGCCAAGTAACAGGCCAGGTCTTCCAGACTACATGAAGTAAAGAAGTTATACCTCAATGCAAATTGCTCTTAAGAAAAGCAAAGCAAAGTTCACAAGGAACTAAAAGCAACTAAAGTACCTGAAATCAGTCAAGCACAGTTAGTATACAAGTCAAAGTTAAATCAGAATGAAACAAAGGTTAACAGTCAACACAAGCAGATAAATGTGCAATACACAAGGTTCAAGGCATATGAGCCAAGCAACCTACAAAACAAATAGATTAGTCATGATAAACAAGCACACTCAATCAATTTGTATTGGTCTCATTGGGTAATTGTTGCTTAACCTGAAAAAATGAGCTCAAACATGAGTAACAGGACCACTAGGACAAGCCTAGGGTCAAAAGGGGATGAGAAAGTCAAAACAGCAAGTGGCAAGTGTCTAAAATCAATTTCAAACAATCAAGAAACAAACTCAATTGGTTCCACAATCATATCATTCATCATCATCATTTTATAAGCAAAAGAAGTCAAAGCATGGCATATGGAAGCTCATAGAAGTCAACAGCAAGACTCAACTCAAAACCAATCATAAACAATTCCAAAAATCATCAAATAAATCATGGTCAAACATAATCCATAGCATGGTAAGCATATCAAATTTCAACTCATTTGGACAAGTAGAAGTTGGTCAATGAAAATCAGAAAGGCAGGGCAAGTCCAAACATGCTCAAAGAAGTCAACCAAACATACATCAACTTGAGAAAATCATAAATCAGTGATAGCATATGAGAAATGAATGGGATCAAAACCATGGCAAAGCTTAAGATGTCTACTAATCACATATCAAATTTCATGTCCATCTAATAAAGTATGAGAATTTCACAAATGAAATGGGAGCATGTGTCACAAAAAGTCAACATAAGACCAAACAGGGGAGAAAAATCTCAAACAATTAGGAAATGCAACAAACAAATCCAAGAAAAATCACATATAAACTAGGTATTCAGGAGTACATTCATGCAAAAATTCAAAGCAATTTGAGGTCAAGAGGCATGGTATTGAAAATCATCAAGTTGCACATCAATGGTGTGACACAAATTGTCACATCCTACTTCAGAAAATCATAACTCACAAACCATACATGATAAATTCACAAACTCTAAACCAAAATCACCATGAATGTGTCTAGTTTGAGCACAAAAAATTTCAAAGCCATTGGATAATGCATCATCATTTCACAAATGTTTTGGCAAGATGTACAAAATATGAGCACATGTGATAAACCCTAGCACAAATTAAAATCCATTTATCCAAAAAAATCAGGAAAAATCATGATTAAATACTAGAGATCCAGATGAACAAAATGCAAAAATTCTCATGAAATTTGGATTAACAATGAATGAGCTATGATTTTAGCAAGATTGAGCAACAAAATGAAATAAATATTAAAACAAATAAATGATTTAATGGAATTATGTGTGACCGGTGGCATTTGTGTAATTATTTGGAAATTTTAATGAAACGCGGCGTATCGGTTAGCAGCGTGTCACATGGTAAATGGTAAATGGCGATAAAACAGTAAATTCTCATGCAAACAAAACAATTCCCAGCAACCAAACACGGGCAAGGGAAAATCTGGAAAATGCAATTAGGGTTTATGCGTACAGTAACATCATCATCTTGTTCTTCAATCGTGAAATTTTTTTGTCACAGAAATGGACAACACGCACACCATTAGAACCAGCAAACATCACACATCACAAATCCAAGCTTGGTTTTCAATAATTTGAGCTAAACATCATGAATCAAACAAGAACATATTCAACTATCAAACTTTAGATCCATGTAACTTTCAGCATACTTAACCATTCAACACGATTCAAAGTGCAAAATAATCAGCAAGGCAAACTCTACACAAAGCATAGCAACATTTTGAGAATAATGAGATTCGAAACCTTACTTGATTTTGAAGAAAATGATGAAACAGGTGTTGTTTGGATGTGTTGGCTCAAAACAGATGCTCCACTAGCTTCCACAAGGTGAATGGTGAAGGAAGTTTAGCTCAAGAATGTTCAAGATAGCTCTAAACCGAATCTGCCATGGAAGAGCTTGGAAATAGTAGCCACGAGTTCCTTGCTTACAGCTGGGATTTGAGGCTTGAAATGGCTTCCAAAGTGATGGTAAATGAAGAACAAGTGAGCAGGAATCGTGTTCTTTGAAGGTTTCAGCCAAAAAATCCAAATGAAGAAAAACGAGTGTTTGAGAAATGAGTTTTCTGTTTGTGTAAATGAGGCTGCTAGGGCTTCTGTTTGGCAGAAAATGAGCTATATATATGCTGTTTAAGGTTTGCTAATGGAATGTTAATCACAATTTGGTTTAATGAGTGTTTTTGCCATTTTGCTAACAAACCAACCATTTGCATGGAGGTGCATGAAAGTGCACGAAATTGGGCTTGTAACATGTTCCAAATATCATATCTGAACTATTCCAATTGGCCAAAATTGTTAGAAATGCTTAATTTTGAAACTCATTTTTTCACTACACTTGAAATTAATTCAAACAAGTTCAAAAATGCCATTTTGATTGGTGATGTTTTGATGAATGATGATGACATATTTGGAAAGAGGGGATCAAATGTGACTTGTTGCAAAAAACCCACCCAATTTGGCCAAATGGTTTGAGAGATATGGCCTTTTGAAGTTCAAAAATTTCTGAAAATGATTTGATCATAACTTGCCAACCATACATGGGAATTGAGTGTTCTTGGACTTTTTGGAAACGGGAGAACAAGATCTTCAACTTTCATGTTGGGAAAAAATTCATTTGAAGCTTGTATCATGATGTAAGTTTAGGATCAAGAAGTTTCCATTTTTGGCAAATTCCAATTACAGGTCAAGTTTCTATTTTTGGAAATTTCTTGTCTGGCTTCAAATTCTTCCATGATGATGTTTGACATGTTATATGAGGCCTATATGGACATGAAGGAACCCTCTCAAACCAATTCCCACCTTGAAATCCATAAAATCAAGCCCAGTTGGCCAAGGTTGACTTTTTAGGGTTTCTGGTAAACTGTGCATTGACTGATGACTTCTGAACATCCAATCCTTGACCAAAACACTTCAAGAGGACCCCTAGGTCATGTGAACATGTTGGACCAACCCTAGGGCCTTGGCTCAATGAAAATTGCACTTGCTTGCTTGACTGACTGATCTCCTGATCAGTTTGACCTAAATCTTCTGAATGGCTTGCACTTGAGGCAAAGGGACAATGCAATGCTATGCAGTGGACCATGTTAATGTTATGACCTAATATGAGAATGTATGTACAATGATAGGTGCAAATTTGAGGTGCTACAGCTGCCCCTATTCAATCAGCTGGGAACCCGAACGGATGATAGCAACCGCTGTCGGACATTCAGGGTAAACAGGGATTGAATACCAAAGAACCGTAGAAATTTGCACCAACTGGATATAATACAAGAAGAACCACGTCATTTACCGATGACGACTGCATGACAACTTCAGAAAAAGCGAAACCATTTACCGATGGTTAGGAACTGGGAATTTGATATTTACCGATATCAACTTCAGCGAGACCATTTACCGATGGCTGCTGGGAAACAACTTCAGAAAAGCGAAACCATTTACCGATGGTTAAAAACTGGGAACTTGATATTTACCGATATCAACTTCAGCGAGACCATTTACCGATGGCTGCTGGGAAACAACTTCAGAAAAGCGAAACCATTTACCGATGGTTAAAAACTGGGAACTTGATATTTACCGATATCAACTTCAGCGAGACCATTTACCGATGGCTGCTGGGAAACAACTTCAGAAAAGCGAAACCATTTACCGATGGTTAAAAACTGGGAACTTGATATTTACCGATATCAACTTCAGCGAGACCATTTACCGATGGCTGCTGGGAAACAACTTTGATGTAAAAAAGGAAGCAAGACCATTTACCGATGGTGGCTTCAAAGCAACTTGATATTTACCGATATCAACTTCAACAAGGCCATTTACCGATGGCTGCTGCAACTGGGAACTCGATATCTACCGATATCGAAGAAAATTGGGCCATTTACCGATGGCGGATAAAACTGGGCCTTCAATATTTACCGATATCGAAGCAAACGGGGCCATTTACCGATGGCGTCTCCACTTGGGGAGGAACAAAATCTTTGTAGTGGGATCAGACAAGACGTTTACCGACGACTTCCGGGGATCTTGATTTTATTAACAAGAAAGATAACACATGACCAGACATTTACCGATGACTGGGGTGAGACTCGATGTTTACCGACATCGAAAGACGATGTTTACCGACATCCAAGAATGACCAGACATTTACCGATGACTGGGGAGAAACTTTATTGGGAAGAGAAAAACAAATATTCGCGACCGGAAACCTGATAGGACATTTACCGATGACTCTACTGGGGATTTCTAGCTGGGGAATTATCAGACATTTACCGATGACTGAGGAAAAGACTTGATGTTTACCGACACCGAAAGATGATGTTTACCGACATCAAAAAATGACCAGACATTTACCGATGACTGGGGAGAATACTCGATGTTTACCGACACCGAAACAATGGTGTTTACTGACACCAAAAATGACCAGACATTTACTGATGACTGGGGTGAGACTCGATGTTTACCGACACCGAAACAATGGTGTTTACTGACACCAAAAATGACCAGACATTTACTGATGACTGGGGTGAGACTCGATGTTTACCGACACCGAAACAATGGTGTTTACCGACACCAAAAAAGAAACACACGCGGGTGCTGACACGACACTTACTGGTATCACAAGAACGACATCTTAGATATGTCAAGGCAAGGCTGATCACTTGCTGGGGGTCTCACTGAGGAGAAACAAGCCTTCTGTCACCAACGGGTGAGGAAATAAACCTCTGTGGGGATATCAATCCTGAATATTGTCAGGAGCAACTGTAGCAGACGTGTTGTGCTGATGTTGAACAACAGGATCCGCCTCTGCCGGAGATACAGTCTGGTTGGGTTAACACATGAATGCATATGTTTGAATTTTTCTATGGCGTAATGCTCCATATGGAATGGAAATGCTACGCAGTTTGAGGATGCAATGATCACTACATGCAAAATGCAAAATGATGAAAATTCCGCCGGGGACTACACAGGACGACTGTGCTGAGAAATCATCGATACCAATCCGCTGGGGAGAAAAACAAGGCAGCTGCTGGGGAACCATCAATACAACTCCGCTAGGGGGAGACAAGGCAACTCGCTGGGGAGTAATAAAGCAACTTGCTACTGACAAAACCGGCAACTTTGCTGGGGACGGCCCAACCAAACCACAAGTAGGATAAACTCCGCTTGGGGAAATAACTGCTCCGCTGGGGAAGATAAACCAGGCAACTCTTTGGGGATAATACTTGATGGGAGTAACAAGACGACTTTACCGGGGAGTGATAAAGCGGCTTCACTGGGGAAGACGCAACCAAGCCTCAGGTAGGATAAACTCTGCTTTGGGGAATATCTATTACTCCGCCGGGGACGACCCACGCAATCCACAGGTAGAATAGATTCGAGCTGGGGATGCACACACCGATCTGATACTGAAACCTGTCCAATCCACTGGTAGGATGAACTATGCTGGAGAAAAATTTCATGAAACCCGCTCCACTCGGGGACGACCTAACCAATCCATAGCTAGGAGAAAAGCTTTATTCTGGGAAATAAACTGCTGGAGAATGTTCGCAAGTGACGACCTGCGAAACGGAATAACAGATGCCCCCAGGGGGTACATGGACAAGATACGCTCAAGTGTCCTCAACATTCAAAATGATTTTCAAATGTTTTGATCTTTTGCACGTTATTGTTTAGCCTTCATGTTTTTATATGCGATGTTTATCAAAAATTCGGACGTTTTTGCAAACAACAGTAAAAGTAAAAACAAGGGAGCAATTTAATCTGAATAACGACTTTTATTGATTGAAAAAGGTGCCTGAAAAGGCAAATACATTGGGAAGCAATTCCTAGGAAGAGGTAATTGCGCACAAAAGGAAAATAAACTATCCTAATGGCAATGTGAACACGGCATCCACTGTTTCCCAACTCTGTTATAACTCATAGATCATCAGTTTTTCTCCCAACTCCTTGCTTTCTGAGAAGACTGACTGGACCGATCACATCTTTCGAGATGGCAGCTGACGAAGCGCGATGAAGTACAGATAACTCAGACTGTAGTCTTCGCTCTAATCCCTCTTTTGGCTGGATCGCCCTTTCGGGTTTTCAATCCATCGGGATACCCATTTTTGCCTAAGCCGCCCTTGCGGGTTTTCGACTTACCGGGTGTGCAAATTCTTTTCTTTTTTATCCCTAATTTTTGCCCGAACCTTTTCTTTCTGTTTTTTGGTTCGCCGGGATGCCCTTTTTTGCCTGGACTCTTTTATTCTTTTTGTCCAGCGGGTCAATTTATGCGAAGTATTTTTTGACTACATCTGAGTTAACAGGGGACGGAAAATCTTCACCATCCATTGTTGTAAGCATCAAGGCTCCACCGGAGAAGACCTTCTTCACAACATATGGACCTTCATAATTAGGAGTCCATTTGCCCCTGTTATCTGTACCGGGAGGAAGGATCCTCTTCAAAACTAGATCACCAGTTTGAAATGTCCGAGGACGCACTTTCTGATCAAAGGCTCGCTTCATCCTTCTCTGATATAACTGCCCATGGCACACAACTGCTAACTGTCTCTCTTCGATAAGGCTTAACTCATTAAACCTTGTACGAATCCATTCGGCTTCGTCCAGCTTGACATCCAATAACACCCTCAGAGAAGGGATCTCCACTTCAACTGGTAGGACTGCTTCCATTCCATACACAAGGGAGTAAGGGGTTGCCCCGGTCGACGTACGCACTGAAGTACGGTATCCATGCAAAGCGAAAGGCAGCATCTCATGCCAATCCTTGTACGTAACGACCATCTTTTGCACAATCTTCTTAATATTTTTGTTAGCTGCCTCTACAGCACCATTCATCTTTGGTCTGTAAGGAGAAGAATTGTGATGTTCAATCTTGAAATCTCTGCACAGTTCTTTCATCATTTTGTTATTGAGATTCGAACCATTGTCAGTGATGATTCTCTCAGGGACTCCATAACGACAGATGATTTCTTTCTTGACGAACCGAGCAACCACTTGTTTGGTGACGTTGGCATAGGAAGCTGCTTCTACCCACTTGGTGAAGTAATCGATCGCAACCAAAATGAATCGATGTCCGTTAGAAGCAGTAGGCTCAATCTTCCCAATCATGTCAATGCCCCACATGGCAAACGGCCAAGGCGAGTTCATGACATTCAACGGGCTTGGTGGTACATGCACCTTATCCGCATAAATCTGACACTTATGGCACTTCCGAGCATACTTGAAGCAATCGGATTCCATAGTCATCCAGTAATAACCGGCTCTCAACAGTTTCTTCGACATTGCATGACCACCAGCATGGGTACCAAACGAACCTTCGTGCACTTCTTGCATCAACATATCTGCTTCGTGTCTATCCACGCATCTGAGCAAGACCATGTCAAAGTTCCTTTTATACAACACATCATCCTGATTCAAATAAAAGCTTCCAGCTAGCCTTCTCAGGGTCTTCTTGTCATTCTTTGACGCACCTTCAGGATACTCTTGAGTCTTGAGGAAGTTCTTGATGTCATAATACCACGGCTTCTCATCAATCGCAACAGACTCGGCTGCAAACACATACGCAGGCCTCTCGAGTCGATTTACCGCAACATGTGGCACATGATTCCACCAATGAACTTTGATCATCGAGGATAAAGTAGCCAAAGCATCAGCCATTTGATTCTCATCCCGGGGGACATGGTACAACTTCACCTTCTTAAAGAACGTCAATATTCTTCTGGTGTAATCTCTATACGGAATCAAATGCGGCTGGTTCGTATTCCAATCTCCATTGACCTGATTGATCACTAGAGCTGAATCTCCAAATATGTCAAGTGTTTTGATCCTCAGATCAATGGCTTCTTCTATCCCCATGATACAAGCCTCATACTCAGCTTCGTTGTTGGTGACATCAAAAGTCAATCTGGCAGAAAAAGGCATATGAGCACCTTTAGGATTGATCAGCACTGCACCAACACCATTACCGTTCATATTCACAGCCCCATCAAACATCAGTGTCCACTTGTCATCAGGATCCGGTCCTTCCTCGACAAGAGGTTCTTCACAATCTTTCATCTTCAGATACATGATGTCTTCATCAGGGAATTCAAACATCATCGGTTGATAATCATCAATTGGTTGCTCGGCAAGGTAGTCTGACAGAATACTACCTTTGATGGCCTTCTTCGACGTATACTGAATGTCATACTCTGTTAAGATCATCTGCCATCGAGCAACGCGCCCGGTGAGAGCCGGCTTCTCAAAGATGTACTTTACTGGATCCATCTTAGAAATCAACAGAGTAGTATGGTTCAACATATACTGCCTTAGTCGGCGAGCAGCCCAGGCCAAAGCACAGCAAGTTTTCTCGAGCAGTGAATATCTTGTTTCACAGTCGGTAAACTTTTTGCTCAGGTAGTATATGGCATGCTCTTTTCGACCAGACTCGTCATGCTGTCCCAATACACACCCCATCGAGTTCTCGGTGACTGATAGGTACATTATCAATGGTCTCCCTGGAACTGGAGGAATCAGGATTGGAGGTTTCTGTAAATATTCTTTAATCTTGTCAAAAGCCTTCTGACAATCGTCATTCCACTTGATCGCCTGATTCTTTCTGAGCAATTTGAAAATTGGTTCACACGTGGCCGTTAGATGAGATATGAACCTTGCAATGTAGTTCAATCTCCCTAAAAAACCACGGACTTGCTTTTCCGTTTTCGGTTCAGGCATCTCTTGAATAGCCTTGACTTTTGCTGGGTCAACCTCAATCCCTTTCTCACTGACAATGAAGCCTAACAGCTTCCCTGATCTCACCCCAAACGTACACTTGTTCGGATTCAGCCTCAGCTTGAACTTGACCAATCTGTCAAACAACTTCTGCAGATTAACCAGGTGCTCCTCTTCTGTCTGCGACTTCGCAATCATATCATCCACGTACACTTCGATCTCTTTGTGCATCATGTCATGAAAGAGAGTCGTCATTGCCCTCTGATAGGTAGCACCGGCATTCTTCAGCCCAAATGGCATCACTTTGTAGCAGAATGTGCCCCAAGGTGTAATGAATGTCGTCTTTTCCATGTCCTCTGGCGCCATCTTGATCTGATTATAGCCCGAGAACCCGTCCATGAAAGAGAACATCGAGGATTGAGCCGTATTATCCACCAATACATCAATGTGAGGTAATGGGAAATCATCTTTCGGACTCGCTCTATTCAAATCCCGGTAGTCGACACACATTCTGACTTTGCCATCCTTCTTCGGCACAGGAACGATGTTGGCTACCCACGGTGGATAACTGGTAACAGCCAGAAAACCTGCATCCCACTGCTTCTGAACCTCTTCCTTGATCTTGACAGCCATATCAGGACTTGTTCTGCGAAGCTTCTGCTTGACCGACGGACACTCTTCTTTAAGGGGTAGTCGATGCACCACAATGTTTGTATCCAACCCCGGCATATCTTGATATGACCAGGCGAATATTTCCACATATTCCCTTAGCATCTCAATCAGCCTCCTCTTGACAGAGTCCTCTAAAGCAGCCCCAATCTTGATCTCTCTTCTGTCGTCCTCAGTACCCAGATTAACAATCTCCAACTCCTCCTGATGAGGTTGGATGACCCTTTCCTCCTGCTTCAGTAGTCTGACCAATTCTGCGGGGAGTTCACAGTCTTCCTCACTCTCCTCTTCAGCTTGGTAGATGGGATTGTTGAAATCATGACGAGGCATAACAGAACTGTTCATAGTGGATGCCAAAAGATCACTTCTGCATGTTTAATGTTTTGTTTTTTAGAAAAAGATTTCAATAAAGTCACAAAAAACAAAAACATTGCCATTTTTTTGAAAAAGTGAAAACAAAAATAGAAAGACAAAGATCTCAAAATTTGATTGCAAAACGTCCTTTATTTATGATAATCATTAAAACATGATGAGGCCCTACAATGAACCGCTACGCCTTGGGCAGAGCGTAGGGTTTTCATGCAAAAATGATAAAAACAAAGGAAAATTACTCTGTCTGAAGAGTAACTTGAACCACTTCTTCAGCCGTCCAATTATTTATAGACTCCCCTGGTGCACAAGGGCGGACCCAGATGTCCAAATCACAGTCACTATCACAGTCTTCACCAGTTGCAAAGACGTCACCATGATTCATCGGCCCAGCGCTGGTAAAGGTGCTCGGACCCACACTCTGCTCTGCTTGGAGAGGCTCATAACCGATACCGAACTTGTCTTCCTTGACAGGCAAGTCTACCATCTTGCCCCAACCCTCAGCTTTGCCAGAATCCACAACTTCCTTGGCTTGCTTGTACGAAGCAATCGAAGCACCTGGCTTCCTCTGATCAGCATAAGCTACCCTCTCAATAGCCACGGTCTCAAATGCCTGGCATAAAGTTTCGTGGATCTCGCCATCTACCTCGACGTACTTGAACGAGGATAGGTGACTCACCAGAATCTCCTCTTCGCCACACACGGTCACAATTTGGCCGTTCCAGACATACTTGAGTTTTTGATGGAGAGTCAACGAGACTGCCCCTGGTGCGTGAATCCACGGACGCCCCAACAGACAGCTGTAGGCGGGTTGAATGTCCATCACGTAGAAAATGACGTCGAAAACTTCGGGACCTATCTTCACTGGCAAGGTAACTTCACCAAACACAGAACGTTTGGATCCATCAAATGCGCGCACAATAAGGTCACTGGGAGTGAGCACAACTCCCTCAACATCAATTTTCTTCAGAATCTGCTTCGGCAGGACATTCAAGGACGACCCGGTGTCTACCAACACGTGAGACAGCACTGCTCCTTTACATTCCATAGTGATGTGCAAAGCTTTGTTATGATTACGACCCTCAGGCGTTAAGTCTAGGTCAGTGAAACCTACACCATGCCTGGTGCTCACGTTGGCTAGCACACCCTCCAGCTGGTTGACGGAAATCTCTTGCGGTACGTATGCCATGTTCAACATCTTCAACAAAGCATCACGATGTGCCTCAGAGCACAATAGCAAAGAGAGAATTGAAATTTTGGATGGAGTCTGATTGAGCTGATCTACGATCTTGTAGTCACTCTTCTTGATTATCTTCATAAATTCCTCCACGTCCTTTTCAAATGAACCCTTAGCCTCCTTCTGAGTCGGTTCCTCGTCAACGGCAACTTGTTTGCCCTTCGCCCTAGCAGATGCCTCAGCATTAGCATCTCTCAACGGCTGGGGAGCAAACAGTCGTCCACTCCGGGTAAAGCCTCCTGGTCCACCAACGTTGTCCACCACAGGACTCACAACCACATGAGTTTTGACCGGTGCACTGATGGTCACAGGCGCTTGACTTGCTGGCCTTGTCTGATTATCAGCCCTTCGATTGCTGCGATAGGCATTATCATACCTCCAAGGGACAGCCCTACTATTCTCAACTGGTCTTCTGCCAGACGCAACGATAGTAGTTGGAGCACTGATGGTTACCGGAGTAGAAATGGTAACTGGAGCACCACTTGCTGCAGGTGCACTGACAACCCCTTGTCCTCGTCCTTCAGCTGGTTTAAAGTAGATGGTGACAGTAGATACCGACCCATTATCTTTGACAGCCCGACTGAACTGGATGCAACCTTCATCAATCATCTTTTGAATACCAGCCCTCAACTGGTCACAACCATTAGCAGCTTCAACACAACCCAAACAACCCTCATTACAGCCCGGGTAGACACCCCCCTTCAACAGACGGCCCTTCACAACTAGCAGAGAAGTTTGAACATTGTCCACACTATCAACCAAACCTTCAGCTTCTCCTTCTTCAATATTATTCACCCTATGCCCACCATGCTGAGGCATAGGATTGTTCACTACATTAGGGACCGGAGCGAAATTGATTGCCTTGGCATCAATCAAATCTTGGACTTTGTACTGCAAAGCCCGGCATCTCTCAGTATGATGGCCTGGTGCCCCAGAATGAAAGTCACAGCGGACGTTCGCATCATACCCAGGAGACAACACTGTTGGAGGAGCCATTGTACGCAGCTCAACAAACCCTAACCGGAGTAGTTCGGGCAATAATTCAGCGTATGACATTGGCAACGGGTCAAATCTTCTGTCAGGCTGCAACCTTTGCCTCTGCTGATAAGGACGTTGCTGCTGTTGTTGTTGTTGTTGTTGCGGTTGTTGAACCCTTTGTTGTTGTTGTTGACGAGGTTGAGGTGCAGGAATGGTCACTGCAGCAACCGGACGATATGGTTCTCTATTCACACTTCCTCTATATACACCCCCTCGGTGTTGTACAGCATTGGTCTCTCCTTCTCTACGGCGAGGTGCCCCAGAGAAGGGTTTCTTCGATGACGAAGAAGAACCCACATCTTGAATCCTACCGGCCTTGATCAGACTTTCGGTTCTCTCGCCACAGATGACGACATCAGAAAAACTTCCGAATGGGCAGCTTCCCATCCGGTCCATATACACACCTTGAAGAGTGCTGATAAACATGTCCGTCAACTCCCTTTCCAGCATAGGGGGTTGAACTCTTGCAGCAAGCTCGCGCCATCTCTGGGCGTACTCTTTAAAGCTCTCGTTGTTTTTCTGACATAGACTCTGCAGCTGAGTCCGGGTCGGAGCCATATCCATATTGTGTTTGTACTGTCTGAGGAAAGCTTCACCCAAATCCCTCCAGCATCTAATCGAATCCCTTTTCAACTCCATGTACCAGTCCAAAGACGCCCCAGATAGGCTGTCTTGGAAAAAATACATCCACATCTTCTCGTCGTCAGTATACGCCAAGATCTTTCGATAGTATGCCTGAACATTAGTGCGAGGGCAGGAGGTGCCGTTGTATTTGTCAAAAGATGGTGCCTTAAACTTGTGCGGGATTCTCAAGCCTTCAACCAATCCCATATTAGTAACATCAAAACCGAGGGAGTTTTGACATTCCATAGCACGGATCTTCTCAGCGAGGGCCTCAACTTTACGATCTCTCGCATCGTTTCTTCCCAAAATGTCGTCGTCTTCGCTGAGCATAGTGAACAAATCCTCTTGTCTGTCAACAATCGGAATTCGGTTACGGGCCGGAGCATGGATTACTCGGGCATTAGCAGCATCTGGAGCAATTGGTTGACCGTCAACTCGGATACCCCTCAACTCTTCACCTACAGCATAGTTGTTGATGGGCACAGCAGTAGCAGGGTTATCATTAATCGGGCCTCCCTCTGGCAGAGCCTGGTTGGGCGGTGGAATTGTAGCTTCTTGCCTCTGAACTAGAGCTCGGAGTTCTTCTTGTCCTTGCGCAACCCCTTGCATCATGTGCATGAACTGGGCCATGTTGGCCCTCATCTCTGCTAGCTCAGCTTGTACTTGATCCATATTCCTTTGATGGTTGAGTCTCGTTGAGTAGCGGTGCGGTCTTTGATCAGCTATCCTTCCTGAACACAGGAACCAGAGTGAGAAGTCGGGCACTAGAACACCTGTAATGCAAAAATGACATGAATATGATGCGTGTGATGCGTATGCAGGTTAACTTTTCTCTTCTTTTTTTTATGCATTATTTTTTTGGAAAGAAAAAAAACATGCTATGATGCAAATGATAGAGCCATGACTGGTCAGGCTGTGCATCACACGACACAGGATCAAAGCTTCGGCTTGAACTCTGGCGTCACAACTTCATCTGAAACCAAAAGTCATCTAAACCAGGTCAACTGAACCAGATCAACATATGAGCAGGTACCCTCAAATTCAGCCCAGGGATCCGAAATAAACGGAACCCTCCGATCAATACCAGGATCAAACCTCCGGCGTCCAGAAATAACGATCCATAAATCCGACTCAAGATCATCAACACGGCATTACTGGCAGAAACTGTATCTGTAGAGATCAAACCCTCCCCTCACTGGTAGGTTCTAAGAACAAGAGTTTGTCAGCTTCAGCCCTTCAGTCGAGAATAATACGTTTACCACTGAAGGTTTGGCATTATTACGGGATAAAAGACCTCTGCTGACTCCCCTCAACAGGATATCCTAAAGTAAGTTCCCAGTCTCGGGGTCCTCGGATTGAGCAGCAAGAATGCGCCCACCAGAGCTAACATAATCACGTCTCGGAGGAGAGGCCTCGACTGAGTTCTCGGGAAATGGTCACCAGAGTCGACGATTTCTAAAGGAATATCTGTCGTTATGGAACACCCATAGGACAAAATATATCCAACAGAAACCTCGTCTGGAATGTGGGTCTCATGAACGACTTATCATAGCAACATGCCACGCAAGCCTCATGACTATCCACTCTAACACCTATGTGTACACTCAAGCCTGGGTAGTGGGCTTCACTCAGAACATCCACCCCAAATCGGAGGAACCAACCTGTACAGAATCCAACATGATGCCAGTATGATGCATGCAAACAGATGTGCAAACAATAAATGCAAACAATAAATAACATGAATGCAATAAATAGCAGCAAACAGCGACCAAAACCCTAACCTAGAGAGCGCTAGGAGAGACTCGCTTAGGGAAGATGGACCAGCACAGGTCAACTTCTCTTCATCCCCAGCAGAGTCGCCAGCTGTCGCATTACGCGAAAAACCGGCGGGAAACAAGAACAACAGAGCCGCCACCGTGCGTTATTTATCCCAAAAGAGGGAAAGGAAACGCTCAGAGTAAACCTGGGAAAAGACATGGTCTCACGACCAAAGAGAATGGGATCGGGAGTCGGTTATGCGAAGGGAAGGTATTAGCACCCCTACGCATCCGTCGTACTCGACGGGATCCACGCACAATAGGAAGGAAAATGGTTGTTGAAAACGCTGCTCACACACACACACACTGGCTGAAAGAGACACAAGAAAACAGACTGAAACTGACTCGGCAGGATATCGCATCCCGGGCCTACTTAGTCTATCAGGCATAGACATCAGAGTCGAAGTAGTTCGGACTGGGGAAACGACACATGCTCGCTAGGATATCGCATCCTGTGCATACGTATCTCCTTTGGACGAAGGAGAATCAGAGCATTCGTAGCTCGGCTGACACGCACACAAACAAACACAGGCAAAGGCAAACATGGAGCCTGAATGCCAATCACTGGGCTTACATCAGCATCCGAACCAAAACGCACACAAAAGGCAAACGTGGAGCCCGAATGCCAATCACTGGACTTACATCAGCATCCGAACCAAAACAAACCCACACAGGAAACCAACTGCCAATCGCTGGACTTACGTCGGACTCCAACTAGAAAAGGAGAAACAACTCACACAAACTAAACAAAAGGGCGCCCTGAGAGATCAGCTCATCTCCTGCCTACGTACCTCCTCTGGTATGAGGATCAGGGCGACGTAGTTCCCCTACGCAGGGAAAAAGGACTAGCCTAACCAGATAACAGAGGGAGACACAACTAGGGAGACTACGACTCGAGCCTAGATGTTATCATGCAAAATCATCCCTAAGTTAAGGTTTCTAGCTAACTGGCACAGGGAGCCAGCCTATCCTAAACATGACTTGCACAGGAAGCAAAGCCACACCTAACTTGCACAGGAAGCAAGTCTAAACTAAACCTAACTTGCACAGGAAGCAAGTCAAACAAACACACAAGCACAGGTAGCACACACTATATACAAGCAATGGGCTCAAACAAGGTTAGGTTTTAGTCGAGGGGTCATATCAACCTCAACAAACAAACCTCTAGAACTGGGTAATGGTGCTCTTAACCTTGCCATTGAGAGGCTAAGGTGAAGCAGATGAAAGGAGATGAGGGGTGTGCCTCATTGCTCTTATCCCTGGTCAGGGAGAGCATTTGAATATTAGAAGGTGTGGGAGTTCAGAAAGTAGGAACTCTCTCCACAAGTTAGACTCAATAGATCTTGGGTTTTTACTCACTATGCATCAACACAGGTAGTGTGAGCAAGGTGAGTGACACACAGAATAGCAGGGGATAGATTGCATATCCCTTGGGTTCTGCCAATTGCCTCTTCACTTAGGAGGTCTTTGAATATGTACAGGGACAATTTTAAACAATCACAAACATTGCCTCTTAAGGAGGACTTCAGACAGTTGCCTGGCCAAGTAACAGGCCAGGTCTTCCAGACTACATGAAGTAAAGAAGTTATACCTCAATGCAAATTGCTCTTAAGCAAAGCAAAGCAAAGTTCACAAGGAACTAAAAGCAACTAAAGTACCTGAAATCAGTCAAGCACAGTTAGTATACAAGTCAAAGTTAAATCAGAATGAAACAAAGGTTAACAGTCAACACAAGCAGATAAATGTGCAATACACAAGGTTCAAGGCATGTGAGCCAAGCAACCTACAAAACAAATAGATTAGTCATGATAAACAAGCACACTCAATCAATTTGTATTGGTCTCATTGGGTAATTGTTGCTTAACCTGAAAAAATGAGCTCAAACATGAGTAACAGGACCACTAGGACAAGCCTAGGGTCAAAAGGGGATGAGAAAGTCAAAACAGCAAGTGGCAAGTGTCCAAAATCAATTTCAAACAATCAAGAAACAAACTCAATTGGTTCCACAATCATATCATTCATCATCATCATTTTATAAGCAAAAGAAGTCAAAGCATGGCATATGGAAGCTCATAGAAGTCAACAGCAAGACTCAACTCAAAACCAATCATAAACAATTCCAAAAATCATCAAATAAATCATGGTCAAACATAATCCATAGCATGGTAAGCATATCAAATTTCAACTCATTTGGACAAGTAGAAGTTGGTCAATGAAAATCAGAAAGGCAGGGCAAGTCCAAACATGCTCAAAGAAGTCAACCAAACATGCATCAACTTGAGAAAATCATAAATCAGTGATAGCATATGAGAAATGAACGGGATCAAAACCATGGCAAAGCTTAAGATGTCTACTAATCACATATCAAATTTCATGTCCATCTAATAAAGTATGAGAATTTCACAAATGAAATGGGAGCATGTGCCCAAAAAGTCAACATAAGACCAAACAGGGGAGAAAAATCTCAAACAATTAGGAAATGCAACAAACAAATCCAAGAAAAATCACATATAAACTAGACATTCAAGAGTACATTCATGCAAAAATTCAAAGCAATTTGAGGTCAAGAGGCATGGTATTGAAAATCATCAAGTTGCACATCAATGGTGTGACACAAATTGTCACATCCTACTTCAGAAAATCATAACTCACAAACCATACATGATAAATTCACAAACTCTAAACCAAAATCACCATGAATGTGTCTAGTTTGAGCACAAAAAATTTCAAAGCCATTGGATAATGCATCATCATTTCACAAATGTTTTGGCAAGATGTACAAAATATGAGCACATGTGATAAACCCTAGCACAAATTAAAATCCATTTATCCAAAAAAATCAGGAAAAATCATGATTAAATACTAGAGATCCAGATGAACAAAATGCAAAAATTCTCATGAAATTTGGATTAACAATGAATGAGCTATGATTTTAGCAAGATTGAGCAACAAAATGAAATAAATATTAAAACAAATAAATGATTTAATGGAATTATGTGTGACCGGTGGCATTTGTGTAATTATTTGGAAATTTTAATGAAACGCGGCGTATCGGTTAGCAGCGTGTCACATGGTAAATGGTGCATGGCGATAAAACAGTAAATTCTCATGCAAACAAAACAATTCCCAGCAACCAAACACGGGCAAGGGAAAATCTGGAAAATGCAATTAGGGTTTATGCGTACAGTAACATCATCATCTTGTTCTTCAATCGTGAAATTTTTTTGTCACAGAAATGGACAACACACACACCATTAGAACCAGCAAACATCACACATCACAAATCCAAGCTTGGTTTTCAATAATTTGAGCTAAACATCATGAATCAAACAAGAACATATTCAACTATCAAACTTTAGATCCATGTAACTTTCAGCATACTTAACCATTCAACACGATTCAAAGTGCAAAATATCAGCAAGGCAAACTCTACACAAAGCATAGCAACATTTTTAGAATAATGAGATTCGAAACCTTACTTGATTTTGAAGAAAATGATGAAACAGGTGTTGTTTGGATGTGTTGGCTCAAAACAGATGCTCCACTAGCTTCCACAAGGTGAATGGTGAAGGAAGTTTAGCTCAAGAATGTTCAAGATAGCTCTAAACCGAATCTTCCATGGAAGAGCTTGGAAATAGTAGCCACGAGTTCCTTGCTTACAGTTGGGATTTGAGGCTTGAAATGGCTTCCAAAGTGATGGTAAATGAAGAACAAGTGAGCAGGAATCGTGTTCTTTGAAGGTTTCAGCCAAAAAATCCAAATGAAGAAAAACGAGTGTTTGAGAAATGAGTTTTCTGTTTGTGTAAATGAGGCTGCTAGGGCTTCTGTTTGGCAGAAAATGAGCTATATATATGTTGTTTAAGGTTTGCTAATGGAATGTTAATCACAATTTGGTTTAATGAGTGTTTTTGCCATTTTGCTAACAAACCAACCATTTGCATGGAGGTGCATGAAAGTGCACGAAATTGGGCTTGTAACATGTTCCAAATATCATATCTGAACTATTCCAATTGGCCAAAATTGTTAGAAATGCTTAATTTTGAAACTCATTTTTTCACTACACTTGAAATTAATTCAAACAAGTTCAAAAATGCCATTTTGATTGGTGATGTTTTGATGAATGATGATGACATATTTGGAAAGAGGGGATCAAATGTGACTTGTTGCAAAAAAAACCCCACCCAATTTGGCCAAATGGTTTGAGAGATATGGCCTTTTGAAGTTCAAAAATTTCTGAAAATGATTTGATCATAACTTGCCAACCATACATGGGAATTGAGTGTTCTTGGACTTTTTGGAAACGGGAGAACAAGATCTTCAACTTTCATGTTGGGAAAAAATTCATTTGAAGCTTGTATCATGATGTAAGTTTAGGATCAAGAAGTTTCCATTTTTGGCAAATTCCAATTACAGGTCAAGTTTCTATTTTTGGAAATTTCTTGTCTGGCTTCAAATTCTTCCATGATGATGTTTGACATGTTATATGAGGCCTATATGGACATGAAGGAACCCTCTCAAACCAATTCCCACCTTGAAATCCATAAAATCAAGCCCAGTTGGCCAAGGTTGACTTTTTAGGGTTTCTGGTAAACTGTGCATTGACTGATGACTTCTGAACATCCAATCCTTGACCAAAACACTTCAAGAGGACCCCTAGGTCATGTGAACATGTTGGACCAACCCTAGGGCCTTGGCTCAATGAAAATTGCACTTGCTTGCTTGACTGACTGATCTCCTGATCAGTTTGACCTAAATCTTCTGAATGGCTTGCACTTGAGGCAAAGGGACAATGCAATGCTATGCAGTGGACCATGTTAATGTTATGACCTAATATGAGAATGTATGTACAATGATAGGTGCAAATTTGAGGTGCTACACATGTACTCATGGAAGCCAAGTTGACTGAAGCTGAATGGTGTCAGACCAGGTTTGACCAGTTGAATTTAATTGAAGAGAAGAGATTAACTACCATGTGTCATGGTCAGTTATATCAGCAGAGAATGAAGAAAGCTTTTGATAAGAAGGTCAAACCTTGAGTGTTCAGAGAAGGTGACCTTGTGCTCAAGAAGATTCTACCGTTCAAGCCAGATTCTAGAGGAAAATGGACTCCCAATTATGAAGGCCCATATGTTGTTAAGAGAGCCTTTTTAGGTGGTGCATTGATTCTTACAACTATGCAGTCAAGAAATACTTCGCCTAAAAAATAAAAGAACATCTCGCTAAGTTGAAAACCCGAAAGGGCGGCTTAGGCAAAAATGAGCGTCTCAGTGGATTGAAAACCCGAAAGGGAGATCCAGGCAAAAATTAGAGACATAAAACAGAAAGAATTTCCCGATAATTTGAGTACCCCACCTTGGGGAAACTTATGCAAAAATTAGGGATTATGGAAAGTAACTGCATTTTGCTGATCTTCGGATTTTGAAGATTTGTTTGAGCACGAGGGTTGACGTTAATTCATTTCCAGCAACGGTCAAGAGCACAATGGATATCAAGATTTGGTAGAAGGATTAAGGATCATTTGTATTCAATGTAACTCTTTTCCATGTAAATTACCATTTTCAACTTTGTAAAATCTATGGAGTCTTGTCATTTACAGACTACCATCCCATTAAATAAAGTTGAGCTTTTATCCAATTGTTTCTACTCTTATTTACTTCAGCCAATAGTTTTAAATTTTATTATGATCATTTTGAAATTAACTTTTTAATTGAAATCAAGTAAAAAGAATATCAACAGCATTTCAATGGATAGCAAGTCCTTAAGTGTGAAACATCTCAGGTTCTCCAAGCAGTTAACCCTTCGGGAATCCCTAGACATCAGTGTTGATTCAGTTCCTCGGCGGAGTGTTTGATCCCCGGTAGAGCTTATTTCTTTATCCCCAGCTGAGTTGGCTGATTCAGATACCCCACGGCATGTCCTTGTCCCCAACAGAGTTTTGGCCTTCCCCAGCGGAGTTTGTGTTTCCTCAGCAGGTGGATCGTCATCAGAAATGTTAGATCTTCCCCAGTATATCGCTTTTGTATCCCTACCAATCGCCATTTATCTTTTCTCCCCAGTCAGAGTTTCCTCCTGGTTCCTGAGCAGCTTTTGTTTACTATTTCTCTGTAGGGTTGTCTCCTATTTTTTATGGTGTTGACCTAAAATTCCCCACATATTGGATGTTTCGTCCGCAGCAGATCTCCTCCGTCCTCAGCAAGGGTTGGGCCCTTGGGATGTTGATCTCTCTGTTCTCCGGCTGATGTCTCCATATTTTGTGGATTGACCGAGGATTGTACTGGTGGTTTAATTTCTTTGTGACACCTCTGTATCCTTTGTGATCGTTTTGTCAGCATAATCATCATATATGCATATACATATACATTCATATAATTTCATAATTTGCATGTCCTTCATCTTCATATTTGATTTGTTTGAGATTCTCATTCTCTGTTATGGTGGTACTTTATCCCCATACCAAATCTGGTGTTTGTCCTCCTTCAATTGTAGAGTATCAACCCCTTGAGCAGAAAGACTTTAACCTTTCTCTATTTCCCCACTGAGTTTGTTTTCTCGTGGATGGTTGTTATTTCAGTTTCCTCTCCAGCAAATTTTCTGGATGGAATTACTCCCCTTGAGTTATGTCCTCATTGGGTTGAGTCTTGTTTTACCGTTTTCTTTCTAGCTCTTACCTAGATAGATATTTTTGGTCCCCTAAGAGTCTATTACCCAATAACTTGTAATATTCTTCTTAGTTTGCAGTTTGTTACTTCTTGCCCAATACCCGACAAAAATACCTTTTTTTGCTCCTCAATGGAGTCCCCAGGAAATATATCCTTGAAATGTTCACCTTAACCTGTGATAGATATCTTTTCTTCCCCCGCAGGAGTTTATCCTTGTTATGTTCACTTTAACCAGTGGCGAATATTCTCACTTTTGGTCTTCTACCTATTAACCGGTAGTTGTAAATCTTACTTTTCCCCTGTGCGGAGTCTATCCTTGATATGTTCACTTTAATCAGTGACGGATTTTCTCTTCTTTGGTATTCTATCCAGTAACTGATAGATGTAATCCCTATTTTTACTCCCCTTTTCAGAGTCTATCCTTGATATGTTCATCTTAGCCGGTGACGGATTTTCTCTTTGATTGATTTTCTACCCAGTAACCGGTAGTTGTAAATCCTACTTTGTCCCCTCGCAGAGATAATCCTTGATATGTTCATTCTAACCGGTGACGGATTTTCTCTCCGACGGTTTTCTATCCAGTATTCGATAGATGTAATTCCTCCCTTGTTGTTCAGTTGGTATATCCTTGATATGTTCATCCTAACCGATGGTGGGTATCCTCCTTAACATTTCCAGGCAAGTCTATCCTTGATATGTTCATCCTAACCGATGACGGATTTTCTTCCCGGTTGAGTTTATCCTTAATATGTTCATCCTAGCCGATGACGGATACTCTCACCCTTGGTCTTCTGCCCAGTAACTGGTAGTTGTAAATCCTATTTTTTTCTGCAGTTTTCCCCAGCAAGGTTATTCTTACCCAGTAACCGGTAATGGATACTCCCTCCTGGAATTTCCTCAGCAAGTCATCCTTGATATGTTCATCTTAACCGATGACGGATATCCTCTCTGCCAGATCTTTATTATCCCCTTACCTAGTAACAGGTAGTAGATAATAGATTTCTGCTCCTCCTATGTTGAAATTTTGTTTCTCCCCATTTGAGTTGAGTGCGCATTTCCTTAGTGAAATCGTTTTTTCCCTGCATGATTTGAGTACCTCAGTTTTATCCTGACTTATTCATATCCTCTGCAGATGTTTGTTTCCACGGCGAGTCTTTCCATTCTTTATATGGATTTCCTCGAGTCCCCTAGAAATTTTAAGTCGTAGTCTGGCCTACGTATAAGTCCCTTTTATCCCCTCAAAGTCTTTGTATCCCCAGTGAGTTTTCCTTACGGAATACATTATGCTCCTGCGGACTTTCGGTCTCTCTGATTTCTTTTTCCTTTGTGGCAATATTTCCCCACAGAGCATTAACTTTTGCATTCATATCATATGCATCATGAGGTCTCTTAGGGACCAATTTTTTTTCTATATGTTGTATTTAAGCCCATTCTACTGAGTCGACATGAAGATTTTAACCTTCGCCTCCTCAGTTAGAATGTCCTTAAATAGGGGTAGCTGTAAGACCCCAATTTTGACCCTAAGATCCCTCATGTAATTTCATCATAACCATTAGCATTGGGATCATACCTTGGCATCCTCCTTACCCCTCATTCATTGGGTTTGTTTTGGGAGAGATCACCAAGCACTTTGTGATTATATCATACTTGTATTTTATCATTTCACTAACCAAAATACCAAAAATATGTCTTTGTCTAACTCTTTTGTAGGTAGGGCATGATCTCATTGATTCATCAAGATCACATCTAGGGTTTAAGACCTTCATGAACAAAGAGCACAACCAATAATTGATTAAATAATGGTTATGTACATCATATATGAGTCCCAATGATCTCTACATGTTATATTGATCAAGTTTTCTTCAAGAGTTTGAGGGTGATTTGCCTTGGGAACCCTAGTTTGACTGGGTATCTTGAGTAACTTCTCCAACAAGCTATCTTACCAATTGATCAAATTTCTCAAGGGACACTCCAAAATTCATCATCTTATGCATATATGATCTACCATGAGCCAAGAAAGTCAAGAGAATTGGAAATTAGCAAGTTGGTTGATGGTGGTTGGCCAGATGGATTCATCTAATCAAAACTGGGTCTCCCTAGACCCTATCTCCTACAATTTTCACCATATGAAAATGATTCCAAAAGCAAACTTGCTCTAAATTACATTACAAACAACTTTAAAGTTGAGACTTAGAGCTAGTTTTGCTTGGAAAATCATTTTATATGTTGAAACATTATAGGTCATTTTGTTTAAACCCTAATTTGAAAGTCAACTTCCCAAAGCCATAACTTGCTCAATTTTTATGAGATGGAAGATTTCCAAGTTGCAAAATCAAATTAAATGTGTCTACTTTAAATTTTATGTTTGGATTGGGAGCTAACTCAACTTTTTTGAGCATGTGATATGAGGTTACATTATAGGTCACTTTTGACCTATACCATTGATCAAGTGATTTTTCCAAACTTCAAAAATGCATAACTCTATCATTTTCCAAAATTGGAAAGTGAATGTGAGTATGCAATTATAAACCATTTCAGCTATAGATAGAGCTTCAATTGCTCAGAATTTGATACACATTGGCGCCAGCTTTGATCCCCCATTTCAAACCCTCATTTCTCAAAGGATAAGCTTGATAAGTTCTCTTGAATTTGAGCTTGAATCTCCACTGTTTTGGAATTCAATTCTCCAGGAATCCATAGCTTTTTAACCATTCAATCCTTCTCCTGCAAGCATGTGGAGTGAGATCAGGCACAAGCAAGATCAAGATCCATCGAATCCAGACCTACATTGAAGGTATTTTCCAGAAATTTTGAACTCTTCGATTCTCTTAAATTCTTGCTCAATTCTATTGATTCTTTGGTTGTCTAAAGTCCTACCAATGTGGGCAAGAAGATTAAGTTGCTTTGAGGCCAAATCGAAGTAACTCAGTTCATGTACCTCAAATCTCAATTCCATATATATCTCAATATATTTGGAATTGGAGTGAATGGAGGTCAGATTCGAGCTCAGTGCCACTTTTTCTTTGAGATCATGTCCCTGTTTTTCATTATGGTAGATAGCGTGCTCCTGGCCATCTGATCTGCCACCTCAATTAATGAGGGAGATCGGATGGTCCATGTAATTTTGATTCTCTGAATTTTTATTTTTATTGCATTATTTTCAATAATTCATATTAAATTCAATATTGATCCAAAAAATATGGGACTTTCACAAAAAAAATTCAAATATTTTTCTCTTTCATATTCTGAATTAAAATTATTTTTTGGATCATTATTAATATTTTTCATAAATTATTTGATTTTGAATTTGTTTTTAATTGTTTAAAAATATTTTTAAATGTCCAAAAATTATGAAATTGTTTCTCCAAGGTCCTTTGACCTTGTTTGACCTATGATAAATCTCATGGTCATTTCTTTGATGTTTTGATGAAATTTTAGGAATTGGACAAAACATATTTGATTTAAATGCATTATTTTATTATTTTTTAATTGAATAAATGCCAATTATTTTTTGTTGACCACTTGTATTGACTTGTTTAAGTTTGCTTGTTTGTTGTTGGGCCTTGGTCAAGGTTGATTTGACTTTGTCAAATTAATATCATTGGATTTAGGGGATGGATGGAATGTACATTCCATCTCCCAAAATGAATGAATGATATTAATTTGGTAAAAGTCATCCTTTGACCAATTTGTGACTTCACTCTTTCCCCTCCCACTTCATCTCATTCCTCTTATTCATTCATTCATTCCATTTGGCCTATGACATCTCAAAGTCCTAATGCTAGTTGATTGAAAAATTAACATGAGTATGGATGAGATTAGGCCACACCTTTTGCATATTTTTTGTGTGTGGTATGTTTCATGAGCATAGTTCATTATACCATGTCTCTAACAAGCATTAACACCAAAATTATATTGTCCGGTCTCAAATAGTTGTGACTTCTACATAAGTCCAATTACGATTGCTTAACATAGCGCTAAATTTGTGACATAAAAGGCATAAGCATTATAGTTAGTGAGATTGTAAGTCTCCCCTCTTTCATGATATTGTGTGGAAACTTGGCCTTCTTTCCTTCCTTTGGAATATGTTTTGGCTCAAGGATCCATACTTGTGTTAAGTGGGTTGAGTGTTCTCCAAAGAATGTCTTGAAATGAAAAAGCAAAAGCAAAACAATACTAACTTCTAACCTACTAACTACTAACCTTTAATTTTAAGCTTTTACTTTGATGTAATTTACTTTTAGCACTTTATTTCATTTGCCATTGTTCATATCATTCTAATTGTTTATGTTAATGTAATTTTCACTTTGTCCATTTGGACCATATTGTGTGATATATTTTGTTTGTATATATTTTGTTTGTTTGTGTGGTCTTTGACCATTAATGCATATAATAATAACAAAAACCCTAAAAAACTTTTGAGTGGACTGTTGGCTTGATCTTGGACAAATGGACTTAGAATCTAGGTAACCTCCTTTGCTAATGGACTTGGCCAATGCCAACGTATTGAAGAACCAAGTGCTTGTAATTTGAACTTCATCTGATACATCTTTGAAGACCTTTAAGTTCATCTGCAACATGATCATTGTGAAGCTGTTGTTTTGAACCTGTGACTTGTGGAATTCATCTATTACATGGATTATTTTGAAGAAGATCATGGAATGGATAAGTTTGGATGAGGCCATCTTTATTTGATGCCTTGCTCTTCAAGATAATATAATTGTGCATTTGTGTGTTGTTTGATTCTAAAAAAGTCCAAGGGAATTCTTGGTTTCTATTGACATACTTGTCTATTGGATTGCTACCCATTTGGTTAGATCTTTTCAACTCTAAAATTTTAATTTTTGTACATAGGATAGTCTCTTCATCTTCTCCCCATTTCTTTAATTTCAAAATCTCTCCCTCCATTTTTCAAAATCTTCTTTGTGTGAACTACTTTTGTTCTAAACTTTGACCACTTTTTGCAAAGAGATAGAAACTTTGGCCTTATGCCATTGCATGTTCAAACTTATTTTCTTAAATCAAACTTGTAAATAAACTTAACAATACTTGACTTAAACTTTCAAAAAAATCCAAAAAAGAACTAACTCATTCAAACCATTTTTAGGCCTTTGTGTCTTTCAAACTTAAATTTTGTTAAAATCAATACACTCATTTTGAAATTTGTATCACGAACTACGAGGTTTTCATCCCTCATTTTTATGTTGGTACGTAGGCACAAGACCGAAGGTCTTGTCAAACACAAAAATATAATCAATGAATTCTTTTCTCATCCCCTCATTCTATTTGTTTGTAAACATCACTTTGTACAAAATACACAAGCACACAAAAAGGGCTCCCTAGGAGTACCTGAGACACTTTGGGTGCTAACACCTTCCCTCTGTATAACCAACCCCCTTACCTGTGATCACTGACTTTTATTAGCTTTTATTTGAAAACTTCTTACTTTTTGGGTTTTGTTCGTACTTTTTTCCTATTCCCTTGGAAACAATAAAAGCGTGGTTTCGACTCTTGTTAATTGATCTCTAGCTCGTCAATAGCTTGATGATCATGATTTTTCCCTATTACCCTAATTATTTAAGATATTAAAAACACACATAGTAAGGTTGTACTGATTGTGATAAGAAAATATATAGAAAATTGTTAAACTTTAATTCAACAATGTATTTGATTTTAAAGAATTAGGAGTTTTTAATATTGCATATTAATCATTAAATCTGAGCAAGAAATCTTATACATGTGTATTATTTTATTATATATATATATATATATATATATATATATATATATATATATATATATATATATATATATATATATATATATATATATATATATATATATATATATATTAATTCCACTTCTTCCACTGCTGGCTATAGAAAATAAATATAGACAAACTCCTTTCTTGACCTCCCTCCTGCCAACCTACCCAATTCTGAACAGCTTCCCACACCCTTCTAGAGACTATACAATCGAAGAACAAGTGGTGATTGTCTTCATCCTCCTAGAAAAAAAGAGCATAATAGCTGTTATTTGATGGAAAATTAAGACATAATAACATACCAATACGCAGCAGATGTAAAATTTCTCAGACTTGTAGGAACCTTGAAGATCAACAATAAATATAAGACGACAAATCGAACAAATAAAGGCACAAAAGATCACCGATATTTTTAACGTGGAAAACCCCTCAATATGAGAGTAAAAATCACGAGTCGTCCAGATCAAACAAATAACTCCATTATAATCAATTAAGGGTACAATAGAGTCTTAAAGTGATTCAAAAACTAGTGCTAACAACCGAAAATCACAAAACAAACTAGCTTACGATTAAGATGGTTCGAAAAGATCATTTCTATGACTTTTTATGGACCAAATGTTAGAAAGACTAAATATATAGAAATTTGTTAAACTTTAATTCAACAATGTATTTGATTTTAAAGAATTGAGAGTTTTTAATGTTGCATATTAATCATTAAATTTGAGCAAGAAATCTTATACATGTGTATTTTGTTATTTAATATATATATATATATATATATATATATATATATATATATATATATATATATATATATATATATATATATATATATATATATATATATATATATATATATATATATATATTAATTAATTCCACTTCTTCCACTGCTAGCTATAGAAAATAAATATAGACAAGCTCCTTTCTTGACCTCCCTCCTGCCAACCTACCCAATTCTGAACAGCTTCCCACACCCTTCTAGAGACTATACAATCGAAGAACAAGTGATGATTGTCTTCATCCTCCTAGAAAAAAAGAGCATAATAGCTGTTATTTGATGGAAAATTAAGACACAATAACATACCAATACGCAGCAGATGTAAAATTTCTCAGACTTGTAGGAACCTTGAGGATCAACAACAAATATAAGACGACAAATCGAACAAATAAAGGCACAAAAGATCACCGATATTTTTAACGTGGAAAACCCCTTAATATGTGAGTAAAAACCACGAGTCGTCCAGATCAAACAAATAACTCCATTATAATCAATTAAGGGTACAATAGAGTCTTAAAGTGATTCAAAAACTAGTGCTAACAACCGAAAATCACAAAACAAACTAGCTTACGATTAAGATGGTTCGAAAAGATCATTTCTATGTATTTTTATGGACCAAATGTTAGAAAGACTAGCATATCAATTTTATTATTATTTTTTGAATGGCTATTTGAGATATAATCTAAATTTTATAGATCTCGCAGATCAAGAGATCAAGAGAAGACTGTTTTTAGATGCCCTTTATAGTGTTTGTTTATGGCATGATTTCATTCAAATCATGTAATGCTTCCGCAACTACAGGAATTACCATAATTATTTAAAATATTAAAAACGCACATAATAAGATTGTACCGATTATTATGATAAGAAAATATATAAAAAATTATTAAACTTTAATTCAACAATGAATTTGATTTTAAAAAATTTGGAGTTTTTAATATTGGATATTAATCATTAAATATGAATAAGAAATCTTATTCATGTGTATTAATATAGTAATAATTATGGATCTTGCAAACAACGTTAAAAAAATATAAAAAAATAAATTTTAATATTGAAAATAAAAAATTAAAATATAAGTTGAATTAGCAATCAAAAATAAAGATAAAAAAAAACGTAAATTTGGTTAGTTTGAATATAAGTTGAATTAGAGTTAGATTATTTTTCAAAAGTGATCATCACATGCAGAATTTGTTTGGTGTAGGAGTAAGATACATCAATTAAATAATTAAAACATGTATGTATATTACAATAGTATGAATGGGTTACACAAAAGCATGATGGACTGGAAACAAAACGAATGAAAAAAATAACAAAAAATGGCTTCGCCCAGGCTCGAACTGGGGACCTTCAGTGTGTTAGACTGACGTGATAACCAACTACACCACGAAACCACATGTGTATCGTGTCTCAGTTACTCGTTTACAATGCATAATAATTAAATCAAGTAATAATCATAAACCTTTCACCAGGGGTGCATGTACTTTAATTTGATTTCAGTTTTCTAACATTTTTTTACTCTCTCTCATACTTATTATTTCTCCTTCACTAATATTCTTTTTCTATCTCAATTCATCTTATTTTATTTATTACAATTAATACATTTACTTTATTAAATCTACAAAACTTAATTTTTTATTTCAAACATTCTTATTTTTTTATATATAAATTATAATTATTTATTTTAACTTTTGAGTGACTGTCTGTGTATTATAACATTTTTCTTTTATTTTTATTTAGGTTTGTTTTTGTCTTATATTTGTCACTTTTAAATTTTGTTGTATTTTTTATTACATATATTGACATGTGATGCTTTTGCCTAGATTTCACGCAAATCATAAAAACGTCTAATAGAGTCAATTCATCTGCAAATAATAAAATAATTATAATTAATAAGGATTTGTGCCAACTTTTCAACGTCATTCCTCCTCACACTCCGTTGATTATGAATAGTAGTCATATAAAACTAGTTTTGAGGCAAAACAAACATGTTTGGCCCAAAAAATGTAATACAAGATTAGATGATCACTGAGACGAGTTAGATGGTGCAAGCCATGTATAACTACCATATCTCATAGGGATACTTCCTACTACCACCTCAATAACCATTACATTTTAGATTTTTATACTCACTTTTCCTAATTTTATTTTACATCCATAATAGACAATGTATGATTTAAATATGGGGATGGTACAATCTCTTTTGTTTCTTATTTTATATGCTTTCTAATTTAATTTTTTTAAATGATTCATCATTCTTTTCCTACTTATACTCATGCTTAAAAAAATTTCCTTAAAAATTTAAAGGACTTTCTTGCCTTGCACCAGAGGACTTATGAAATTACAAAGATGTTTGTTTACAACAATTCACATAGAGTGATAAACTAAATAAAGCTCACTTACAAGTAGGGATGAGAACATGATAGGCAGACCTAGACCTACATGGGCCTATAATTTTACCTATTTAAATAAAAAGATTGGACCTAGACTTTTTCAAAAGTCTGTCTAATTAAATATGTCTGGCTTAGGCTTTTAAAAAAACCTATGAAGCCTTATAGGTCGTGATATATATGAATATCTATTAGAAAATAGGCTAAATAGTATATGAAAGGCTTTGTTATCTTTGTAAAAAAAGTAAAGTGGACTATTTGAAAGCCTTAATGTGAAACTCACTTTTAAATAGGCTTCAAGACAGGCCAGACTTTTAAAAATGTCAAACCAGGCTAAGAAAAAAGTCTATAATAGACCATATGTTATTTTTCTTAATTATATTTTGTCAGCAAAATTCCACAATTAGAGGTTATTTTTCTTCAAATCATTTTTGTGAAATGTTGATTAATTGCATATATCAGACGCAATTAAATCCATGAAAAGTAAGAACATGTGTAGGTTCCTCGTCTTTAGCATGTATTATTTAGTGTCCGATAACCTTTATAGATCTCCCATTTCCAGATCTTCAAAATCAATCTGAATGTAAGAGGAGAGAAATAATCTAAAATGGAAACTAAAAAAGAGAGATAAGCAAAAGTAGATGATTGAAAAAATAGATTTGAAATGTGTCTGCCATTCAGTATGAAAGAGACTTGAGATTATTTACTCCTTCCAAGAAAAATACACATCATAAAATTGAAATGACATGAAACTGAACATATTAATGCAAAATATACTCTATAATAATAAAGAAATTAATTCATTTAACTATACATAAAAGAAAGAACTAAACATCATAAAACAAAAACATTTTAGCTACTCCATGGAATCAAAACTAGATGACTAATGGTTCGATTGGTCATTAATTTGCTTGAGTCTTACTTCTTGATCCTTTGAATCTCTAAATGCAGTAGTGAAAAGGTATATATAAGTTACTTTTGTTGCCATATACCTTTAAGCAATCACACCCCCTTTGATTATGAATTGGGAGTTACATGATTTGATATAACTTGCTATAGTAAAAGTTTAAAAGATAAGATGAATTGGGAGTTACTACACTCAAATTCAAATTTATCATAACATGTGATTTTATTAAGAAGTCATGTTATAATAATGGTGGTAATTATAAAATGTTAGAACTTAAAAAAACAGAGTTAAAAAAACAACATGAATAAACAAAGATGAAACTCCACAACCACCTGAATCGGTCAATTCACCAAACCTGCGAATCGACACTAATGACAACTCACTGTATAAATCTGAGTGTAGTTCTTTATTTATTCAATTTATAGGTTGTATGACATTGAATGTACATTCGAAAAATACATGTACAAAGAGATCAAATATTATTCGTAGAAAAAATACATGTACAAAGAGATCATATTGGGTAGTCAAGAACATTAGTCTATATCTTGACAGAAAATATGAACTGAACAAAAAATAATATTAAGGCATGTTTAAGCATTGAAATGAAGTGAGAATGAAACATAACTTGTACAAATAGCATCACATAAACTATGATGTTCACCAACAACATCATCACATGAATAAAATAGAACACGCTTCAAGTAGAGATGAATCAAAATCCAAATCAGAATAATTTATCCTTTTTGGGGGTTTCTTCTTCCAACCACTTTCTTCCATTCAACTTACTTTTTTCACAGAATTTCTTGTCAAAAATTTACAGATTCATCGTGCACCTTATGCCTATTATTCAAAAAGTGTAAGACCTACATTTCTTTAGCAGTATTAGAACTTCAAATTCAATTAAGGTTCAAGTTCTTGGATATTTTCCAAGAAATAACTCAAAATTCAGCTATATTAATATGACAATATAACTACATATAGACATTTTATCAAACAGGATGCGTGCAAATAAGAAAGTGTAAAATAGACTCAACACATTAGCTCTTAAAAAATTCAATAACACAAACAAAATTGATCATAAAAGAATGGTATTACCCATTCATCCATTGTTATAGATTCATCATCCCTTTTGCATCATCATTCTCATACATCTAAAAATATATATACCTTACAACTCAATAAAAATATCACATCATTAAAATGAAATATTGTTATTAAAATATTGAAAAATATATACCTTCGGATGTTCCAAACTCGGCATATCCAAAACCTTTAAATCTCCCGCCGTGATCTATGTTGAATTGAAATCATCAAATTCACCACAATCTTTGAAGATATCTTCTTATTAATAACAAATTAATTCATAAAATTTGCAACCATCAACATATAACAAATTAATACATTACTTTTCTTCATTCTTGTTTCTTAGTCATTGGAGTACTACATATTATGGATTAAGTCAATGTTAACCGATATGACAAATTTCAATCAAATGATATCAGATTTATTTCAGACAACAATTATTCTAAAGACCTGCAACTAATATTTGAAGGCAAAAAATAAATTATAACCAAAATTAGTAAAACAATAGTAAATAAAAAACTAACAAATTAAAAGAGGGAGATTTACCAATTTTCGGTGTTAAATTTGTATTATCACCTACCTACCAAAAAAATGAGGAAATCAAAATAAATGTATTGAAAAATAATTTTTCAACCTTTTGTGATACCATATTCATTTCAAACACAAACTACCAATCATATTCATATAAGAAACAAACATTCAACCAAGAAACAATCAACCATAATAAAAATATTAAGACAATTTTACCAAGATTCAGACATTTTTTTCCAGATAGTTTTCTTTTCTTTCTTTTTCAACAATGCATTAATAAACATTTAAATTAAAAACAAAAAATTAACATATCACATGAACTCGCAGTAAATAAACAAAAACAAAATAAATTTTTGACTAATAAATAGAAGAAAATAATTTTCTCACATGATAAAATTTTCAACTTGATGGACAAGAAACGTTCATAATTTTCAAGATCAAGAACAATCTTCAACCAAGAGAAAATTTGAAAATTGAACATGAGTGAAAAGGAAATGCACACCAAATAGTTTCATCTTCTTTCCTTCTTTCCACCATCATCCAAGACAAAAACTTCACTATGCTAAAAAGAAGACATTGTCTTTGCATCAGTTTTCAGGAAGTTGCATTGTTCTGCATAATAAAAAATATCAAACATTAAACATACATAAAAACCAGATGAAACCTTTTGCTACCTGTCACTTTACAACAACAACAAAAAAAAGCAATGCACTTTTATAGATCTGAAGAAGAAAATGAAAAAGAAATAAAAAAATTAGCTTCAATCAATGAAGTCCGTATGAAAAATATAAATAAATAAATAAACTAAAATGAAATTGACAAAGGAAATCAAATAAAAGAGGGGGATTTACCAAATTTCATTAATGGTTTCTCAAACCTCTTCATATCATTTCAATCTGTTGCTGCAAAAAAAAAAAAAAAAAAAATATATATATATATATATATATATATATATATATATATATATATATATATATATATATATATATATATATATATATATATATATATATATATATATATATATATATATATATATATATATATATATATATATATATATATATATAATATAAATAAATGTCTAACTTTGTAAGACAAAGGCATGAAACTTCATAGAATTTTCTATGAAAATAAAAAGTTTTGTCTACAATACTTTTCGACCTCTAAAAATAAAAATAAATTCTTAAAATCACTTGAGCTTGAAGATAAGATACTTTTGATTTGTTATTGACTCCAAATCTAAAATCTCATCTATAATATTTTATAGATCTGAAGAAGAAAATGAAAGAGAAACAAAAATAGGAGCTTCAATCTATGAAGCATCAAAAGGAAGAAAATATAAAGGTTTTAATCTATGAGCTTCAATCTATGCGTATCAGTTGGGAAGATGAAGTTGGATAGATGGTTTTGAAAAATGAAGGTTTTAGATATGGTATTGAGAGAAGGATTTTTGAGAAATGATGGATATGAGATTTGGGGAAGACAAAAGGAAAAAAAGATAAATTTGATAGTGACAGGTTGATATGGAAAGTGAAGAGTTTTGAAATATCTACCGTAAATGTATAGAAAGTTCATTATTATATCAGTAATTTACAAATACAATAAATAAATTTTGCGGTCGGCTGTAAGTATATACCGATCACTTGCTCTCATATGTGTTGTCTGGGTGGCTTGATAGTCGGCTGACCTTGAAGAAGGGATTTCCAGCTTGGTGGACAACCAACTTCCAATGGATGTGTATGGCCTTTCTTCACGGGTTAAGACGAACCGACGCCTTTGGACTTGGATCTTCTTTGGGATCTATCGAATGGTCGGTTATCTGATCAAGTGCCGAGGAGATTCTTATTGTCATTTGTGGTGTTCAACGTCTCTTTGATTCCCTTATGACTTCGTCTCGTGCAGAACCTCCTAGTTAGTTATGCCCGATAGGCCTCGACAAACACAGGTCGTCCTTCTTCTTACTTACACCCAGGTCGCCTCCCCTAGATTTTCCTTGGGAACAAAACCAGGGTGTTGAGGACTTCTTCAACCGATGGAGAGTCATGGGCCGAATATCTGACCAATCATCTGATCTTCTGAGTTACTTTACATTCGGAACTTTCCCTCATCTCTCAATTCTCTTATCATTCCATAACCCCAAATTTTTGGTAGTTGTCCAGGGTCGGACTCAGGTTGTTACAATGACGAGACATTTAACATGAGGTTCGTACGATGATGAGACATCCAACGCAGGCCGAATATGGGACTATTTAGTAGATAGGGTTCCAGAATGCTGTTAGGTAGATCGACTTCGTCTATGTGAATCTGAACCTAGATCTGAGAGAGTTTATCAACTGGTTTTGCCGAGGGTCCAGGGTCGAAACTTCTGATCGACCGGAGTGTTGTAGAATTGGATCCCGACCATAGTACGTTTGTTGGCGTCATTTCTCAGCGGAGCAAGGCCGAAATGAGCGATCGATCAAGATCGAATCAGAGTTTGGCGGCTCCGCCTCCGTGGGACCAAGATCTCTGGCTTTGGGGAACATTGATTCATTTGCCGAAGGTGTTTTTGGATTAATATATGAGAATTTAACTTGACATCATGAAATCGTAGGAATCAAAATTTGATTCTCATATACGGTGCAACTATTTCATTGTGGAACAAGAAACATAAGAGATCACAAAAGCTACGACGTAGTAAAGCTCCGCGAGTAATTCCTTAGTTTGGTACCGTGGATCGAAGGATACGATCACGATGCTTCTTGAACTGTAAGTGTTGATCTTGAATCGACATCTTTGATCGATGTCGATTTTGAATCGGTGTTACTGAAATCCGATATAATGGTTTAGAGGGGTGTACCTGCATGCTTAGCACTCTAACGATCAAGTCAATTTAGGGTTTAAGATAACCATAATGGGAGTGGAGATTAGAGATTGTGTTTCTGAAAACCCTTTGTGAAAGTATTTATACCTTGGGTTTGATGGAGAAGGTTGAATAAATGGGTCTTGTGTCATTAGACCTTTGGCCAGTGCAGAGCAGTTGGTCCTTGGACCTTTGGCCGGCACGAAACTATATATATATGATTTAATTGAAATACACTGACAGTGTAAAGAGATTTTACACCGTCAATTAATCCTATATATAACAATGTCTTTAAAATAATTAATTTATTTAATGATCTATTAAGTGTGGATTAATCGTGTGACCTCCTTAGGTCATTTTTTATTTTGGGATCATGAAGGGCCAATGCCCAAAAGAATTAACTACATAAGAGCAATCCTCGAGGAGTATTTGCCAAACATATTCGCTACGTATTTACCATACACTTGTTGAGGACACTATCATAATACTTTATACATACCCTATGGTTTACTCCAAGTTTTGCAAGTGAATTAACGTAATGGTTGGCTTCGATGCACACGCATAATCCGAACTTCCAATTCCTTCTTAAGCTCAATTCGAGTCTGGAAAAGTACAGACAGACCTGCGTCGATTTTATGTTTTTCATTCAATAGATCATTGTAAATATCCTTGGAATCAATTTGGATTTCGAATTTTTGATACCCTTTACTCTGAACCAGCTTGAGACCTTCCAGCAATCCCCAACATTTGGCCACTATGGTGCTACATTTCCCAACGCCTTTAAGAAGCCCCCTATCAAGCTACGCATGGTGTTCCCGATTAAACCTCCGCACTATGGTGCTACCCTTTACTGACTGGCTATCTTACAATTTCTCAAGAAATGTAATGTTGATTCTTATACTCCTGTGAATTCCATGCAATAAGGGTCACATATATGTCTTTGAGAAAGCATTTTCTTACCAGTAGTATTTTCATTTGTCAGATCTGCAACAGTAGTATTTTCTTGATCTTGAGTGAGATTATTCATGAAATCATTCAGTAACAACCCTGGAGCCACCCAACTTTCATACCAAATATTGATGTTCCTACCATTTCCAATCGACCAAAACACCATGTTATTGATAAGAGGACAAAACATCATGTATTTTAGCTTCCATATTTCCAGTTAATAAGTTAAGTCTATCATATTTTCCTCATAGAACCTCACACCAAAGAGCTTTATCTTCATTTATAATTTTCCACGCCAACTTGGCTATGCATGCTTTGTTCATTTCAATAAGATTATCATACCCAAGCCACCATGCTCCTTAGGTTTTACAATATCCTTCCACTTTAGAGTGTGGAGATGTTTGTCTCCTTCATGATCTCTCCAAAAGGAACAGATGTCTTGACAGTTGATATAGATTCCATGATTATAGTCCTAAGCATATCATGGATTCCACTCTCTATAAGCACATTGTTCACAAACTTCCAACTTATCTTATCATAGGCTTTTGCCTCTTTTGCCTCTTTTCCCTCTAAGTTTATTCATACTATGCACCATTTCTTATGTCACCACAATGTTTTCGAGGATACATCTTCCTGGAATAAAACATGTTTGATAGGGGATAATATATCCAATAACCCTTTTTCAACCTATTCACTATGACTTTGCTAAGGACCTTATAATTAGTGTTACACAAAAAGATAGGCCTAAACTGGTGCACAAACTGAGGGCTAAGGACTTTAGGAATCAAGCACAATTCAATTTTATTTACCTCTGCTATGCTGTGAGGATTCTTCCACAAATTTTAAATGAAGCTGCAAACGTCATGTCCTAATGTGCTCCAAGATTTATGATAGATTCCTTCCTGTAGGAAATCCATAAGGTCATGGAGATTTCCAGGGGGCATATCAAAGACCTCCTTCTTGATTTCTTCTGTGTTTAACTCTTCTATTAATTAATTCACCATGTTTATCACAAGAGTTGGAAAGGTTGATGTGATTTACTTCCAATCATCAATCTTAACATCAGTAGTGTAAAGGTTGTGATAACATTCATTAAAAAGTTTCTTGATCATCCCCGAATATTTAATCCATTCTCCATTAGAATTTTTGTAAAATCACCCATAAATCTTTTCATATAACACATCAACAAATTTGACATGCAAGGAAAAGTACAATGAAAATCAAAATAATATGCCAAAAAATTAAAGCAACTCTACAACACATGACAAAAGAAGATAAAATACAAGAAATACAATAACTTGTTTACTCAGTTTGATCAAACAATTAACCATGGGAAAAAAATATGTCTTATTCACTATTCTTCCAAAAGTTGTTACAAAAGATTACAAATGAGTTATAAGAAAATAGTCACCCAAATTCCAAAGAAAAAAATCTTATTTCTCACCCTAGTGTTTCTCAAACTCTCAAACTCTCTAAATATGAATGACACGAATTCAAAGTGTTTAGAAGTGTTTCTTAATTCCCTTATATATCTCCAGAAAAATTCCAAATTTCAAGAACACACTCCTAACCCTTCTCTGTGTTCACTTTTACAGTTTAAAAGGTTGTAAAGACAAGACCGATAAAGATACATATTTTTAACTGCTGAAACTCAACAAATTCTTAACAAACTCAAAACATAACTTATTAACGGTTAGAACAAAAAATATATAATTTTATATTAATTTAGTGTATCTTATAATATCTCTTTATATATTAGAATATTTCTAAATATCTTAGTATATCTCTAAATTGGTGTAAAACATATTTATAGTATTATAATATATCTTTGATACTCGTGAACTGCGAGAACCGAACCCGTCGTCCGTCAGATTGCCTCAATGGCTTCGACATCTTTTGTCGATATTCTTTCTGCTTTTTGATTTTCTGATTTCTAAAAATATTGATACATGTTTACTTTCTATTCATCACTTAATATTTTAAGACATATTTCAACAAAAATAAATTAGAGTAAATTTATTTTGGATTTTGTTCCATTGTGGAACCATAAATGGTGATGGTTACGGAAACTGCTGTGGAAGGGAGCTTCTAGTGCACTACATTGTTGTGACAGTGTGGGTCGGAGGTTGTGATCATGGTGCTTCTTGAACCATAGGTATCAATGTTGATGTGATGTTGTTAACGGTGTTGTCGTCTCCGATACGGTGGACTTATGGGCTACCTGCATGGTTATAACTCCAACACCCAAGTCAGTTTAGGGTTCATGATTAAAGATAGTGAAAATGGAGATTATAGATTGTGTACCTTAGAACCTCTTACAAAGGTATTTATACCTTGGACCTAGTGTAATAGGTTGGACAATGGGCCTTGAGCTATTGAGCATTTGACCGGCGGTGAGTAATAGATTTGAGCCTTTGGTTGGTGCGGACCAGAGGGTCTGGGATCTTGTCCAGCATGGACCAGTGGCTCCTGGGTCTTTGACTGACACGAAACATTTTCCCCCAAGACTCGTTGTACATGTTTGATATTGGGGGAGTCTTTTAGTAGTTGTGGTCGGGCCTTGAGGATGTTTGTCCATGCGTCAGATGGCTTGCGCCGCTTTGGTTTGTCAAAGTGTGATGTGAATGGGAGCATTAAATACGATCTCATTATTGAAACATTTTTCTATTTCTTCTCTGACATGTGATATGAAAATTTATGGGGTGACGTGATGCAGCTTTCCGTGCACTTTAGTGTACATGAGTACGGTTGTTTTCTCCAGATGAAATATGATCGTTGATATATTCTTTCTTTCAATCTGATGTGTTTGATTGCTTTTGTGTATATAAGTATGGAAAGAGATTGCGGAGAAATTTTTTAGCCCTTCCACATATTGAGTTTCCCTTGTCTCTTTGGGCTTTTCCCTCTTGTTTAAGAGCACTTACTTCCCAAAGCAACCACGATCACATGTTCATAAATTTGAAGTGCTAAAGCTTTGATTTTTCAACTTCTTTTCTCATTTCAGAGCCTTTGCCTTCATATTTCAATGTACCTTTCTTCTTCTCGGCTTTTACTCAAAATTTTATCTCATTTTTATTACGATGAATGGTAACCCTATTGTCGCTGAGAGTCATTCAAAGGATAATGTTTCTTCATCTTTGAAAAGGGGAATGGAGTCTGAGTCACATTCATTCCCCTCTATCAGTAGGGGGTTCTGAATCAGAGATAATCATTTTGAGTGATGATATAGAGATGGAGGGGTTTCCTAGAGAATGTTTGTCAGATGAAGTTCTCTTCATGAGTACGTCAGAATCCTTATTCCCCGTGAAATTTGGTGAGGATGAAAACCTTGTCGAGAGGCCGATGCCTCCCTCTATTTTGACTGAGGAAGAAATAGAGGTTACTCGTCAAAGGAGGGAACACATCAATCACTTTGTTCATACAAATTGGGAGTCAGTCGGTCATGATCATAACAATGCAGAGATTGCTCGTCACATAAAGTGTGAAGGGCAGCATGACGTCGTGTCTTGGGTCAATCCTGGTGATCATCATAGAGACAACGTAATGGACCACAGAGGCTATCGATTAATAGAGTCGGCCAATGCGAGAAGGTATCATTGAGTGACCGCTGAAATAGTTGGGACTCATTGTATCCTGAATACTATCGAAAGCCATAGCTCAGGTCGACATCATATTTGGTGACTCCTCAGATTGGGTGATTCTTCCAGTAGGTCCGGATGAGAGGGTGTGTAGTTCTTTCGAGGATTGCTCGACTCCCCTGTATGAGTGTCTCTTTACTAGTTTAGAGATGTTAGACGAGGGAAACTGATCTAGAGGGGGTGAATAGATCCCCGGTTAAAAAATTAGAATTTAAAATTCAGTTTTAAAAATATTTTTTATGGTTTTGCAAAAGCGCTTCCGAATCGAAAACTCATCTATCTGAACTTGTTATTGAAAGGACCGGATATGCGTCTAAACCGTAATGTATTAAGTTTAATACAATATCGAGATGAGAATTAGAATCGATATGATTTTCTAAAACACATTTGAACATAACGCCTTGATAAACTATTTCCAATGAAACAAGTTGACAAAATTGACTTGAGAAATTCGTCAAAAACTTGGTGTGCAATGATCACCAAGCATAATTTCTCTACGTGTTGATAATGGTGGAATCCAATTGCAATTGTTAGATTGCAATTCTCTTCATAAAAGAAGTTTGAAAAATAATCCAACAACACTTAGAAATTTTCTGCAATTAACTATTGCACACTTAATTCAAATCAATATCAAATGTAATCTAGAGAGAGAGAGAGAGAGAGAGAGAGGATTTTTTTAGACAGTTCCCCAATAGACCTTGTTATGGATACGTTTGCCCCCAATTCCAAAAAGGAATTGAGATAGTTTCTATAACCTTTTACAAAATGTTATACAAGAGAAGAAATAGCAATGCAACCCCTCAAATTCAGTATTTGTTGTCGATCTTATCTTCTTCTCTCCCCTTGATCTTAAGCAAGATCAAGTGACCCAAGAACTCTGGTGGATTCTCTGGTTACCGCTACTCGGCTGAATCTAATCGTAAGATGCTTGTGAAAACTTTTAAATCAATCCCGATCTTGGATGGGAAACCCCAATTGGTTTTATCATTGAAACCCCTAAAGATTCTCAACCCAGTTAAGATTTTAAAAACCCTAACTTTGACGTTATCACTCTCAATCTAGATCACTCAATAAGAATGATTATGTATAATTGTTGAATGTATGAAATGAAGAAGAATGAAGATGAAGAACAATCTTTTTATATTTTTAGGTTTCGATAATATGAAATGAGATGCATGAATGTATTTATATGCGTGTGAGAAAGAGGGAATATAATAGAAAATTAGTGCAAAGAATAACAGGATTTTTCAACAAAAAAGCAGTTATGAGCCAACCTATAGAACTTCATGCATCGACCCATGAAGGTCAGAGACACATAATTTTTTAAAACACGAATTATGCATCGACCTATAAAGCCATGTGTCGACTCATAGAAGAAACTTTTCTTTTATGCATCTATCTATAACACGAGTGCGTCGACCTATACTGCCTAGAAAAGGTTTTTTGAAAACTTTCCAATTTTTTTGTGCAGTATGAGTCAACCTGTGGCTTTCATGAGTCGACCTATAAAATCCATTTTGACACAAAAACTCGTTTTTTGACTTAGCAAATGACTCTAAACTGATAAGAATGATTCTAGGATGATTATGCACCCCTAGACATGAAAATGCACACCTAGACTAAGAGGATATAGTCCAATGTACACAAATACTTAGTGTCCTAGTTTTGACATCAACCAAAACATACTACTAGAAGAGAAATGCACTCACATACTCCTTGTTTTTTATGGTGGCAAAACTTAACGAAGTATTTGATGTCTTGAAAGCTCCCCATGAATATGTGCACCGCAAATAGATGACTTTGTCTTCGTTTACTTCTCCCTCTTTGACAACATAAAAAAGAGAGAAAAAAATACCCAAACATGAGACGCACCAAGTAATCTTTAAAACACGCATAAAGCACTCAGAGGCGTTTGCAAAAGAAATAGAACATCAATGCACATTAATAAATAATGATGTTAATTAAGAAAATGCCAAAACATAAATAAACAGAACAACCCAAGCACAATTTTAACAAAATCAAAAGATTAATACAAAATTTATAGAGATTGTTCATAAAAACAAATACATAAAACACAGTCACAAAAGAAACAAGAAATGCATGCTAAGATGATTTTGTCCACAACATAGATATTCACTTTAATGCCTTTTTTCTCTAGGATTAGGTCTCCTACCCCTGAACCAAGCCTGTCCATCGTGTCCTTATTGAGCATCCATATAGTCACACATCTCCCTGTAGAACTGCATATAGTGAGTGTGATTTTTATTTTCATGATGAATCATGTTATTAATACTGGTAGATGTAGATCCATGATTCAATCTCATGTCTTCCCTTATTTGATTGAATTGTGTGCCTGCATATGATGCAAAACTTTCAAAACATATGTCCTAAGCATTCAAATGATCCTGAACTATTTTGAAGAGCTCATCCTGAGCAGCCGCAAATTCTCCACACCATCGTGTATCTTCTTCATATCGCTCTTGTTGCTGAATATGTATATGTTTCAGCAAGGTGATAATGGTGGATTGATCACCATTTGACCCATCTCCATAATCAAATTCATTTGATAATGGAATATGAAGAGTGCTTGATAGTTGTTTGATATGAATCATATTAAAGTCTATGAATGAGGGCAAATTCTTTGAATATCTAGGTCCTACTCTTCATACGCAAAGTCACTCTAGACAAGGGTATGAGAAACTCCGTCTCATCATTCCTCGTTACTTAAGGCTCGTGGCGCGTGATACTTCTCATAACTGACAAGTTGTTGGAGAAGAATCCTTATTGTTGCTCCTCGAATTGGTCTTGCTTTGTGTGAAGAAGACTTGGCACTTTGTTTGATTCACATTATATTAAAGTCTTTGAATGAGGGCGAAAGCTTTGAATAGCTAGGGCATACGCCCCCGTATGCAAAGTCACTTTAGACAAGGATATGAGAAACTCCGTCTCATTATTCCTTATTACTTAAGGCTCATGACATACAATTTGAACCGTAGTTACTAAGTATTGACCTTTGATGTATCTTGTATAATCCACTGTTCGATATGACTGGGATGTCTTGTGTGAAAGTCTGGACTTGAAGCTTTGAGATCCACAGCATTAGAAATAGTCATATCAAGTGATCTAGGGACTTTTGGTCACTTGAATAGACAATGGGATTATACATGATCAAAGGATTTAGTTGATCAAAATTGTTTTTGATCAACATGAATTAAAGAGCTTTAATTGACTTAAAAATTGATTAACTTAATCTAAGAGTTAGAATTATGCACAAGTTATTCATAAGGGAGCATGTCATGTTAATCAGATACCTCATAAAACTTGATTAAAACTATCTACTACTCTAAGTCAAAATTTAGTCCTAAGAGAGCATGCATTTATATGGTTAAAACAACAAAATAAACCCCTAAGGATAAAATGGTCATTTCACAGTAATATTAACATTGAATTAATTTCTAAACATGAAAATCCTAACTAAAATCAATTATATCTAACTATCATAACATTCTAACATTCTAGAAAATTATCTAATTATCTAATTTTCTAAAACTAATAAAAAATTAGTGAATTAACATTCTAAAAAATCTATTACTAATTAATTTCCAATGTTTCTAAAATTCTAATCAAGTCTTAAAACTCTAATTGAACTAATTACCACCTAATCCTATTTAAATTCTAATAACTATCTTAATCCTAAAATCTAATAATTGAATTATGCACAAAAATCAGAAATTAAAAAGAAAACAAATCAACAAAATAAAGTAATATGAGAAATGAGGTATGATTGTGAATCTTGAAGGGGAGGTGTAAACGAAGATGCTTGGGCCTCAAGCCCAAGCTTCAAACTCGGGTCCAAGTCACCCCATGTTGAAACGTCTCCCAGCCAAAACGCTCAACACACGCATGAACATGAGCAATTTCACTTTGTCGCTTCCAACCCTTTTAGACTCTCACGCTCTCAACTCAGATATTCAGACGCGAGGTTCCATGCAAACACGCAGCAATGCACGAAACCTTCTTGCTCCATCAACCAATCTCGCGCCCTTTTACGCTCAAGAAAATCTAAGCAATCGTTGAATCCGAATAGCTTCATCCAATCGAATCCGAAATAGAACTCTCCAAATCAAACTTATCTGGCACGTGGAATTTAGAAGGGAGCGTAGATGAATCCATGGATTGCATTTAAGAAGTGCATGAATTATTGGAGAAAGATATAGAAGATTTACTGAATTAAACACTCTGATGTGGTGGTTCTTCGGAAGTTACATGTATCACACTCTTCTCTTTACTTCTAATTCAACTACGGTTTCTTCCTCCTTCTTCTTGCACCTTCCTCTTCTTCCACTCTTGTTGAATTTGCTTTTGTTGTTGTTCTAGACTCGCGTGTGAATGAGAGTGAGATCGTTGAAATAAGAGAGAGTGAGGGAATGGTTCGTTATCAATTTTCCAGAGATAATCCCCTTCTCATAATTGGGTGATGATTGGGGTTTTATAGGGATTGGAATTAACAGAGTTAGTTCTGTTAACTCTAATCTAGTGCAAAATGGTTTGGAGTGATGACTCCGTTAATGGTTGGAACTTGTGCCATTTAGTTGAAGTTAGTTGCAACCGTTAAATCAATTTTGTTTCAGTTTCTGTTAGAAATGAATTGTTAGTTGAGTGAGTGTATTGATGTTAAGGGTTAGCTGTGAATTTCCCTGTTGGAAAAAAACCAGATAGCACTTAGTAGTGTAGGTTAGTTTAGTTGTAATCAGTTAAAATTTTCTGTTATGATTTGCAATGCTATTCATTCTGCGGTTGAAGGAATTGTTAGTTATTTTGTGAACTTGTTCAGTTGTGTTGCACGATTTGCATGTTTTGATACTTGATGTTTTTGCTCTTGTTTTCTGTTTGAGGCTTCTAATCTTGACTTAGTTTGTTCTACAACAGGTTTTGCCTTATAAGTGAAATGATATGATGCAGCTTGGTGCAGCCTGGTGTGTTCTTCACTTCTGACTAGGTCCATTGCCCTAGCTTACATTGGTTTGTGTTAAGTGCAGGTTCGATGCTAGTCATGGAGTTGCAATGTATGCTTATAATTGAAAAGGTTATATGTAGGTTATGGTTTTGGATGTAGTTTGGAATTTGGTTATGATGAAAACATTGTTTATAATGAACATAAATTTTGCAATGCTAAAATTAACTTTGGAAAATGGATGAAACTAAGTGGATTATGTGTTGAATAACACAACTTGTTAATGTGTTTCTTTCCTTTGTAGGTACCTCTATGGAAGGAAAAGTAATTTGGGATAGAAGGAGATGATGATATGAAGCATGAAGATGGTGGATGTTAATGCTTAGGAATTAGATGTTAGAACCTTAGGTCATGAGCTTGTATTTTTGAATTTGATTCATGTGTAAGGTATTAACCTGATTATGTACTTGAACCTTGAATTTGAATAGAATGTTTGGATTTGTATATGGAAATGGGTTGTTGGTTTATGAAATTGTAAAGATTATGTAAGTTTGGAAATTCTTATAGTTTTGGATTGGAATTGTAAAATGTATCTGAATTGGTGAATGTAACTTTGAGGTTTTGATGAAATAACATGTTGGAATTGAATCCAAAGGTTGAATTGAAAAGAAATTTGATCACTTGAATGCATGGGGTCATGTTTATGAATGTGTATAATTGGTTTATGTCTTGTAATGGTTGTAATCTTGTAATTTTTTATTGAAATTGTATCTGTACATGGAATGTGAAATTGAATGATTGAATGAAATATTGGATTAAAGATGTTGTATGAAGTATTGTAATAAATAGCTTATGTATGAAATTGTTTGGTGAATTGGATCATGGAAATGATTGAAATTTGTCATGGAATTTTGAAATATAAATTGAAATTTGAATGATATGGTTAAAAGTGAAAATGAACAAGGTTTAAAAAATGACTTAAAACGAATATGGCCTATGGTTTTAAAAGTGACCTTGGTTTCAAAATGAATCATGGTGAATCGAAGATGGATTATGGAGAAATGGAAATAGAGATTAGAGTTTGGGATGTGTAAATGATGAGTTGACTTTGGTCAACTAGTTGACCAAAATGTCAACAGTTAACCAAAAGTCAACTTATGCAAAATGTCATTTTCTTTGTAATTTTTCAATGCCTCGTGGACTATGTAATGGAATGAATGGAATGTATCTTTTAGCCAAGTGTTCTTGATGAAACACATGAAACAAACTTGAATTCAAATGAAATCAACTTTGAAACAAGTGCTTTTGACTGAATGAATGAAAATTGCAATCTCCTAACCATAAAATGATTTGGCCAAACAAATAATGAATCTTGAACCAATTTACTTTAAGTTGAACCTTGACACATAATGGAAACAGTGAATGAGAATAGGATGAAACTTGGACCAAGTGATGACCAATGGATTGAAGTGAATGCAATGAAACATGAATGTAAGTATGCCTCTAGGCCAATCAAAAAAACCATGGAGTAGGGTTTAGTAGACAAAGTTCAAAATCAAGCAACAACCAAGATCTCAAACCAAGAAGTAGCCAACACAAACCATTTATCAATGCCATGAACTAACTTAGGGTTTCCAAACCTTCAAAACAAACCACAAGGTTTACCAACTCCAAGATCGAGGATTAGGGTTTCAAACCAAACATCAAGCTCCTTAAGCAACCTCTCAAACCATGGCCCATAATTAGGGTTTGAATCCCTTATGATTGGATGAATCACCAGGCCAAACCTCTAGGGTTCCATCTACACCAAAAACCCTAGCTTTGCAAACCAAGAACTTTGAACCCATAATGATCAGTCACTAGATATGAATCAATGATTGATGCATATGAATGAAATATGTGGGTATGCAAATGATTCTCAAGTCATGGGTTAGATGAAAAATCACTACGCCAAAAACTGGAATAGACAGCGCACCTTAGAGGGCGCTTTCTTAAAGAAGCGCACTCTAAAGTGAAGAGAAAAATAAGGAGCGAACAACTGGAATAGACAGCGCACTTTAGAGGGCGCTTTTGTAACAAAGCGCCCTCTAAAGTGAAGCGAAAAAATAATGAGGAAATGGAGGGACACCAATAGAGGGCGCGTTTAAGAAAGCGCCCTCTAAGGGTACCCTTAGAGGGCGCTTTTAAAAAAGCGCTCTCTAAGTCCATGTACATTTCCAGTTTATAAGGCGCTTTTGGAAAGCCTTAGAGAGCGCTTTTAGAAGCGCCCTCTTAGGCTCCCTTTAGAGGGCGCCTTTTTTTACACAAGCGCCCTCTAAGGTCCCCTTTATTTAACATTAAAATTATAACATATATACTGCATGTCTCTTTATTTTCCCTCTCTATATGCTATTTCGTTTACGTAACTGGGTTTTCTCTCTACTCCGATTACTCTCTACTGCGATTACTCTCGTCCTCCGTTTGTTCTCCCTCCCTCACCGTCGTCGTCGTCGTCGCCTTTTTCTACTGCTGCGTTCACGTTCACTGAGTTATCTGCGTCCACCGTCGCTGTTCACTTTCTTCTCCATCGTTACCGTCACCTTGAAGGTATTTCTCTTCTCCATCGTTACCGTTCACTTTCTTCAGGTGTTTGATTAGGGCATTTTCTAAACTGAGTTTTACATTTTGTGCATTATGTTGATTAATGTTGTTTAGGGCAAACGAGCACTATATGGTGTTCATGAGCACCTTGTTGTAAGGTTTTTTATTTCTGATTGAAAACTGATGTCATTTGGAGTGTGTTTGAGCTTGTGCTTGGAAGTTTGATGATTATGGATGCAAGTTTGTTCATGTTCCAAACACCATAAGTTTGCATTGGTCTTTTGTATGCAGTAGGTGTGTGTGAGTTTGTATTCAATAATGATGAAAAAAAGAGAGAGTTTAGATTGTTGTAACATGAGAGAAATGGAAGGTATATGAATGTGTTTTTTGTGTAGCTTCATGAATATGGTCATTGTCTTACTTGGGTCTTATTGAATCATTTCTATATTACAGATAAAATGGCTAACCAAGACGATACCCATGACGCGAGTGGATCACGTAACAATGTTGAAAAAGAAATCAAACGAGGATTGACTGTTATGAAGTCAATCATTCGTGCAAGAGACAAGGGTGAAAAATTCGAAGTACATTGGAGTGCTGAAGACCAACTAATTGAGCCTAACGGTTCAATGTTGGCAAGTTACATTGGTTCCCTTGTTCGACAACATATTCCGATTACATGTGATAATTGGAGAAGTCCGGAATTGAAGGTTGGCAAAGAAAAAATATGGTCCGAGATACAGGTACTTACCATATATTGTTATATGTTTTTTTTGTTGACTATTTGTTGACCATATATTGTTATAATATTACTTATAATAACACACTCCATTTGTATGTTTTTTAGAGATCCTTTCACATCGATGAAAGTCGGCAAAAATATTGTATTCAATTGGCCGGAAAAAGACTCCGAGGATTTCGATCCTTTTTGTCCAACAAATTTCTCAAGGATGAGGAAGGAAACTTTGTTGAAGCAGAACGGCCAATGAAGTATGCGGAGATTATTTCAGCCGAAGAATGGGATAACTTTGTCGCCAAACGAAGAAACGAAAAATTTCATGTAATGTCTATTAATTATGGTATTATACAATTGTTAAGTTACTTGGTTCTAATATGCCTTAAACTTTTTTATCCAGGAAGTAAGCGACAAAAATCGGAAAAGGGCATCAAAACCCGCGTATCCGTACAAAAAAGGGCGTACGGGATATGCACGGTTACAACAAAGAATTGTGAGTATATTCAAATGCTATGTTATACATTGTCACAATATGTTATAATTGATGATCTTATAATCTGATTCAATTTGTAGCTAGCCGAGGAGAAAAGTGACGCAACATCTCTTCCGGAGCACGTATTATGGAAGGCTGCTCGGGTTGGGAAGGATGGGGCTGTCGTTGAAGCGGTTCAAAATGTTTATGACGAATGTGTAAGTATATGTAACATTATTTCTTTAATTATATCGAAAATTTTGTTAGACATATAATTCATTTTTAATCTCCTCTAATAATATTTCAGGAGACTTTATCCCAAACCTTACCTTCAACCGAGGTCCAGGATTGCAGGAGCGTACTTAGTCGAGTACTAAATGTTCCTGAGTATTCCGGTCGTGTGAGGGGTAAGGGTTTTGGTGTGACTCCGTCGTCATTTTATAAAAAACCAAAAACAAAAAATCCTACCAACAAAGAGGTGATGGAGACCTTGGCGGAGTTAAGGGCACAAGTACTCGAACTGCAAAAGGAGAATGCAAGGTATAGAGAGGAAAGGTGCGGTTCCGAGGCAAAAGATACTAGTGACCGAGCTAGTATCAATTGTCAACCGAAATTTCCCGAGGTAATTATATATGTTATTATGAAATTAAAATAGCACTTTTTTACTTGACACATATACACGTTAACAATAACATTTATTATTGGTTTAGGGCATTACACCTTGTCAGCTGTATCTATCGTCACCAACTTATCGCATAGTTGGCAAGGGAAAAGTGCACAACACTTCGGGTGAATTACTTCACCATAATCCCCTCCCGGTGGGATATATGAAAGTTTCGGTTGACCTTGTATTAGATACCGACGCGCTTCTACCATTACCTGACGTTGTTTCAGAGACAACGTTGATGCGAGATGCAGTCAGATCCTTTGTTGGATGGCCGTCAGATCTAATTTTCCCAGATGCCGAGGTATATATGTTCTAAATGATTATGAATATTTAGTATTCACATTTCAATTCAGCTACAATTATGATATTTAATCAATCCTTATTACATGGTAATGTTAGACTCCTACAAGACCCACACATAAAGCTGGTAAAGGGATTTCAAGACGCATCGAGTCGGTTGCATCTCAAAAAGAGGTACAAATATATATACCCATTGAATTATATACGCAACGATTCTGTTGCATCACAAAAAGTCATGATTTAATTTATATGAATTTTTAGGTTCCCGGTCGAAAGTTGAAAAAAGCTGGTAAGGATATTTCAACGACGTCCGGGACAAAATCTCAAATTATGATGCGTCTTGAGAAAATGGTGGAAGAGTCCGATATTATGCACGGCACCATCCGTAGTGTAGATTTTGATGAAGGTGTTTTCGGAATTGCTCATTCCGAAATAATTGCAAAGGAGGACTTGCAACAACTTTTTGAACACGAAGAATTGGGCATCGCTGTCATTCATACATACATATGGTACTCCGATCAATCTATTATTTACTTAGTTGAACAATTTATTTACACATTTCAATGAGTAGTCTAATGTTTATTATGTTTCTATTTAAGGTATATGTATGTAACATTGATGCGGGGAACTGAATTGTGTAACCGATTCAATTTTATTGCTGCTTCCCGTATCAACACAACGTTTATAACGAAAAATCCAACATCCGTAAAGAATGAACTAGTCGATAGATTCATGGCGGCCGGCGATAATACTACACCCAGTTTGTATTTTTTACCGTTTAATTCTGACAACGGGTTTGATTTTCTTTCTAATAATTTCATTCTAATCTATGTATATCTTTTACGTAGAAAATTTTCATGCATCTAAATTTTTGTTTTATTTTACAGTGGTCACTGGGTGTTGGTTGCTATGGATCTTTCGAGACTAATGGTGTATTATCTCGATTCGTTATCGGGTGATTGGAGTAAATATCCGAGTATGAAGAAGACGGTTGACGCGTAAGTGAAATTCCCCTAAATATTCGTGTGTATTTGTATATTTAATTATGTCTGTCAGATTGATCTCAATATACGTTTTTATTTTGTTAGGGCAATACTAAAATTTAGATCGAAAAAGAATTATCGTAATAGGAAGGACATTACCTGGGTCAGAGTTCAGGTATATATTAAGTATCTTATTTTTGCTTATAATAGTGTTTGTTTTTTTTGCTTATAATAGTGTTTGTAAGAAATTAACTATATATATATTGTTTGTTTTTCTGTGTAGTGTCCTCAGCAAAACAATTCGGTCGATTGCGGATTTTTTGTATTGAGATTTATGAGAGATATCATTGCGTTGAATCGTATAGACATCCCCAAAATGGTATGGAATAATAACTTAGGATTTATTTTAATATTATCGGATATTTCATCTAATTTGTTACTAAATCATGAATATGTTTTATTCTCTTAATTGTAGTACTTTGAGGAATACAAATCTTACTCAAGAGCTCATTTGGATGAAATGAAGGATGAATTGTGTCAATTCATTGTTGATCAAAGAATCATATAGCTAGTTTGTATATTGTTGTACATATATGTATGGAATGTTGTTGTTGTATGTTGTTGTTGTATATATGTTGTATATTGTTGTTGTACTTTTACTAAATCATGAATATGTTGTTGTATATTGTTGATCAAAGAATCATATATTAATGTTGTATATATGGAGGATTAATGTTGTATATAAATGGATTCATGTTGTATATATCAATGGATTTCGTGTATAACATTGGATTAAAGGATGAAATCAATATGAATTTTACACTTTTGCAGCATGCGAACAGGTTCCCAATTAAATATCCACTGTTTTTCAAACAAATTTTTTTAAAATAACTAACACTTTAGAGGGCGCTTTCTGTAGGAAGCGCCCTCTAAACACTTTACATTGAAAACTTTAGAGGGCGCTTTGTCCAGAAAGCGCCCTCTAAACACTTTACATTGACAACTTTAGAGGGCGCTTTGTCCAGAAAGCGCCCTCTAAGGTGCCCCTTTATGGACCACTCCAGAGGGCGCTTTTTTCTGAAAGCGCACTATAATGTGGCCCTTAAAGGGCCACTTTAGACAGCGCTTTCTCCAGGAAAACAAAGCGCTGTCTTTACCTATGCCAGCGCCACTTTAGAGGGCGCTTAAAAGCGCTGTTATAGGCCAAAATAAGCGCCCTCTTTTCCCTTATTTGGCGTAGTGAATAAAAAGGGGAAATCGTCTTTGATAACACCCACGGGGGAATTGGTTGTTGTAGTCGAACGTGCAAAGTGTCTCGGACAGTTCCCCTGGATTTTGAAGGCGCACAAGGCGTTGTGGCGAATTAATTATCGTAATTGGGCACTCGAAGCGCATCTGGTAGCACCCCTGACCACTAAAGGCGCATAAGGCGGCATGGGGGAATTGATTATTATAGTCGGGCGCTCGAAGTGTATCTGACAGTACCCTGACTTCTGAAGGCGCACAAGGCGTTGTGGAGAGTTGATTGTTATAGGTTGGCGCTCGAAGTATATCCGACAACACCCCTAACTTATGAAAGTGCATAATGAACTTTGGGGAATTGATTGTTGTAGTCGGGCGCTCGAAGGGTATCCGACAACACCCTTGACTTCGTGTATGCAACGTGCTAGAGGGTTTTGATCGTTGTAGTTGGGCGCTCAAACCGTATTCGGCAGCACCCCCAGATTCCATGGACGGATGTTCGAGGCCGATGCCCCGGGTCGACTAGGATATCCCTGGACATGATCTTGATCCAAGGCTTTCGTTGATGTCGCTTTGAGGTGGCTCTGAATCGACGTAACCATTTGCTCGATGTTGGATCGGAGTTCGATGGATCCAACGACGCATATCTGAGATTTCGACTTCGTGAAACTTCAATTCCTTCACTGGAGATCTCTTTGGAGCTCAAACTTGAGAATCAAACGTGGATTCGTGGAAATCGTAGGAATCGGAAGTCGATTCTCACAAACGGTGCTATTGTTCTGTTGCGGAACCAGTAATGGTGATAGTTGCGGAAACGGAGCTTCAGGTGCACTACATTGTTGTGACATCGTGGATCGGAGGTTGTGACCATTGTGCTTCTTTAACGAGAGGTATTTGTGTTGATGCTTTTAATGATCTTGTTGTCTCCGATACGGCGGACCTATAGGGATACCTGCATGATTAACATTTCGTCCAAGTCAGTTTAGGCTTCAAGATTGAAGGTAGTGAAAGTGACGATTAGAGATTGTGTACCGTAGAACCTCTTACAAAGGTATTTATACCTTGGACCTAACGAAATAGGTTAAACAATGGGTCTCAAACTATTGGACCTTTGACTGACAAAGAGTAATGGATCTGAGTCTTTGATCGGTGTAGACCAAGGATCTTGAATCTTGATTGATGTGTCACGGGTCTTTCGTCGACACGGATAAGGTTTTACAAAATTTAGAGATTTAAGTTTATTTAATATTACAAAAATCCTTTTTAAATTTTTTTAAAGCTCACAAACTTAAGATTTTTGTTTTTAAAAAATATTTTGTAAAAACTATTAGAATTAGCTTCTCATATTAAAGTAAAAACTATTTTAATCAAATGATTTTTTAAAAATCTTAAAAATCATTACTGAAAAGATAAAATTAACTTTATTGTTTTAATAAAATATATTTTTTTTGAAAAAAAAAATAACAAGCGCAACCTCAATATTATTAATAAATGATATATTGGAAAATAACAATCAAATAAATTTAAAATCTTTAGAAAATGGTATTTAAAAATTTGTAGAAAATGATATTTAAAAAAGAAATAAATTTTCTAAAAAGATTTGATAATTATAGACCGAAGAATATGTTAATGTTCTCCTTGTTCCCAGACACTCATAAAGCTATTAAAGACATTAGTATTTTATAATCATCATGGAAAATGTGGTTGGCATTGCCCATATGGATGGAATGCTAACTACCCCAAATAAGATTGTACAACTAGTTAGTTGTATAATTTTTGTGTTTAATAAAGACTATTAATTCTTTGGTTAATGCTAACATGTGCTCCAATGACACAAATTAATGATATATTTATAGAAATATTCTTTTGGAATACGTGTATTTGATTTATTAAAATTTAAAATTTTGTTTTATTTCACACAAAACTTTTAATAGTAGTAACTTTAACTTGTGCCTTTCAAACACAAGTTAACAAGAACCTAATTCTTTTTGGTACAATAGAAAAAGCAAAAGAAAAGGAAAAGAAAAAACAGAAAGTTATTTATAAAATAAAATTCCATAAGGAAGAATAGTGATGATTCCAACGATAAAATTAACTACTCCATATTTTTAAATCCTAGAAATCTATAAGAATTATGACCACATTGATTAACAAGAATTGCACAAAATAAATAGTATGTTAAAAGTAAATTAAATAAAGATTTTCATTTATATTGTTACGTGTGTGCAAGAGAATACAACGCTTGGACACTGTGCCTGCTTAGTTAATTACAAAATTGTTATTAATTAATTACATTTTTTGCATTTTTTATAATTGGATGGAATAAAATATAACAAAATAGTTCATACATTAAAATGAATGTCATTATATTGCATCAATTATCTATAAATCCAAATAATAAAATCTAATTATATATCCCCATTCTATCACATTTCACCATTACACACATATCTTTAATTTATTTTCTCTTCGCAAATATGATTGTATATAAATTTATAAGGTTTATTGTACATAATATTTGTTTATATTCATTGATAAAAAAAGTTTTGAATTTAAAAATTATTTATTATCTTTTTCATTTTAAAAATGATTTTTTTTAAATATTATTTATTTTTGTTAAATCATTTTCAAAAAAACACTCTTAAAAAAAAACTTGAAATAAAAAAATCATTTAAAGTATCTGCCTTTTTGTTTATTATGATTTTTATTAAAGGATAAATATCTTTTTTTGTCCCTCATCTTTATCTCGTGGTTGATTTTGCTCCCTCGACTTTAAAAAAGATCGGTTTTATCTCTTATCTCTCCAAACCGCAACACGTTAGTCTCTTCTGTTAGGTCCATTAGTCAAAGTCAAAAAAGGGGACACGTGGCATATACATGCACTAATGTGGATTAAACATTATAACAAAATAGTGAAATGCAAAGGTAATGTCTCATTTCACTTGTAAAACGAAAATCCTAGCAGAGAAGAGAAGTGGAAAGGGAACGAAGGCGAAACAGAGAAGGTGAAATCCTGGGCGAAGTCCAAGGAAAGAAACTTACACACCATTGTTGAAAACAACTAGTAATTGGGTTTAGGATTTTGTCTTATAACTGTTAGTTGGGTTTTTAGGGTTTGAAATGTTATTTGTATTCGATGTTAGGATTATATGCATGCACTTGTTAAACTTTTAGGTATTCAAATGTCAGGGTTTATCGTTTGATGCTTTATTAATTAACATGATATACTGAAATTAACCCCATTATAATTTCGTATTTGCTGGAAAATAGGCAGAAATGGAAGAATATTTGCATCTAATAATCCATCATGCCGGTGAATTCATTGATAACGATTTAACTGTGTACGAAGGAGGAAAAATTCAGGATTTAAAAATAGATGTTGACAAGTGAAGTTTTTTTGAGTTTATAGGTGTACTCAAGGACTTAGGTTAAACTGAAATAGATACAATATATTACAAGGACCTTACAAGTGGAATGAATATTTTGGTTGATGACAAATGCGTATTAGATATTACTGATCTTTGTAGGGTGCATCTAAATGTTGATATCTATATCCAACACCCCTTGTCTCAACTTGAATATTATGAGGGTCCAATTAATGATGAAGAAGATGTTAATCATGAAGGCATTATAAATCTTAAGGAAGAAGATTTGATTGCTAAATTTTATGAACAAGTAATTAGGGAGGATTTTGAGTTGAAGAATGGTGAGGTGAATATTGTTGTTGGTGAGGACCGACATGTGAATGTGAATGCAGGTGATGTTAAAGGTTAGGAAGGTCAACATGGGAATGTGAATGTAGGTGATGTTGAGGGTCGACATGGAAATGTGAGTGCAGGTGATGTTAAAGGTGGTGAGGGTTAACATGGGAATGTGAATGCATGTGATGTTGAGGGTCAACATGGGAATTTGAATGTAAGTGATGTTGAGGGTGGTGATGATCAACATGGGATGTGAATGTAGGTGATGTTAAGGGTGGTTAGGTGCATAATGATGATGTAAGTTCTGATGACGGTGAGGATGAGAGCTTCAATTATGATAGTACCTTAGAAATACTATTTGATGATGACTCTGATGTGAGTGATGATTTTGTGGAAAAGAAAGTTGGGAATCTCATTGACTATGATCATGATCAAGATGGAACAAGAAAAACAAAAAAAAACAAAAGTGGGAAGTGGACAAAGGAGCGTCTAAAAGTGGTGAAAATGAGAGTGAAAAGTTAGAAAGTGGGTGTGAGAGTGATGCTAGCAGTGGGGAAACCAAGAAGAAGTATCTAATGTTCAAGTTGGAGAAAGACACGACAAATTTCAAATGGGAGATAAGAATATATTTTAGCACCAAAGGTGATTTTAAGCAAGCAATAACAACATATACTATCCAATCTGGTAGGAACTCACACATTCATTTCAGATCAACAAAAGGTATGTTGTATTGTAGTTTTTTATATTTTTTTTGTTATGTTATATTTTTGTTATGTTAATGTTGTATATTATGTTGTACCGCAGGGTCTTTTACCTACAATGGATGAACTATTACCTAATGTTGAGCAAATAGTATGTGTAAGACACTTGTATAACAACTTTAGGAAGAAGTTTCCAGACAAGTTGTTGAAAGAAATCATATGGAAGGATGCAAAATCAACTTGTCCATGGGCATGGAAAAGAGAAATGAAGGGAATGAGAGTGGTCAATGTAGAAGCCTTTAAGTTTAACCACATGCTGAAGAATCTACCCGGGTTTTTGAGTAAATCATAAAACCTCACTATTTCATTTCACTTCATCAACATAAACTACTTTTCCTTTTCTTTTTCACTAAACAACAAACACCTCTTAAGCTTCATTTCTCTACTCTCACATACCATTCACCATAACTATCCTCATACACCAAAATGTCTTCTTCAAATAAACTATAACTCACTCTCCATATCTTTTTTTAAACACAAAAAAACAATAACCAACCTCCATATTCACAACTTCATTCACCAACACCGAGTTCGCTTCAGTTTCCGTTATTCTGACGTACGTCGTCATTTTCCGGGATGGTTAGTTTGAGTTTGAATATGTTGTTCATGTATGGCTTCATGAGATTCATACTTCTTATATTTGTTTTTGTTGAGTTTCATTTTAATAGAGTTTGATTTGGATTTTGTTGCGATTTTTCGTTTTTAAGGTTGGGAAGAAGAAGATGAACATATGTGTTCATGAAAATTCTACTACTGTTTTATTAATTTTGTTTGTTTCAAGGTTTCAGCGTGCTATTATTTTTTATATATATTACTGGTTGCACATTAATGACAAGTAAGCAAATTTGGTAGAGTGGTAGAGCCTTTAGCTCCCAACCACTAGGTCCTGGGTTCAAATTAGGCATGCCCCCATTTTTGCTATTTTATGTTTTTTTTTCATTTTTATCAAGAATTATATAATATGTATATTTACCATCATATATATTGGACAATAATAGGACCACGAGGGAAATGATTGAAGTTTCACTCCTCCCTCCTCCATGTTGCTATTTTCTTCACATGGCTTACTCTTGGGCCTTCTTACAATGAGACCATCCTCTTGCACCTACACTCATTTATTATTGTTGTTGATTGAGTTTTGATTTAATCGTCTCATTATCCTATATCCTTATTCGAAAAAATGTACCCTTATTCTCATGACGTATAATAATTTTACCGCTTTTATTTCTTTGTTTGTTTGCTTATTTAGCTAGTTCTAACACAAGAATAAAACCAACCTTTTCTTTAAAAATATCAAAAATAAAGACTAGATCCAACAACAATAATAACCAAATCAATCCATTTCTTTCTACCCCATCTTCTTGCAAACCATCTCATTCAAACCTTTTGCAATCGACCATCAAAAGTTTGATCCAATGTCAAGCCATTTTCCCAATAAAACTCAAAAATACTTAATGCCTACTCAACACTTTTTAATAAGTATGGAAACGGAACGGGGTGGATACCACGAGCTCTTGAGACTAAGATTCGAGATGGATATCTCACCCATCTTAGATCTCGCTATCATTCAAAACTTTCAATGCGGTTTCTTCAAACCCTTTCTCAATCAAATCTCAAAAAAATCTAAGAGATATTAAACACTTTTTTGTAAATAAGATAGAAATGGAACATGGTGGATACATGCACTCCTGAGGCTAGGATTCAAGATGGATATCTCGCCCATCCAAGTTTTCTCCATTACTCAAAACACATCAAACCAATCAAACTCTTTTCTCGTCTCCGTGTGATTGACCCTTAAACCATTTTTGTAAGCAAAAGGTACTTTATATTGACGATACAAAACAATGTTTCGTCCACTTGAACGTGTGAGCAAGCTTGTGATGTTGCCCATGAATGTTGATTTATAAATCCATTCGGTTGTGATGCAAAACATCCCCTTCTTCATTTGTTTTGGGTAGTCCAATAATGTTTTCATCGATTGACAAAAAGTAGCTTTCGCTAAAATTGACCAACAAATAAACATTTTCTACTTAGAACTACATAAGCCTTAAGTTCTCTATTGAATCCAGAGATACGTAGGAGCATGGTTTGTAAATCTCGTCAGGCCCATTAATAAAAACTTAGGTTTAGTCGCCTTCGTTGCAAAAATCCAAAAACATTTTCTCTTTTCTCTTGATCATATTCTTCTTTCCCTCTTAATAACTTAAGAAGCCTAACATTTCTAAGCTAACATTAACATGCACAACTAACCTAATGGTTCCCGTTGAGTACGGCGGACATGAGGGATGCTAATTCCCATTGCATAATCGACTCTCGAACCCTGATTTGGTTGCGACGACCAATATTATTGTCATTCTTTCTTGGGTTTTATCGATATTTCCCCTTTCCTTTTTAGGAATAAATAAAGTTCGGTGGCGATTCTGTTTAGTCCAACATGCGAGTGTGTGATTGCACTTCGCTAGGTCGTGTTCTCATTTTTTCGAGGTGCGACAGATGGAGACTCTGCTGGGGATATTCCGTGAGCGTGCAATTACGCTTCGTGAGGTCGTGTTCTCATTTTTCAAGGTACGACAGATGTCAACATCAGGTGTAACCCTATGACCTAGAAATAGATTAAGTTCAACTAAGAATGTGGTTGGCCCAACTACAAGGATGAGTACTCCAACAAAGAGGACTACTCCAAACAAGAAAACCAATTAGCATATTTAAAATTTGTTTGATGAGTGTTTGATTTTGTATTTTGAACAAAGAATCCATTTTTGTTTTGTTAGAACCTGTCTTTTCAGTTACTTTTGTATGCCTATGTTAAAGTTAGCATAATGTATGTTTAGGTATTTTGAACAAGTTCCTTATGTTTATGTATTATGAACAAGTTCCTTCTGTTTATGACAAATGTAATGTCTGGTTTGACAAATGTTGAATTATGTTTATGCAATATCTGGTTTGACAAGTTGTTTTTTGGTATAACAAGTTACTTTCTGCTGTTTATGTTGAATTATTTTATGGTATAACAAATTATGTTTATGCAAAATCAAACTGGAGCAACAAATTATGTTTATAACAAACTGATATAACAAATTGGAGCGATAAATTATGTTTATAACAAAATGGTATAACAAAATAAATATAACAAACTGGTACATAAATGCAGAGTTAGCAAACTTGTACGTTTTAAATTCACAAATTGGTACATAATATGAAAATAACTGATATAAACTGATACAACTTTAAAACTGATACTAACTAATACCAACCGATACCAATTGATAACAACCAATCAGTACCTATTGATACATAACTTCATCATGGTACAAAATTAAGACATCCTTAAAATTAATACAATGAAAACAAGAAAAGACATTATCTTCTAAAAATTCTTCCAATTGGATAATGTTTTTCATTTGAATTTGAAGTTCCAACAAATATGTCTTTTGTTGCTCATTTGTCACCCTTAACTTTTCACCCTTCCTTTTTGTTGCATCAACTTCATTTGTTAACTTTTCCAACCTATGCTTTGATTCGTCAAAATTTAGTCATTCTCATCTCTCATTCCTCATAGAACCAATCAAAAAAGCCACACTCAACTTGAGTAGATCCATGTTTAAATCAAGTAACCAAAGAGAAATGTTATACAATAATTTGTGAATGATGAAGGTTTTGCAAAACTTAGAAATTTTATCTTAAAATATGGACAACCCCAATTTTTTCTCCAAAATTGCTAATTTGTGTTGCCCTGCGAAGAACAACTATGTCTCCACAAAGACAATTAGGTTTCCATCGCAAATTGGAAATTGAGCATAACTTAGAATAAAAACTTCATGCGCTCTCTGTTTCACAGCGGAAAAACAACGACCATAACTCATGGTTGATAGAACTCGCAATTTCAAAGAATGGGGATGGAACAACAATTGAGGTTGTACCCTAATTCAATTTAGGGTTTTTTATATTCCACAAGGATGAAGATTTCCAGAAAAAACAAATACCAAAATGAAGAAGAAGAATAAGAAAAGTAAATTCCAACTCAGTTCCCACGAGTACATAAATATACGTAGTTTAAGACAATTTGACATAAATAACTTATATGATGTTGTTTGAAGAGACAAATAATCAAGGTGATTTTTTTTAAGTTGAGGGACAAAATGGATCAAAGATTCGGGAAAAAAAAAGATATTGTGACTTTTATTAAATGAAAATATCTTTACGGGAGTAAAATAGAAAGAACCAAGCCAGTACAAAAAAGCAAGACAAGAACAATAACATAAAGTACCATTATAGAATACTAAATAATTTAATAAAATTACAACTCTTGTTGGTCTTTAGTAATAATTGGTTGTTATTTGTTTAATACTATAGTATTATTTATCTAAACATCAAACACCTTAAACTTCAAATTTTCAATTTATCTTCAGACAATGCCTACTCTGATTTTATAACCTTTTCGCTTTTCTTTCGATTTTCTAGCTTCATCTTAAACTAAATCACGATTTTCACTATAATGCAGAAATTTCTACTATTCCAGAACCAAAAAAATGCTCTCTGCCTTTTGATTTGATTATCCAGATTCAATTATACCTTGGCATTTGGTAAACATCTTTACTTTTTTCGTCTTTAAATTCTACAAGTTAATTTGGTGAGAATGAAAGGGCGTTGAATCAATTTTTACTTGTCTTTTTAGATTATGTAGTTGAACTGATTCACATCACATGATGCTTTGTCTTTTTTTTACTGTGATAGATACTTTGAATACATGACCATCATAGTCCTGTTTTGCAAATGATATGATCGTTTGAATTATTTATCATTGTTTGTCTCAAGTTACGAATATGATATAAATGATCTTTATAAAGAAGCTCAAAGGAGATGGATGAAGCCTGTAGAAGCCATGTACATTTTATAGAATGATGATAAGTACCAGATGACTCAAGAGCCACTGTAACAGCCAACAAGTAACATTTATGTTCTCTTCATCCACTTAAGGACATAAATAATAAAAGTTGATGCCTTTTACTCTTAACGTGTTAAAGCTCGTGAATTGTTAGTTGCCCGTTGAGAGATATTAAACATGAACATCTCTAAGATTAGGCATGTTTCTATATTCGACACGCGTAGGTGTCCGACACCCATACGACACGTGTCCAATAAAACAATGTTTGGATAAAAGCTTACTAGGACGCTTATAGCGTAAGTGTTTATCATATAGATACTTGTGTATAATATATTTCTATGACAAAAGATAAAATAAAGTCAAATTGTTAAGAGGAATAGATTCATATAATAGAGTTTTCTGTTATTACATTTCATGTTCAATTTCGTATCGTAAGATCATGTTTGTTTCTTAATAATGACTATAATTGCTTCTGAATTTTTAACATTATCAATTGGTCTCCTAAACTGGTGGTTCCCGATTTTTGTTTAATAAAAGAGTACTGTGTTTCTTCCATAAAGATGGTAATGCTTGGCGGCACAAAAGAGATGGAAGAGTTGTAGGAGAATCCCACAAACGACTGAAGGTGCATTATAAGTGTTTATGCTCTTATGTTAATTAATTGCTCTTACGTTTATAAGATGGTCATGCTTGTGGTACTATTTTAGCTTGTTTTCAAAACATAATTAACTTGATATGGCTATATTTATGACTTTTGGCCAACATTTGTTATGTAATGATATTCCGCATATTGATTTTTTTTTTCATTTCACTTTGAAAAATCATAAAAATCTGCATGACTAAGTTGGAAATGTTGAAGCCATAAATTGTTACTATGCACATGGATTACTTACAAGAACTGCGGAGGATGGATTGAAGAAACAGTTCTAGTGTTATAGGTTTTCTATTCTGGCCCTTGTACCTGGCAGTTATTTATTTATTTATTTGTAAAGGCTCTATAGTCTCTTTGAACGTTTGTACAATAAAACATATCTAATGCTTGTGCATCTCTGAATATTGTTCTAGTTATTCTACTCATGTTTTTGCTTGTGTATGTGCTAACATACTAATATATACTAGATTGACTTCTAGGTGCTATTTGAAGTACTAACCCTTTGCTAAATTATGGCAAAAAGGGGGAGTAGTGTCAATGTTGATGAGGTAACACATGTAGTTGTTTAATACTAACCATCTGGGTAAGTGCTAATGTTGTGCTCATATGCTGCATCATTGGGAAAGACATCTGGTCATTTCTGATGTGAGCTTTTATGTTAGTAGTTTTTGCATATCTTGTTATTAGCTACTAACTGTTTTTCTTATGTATGACTAAGTCTGTGAGTGATTGCATGTTGATAATTGTTTGTTAGTAGGATTGTATGCTACTAACTATGAGCTTACTGAGTTCCATGCATGACTAAGATGTAAATGATTGCATGTTTGTCTGATTGATTTTAGAGCATTGTTTTGTGTGGCATTTGTGATGAATGCTACTAATTTTTCGCCATTGTGCTCAACTGTGATGAAATTTTTTGCTGATGATTGTATGCTTTGAAGTTCGATCACTTGTTATGGTCTAAATAAGTGTTATATCTTGAAGAGTTGTTTTGCCACAATTTTCCAAAGGAGAATATTGTTGTTCATTTTGGATTGACTGTATTTTTGCAAAACAACGACATAGAGAAGTGTTCAAAGTGTTCAATATTAATCTAGCTTGCTTAAGTTCTACGGAGGTGCATAAGGGACACATGTTGGACACAATGTCATAACATATTGGTATGACATATGAGCCTTGTACAACAGGTCATTGCTGCTGCGTTTTAGAAGATTTCTGGTCAAAGATTGGATCAAATTTTATTGCTAATTGGTTTAGCAATATGATTAAGTTATTTGTTTGATAGTTGAACGAAGATTTATTCAGTTTTAACTGAAGATTTAAATTTGAACTTAAATTGAAACAAATCATATCGTGTTTGAGAGATTTATGGAACAAATAATATCCAACATATTCTACATTAATTTTGGATGAAATAAAGCTAATATCCAAGGAGAAAATTCCACAGTTATTATGCTATATAAGAAGCTCAAACCTACATTGAAAGTAAGCATTCACATTAAATATTTTAGAGTGTTAGGGTTTACAAGAGTTATGGTTATTTTATATACACACCTCTATGTTTCAGTAATTTGACATATAAGGGTTGTCTACCTGGGTTATATATTCAACATCTTTATGTACACCTCTATGTTTCAGTATGTTGGCATAGAAAGGTTGTCTAATTGAGTTGTATATTCAACATCTTTATGTACACCTTTACGTTTCAGTAACTTGACTTAGAATATATGTTTTATTTAGTTGTAATACTCGACATTGATAATTGAGCGAATCACCCATCACTAGGTTTTAGAGATTGAGAGAAAGTGAGAGCGTTTCTCATATTTAGGGGGAGTCCTAAGTAGAAAGTCAGCGGGTAGTGTTAGGAATAGGCATTTAACTGTTGGTGTAAGCCCTAGAGGTCAATAGTTTTGGTACTTGTATCGAATTATTTATTAATAATAAAATACATTTATTTATTATGTTTATTTTTCTAAAATAATAAAGTCCCTAGAATAGTTAGTCCGTTAATGAAATGTTAAGTATGACTTAATCATGAGATTCCATTAAACATAAGGACATTATTCTTAAAGTATTTGTAGTCGAGCTTTATTGTGAAGTGAGATGACATTAAAGCATTGAGACCATTATGTGGATAGACTGATGATCACATCTCATGGATCATGGATAAAAAGTTATCAAGTCTTAACATATGTATGAATATTAAGAGTTATATTTATACCAGATTGACCCGCTTTGAGAATACTACATAAAATGTTATGCGAACGTGTCCTAAGTTATTCTCATGGTGATAGTGGTGTATACCACTCTTCGACATTATTGTTGATCAAACATTGTCCGTAACTTGACGACCATAAAGACAGTTGATGAGTACTCCACAAATCATGTTAAGGGACATGAATGACCTAGACGGAATTTTCCCATCCAGCGTAATAGGATAAATGTCTAGGGCTCAATATTGAACTGGACAAGGGTGACACAGTTTATGTCTTGTATTCAATACAAACATGAGGCAAATAAATAACTATATATAATAATATTATCACAAAAAAGTTTTGTTATATCACATGACATTTTCGTGACTTGGGTAACAGTGATGCGTTGCTAGATATCACTCACTCTTTATTATATTAAACTGATTTAATATAATTGACAACGTCATGAGAACCTACAGAGTCACATTCATAAGGACAATTGATGAGAGATAGAATAAATATGGAATACCGTAAGATACGATGTACTTAAGTGGAATATGGAACATCATATAATATAATAATAATAATAATAGTTATTATTATAATAATAATTATTAAATATAATAATAATAAAAAAAAAATATGTTTATTATAATAATAATAATATATTATATTATTATTATTATTATTATTATTATTATTATTATTATATGATCCACTTAAGTTGGACTTTTTCAGCTTATGGCCCACACAAGTAAGTGAGAGGATTTAACGTGCCACCCCTCATATTATACTTGATACCTCTCTAAAATTTCATAATTCCCAAAATACCATTGCTAATGTTTACCAATCAATTTTACTTTTCTTCTAAAATTTTCACTTTTACTAACATGTAAAAATGAAATTTCCGATAGTTATTTTGAAATTTTCGATACGTAAGTTTTCGCATTTCTGCCAAAATTCACGTATTTATACTAGAAATTTGAAAAATTCCAGGAAAAAATACCGAATATTTCAAAAAATTCGGTATCAAATTCCGAAAATTGTTAAAATTTTCGAAAAACACAAAAAATTACGAAAATTAGCAAATTTTTGGTATACCAATTTTTTTGAATATATTTGAAATTTCTGATAACATAGTATAAAATTTTAAAATGCTTTATTTGTGTGGTCCGGGCCAGCAGAGTCATCTACAAATTTATGTAGTGATTGTATGCAATTCTTCACCATTGAGTAGTATGTTTTCTATGTAACAAGTTTAAATTAAATATTTTTTCGCCCTTATATGATATTGATAATATACTTTTCATGTGATGTAAATGACAAATATTTGAGTTCCGATTTGAAGTATTAGCCTGAGCATAAAATATTGGCAAATAACATGGTATTATTCTTATGATTGTTCATTCTGATACTGCAAATGGCAAGCGAGGTAGGAAAGATAAATTGATTATGGGTTGTGAGAGAGAAGAAAATTATAAAATAAAGAATACATCTGAAAATAGTAAATCCTCATGGGGAACTTATAATATGAAAGGGAAATGCCCTTTTAGGCTGGGATCTGCACCGAGTGGTAGCGATTGGAAGGTGATGGTTAGGTGTGGGTTACACAATCATAAACCATCTAAAAGTTTATGATATATTGGGTTGTCTAAAAGTTCATGATAGACACTTTGTTAATGACATGACAAAGTACACCATGGTTCCATGGTATATAGTTTCTGCCTTGAAAGACAAAGATCTAGAAAACCTCACCAATGTTACCCAAGTGTATAAAGATAGAGAGCTACATACAATGTGAGCAAGAGAGGTCCATTGACGGAAATGATAATGTTGTTAACTCTTATTCATAGAGAAAAATATATGTGATGGACAAGAAATAGGGGAGACCTAAATGTTGTTGCTGACATCTTCTGGACACATCCTGATTCAGTGAAGTTGTTGAATATGTTTCACTTGGTGTTGGTTTTTGATTGTACATACAAGACAAATAGGTAACATGCATCGTGATCATACTTTGATATCATTTCGAAATACTTTGATTTATCATATTTTTGATTATTTGCATCGTGATCATACAAGTATTGGCTACCACTGCTTGAGATTGTTGGCGTTACATCAACAAAATTGACATTTTCAGTAGGCTTTGCCTATTTGAAACATGAAAGGGAGGAGAAATTCAAATAGGCACTAGAGAAACTCAAATAGTCGTTCTCTTCTAAGAAATTTCTACCAAGTGTTGTGGTGACGGACCGAGAACTTGCGTTGATGAATGAAGTTGAAGTTGTGTTTCCAAATTCAACTCATCTGTTATGTTTGTTCCATATTTCAAAAAAAGTTAACATGAAATATAAAGAGTATGTTAAATCAGAAATATGTGAACATGTCATGGATCTATGGAACAACATTATTTATGCTAATAGAGAAACTGAGTTTGTCGCACACTTGAAGCACTTTGAGACTGTTTGTACTAATATTCCTTTGTTTGTTAAGTTTGTGACTGAAACATGGTTGACACCTTATAAAGAAAGTTTATTGCTTCTTGGACTAACAAAGTCACTCATTTAGGGAACACAACAACGAACAAGTACACTAACTTCTTTTTGATGTTATTAAATTACTAAGCATAGTTTATCATGTTGACTCATTATGGTTTAATTAGGGTTTTTAGGGTGGAGTCTACTCATTGAATACTAAAAAACATGTTGATAACAAGCGGTGGTGATTTATGCCGAAGTTGAGATGCTGTGAACACCACGTTGAAGTTACAACTAGGTTCAATCAATGTCTCATTTCAAAAAATTATTGTCAACATTGAGCATCAATATAACACTCCATTCTATACCAACTTGCACTGTTTTGTTTCAAGGCGGTGTATACAACACATTGAGAAGGAACTAGAAAGCGTAAAATTGTTTGGTACAAGCAAAGATGCTTGTGGTTGCTTCATTATAACAACACATGAGTTATCCTGTGCGTGTCAACTTTCTGGTTTCCAAATACAAGGAAATCATGTTCCTTTATATCCAATTCATGTTTTTTTTGGAAGAAATTACACATTGAAGATCATGATGTTAGTCATGAAGAAAGTGATACAAACTTGGATTTAGAAGTAGAGTGTGAAAAGTTGAAGACATGTTTCAATACTTTGGATATTGTAGGCTAGAGGGTGTTAAAGAAAAATGTTCGAGAACTAACACATACATCCACAACTTCTATGCGTTCACCACCAATGGAGTACAAGCCAAAGAAGGGAGTTAAGAAGAGCATAAAGGGTGAATAGAGTGATGTGCATCGTGATCCTTTACAGTGGGAGTATGGTGAGGGCTCTTATGGGAGTCAAATTACAAAGAGATCATGCATGAAACCAAAAGGAAGTCAACCGTCAAGTATGTCGAGTAAAAGTCAACCGTCCACTGCATCTTTGTGTTCGACATTTGTCCCCTGAAGAACATAATTTCAGAGGACAAAAATACGCAATAATGGAAAGATGGTGATTGAACGCAAAAGAAAACGAAAAAAGGAAAGATGGTGATTGAACGCAAACGAAAAAAAGGAAAGATGGTGATTGAATAATACAAAAGAAAGAACACATATTTCGCTAATTTTAGAAAATGTAGAAAACTAAAGAGGGAAGATCATGATTCAACCCGATAAGGCGTTTATAACACAATGGTTGAGTCAACATTTTACCATTTGCCTAGTTGTCATGCCATGTAGTTAATATTTAATATTTTTGTTAAGAAAAAGTAACGACAAATGTCATTTCAGATAACAAAATGGTTTTTAAGGAACTACTTTATAATATTTTTTTAGTTAAAAGACTAAAGCAAAATATTAAATTAAGTTAAGGAATTTGGTGACTAATTATGTCTTTGTTTTTCCATTGCATATATGAGGCAAATTTACCGAGATAACCCACTTTTTCGAAGAAATTCCCAAAATAACCCACTTTTCAGGAAAATTCCCAATCTACCCCACTTTTAGGAGGAGGCGCCAATTGGATTGGCGACCCCTCTTAAAAATTACAAGGAGGCGCCAATTGGATTGGCTAGGGCACCTGCCCTAGCCAATCCAATTGGCGCCTATGTGTATTTTTTAAGAGGAGGCGCCAATCCAATTGGCGACTCCCTTAAAAAAGCCTCAAATGAAAAAACTTCCAACATTAAAGTTGTAGATCTTTTCAAGACAATGAATTTGGATATAAATTTTGCATCATTTGGATTTTTTATGAGAAAGTTATGGGCAGTTGAAGTTGGACTTCTGAGTTTTTCAACTGTAATCTGACCTATAATGTCTTGCATTATTTCATGTGTTTCTTTTAGAGTTATGAAATTTTGTCCAACATAACATTTGAAGTAGACATCTTAAATTTTCTAATGCACTTGGTCCCACCTCAAAATAATTAAAAATGAGTGAGTTAGGTCCCTGCGAAGTTGACCTAAAATTAGGGTTTCAACTGTAATTTGACCTATAATGTCTTGCATTATTTCATGTGTTTCTTTTAGAGTTATGAAATTTTGTCCAACATAACATTTGAAGTAGACATCTTAAATTTTCTAATGCACTTGGTCCCACCTCAAAATAATTAAAAATGAGTGAGTTAGGTCCCTGCGAAGTTGACCTAAAATTAGGGTTTCTGTCAAAATGATCTATAATGTTTTGAAATGAATGATGAGCTTCCAAGTTTCAAATGGATTTTTGATGAACATGAAAGTTGTTCATATGGCGACTGTTGTTAAAACTTGAATGGAGGCGCCAACTCAATTGGCGAGTCCCTCATAAAATGCCTTTTTTGTCTTATAAATAGATGCGTTGTGTGACCTATTGTTCCACAACTCATATAATCAGTTGGCTATCATGTTTGGTGTTCGTCGCCGATACGGTAAGGTGATTTATGCGAGAGACAAACCGCAATTGCTGATGCTGTTTTGGAACATCACCACGTTAGATCAACTGAAGAGGGAGCTGGTTCGATGGTTAGACGGGAAAATACCAGAAGGGGAAAAAATCAGAAGTATTGAGAGACTTGACAGTATCTTTGGTTGGGTGCGAATGAAGACTGATAAGGATGCTAGGGAAATGATGTTTGGTCGAGACGACATTAATTTGATTGTTGTAATCAGTTAGAATTATTTATGTTTTCAGATGTTTTGTACTGATGTTGGTTATGAAACTCGTTGTAACAAGAACTTAATGATATATATTGATTGATTGTTACAGAAGTACAATGTTACAAAAAGCATAAGATCAAGATAAAATGTTACAAAAAGCTTAAGGTCTAGATAAAATGTTACAAAAATCTTAAGATCTAGATGATGCTCCTTGATTGGGACAATTGTTTTTGTTGTGTCCTGGTTGACGACAGATACTACATAATCTTATCATTTTATCTGTGGAATCCATCTCTGTTCTGATACGTGTGCTGTTTGGCCTTCCTTTCTTCTTTCTACGCATCTCTTCATTGTGCCAAACAATATCTCCTTCATATGGAGGCCAGTAATCCTCCATTGGTAGTACTGAAAAGCTTTGACTATATACATTCATGATGGTGTTTGCCTTGTACACATCAGATAAATGGGTGTAAGCGTCTTGACGAGTATAAGCGCATGCTGCAATGACATGGGAGCAAGGTATGCGGAAGGCCTGAAATTTTCCACAATCGCACCAACTTCTGTGTAGTTTAACCGCGTAGGCTAAGTTTGGTCTCCCGTCGCTGTTGCCCATTGTTTCCTGGACGCTGAAATTTTGTCTTTGACGGTCAAACACTGTTACAGCGTGTGTCGTAGCTTTGATGCTCTCCTCTTTCATGACCTTCATGCAACACTCACTGAATACTTGTCCAGACATTAACACTGCACTCCATCTTTCACCTCTGGTTGCGAACATAGAAGCCAACCTATAATAGGTTGATCTTACCAAGGCGGTTATCGGCAGGTTTCGAATTCCTTTGAAAACCCCGTTCATGCATTCCACAATGTTTGTTGTCATGTGGCCCCATCGACGACCACCGTCAAATGCTCTTGTCCACTGCTCTACTGGGATGTTATTTATCCATCTACCCGCGTCTTCATTAGACAGACGAATCTCATCACGATAATATTGAAAAGACGGTTGAGTTAAAGCATACCCAGCATTCACCACCTTCTTGCGAAGATTCTTATCTTTTATAGCACGCATGAAGTTTTGTGCAATGTGTCTGATACAGTAGACATGTGTAGAAGGAGGATCATGCCATCCGTTGTCATGGTTGTTGTAGGCACTTTCGATGGCAGCATGTCTATCAGAAATCAGACATAGATTGGCTTGTGGTGCGACATGCGTTCTGAGATGTCGAAGAAAGAAACCCCATCCAGCAGCCGTTTCACCTTCAACAAGAGCAAAGGCAACGGGAAATACATTGTTGTTACCGTCTTGTGCAACTGCCATGAGCAACGTACCCTTGTATTTTCCGTATAACCAAGTGCCATCAATTTGCAGGAGAGGTTTGCAGAATGCGAAACCTTTGATGCAAGGGTCAAATGCCCAAAAGAGACGGTGAAATATTCTATTACCTGTAGCACAGGTTCCGTCTGGCATCATTGCTGGCACTGTCTCCAGAATTGCCACAGTTCGTGGGACATAAGTTTTTAGTGCCCATAAAAACCATGGTAATTCCTTGAATGAGTCCTCCCAGTTGCCGAAAACTTGCTCAACAGCCTTTGTCCTCGCAATCCATGCTTTCTTGTAAGATGGAGTATAATTATATGTTGTTCGGATATGTGATATAATTATACTCACCTTCACTGATGGGTCTTTATTTACCAATGGCAGAATGTCTCGACAAATCAATGATGTGCTCAGTTTACGGTGATCTTGTTCAACGGTTGTTGCGACGCAACTGTGTGGTGGGTCTATTGAAGCGATCTCCCAAGAGTCATTTTTCTTCTTGTAAGATGCAGCCAAACGAAACTTACAAAGCATGTTACGACATTCGATAACATACCTTCTTGAATCAGTGCGTTTCACCGTAAAGTCAACAAAGTTGTTCATGTGGTATTTTTTGATTGCCAAGACACATTCCTCTTTGGTACGAAACATGTCTCCCACCTTTAATTCGCCTACTGGTCTCGGATACGGATTGTAGAAGACACTGTCGGACATTTCATCGTCGTGAAGATCCATATTTGTCATATGTTGAGGAGGAATATAGGCATGAGTAGGAGGTATTGGTGGTGGTTGAGCCTCATCTTCATCGTCGTTATTCAGGATGTGATCAACCTGTATCTCAGTCTCCTCTTCTTCTTCATCAACAACGTCGACCTCTACTTCTGCTTCTGGGTTGAGTTCATCTGACCATTGTGCATCATCTACAGCATCTCCACCAGCTGGATCCTGATCTGTTAGTTGAGACTGTTGAGACGGTATACATGGTTGTAGAGTAATGTACAACTCGATACAATCCATGCCTGAATGTTCATGACTAAGAAACATGCTTTGTACATCTTCATCGTCTCGTATCTTTAGGGGGGAAAACTTGCATTGACCATTCTCAAAAAATATAGGATTCTGATATATCATCTTTGACACAATACCTGATGCTATAAAGGATTGTATTCTTTTTTTGAAATGCAAAAATGTTGCATTTCTCTTCATCGAAACTCTAATGGTATCAGTGTTTCTAAAACAAAAACCATGAAGCTCAGACTCAAAAGTTTCACCGTTGCAGTGAACGTTGATACTGTATAATGATGAAGATGACATTTTGGAGATGAAAAGTATTTTGCAAATGCAGAGGAATGTGAGTGAAGATGAAAAGTATTTTGGAGATGAAATTTTGCAAGTGCAGAGGAATGTGAGTGAAGATGAAAAGTATTTTGCAAGTGCAGATGAATGTGATAGTAAGACACTTAAATAGATGGTATCAGTGTCTCACATTGAAGCTAGTCTGAGATACTGTGTCAAGCATGCAAGTAATTTCAGAGATGAGGTGTCTGTCATGCAATACAGTGTGACTTGATGTGTCAAGCATGCTAGGTAGTCAAGAGTTGATGTGTTTGTCATGCAAGACAGAAGTGAGTATTCAGCATGCAGGATAGTAGAGAGCCACGTGTCTGAGATGATGTGTCAATCCTAATTTTGGGTCAAGTTCGCAGGGACATAACTCACTCATTTTTAATTATTTTGAGGTGGGACCAAGTGCATTGCAAAATTTAAGATGTCTACTTCAAATGTTATGTTGGACAAAAATTCATATTCCTAAAAGAAACACATGCAATAATACAAAACATTATAGGTCAGATAACAGTTGAAAAACTCAGAAGTCCAACTTCAACTACCCATAACTTTCTCAAAAAAAATCCAAATGTTGCAAAATTTATATCCAAATTCATTGTTTTGAAAAGATCTACAACTTTCATGTTGGAAGTTTTTTCATTTGAGGCTTTTTTAAGGGAGGCGCCAATTGGATTGGCGCCCCCTCTTAAAAATTACACATAGGCGCCAATTGGATTGGCTAGGGCAGGTGCCCTAGCCAATCCAATTGGCGCCTCCTTGCAATTTTTAAGAGGGGGCGCCAATCCAATTGGCGCCTCCCTCTAAAAGTGGGGTATATTGGGAATTTTTTTGAAACCTGGGTTATTTTGGGAAATTAATTAAAAATGTGGGGTATATTGGTAAAAATTCCCATATATGATTGTATATAAAGTTTCAAAAAAAGTTTTAATTTAAATCTCATTTATTACTCCCTCCGTTCCTTTATAAGTGTCACTTTCTTTAAAAAAATTGTTTTTTTTAATTGTCACTTGCAAAGTTCAAGGTGGTATTAATTACACTTTTGTCAAAATTACCCCTATGTAATTATTACATATAGAGAAAAAGTAAAATGAATGAAATAAATAATGAAGGGTATTATAGGTAAAAGAAGAATTATTGTTTGAAAAGTGATAATAATGAGTAGCTTTCTTGGTATGCGTAAAAAATTAAAAAATGACACTTAAAAAAGGAACAAAGTTACTACCATTTTCAAAAAAATGGTTTTTAAAATATTATGTATTTTGTTAAATTATTTTTAAAAGACACTTTAAAAAAATCATTTTAAATATTTTTTATTTATTATTATTAACGTTGAATTTAATAGAAAAAATCACAATTTAATTCCCTCGACTATAATCAAGAGAAGATTGAAAGAATTTAATATCAGAATTTAGTTGACTTGGGTTGAACATTTTACACGAGTAAAATGGAAACAACCAAACCGGCACATAAAAAGCAAGACAAGAACAACGGCATAAAGCACTATAAAGAAAAAAAATCATTCTAAAATACTACTAGTAGAACTAAACAATTAAATAAAATTACAACTCTTGTTGGTCTTTAGTCTTAATTGTTCGTTGTCACCGAGTTGTTGTTTGTTTAATAGTTTTGTACTAGTAATTACTTTTATCTATCTAAACAGAAAACACCTTAATCTTCAATTTTTCAATTTTTCAATTCATCCCCAGACAACGCCTACTCTGATTCTATAACCTTTTCGATTTTCTAGCTTCGTCTTAAACCAAATCACGTTTTTCACTATAACGCAGCAATTTCTACTGTTTCAGAACAAAAAAATGCTCTCTGCCTTTTGATTCGATTATCCAGATTCAGTTATACCATGGCATCTGGTAAACATCTTTACTTTTTTCGTCTTTAAATTCTACAGGTTAATTTGGTGAGAATGAAAGGGCGTTGAATTTATTTTGACTTGGTTTGTTTTTTAGATTCGGTAGTTGAATTGAACCACATCACATGGTACTTTGTGTTTTTTTTTTACTATGATAGATATTTTGAATAGGGGACCATCAAGGTTTTGTTTTGTAAATGATAAGACAGTTTGACTTATTTATCATTGTTTGTCTCAGGTTACGAATATGATATCAATGATCTGTATCAAGAAGCTCAAAGGAGATGGCTCAAGCCGGCTGAAGTCATGTACATTTTACAGAATAATGAAAAGTACCAGTTCACTCATGAGCCACCGCAACAGCCAACAAGTAACATTTCTGTTCTCTTTATCCACGAAATGAAAAAAATTGATGCCTTTTACTCTTACTGTGTTAAAGCTAGTGAATTGTTAGTTGTTTGTTAGGAGCTCTGAAACACGGACAACTCTATAATTGCTTCTGCGTGTTAATATTATCAATTGGTCTCCTAAACAGGTGGTTCCCTATTTCTGTTTAATAGAAGAGTACTGCGTTTCTTCCGTAAAGATGGTCATGCTTGGCGGAAGAAAAGAGATGGAAGAGCTGTAGGAGAAGCCCACGAACGGCTGAAGGTGCAGTATAAGTGTTTATGCTCTTATGTTTATTAGTTGCTCTTATGTTAATAACATGGTCATGCTTGTGGTACTGTTTTAGCCTGTTTTCAGTATTTATGACTTTTGGCCAACATTTGTTATGCCATGGTATTCCGCATATTGATTTTTTGTTTTTCATTTCACATTGAATAATCATAAAAATCTGCATGACTAGGTTGGAAATGTTGAAGCCATAAATTGTTACTATGCACATGGAGAGCAGAACTCTAATTTCCAGAGGCGGAGCTATTGGATGTTAGATCCGTGAGTAACTTTTTCCTGTTACATAGCTGCTTATCCCTCATACTATCAAGTTTATTATCGCATTTTATATATCCTTTAAAATGAAGAGCATGCAATTTTTGGTAAAAACACACACTTTGATCATCTATATGTTATTGTAGTAGTTGTTATCCATAATCACTTGTGCTGTTGTTCATGGCAGGGAATTTGACCATATTGTTCTCGTTCATTACCGAGACACAGGCGAGGTAAGTCTTCAGAACATGATTTCAGATAAGCATTGAAAGTGTACTTCGTAATTTTTTGTGTCACTCTAAAGAAACTAGGGAAAGGAGTTCTTTTGCAAGATAGTTCATTTTCCAACTATGTACCTCATTAGATATATTACAGTTTAAGACTTCCTCCTTTTGCACTGTTCGCCTTTGAAATTTAACTAATTTATGTCAACCATTTTCCATACTCTTATGTACTAAAATTTTGTAAATGCCTCCTGTAATAATCCATAAGCTGTTTATATTTTTTCTTTTAAGTTCGTTCCTGTATGGCAATTGTTTGATCATATTATGTTATTCACCATGTTCTTAGCAACAGTAGGATACTTCCAGACAACTATAGTTTCCACATTACTGTTTGCACTCACATGTTGCAGGGAAGGGTCAGTTCTGGACCTGGCACACAATTGTCACCAGGTTCCTCTTCTGCATTCAGTCAGAGTCCTAGGTCATATAATACTCAGAATCGAGGTTCAATGTCCATTGTTGATGATTCCTGTGGACCTAATCAGAGTTTCTCCAGTCCTGGATCTGCAGAAGTCACCTCTGATATATTTATTTTGAACAATGGAATGGGTCACTCGGAAGGAGCGGAAGCAGAATCAGGAACCTCAACTGAACTTAAGATTACTCAAGCTTTGCGCCGATTGGAGGAGCAGTTAAGTTTGAATGATGAAAGCTTTGAAGAAATTGCTCCCTTCTACAAGGAGAATGAAGCTACCCATGATTTAAAATCACAGAACCATCAAGGAGTGATCTACAAGCAAGAAGAATCTGCTGCTCTCTCTGGACCAGATAGTCAGGGGCTGTTATATGACGGATATAATGGAAGGCAAGGTAATATAAAAAACTTGAGCTGTTGAAAATGTATACATGCTTTAAATCAGTGAAATATCTGGGTTCGCAATCTATATGGTGTTTTAGTATGTATGCTCTCTTATAGGTTTCCTGTGTTTCACATTATTCCAATTGAAACTCAAGTGATCTCGATATGAACTTATAAAAATGTGGAACGGCCTTTAAAGGTTTCATAGGAAATTCCTTATGTTACATAATATATGAAAATGTATTTTTCCTATTTCACGATTAACAAGTAAAATAAAATAATTGGTCATGTCTTGAAACATTTCATGTGGCTGATGAGTCATACGAAGACAAGGTAAGCACTTGGCTAAGTCTTGAATTATTGCCATACGTTTGAGAGAATAGGCATGATATTATTGAAAAAAATGCTACAAGGAACATAATGTAACATGGTTATAGGATGGTGAGTGGTGACAACTTATCCGAATTAGGACCCAAATTAGACGAGGAAAATACTAAAGGTATGAAAAAAGTTCAAGAAAAATACAAAAAAAGAAAACACAACTCATGCTTAAACAATTGATTTTAGGCTTAAAATAGGCTATATCAGGTAAGGCTAAGCTGTGACAATGACATGCTTGAAAGGAGCTTTTTTGCTGATACTGTATAGGCCTTGTAACTCCCCTTAGAACCTCTGATTAAACAAGGAAACTACTAAGATTGCGGGAAAATTAAAGGAAAATACCAAAAAGCCACAAAACATGCTTAAACAATGTTTTTTAGGCTCAAAATCAGCCCAATCACGTAAATTACAGATTCTTGCAAGGAGCTTTACTTTGATATAATATAGGTCCTATAAACTTCACTTAGGCCCATTCAGCATGATTGGACTGTGCATGTATAGGCTTCCGACATGTAGCCTGCTCTAAGAACCATTTCACTACTTTAGTTGCCAAAGGTTTGCTTATGAAATTATTGTGGTTTTGACTTTACTTGAATTTTCTCCTGAAGCTAGTTAGTTACTTGTCCACTGTAAATTACCTATTCTTTCAAAATTTGAATTTCAAGTGAGTTTTAGCTGTTTGGATCTTGTTTTCTCCTCTTCCTTAAAATTAAACATCATCTGCTTAGAGAAGAGAGTTAAAATGCTAAAAGTAGTGTATATTCTTGTAGGTGATAGTGGTGAAAGCTATAGTGAATTACTAGACTGTGATTTCCCTGATGGAAATGAAAAGGCTTTATCTTGGAAAAGTGTATACTTGCCAGCTGGAAATGTAAGTATTGCTAGAACATATTTCACAAAATTTCTATCATTTTACCAATTAATGTTTGCTCAGATGTTGAAATAATATTTTTTTTCCGCGTGTTTCTTCAATTCTTGAAATCTGATACTTAAAGCAAGAAAGCTCACAATCATCTTCAATAAGGGAACCAGTTACGAACCAGGAAAACTGTTGCTGGACAAATTTCAACACTGATAATGCTGGAAACTGTATGATTTACTTTCACCTTGTCAATTAACAGTTTTTTATTTTGGCTTATTTTGGAGTTCCTTCCACCTCTGATGCGCCTCACATGTCACCAGCTGTTTTCTCACTACCTCAAGGTGTTGGTGGAGGCACACTTCCTCCATATTCTTCTATGGTAGAAACACGAGATGCTCGTTCCGGCTACTATGCGCCATTGTTTGACCAAAATCAAATTGGAGCATCTCATGATGCAGGTTCAAGCTTAACAGTTTCACAGAAACAGAAATTTACTATTAAGGCAGTCTCCCCAGAATGGGGTTATGCCTCTGAGACTACAAAGGTTTGTGCCTTTCAAGTCTTATTGCTTGCATGCCCTACACTATGATTTATAACTAGCGGTATCTCTGAACATTGAAAGAGCTCATTGTTGTGATTAATAGTTTTGGTGCTTATAACTTACCTAGGTTCCTAAGATCTTTAGGATATGTTGTTCATGCTTAGTGGCCTAGGACATTTAAGCTTAACTATTTGAGAGCATATAACTTCTCTTTTGCTCTAGCTTTTTTCTCTTAAATGATTTTGTATTATTGATGCTTTCCTGATTTGATTCCAAAAGCCCCATCTGCACAGGTTTTCATTATTGGATCTTTTCTTTGTCATCCCTCTGATTCTTCCTGGGCCTGTATGCTTGGCGATGTTGAAGTTCCTGTTGAGATAATTCAGGATGGTGTAATGTATTGTGAAGTTCCATCTCACATTCCTGGAAATGTTACTTTGTGTATTACTTCTGGAAACCGAGAGTCATGCAGTGAAGTAAGAGAATTTGAGTATCGTGATAACACCAAGAGTTGCACCAAATGTAGTCCATTGGAAATAGAAGCCACTAGAACTCCAGAAGAGCTGTTATTACTAGTTAGATTTGGGCAGGTGCTCCTTTCTGCGTCACCTGTAAGTGACGATAACAATGAATCGGGAATTTTCATAAAACAAAGAGCTGATGATGATTCATGGAGCCATATTATAGATGCTCTTCTATTTGGTAGTGGAACTTCTTCTAGTACTGCCAACTGGCTTCTTGAAGAGCTTCTGAAGGATAAGCTACAGCTGTGGCTTACTTGCAGATCCCGGAAAGTAGATGAAGAAACAGGCTGTTCGTTGTCCAAGAAAGAACAAGGGATTATTCACATGGTTGCTGGGTTGGGATTTGAGTGGGCCTTGAACCCTATTCTCAGTTGTGGCGTGAATATAAATTTCCGCGACATCAACGGGTGGACTGCCCTTCATTGGGCTGCACGTTTTGGAAGGTAACGGAAAACTTCAAAAAATACTTCTCATATCAGAAATCATTTGAACATCGTTCATTCATCGTTAAGTATTTATAGGATTCCTAATCCATCAAATCAAATGCACAGTTTTATATTTCAACAAACAAAAATATCGGTTCATCCAGTCACTGCCAAAACTGATAACTGTATCAAGAATTATCAATAAAAGCCTTATTTATTTAGATGAAACTTTCATGATTTAGCGGATCCTTTTTAAAGTATTCTGTGTTTTTTTGACTGAAGTGTTTGTTATTCCATACAGGGAAAAAATGGTTGCGTCGCTTATAGCTTCTGGTGCATCTGCCGGAGCAGTGACAGATCCTAGTGCACAGGATCCAATTGGTAAAACTGCAGCATCAATTGCAGCCCGCAGTGGGCATAAAGGATTGGCAGGGTATCTTTCAGAGGTAGCTGTAACAAGCCACCTGTCATCTCTTACACTGGAAGAGAGTGAGCTATCTAAAAGTTCTGCGGAGCTTCAAGCGGATTTAACTGTTAGCAATGTCTCCAAGGAAAATATTGCTTTTAGTGAGGACCGGGCCTCACTCAAAGATTCATTAGCTGCTGTAAGAAATACAACTCAGGCAGCTGCACGGATACAAGCTGCTTTTCGTTCACATTCATTTAGAAAACGGAGAGTAAAAGAAGCAGTTGGTGTTATGAGTGGACATGATATCAATGCAAATAGCATTGAAGACATGCCAGAGCTTTATGCTATGTCAAAACTTGCCTTTCGGAACTCACGTGAACATGATTCGGCTGCATTATCAATTCAGAAAAAATATCGAGGTTGGAAAGGTCGCAGAGATTTCTTATCATTGCGCCAAAAAGTAGTGAAGATACAGGTAATTGATGTTAGCTTTACAGTTTACAGTTTGACCCTAAAAAATGAAAGAACGAGAGCTCCATAGAGATACTATTCTTATTCGTATATATTAAGTAACACTTCTTCTAGATTCTATGACAAATAAACTTGGTGGTTGGAGTTTGAGGGTGAAGATTCAACTGCATTATTATCAAGCTTCAGTTATTTCTAATTTATTTTGGCAGGCTCATGTGAGGGGTTACCAAGTTAGGAAGCATTACAGAGTATTATGGGCGGTTGGAATCTTGGACAAGGTTGTGCTAAGATGGCGTAGAAAAGGAGTTGGTTTACGAGGTTTCAAACCAGAGATGGAGATTAATGAAAATGAAGATGAAGATATTCTCAAGGTGTTCAGAAAACAGAAAGTAGATGTTGAAATCAAAGAGGCTGTCTCAAGGGTGCTGTCCATGGTCAAATCTCCCGATGCTCGTGATCAATATCATCGCATGCTTGAGAAGTATCGTCAAGCCAAGGTAAGTTAAAGTTAGTCTTCAAAGATATATATGAATTATTGATTTATATTTTGACAGTTAAAATTTACCTGCTATAAGCCTTTCATACGACATCTTATACTGTGAGTCATAAGTAACCATGCAGATCTATATAAACCATTTTGACTTTAGAGTGTCGTTGTATTGTGTTACAACATATAACTTGGCAACGTTTTTGCAGGCTGAACTTGCGAGTACGAGTGAAGAAAAATTGATAACAACTTCTATAGAAGATTATTTAAACATGGAGGATGATTCTTATCAATATCCCTAGGGAGCAATGGTAGCGTTATTAATTTCCACCCTATTGAATTATCAGTTTCCGCCATCAACATTTTGTTGGTCTTTGTATTTGTATCTAGACTAGATGCTTAGATCAAGCTAACGTGTTTGTTGTTGAAACAGTAGATTGTATGTATGTTAGTGATGATGATGATGAAAGTTAATCTCTGTAAAGCTTAAAATGGTTGTGAATGCAGGTAGGACATGGTTTTGAGTTGAAGGAACTGATTTTTTTTTCCTTTCATTTGTTCATGATATATCTTTGAAATTTAGATATTTGCTTGTGGCTGCTTATGGGTATCCAGAATGGTAGGTTCACATTGGATTATTGATTGTATATATATGTTGGAAGACGCTTTTGTGCTTTTTAGAGAAAGTGGTATTAGGGTTGCTCTTGTTAATACTAATGATTGCAAAGCAATGCTCCTGCCATGGGGTTTGAAAGAGCGTGAATCAGCTGGGTTGGTTGGGCCTAAAAGCCCGAAAGATTTTAGAGGTTGTACTTGTCAAAAAGTACAGGAGTGTGTGGTACCCCTAAGTTAGTAGGGATTATCAGAGACCTTAGTGATTTTCTAAACGGTTAGAGCTTGCTCGTGGCGGCGAGTGACCCTGTTTAGTGGTGCTTACAAGGTAAGGGAGGGTCAATTCACGTGAGGTGGAAGACTATGTGTTTATGCATTTTGTGGGTTAAGTTGTCCTCTCTTCTTTTAGAGAAAAGGTATTTATAGAGGCATCTTGGAACTAGTTTAAACCTAGAGGATTGTTTATTACATCCTTAGTGGTGCTCTTACACCTTTGTGAAAAATCAAAAAATACCCTTCAAATACGAAGATGCACTTTCAGACGCACTAAAAGTCTACACCACAATACTTTATAAGTGAGCCACCTTTATTTTGCCATAAAACATCCAATTTTTATTACATCAAATTCTCAACTACAACATGATTTCTTATCTACTTCTCTTGTCCCTTTCCATATTTTTTGATGAACTTTCTTGCAATGCCTGTCCAACCACCTTCTCCCTCTCTAAGTTTATTTGCTTCAATATCATCTCATGAGCTTCTAATGAAGCTTTGATTTCTTCTAACTTCATCTCAGTTATGTTCTTGAACTCTTTTATCGACACTACAATGTAGTCAAAGTTTGTATTTAAAGATCTCAACACTTTCTCGATCTTTTGCAAATCATTGATTGATTCACCATACACCTTCATCTAGTTGGCGAGCAACATTAATCTTGAGACGAAATCAACAACTGATTCATCTTCTTTCATATGTGTTATCTCAAATTTCTTTCTCAACGTATGAAACTTCACTATCTTCAGTTTCCCATCTCCGCCATACATGTTCTTTAACTTGTCCCACACTTCCTTTGACATCTCTTCTTCAATAATTTTCTCGAACACATTAGGATTCACACATTGATGGATCAAGAAAAGAGTTTTTCCATTTTTCTTCCTTTGTTTCTTGTGCACAACCTTCTGAACATCACTTGCATTCACTTCCAATGTAGGTACTCCATCACAAACAATTTCACCCACATCTTGAAATCTAAAGATGACCTTCATTTGTACAACTCACGTCTCATTTCGCCTTTGAAAATTAGTAGATTTGCAGAAAATTGTGTTGATGTTATGTTACCGTTTACCATTACAAACTCATTGAATCACAACTGGACTCGTTGATACTAACTTGTTGGGACAAATAGGTTACTTGAGAATAAAGAAAAGAGAGTAATGTGAAAATGATTGTATATTGAAAAGAGAAAAAGTTTTTATGCAAAAGAGAAGTTGTTGGTTTACATCATCACATGTCTATTTATAAGCAACTAACACATTTCGACAACAAAAACATGTTATATTCGACTTTATCGAATATTGATAGCATACTTTAACAACTGCAAGTTGTATTCGACTCTATCAAATACAATTAACTTCGACTCTGTCAAATATAGTTATCCTACTAAAACTATGAATTATTAGCTTCTAATAACTCATTACATCCTAAGTATTTCTTCCAAACTCTATAAATATTCAAAAATACTCTTTTCTGAAAGTTAACTTTCTGATGCATCCTATACCATATTATCCATACGATCTCATTCAGAAAATGACTAAACAAGCTTATCTGAAAGTTATCTTCTAGATACACCTCTAGAAAAAACTGCAGATAAATCCTAAAAAAATGTAAAAACTCCAAGTATTTATGTAAAATAAAAATTCATAGAAAAGGAAACAGGATAACATTTGAGAAAATCACAACAGCTTCCTTGGTTGTATTTGTGGATTTTTCCGTAAGCAATTCCGATTTCCGTAAGTTAACTTTTCGAACACTCTATACCATTACCAAATAGGTTTGTTTGTAATTAACTTTCAGAGAAAAAATCGCAAAATTATTCGTAAAAAATGTTAAATATTAAGTATAACTTGCAAAGTTTATTGTGAAAAACTTCGATGTGTATCCGAAAGATGACTTTCAAATGTGACGAAGAGACATTTTCAAATTTTTATAATCTATTGAGCAACCGCCTAAATCTTTTTTTTAATCGACCCTGCGAAAAATCTAAATCCATTTGAAGCAGGTCGGATAGCCCGTTTTACATGTGAAGCCCGTAAAAGTAGAAGAGAGGTTGCCTTGTATGAATTCACACATCTTCTAATCTTCTAACATATGACTTGTTTGGATGATATTGTAACATTTGAGTTTGTATCTCATCAAAACAAACTAATTAAAACATGGAATTGAGGTTGATATATTTGCAAAGAGAAACGACGACAACAGAAGCTGATAAATCCCATTTAAAATTAGGGTTGCTTTTTCCATTCTTACAAGTACATTCCACATCTTTGAAAATCATAAAATGATCTTTGGACGCATCCAAATCAAACTAGAATGCGTTATTATGAGATCCATCCCATTTTGTTAAAAAAAATTATCTTGACACACCCGATTTTTTCTAAATTAAGGGTGGCTCACCAATTGTCTGAAGACATTTGAAACTTTTCACGGTAGTGTGGAAAAACACATAAGGATGGAAAAAGCAATAGGTTTAATACATTTTGTTCTGATAGGTAACCTTAAGATTCTTTTTGATCCTTTATCTTAAAAGAATTCATATTGATCCCTTAACTTTTCAATAAAATATACCATGTTAATATTTTTATTCTAATTAGAAACAAATTTAACACAAATTTCTGATTTTTTTCGGTGCTAATTAAATAAAAAAGACTAACATTATATGTTTTTGAAGAGTTAAGAACTAATATAATATATTCATAATATATAATGAACTTGAAAAGTAAGACATGAATTTTTTTTAACCAGAATTCAATTAGGGCAGTGACTCGAAAATGACTGCTATATCTCTATTTGCAATCTCTGGTTGCAAATTTGATCCTCAATTTAATGACTAATCGGCGATAAATGTTATTATCAAAGTTAATGCATTAATAATTTACTCACTCCGTCCCACAATGATTGATTCAGTTGACCATTTCACATCGATTAAAAAAAATGGAAGAAAGAGAATGATATTTTTACTAAAATGTCATTATCTAGTATTGGAAAGGATGAAAGTGATATTAATTAAAGAATAGAATTAAAAAAAATGTATTGAAAATTGAAATGAATCATTCATTTTGATACACTCTTTTATTCCAAATGAGTCAATCTCATGGAGGAGTAATATCCACCACTTTAACCACAATTATACTAAGTTACATAAACTGATTATCATTTCCGAAGAAGAAAAAGCAATATCAACGGAATAAAAGTTCATTACTGAGAGAAAGAAAATCAGTCTCCTTGAGCAGCTAAGAACTTTCGATTACGAAATTAGTCCTGCCGTTGAAAATATCAAACCTTCATTGAGTAAGCAAGCACACACATATCTCACATGCTTGGATCGCCTATCCCAGATCAGAAATATATTTTGGGATTTAAATCTCCCATACCAAATAAAGATTTTGACAATTTATCCTTGAAGCTATTTTTTGATAAATCACAACCGAAAATTCTAAACACAACAGGTACAATTAAGCATCCAACAAACACATTGAACCCATTTTCAATCTAAAACAATTAAAGCAAACAACTTCAATGGCATTTCAAGTCATATATTTGATGGTCTATCTTCAGGCATAGTTCAAACGGAATATATCATTCAGCACACAATAGCTTCCTTGCTGTGTTGGTATCAAATGGAACATCTGAAAACAGAAAGTGACTAGTTAAGTCATTAAAAGAAACTATGAATGAGAGCAGGTTAAAATAGAAAAGAAATGAAGGAAACACAACTTTTACCATTACTAGTATCAGAGCACATGTAAGTGTAACTGTGTCCGCATATCAACGGAAAATTAAATAAAAAACGTCGAGCAAAAGTACCAGAAATATCAGCAAATAACCATCCATTAATACAAAACTGGCTCGTAAGGTGAAGATTGCCCCACCAGTGATAAATATATGTTCAGATCATATATTGTCCGATGTAAAACTCATAACTGAATTCAACTATCACAACCACATAGCATGAAAAACAATGACAGTTGTCAAATGACACCCCTCTTCTTACTTAACTAACTCATACATGTTAACTTTAGCCCCATTAACTTTGACATCCAGAACTATATGCCAAGTTTTAAATTATTATGAGAAATAATTAGGGTAAAAAACGGTAGGATTTCAACAGGTCTAAAAATTCCATAATCTAATTACATATAAGTCATAGTTAAACGCATCCAAGTTATAGAGGATTGAAAATTCACCAGAAGTTCAGCTACTTGTGCAATTTCGATAGCAATAACCCTAAATTTCAATGAGTGGCAAATAGTAATAGTAGTATGATAACCTAACCTAACCTAATGATAAAAAATTGTAATCTGTAATAGCATCGATAATCCGAAAATAAAAAAGCGAAAAAGTGACCTGGCTGAATTTGAGGGCGTGTTGTTCACCGGCGAGTTGAAGGTTACCGCTGACGAAGACAAGCATGCCAGCGTTGACGGTGGATGGTTGGCAATCGACGGTGGTGATGGAGTGATGGCACTGCTGGAAAGGGAGAGAAGTGAGCTTGGCGACGATGTTGGGGGAACCCTGAATCTTCTGACCTTCGAAGGTAAGCATGGATCCTTCTTGGTAGAGAGTGGCAAGTCCAGCACGGTTGTTGTCGAAGGTGGTGTAGTAGTGCTCCACAAATGCCTTTGCCAACGCGTCTGGATCCATCTCTCTCTTTCTCTCTATCTCTCTACGCTACCCTTCTCTCTCCCCTAATTATATTGTGTTTGGAATTTGATTCTTCATTATTATTATTTTTTTCCATTTTTTTATTTATAGAATCTTTTTTCCTTCTTTTATTTAAATATGTGCGTAATTCTGGAGTAATTAATAATATTGTTTTGTTATGGGCCGGTCATTGGCCCAAAAGCAAGAGTCTCAATTAATAGTGAAAATTTTATCTTATACACTTATCTTTCTTCATATATACCTTTGCATTTTTTTTTAAAATATTAACTTTGTATTTTTAACTAATTTATTAGTTTTAAAAAAATATTTTTTAATATTTATTTTGTATTTCGAAATACTTTGCAAAAGAGTTTCGGTAATTAATTTTTTAATATTTTCAATTTTTATTTTGCATAACGAAAGATTTTGCAAAAGAGTTTCAGTAGTCATTTTTTAATATTAATTTTTATTTTGTGTACCGGAAGACTTTGCAAAAGAGTTTCCATAGTCAATTTTTTGATATTTTTTAACTTTTATTTTGTGTATCGAAAGACTTTGCAAAAGAGTTCCGGTAGTCAACTTTTTAACATTTTTTAACTTTTATTTTGCGTACCGGAAGACTTTACAAAAGAGTTCCGATAATATTTTTTAAACATTTTTTAATTTTTATTTTGTGTACTGGAAGACTTTGTAAAAGAGTTCCGGTAATTTTTTAACATTTTTTAACTTTTATTTTGCGTATCAGAAGATTTTGCAAAAGAGTTTCGATAGTCATTTTTTAGATGTTTTTTAATTTTTATTTTGTGTACTGGAAGACTTTGCAAAAGAATTCTAATAGTCAATTTTTTAACTTTTAATAAATTATTTATATTAGGGTATTTTGGTCCAAAAAATATAATGTAGAAATGGGAGAATAAATTATGGGGTATGGGGTAAAATTTTCTCAATAGTCGTGGCAATATTTCACGAGAATTTAAGAGATTTCTTAATGCATCATATATGTTATTTACACACCACGCAAAAATATTAAAATGTCTTTCAGATTTCATAGATGTATCTCCGGACGCATCTAATACACAGACTTCATTCATTTTTTTAGTAACATCTTAATTTTGTAAATAAATTTATTTCGAAAATACATTTCCAGAAAGTCTCTAGAAATGCATTTTCAGAATCTACTAAGCAAAAAACCACTGTAGAAAAAATGAAAAAGGTCCAACAAAATTTGAGTTTCACAAAGAAAATGGATTCATATCATCATACATATATTTCTCCATGTTACTGTTACACATTGACACTAAATTGGACAAAGACGCAATAACATAATCTACACTCTTTATTGCTCATTAATATTGATACAATTAAAAACTCAAATATGGTATGAAGCATGATGTAAATCGTAACACCTCAGCATTAAACTAAAATGAATTTTATTGTCCATTAAACTGAAATTCTACTTAACACTCAAAGGGAGACTCAACAGAACATTGTACATGTATTATCGGCTTTTACAGCGAAACTAAGGAGGCTTAGGCATAAATTTTTGGAGGATGTCAAATAAAAGATATACAAGTGTTGAATGCTAGCTAACTCATATGTCTATTTTCATCCAGGATATCAAGAAATCTTATCATAGAGACTTTGGTTTTGTGAGTTTTACGGCGAAATTGAGGAGGTTTAAACATAAGTTTTTGCATTTTTTTTGGTTCAGCAGGTTCTGGAAATGCATTTTCATAAACTTTCCGAAAATGCATTTCCGGAATAAATTTATTCATAAAATTGTGACGTGACTCAAAAACGAATGAAGTATGTGTTTGTGGTGTGTCCGGAGATGCATCTTCGGAATTTGAAGGATATTTTAGTATTTTTGCATGGTGTGTAAATAACATATATGGTGCATTAAAAATTCCCAGAATTTATCCTGTCAGCCTCCAAGTTTGACTTGACAAGTCTACATATTTTCATAACAACAAAAATATCTTTGTTAAAATTTAATCAAAGACTAGCGAACGGAAAATCTTGTAGTGCAATTGAAAAATCCGGTATGAATAGAAAAATTTGGCGGTGTATTTAAAAGTTCGGTATGCATTTTTACCGGGTTTTTGAAAATAAATTTGACATACCAATTTTTTTTGATAAATTTGGTATCATTTGTAATTTTTTGGATTTAAAATAAAAATTGGTAGTTCATATTCAATAAGCAATATATATATATATATATATATATATATATATATATATATATATATATATATATATATATATATATATATATATATATATATAACACGGCCGAATTTTTCGAAAAGTGTTGTAGTTTATCAAATATTTCAAAAAAATTGGTAGTGTAAAAAAAAATTCCTGTCGAAATGAACTAACGACAGTTTTCAAAATTTCGGAAAACTACAAAATATTTTGAAAAATCTGGTATTTCTTCAATCATTTACTAGAAATCAATGCCTTTTTATCGGAAATTTTCGGTATTTCTTCGAAAAACCCGGTAAACGCAAAAAAAAAAACTAGATATATTTAGTTAAGGTATAATGATAATAGAAGGTACAGTACAACCTCACTCTGGAGTTGCACACCGGGTCCATGCTAGGGGTTGATGTTCATTGTGAAATGTCATTAAACAGTTTACTGTGTTCCACACCGATATGGTAAGGAACGTCCATAACTGTCATTCATATATGAAGCATCTCACGCGAGTGAAGGAAAATTGCGATCCAAAATGCAGCGAAAATTAAAATTTTCCTTTAGTGATCCTTATGAATGGGCATGATCAATGATAGAAACGTTTACCTCTTATGGCGATTGAAACCTTTGATGCATATCTAAGGAGTAATCACGAGCGTTGAATGGTGACAACACCTCTACTCAGTCCACGCGAACGGATTCCTTCAGTCTCAGTGATGGCTGCTATGAATGAAGGCTTTGAGTAAGAGAGAGAGAGAGAGAGAGAGAGAGAGAGAGAGAGAGAGAGAGAGAGAAAGAGAAACTCAAGGGTTCTATTTATAAAACCACTTGTGTGGGCTGCAAGCTAAACATCTCACTTAAGTGTATGTGGCCCATATCTTGTGGTATACCGAAAATCACTTAAGTGCGTGGTACCCTACCATATTTCATATTCTACTTAAGTGCACCGTACCTTACGATTTTCTACAATTCACTTAAGTGCACCGTACCTTACGGTGTTCCTTATTTACTCTATCTCTCATCAATCTGTCCTTTTGTGTGTGACCCTGTAGGTTTTCGCGACATTGACAATTATATTAAAACACGTATTTAACATAATAAATAGTGAGTGGTATCTAGCAACATGATCGGGAAAATAGCAAGTGTACTATTTTGCTTTTTATAGTAATAATGGGGAAATTCCCCGAATGTCGATCTCAAGGACTGCACGTTAATATTTAGTTTAAATTATCATTCAATTAAACAAAAGGAATTAATTTGGGTTTTTGAGTGTAAAAAGAAAATAATAAAGAAATATAAAAATAAGGGTTTATAGAGAAAAAGGAACAATGTCAGGGAAGGTGTATGATTTATCCTTGTAATTACTCTGAGTTACTATTGCATCAACAAATATTAATTACTACCAGTTCTCAAGGGTATTTTCTCCCAAGTCCTCGGTGAGAAAACCTTTAATCAATCTACCCTCATTCCTATGTCCATAGCTAATGAGTGTGAAGTTAAGCTGTATAATATCAAGAATGCTCTGGTTCATACAAGGTATCCCTAGTCCTAGGTGATATCTACTGCAGAGTAACCTGATGAAAACCTTATCACTGGCGGTCCAGTCTAGGTGATAACCATAGATCAATCTCGATTGGTCCGAAAGAGAAAGCAATAAACACATCAAAAGGTTACCGTAAAGAAAATATTATAAATGCAAATGTAAACTCAAATTCATTACAATTCTAAATCAGGGACACCCCCTAGCATTGAGGGGTTTAGCTACTCATATTGTTTAAAACCAATGCAAGATAAAAATTACACATTACAAGTGATTGGATGACTTTAATCTTCAATCGCTCCCGCTCATGAATCTCTTCAGCTCTCCAAATGCCTTGATCTCTGTAATACTTGATTGCTTCACAATACTGTGGTTTGCTGTATTCCAACATGATTTTTCCTTTGGTAGAAGACCTCTTTTTATAGTGAAAGTTCCCAGCAGCAGTTGGACAGGTCCAAAGATGTCTCCACAAAGCCCGAAGAATGAAAAGCCCGGAAATCTGGAAATATTGGGCTTGGGGCTGACACGGCCCGTGTCAGCTGACACGGGTGGCCGTGTCAGCCTACTAGTTCACCTGACACGCCTATGGCATGCTCAACATGGGGGGAGTCTCTGTCTGACATGGCCCGTGTCAGCTGACACGGGTGGCCGTGTCAAACTACTGTTTTCTTCTTCTGATTCCCTTTCCCTGACACGGCCCGTGTCAGGTGACACGGGTGGCCGTATCAGGCCTCCTGTACTGGAATTTTCTGCTCTTTTTCGTACCGGACTCTCGCACCGTCGTGTTCTGAGTCCCCCAGTTCTTCTACCTGGATCTGTCTGTCAGAAACACAGCTATCCCACGCATAAAATCAAAATAAACAAAATAAAACATAATAAAGATTAAAAATGCGTAAATGACATAACGGAAGTAAAACTACTCGAATTGTACCTTAAATGCGTGCACAGTGTGTCAAATGTCTCTGTTTTGCGTTGGATCAGTAATGAAAACTTACTATAAATGGTGACTGATCACAACACATCACTACTACCCAAGACACGAAAATGTCATGTGATATGACAAATCCTTTTTTGTGATAATACTTGTGTGTACAATTATCCTTTTTACCCTTATGTATATATTGAACACAAGGCATAGACCATGTCATCATTGTCCAGTTCAATATTGGGCCCTTAGACATTTATCCTATTATGCAGGATGGACAAATTTCATCTAGGTCACTCATGTCCCTCAACATGCTTCGTGGAGTACCGATCAACTGTCTTTATGGTCATCTAGTTACAGACAACGTTTGATCAACAATAAGGCACTCGACTCTACATCTAGGGTCCATAGTGGTTTCAGTTCAAAGGGTGGTATACACCACTATCACCATGAGAATAACTTATGACACTTTGCATAACATACTATGTAGTATTCTCATAGCGGGTCAATCCAGTATAAATATTACTCCTAATATCCATACCTATATTTAAGACTTGATAACTCCTTATCCATGATCCATGAGACGTGATCATCAGTCTATATACATAATAGTCTTAATGCTTTAATGTTATCCCACTTCACAACAAAGCTCGACTACGGATATTTTAAGAACAATGTCCTTATGTTTAATGGGATCTCATGATTAAGTCACACCTGATACATTAAACAGACTAGCTACTCTATGGACTTTATTAAACAAACATAATAAAGAAAAAACCTTTTATTATTAATAAATAATTCGATACAAGTACCAAAAGTATTGACCTCTAGGGATTACACCAATAATCTCCCACTAGCACTATAGCCAATTGGGCATACCCCTAATACCCATAGATCTAGTATGGCCATCATGCTTCTGCTACGCAAGAGGCTTTGTCAGTGGGTCAGCAATATTGCCAAGTGTAGGTACTCTACATATTTTCACATATCCTCTATCTATTATCTCTTGAATGAGATGATAACGCCTAAGTATGTGTTTGGATCATTGATGGGATCTAGGCTCCTTAGCTTGTGCGATAGCACCATTGTTATCACAATAGAGATCAATGGGATCCACAATGTTAGTAACTATGCCAAGTTTACTAATGAACTTTTTTTATACAAACAGCTTCCTTTGTTGCACTTGAGGCAACAATATACTCAGCCTCGGTTGTAGAATCAGCAACTGTATCTTGCTTTAAACTTTTCCAACTCACAGTGCCACCATTTAAGCAGAACACATAACCAAATTGCAATCTAAAGTCATCCTTATCTGTTTAGAAGCTAGCATCGGTGTATACAATTACAACAAGCTCTTCCCGACCTCCATATATCAAGAATGAGTCCTTAGTCCTTCTCAAATACTTAAGGATATTCTTGATAGCTACCCAATGAGCATCACCGAGATTAGATTGGTACATACTCGTTGCAATTAAAGCATACGAGACATCTGGTCGAGTACATAACATGGCATACATGATAGATCATATTGCAGATGCAAATGGAATCTTATTCATGTGATCCCTTTATTCCTTAGTTGAAGGGGATTGTGTTTTTGATAGACACATACCATGTTGCATAGGTATGAATCCTTTCTTGGAACCATGCATATTAAAGCATCTAATCACTTTGTCTATATATGTACTCTGACTTAGGCCAAACAGTTTTTGTGATCTATCTCTATAGATCCTGATTCCTAATATATAGGATGCTTCACCTATTTTCTTCATAGAAAATCATTTCCCCAACCAAGTCTTTACTTGTTGCAGGGTAGGGACATCGTTTCCAATGAGTAATATGTCATCTACATATAATACCAGGAAGGCGATCATGCTCCCACTAACCTTCTTGTAGACACAAGGCTCATCTTCATTCTTGATGAATCCATATTGTTTTAATGTTTCATCAAAATGAAGATTCCAGCTTCTGGAAGCTTGCTTCAATCCATAATTGATCTCTGTAACTTGCATATCTTTTGGGTTTCTTTTGGTATGTCAAATCCTTCAGGTTGGGTCATGTACACATTCTCAAGAAGATTCCCATTAAGGAAATCAGTTTTGACATCCATCTTCCATATTTCATAATCATGATATGCAGCGGTAACAAGTAAAATCTGAACAGATTTAAGCATTGCAACTGGTGAAAAGGTTTCATCATAGTTAATCTCATGAGTTTGTTTATATCCTTTTGCAACCGGTATTTCCTTGTAGGTATGTACCTTACCATCCATGTCAGTCTTATTTTTGAAGACCCACTTGCATCCTATAGGTTAACTCCTACATGAGGCTCTACCAATGTCCAAACCTGGTTTGTGTACATGGAATCCATTTCAGATTTCATGGCTTCTAGACACTTCTCAGACTCAGGATCAGTTATGGACTCTTGGTAGGTCACAGGCTCATCTTGATCCATGAGTAATACATCATCTTGATCAGTTATGAGATATCCATATCTCTCAGGCAGGTGACATATCATGCTTGACCTACGTTGGTTTTGTTCTACTTGAAAGGTTGCTCTTCCACAACTACTTGTGTTTCCTGCTCTAATTCCTCCATAGGTGTATCAATGCTTTGTGATTATTGAACTTCTTCAAGCTCTACTTTCCTCCCACTAATTCCTTTGGAAATAAAATCCATTTCTATGAAGACTCCAGTTCGAGCGACAAACACTTTGCCCTCAGAAGGATTGTAGAAGTAATACCCTCTTGTTTCTTTAGGATACCCCACAAATAAACATTTGTCAGATTTGGGCTCAAGCTTAGTTTAAATTTGTCGTTTCATATAAGCTTTGCAACCCAGCATTGACGGTGGATGGTTGACAATCGATGGTGGTGATGGAGTGATGACACTGCTGGAAAGGGAGAGAAGTGAGCTTGGCATGATGTTGGGGAAACCTTGAATCTTCTAACCTTCGAAGGTAAGCATGGATCCTTCTTGGTAAAGTGTGGCAAGTCCATCATAGTTGTTGTTGAAGGTGGTGTAGTAGTGCTCCACAAATGCCTTTGCCAACGCGTCTGGATCCATCTCTCTCTTTCTCTCTATCTCTCTACGCTACCTCTCTCTCTCTCCCCTAATTATATTGTGTTTGGAATTTGATTCTTCAATATTATTATTTTTTCCATTTTTTATTTATAGAATATTTTTTCCTTCTTTTATTAAAATTTATGTGTAATTATGGAGTAATTAACTACTATTATTTTTGTTATGGGTTGGTAATTCGCCCAAAAGCAAGAGGCTCAATTAATAGTGAAAATTTATATCCCTGCATTTAAAAAAAAATATCAACTTTGTCTTTTGTCTTTGTATAGTTTTAACTAATTTACCATTTTAAAAAAAGAAATTAATATTTATTTTGTGTTCTGGAAGATTTTACAAAAAAAAAAATGATAGACAATTTTTTAACATTTTTTATTTTGTATACCAAAAGACTTTGCAAAAGTTTTAGTAGTCAGTTTTTAATTTTAACTTTTATTTTGTGTATCAAAAGAATTTTCAAAAGAGTTCTTATAGTCAATTTTTAAATATTTTTTAACTTTTATTTTGTGTAGCTGAAGACTTTTCAAAAAAGTTTCGATAGTCAATTTTTTAATATTTTTTAACTTTTATTTTATATACTAGAAAACTTTACAAAAGAGTTATGGTAGTTATTTTTTAAATATTTTTTAACTTTTATTTTGTGTATTGGAAGACTTTGCAAAAGAGTTTCGATAGTCAAATTTTTAATATTTTTTAATTTTTATTTTGCATATCGAAAGATTTTGCGAAAGAGTTTCGGCAGTCATTTTTTAAACATTTTTTAACTTTTATTTTGTGTATCGGAAGACTTTGCAAAAGATTTTCGGTAGTCAATATTTTTATATTTTTTAATTTTCATTTTGCGTACCAGAATACTTTGCAAAAGATTTTCGATAGTCATTTTAAAAATATTTTTAACTTTTATTTTGTGTACCAGAAGACTTTATAAAAAAGTTCCGATAATTAATTTTTAGCGTACCGAAAGACTTTGCAAAAGAGTTATGGTAGTCATTTTTTAAATATTTTTAAACTTTTGTTTTGTGTCCCGAAAGACTTTGGAAAAGAGTTCTAATAGTCAATTTTTTAAATATTTTTTAATTTTTAATAAATTATTTATATGAGGGTATTTTGGTCCAAAATAATATAATATATGAGTGGGAGAATAAATGATGCGGTATGGGGTAAAATTTTCTCAATAGTCATGACAATATTTCACGAGAATTTAAGAAATTTCTTAATGAATCCTAGATGTTACATATACACCACTCGAAAATATTAAAATGTCTTTCAGATTTCAAAGATGCGTCTCGGAACGTATCCAATACACACTTCATTCGTTTTTGAGTCACACCTCAATTTTGTGAATAAATTTATTTCGGAAATGCATTTTCGAAAAGTTTCCGAAAATGCATTTCCAAAACCTGCTAAACAAAAAAAAGTAGGAAAAATGAAAAAGGTCCAACAAAATTTGAGTTTCATAAAGAAAATGGATGTCTATCATCATATATATATTTCTCTATATTACTGTTATACACTGACACTAAATTGGACAAAGACGCCATAATAGAATCTAGACTCTTTATTGCTCATTAATTTTTATCCAGTTAAAAACTCAAATATGGTATGAAGCATGATGTAAATCGTAACACCTCAGCATTCAACTAAAATGAATTTTATTATCCATTAAATTGAAATTCTACTTACCACTCAAAAGGAGACTCAACTGATTATTGTACATGTATTGTCGGCTTTTGTAGCGAAGTTGAGGAGACTTAGACATAAGTTTTTGCAGGATGTCAAATAGAAGATATACAAGTGTTGAATCCTAGCTAACTCATATGCCTATTTTTATCCATGATGTAAAGAAATATGATCATAGAAGTCTTGGTTTTTTGACTTTTACGGCAAAATTGAGGAGGTTTAAACCTAAGTTTCTGCATTTTTTTTTGGTTCAACAGGTTCTGGAAATGCATTTCTGGAATAAATTTATTCATAAAATTATGATGTAACTCAAAAATGAATGAATTATGTGTTTTGGGTGCGTCCGAAGATGCATCTTCGAAATTTAGAGGGTATTTTAGTATTTTTGCGTGGTATGTAAATAACATATATGGTGCATTAAAAAACTCCCATTATTTATACCGTCAACTTCCAAAAATTTAACCAAAAACTAGCGAACGAAAAATATGGTAATGCAATTGAAAAATCCGATATGAATAGAAAAATTCGACAATGTATTTTAAAAGTTCGGTATGCATTTTTACCGGGTCTTTTTAAAATAAATTTAGCATACCGGATTTTTTTAAAAAAATCGGTAGTTCATATTCAACAAGCAAAAAAATGTATATTTAACACTGTCGAATTTTTTGAAAAGTGTTGTAGTTTACCATATTTTTCAAAAAAATCCAATAGTGTTAAAAACAAAAATCTGCCCGTCGAAATGAACTAACGACAATATTCAAAATTTGGAATAACTATAAAATATTTCAAAAAAACTGGTATTTCTTCAAACATTTACCAGAAATTTCCGGTATTTCTTCGAAAAATTCGGTAAACGCAAAAAAAGCTAGATATATTTAGTAAATGCATAAAGATAATAGCAGCCCCGTGTGGGGGTGCTAGATCAAACTATGGGGGTGGTAGGATAAATTCTCTCATTTCACAAAGCATTGAAGGTACAATACAACCTCGCTCTAAAGTTGCACATTGGATCCATGATAAGGGTTGATGTTCATTGTGAAATGTCATTAGACGATTTACTGTGTTCCACGCCGATATGGTAAGAAACATCCACAACTGTCATTCATATATGAAGCATCTCACGCAAGACTTGAGGTATTCTCTCTCTAACCCATAACTCATTCAACTTTTCACTCTCTTACCAACTTGGACATTGGAGTACTAACCTTGCAGGTCTACCATTGCATCGCTGTACATAAGATTCCTTCCACCGCATCAAGACTTTATTCCACCACTTCACCAACCGCAAAAAAAACGTCAAATCTTCTCCAGTATCCAGATTCTCCTTGACCTTCATCATTGATTCAATTGGTACATGGTCTTCTGGAAATGCATTTAATTCACCAACATCAGACCAAAACCACTACTACAAATAATATATTTCATGACAAAACTTTCATCTCAGCCAACCAAAAACCGAGGTAAAATATCAAGGTGCGCTATATTTTATTTATTTATTAATAAATATTATATATTCCCTTAGTTTCTAAATATAACCGAGTAGAAAAATAATTCAGGACATACTTCAATTATCAGCAACATCAGTTTATGTTTTTATTTCTTTAAAAGCAATATCTTTCTTTTTCTTTTATTTATATTTTTTTATTAATGATTTATTCCTTCGGTTATAATTAATAACCGATGGATTAGATTATCATATTTTACTATAAAAATACTTGTTAATCAGATTTTACCTTAAAACTAACTTATATGTAGCCGCTTCAAAGTCTTAAGCATCATTCTTTGGAATAAATTGTAAGACAGAAAAAATCTTCAATATTCTTCAATCTTGAACAAAATATTTGTTCTGCCCTTGCAATCTATCTCATATAATGATGTTGTATTTTTATAATAATCTTCATATGTTGTCAACCAAAGAAAGCATTGAGAATTTTATTGCTTTCCTCAGTTGATAGTATTGAGAAATTTATTCATAAATGCAATCATCCATTTCTTTTTCATGTGAAAGCATTTGCAATAAAAATATTTGCTCAAGATAATGAAATCTCTCTTAGGAAGGATTGCAAGTAAATTAAACAATTTCTCTTAGTTTGAACAGATAACTTTTTAGAAATTTGAAAAGATATGTTGTACTCCAAGAATCCATTGTCAAAATCTTGATTTGTTTAAATAATTTATTTTAATATTCTGTGACAATAATGTAAATATAAAAAAAAAACTTTTTTCTCTCATTTTTGACTGAATCCGAGAAGTATATGGCGCTTGGGGTAGAACATATGTTATTATTACTTTTTTATCTAAAAAGAAACACATTTTACCTCGGTTTTAATTAATAGCCGAGGTAAAATTTAAGCGTGTTTATTCCATTTTTTCACCATCCTTAAACAAATATGTGTCGTCTATTTAATGACTATCAACACTCAAGACAGTTCCATTAGTGATCTTCAGAAACTGAAACCCTAGTTATAATAATATTCTGAGTATTAAAAATTGATAATTTAACATTTGACATGAAAATTTCAAAATTAAAAAAAAAAAAACGTTTATTTTATTTGGGAAAAGTTCTCTAGGATGAATTACAAGAGCAGAAAATTACTTGGATTCAAGGTTTGTGTTCTTCAAAATCAATATAATTGAATATTTGTTTTATTTATCTAACTTTTTATTTTATTTTATATCATACATTTGATCTTCCTCAAGATCAACGAAACGAGGATCCCCAACATATAGTATTATATATATATATATATATATATATATATATATATATATATATATATATATATATATATATATATATATATATATATATATATATATATATATATATATATATATATATATATATATATATATATATATATATATATATATCATACATTTGATCTTCCTCAAGATCAACGAAACGAGGATCCCCAACATATAGTATTATATATATATATATATATATATATATATATATATATATATATATATATATATATAGTAAACCGAGAGGAATACAGTGCTACTTTTAAAATATAAAAAAAAACTATTGATGGAGATCGAATCCATGACCATTTTAACTAAACCCTTGGTTATTCTTAAACCGTGGGGTAAAGTGGCAGCTTTTCATGACGCCCTTCGCTACCTTGCCTCTTTAATCGAGATTAAATCAACTTCGCGTCCAAGGTCACATGTGTTTTTTTTATAGTAGTGAATTAAAGGAAGATAAACATATTCCAGGGTCTTAAGACCACAAGAAGTGGATGAGACTCCTAATGTGACGCTTCCACTAGTTGTAACAGTCGTCATAGCCAATCACTTAGTATTAGGGATCCTCATCAACGACAAAAACTCACGTGACCTGATGAACCTCAAAGTCTTCATAAAGTTAATACTTTACATGAAAGATTTGAAGCCATGTGAAGGCGAGAACCTTTTAGCGTTCAACAATTCCTCTATTTGTCCATGTGGAATCATATATCTACTGGTCTCGTTCAGAGAAGGAACAAACAAGAGAACCGTGAAAGTATGCTTCCTTGTCATCCCATGCAAAAACGTCTACATCAACGTCCTAGGAAGGTTGTTTCACGCAACATTATACATGGTTGCCTCCACAATCCATTTTAAGATGAATTATCACAACAAGTCGGGTGAGTTGCTCGTTATTGCAACCGACTTACACGGGTCACGCCTTATACATAGTTGTTTAATGGTGTTTTTAGTAAACAATCACGAGTTTTAGTTCACTTGTAGGATCAAACTAAAAAATCCTTAGTTCACTTACTTTATTTCCTAGCTAATATAAGTTCTTGATTGTGGTAGTAAATTACTTTACAAAATGGGTTGAAGAAAAGGCCTTGGTTAAGATGACTACGACCAACATTTTAAATTTCTTTAAGAGAAATATCTTAGCAAGGTATGAAATATCTTAATCCATTATGACAGAAAACATGACACAAATCACATATAAAAATATGAATAGGGTGCTAGAGGATCTAAAAGTCAAGCAACACTTCACGGAAGTTGAATACCCTCATACAAACACGCAAGTAAATGTGGCAAACTGAGTTCTTTTGAGAGGGTTGAAAAGAAGGCTTAAAGAGAACTGGGAAGAAAATCTTCCACATGTTCACTAGTCTTACATAACCATATTACACTTAATAACAAGAAAAATACCTTTTTGCCTCACCTACGGAGCTAAAGTTGTTATGCTTGTTGAAACAAGAGAGCTGAGATGGAGAACAAAGTATACTCTTTCAGAAATATATGATTTGCAAGCTATCAAAGAAAAGGAAGGCATTTTGAAGAAAAGAAGAGATTTGACCTCCCTGATGAGTGCCTTTATGAAGCAAGAAACTAAAGTCAAATACAACAAGCAAGTCTAACCTCGAGATTTCTAGCTAGGAGATCTCATACTAAGACGAGTCGGTGTTGGAGGAAAGAACATCGGAGATAGGAAAATTGCGCCAACTAGGAAGGACCATACATGGTTAAGTCAAGCGCAGGTAATTGATATTACACTCTAGAGACTATGCATGGAGGACCAATCCCAAGGGCGTAGAAATTCAATCAAGCTCAAGCGATATTTTAGTTAAAATTTACTTTAGTTGTGTGAACATGAATTGAAGATGGTTATCTAATTTAATGCTATTGACATAAATAAATTTTGGATATATATTGTTCTTCTAACTATACTAAATATATAGCCCTTGGTTGCTCTAGATTCATCTAATAAGGTGTTCCAATATGTATCATCGTATCCTTCAAGCACATCAAGAAGTCTACGATAATGTAAACTAAAACTCATGGCCCTTTCAAGGTATCACATGACTCTCTCAATATCTTTTCAGGGATAATTGCTCGGTCTACTAATAAACCTGCACAATAATTTTATGGCATACCTAAGACCTCCAATGATGCTCACATACTCAATTTGTCTAACATTGTCACCAATGTTCTTAAATAGATCAACACTAAGATTGTATGGTGTGCAAGTAGGTTTACATTTAAAAAATATATTTCTTTAAGATATTCTACACATAGTGAGATTTATCCAAATATATTCTTTTCTCGGATCTAGTGATCTGGATTCCAAGAATCACACTTCCTTCTCCGAGGTCTTTCATATCAAAGTTGTTGCACAATAGTGATTTTACATCATTCACAACCTGAATGTTTGATTAGAAAAATGAGTAAGTCGTCAACATAGAGACATATGATAGTGAAAATGTTATTTTCATATTTGGAGTAAACACGTTTGTCAGTTTCATTCATTTTGTACCATCTCAATATTATTAAGTTATCAAACTTTTCACGTCATTGCTTTAATACTTGTTTTAGACCAGACAAAGACTTATCTAACTTATACGATTTTTTTTTCCCATGAATCATAACCCTTTTCGGTTGGTCCATATAGATTTCTTCTTCTAAGTCACCATTTAAAAAACATTTTTTATACATCCATTTTGTGTATTATTAGGTTATAAATAACAACAATTGAAATAAATAATCTAATGGATGTAATAAAATATGTTGTTTTAGGTTAATAAAATTTATATATAAATAACTACCTAAAAATCAGTTACTAAAATATGTTGTTTTAGGTTAATAAAATTTATATATAAATATTTATTTTTTCCATATCCATCATTACCACGGTTTCAGAATCACACACCATCATTTATCCTTCAATTTTAGCGATGTTATGTTGTGACACTCAAAATTAAAATTTTAAAGAATCATTCATACACACATTAAGAGTTCTTCAAATTAAGAATCACATTTACTCATTCAAAATCAAAATTAGAATATAATAAATAATAATAATGAATTTATTAACTTGATACACTAGACCCATATAATTAAAAGAATAAGTCTCTAGATGGATTAAGGCGAGGGAGTTGTACACGATTGGGATATGTTTGGTAATGGCGGAAATTTGAGAGATAGAAGACACCGATAGTGATGGTGGTTTTTTTTTTGGGTAATACGAGACGAGACCCGTTATGATAATGGATGCGTATTGTCAAGACCAGATAATCTTATTAATTAAATTTGATTAACATAATGAACTAATATTCTTAAATTTGTATTGTCAAGGGATTTAAAGTATTTTTTTTCTTTCTAAAAGTTAAAGAATTAAATAAAATCTAAATACAAGATACGAGACTGAAAAAAAAACTAAACTTTTCTAGTCAAAACTTACTTTTTTTAATTTATTCATAAAAATATAAAAAACTTATTCATTTGAACCTATAAATATGAAAACTACGTAAATTTTATTTTTTACTATTTTTTCTTCAAATATAAAATAGAGAAGACCTCTGAAAAAATTGATATAAATTGTTTAAAAAGAAATACAAGTGTGTAATATTTTTATTATCGCTAAAGTGTCATGTTTTAATAATAATTTAGAATAATTTGAAACTTGGTTAAAATAATTTTAAAGTTAAATAATTAAAATATGAAATTATATTATATTTTGAATATTATTAAAATAGATATGAAATGGATATAAAATAATATATTATTGTTTTTTATTTTTAAAAAACTTAGCAATAAAATGAATTTGTGACTCTTCACGCAAAAACACTATTTGTATATGTTGATTAGAAAAGTTTCTCTGATGATTAAAAAGGCCACGGTAAGTGACTTTTCTATTAGAATTAAGCTCATCCTTTTAGTTTGATATGTGTTTTCTTTTATACTGAATTTGAATTTGCATCAGACAAAGATTATCAATGTATTTAGGGATGACAATTGGACTCATCCTTAGTGATCGAGTATTTATAAAAATTATTTATAATATGTAAGATAAAAACTTGTAAAATGAATACTGACATGGACATCAGCAATTATCCACTAAAATAAGCGGGTATGAGGGCATGTACTGTTCTATATCTTAGTATTCACTATGTCTCATATCTGCATAATATATATTTTTATTTTTTATTTTTTATTTTTATATATACATGTTAATTTATCAGTTTTATTAAATACACCACTATTAAATTTGTACATGTTTTAATATAAATATTTGTTAATTTATTAACTCACCAATAATATCTTTGATTTTTTTAATGTTGTTGAAATCTTAAAATGACATGATAAGCTATATTTGATAAACTATTTTTTACTAGAAATACGGGTAACCATGTATGAGTATGAGTATTTAGATATCCATAATATACGGGTATAGATACAAACATTGGTATTCATGTGGATATGGACTCGAATATATGAATTTTTTAAACTACAAATTTAGGGATGAATATTATAGTATATTATCCAAATCCTATCATTGTCATCCCTTCAACTTTATTTAAAGTAAATAAAGTTGAAGTAAGTGCTTTAATAAATCTATATTTTTTATTAAACTTAATTCTTATTTTATTTTTATAAGGACAATTTTCCCCTTAAAAGATTAAAATATCAATTTTTTGAAAATTAGAAGTTTTTAAAACATGTGAAAAAAGAATATACATGTTCAGTATAAAATAATTTTATACTGTCAAACAACAACATGTATTCCGCCAAATTTTTAGAACTTAGAACCACAGGGTTGGTGAAAATTGAGTAATTGAGTAATTGAGAGAGAGAGAGAGAGAGAGAGAGAGAGAGAGAGAGAGAGAGAGAGAGAGAGAGAGAGAGAGAGAGTATGAATTCAGCATTCTCATTACAATGATACATCAAATGTATATACACAAAAATATTATTGATTGAGATACAAGCAACTAACTGAAAAAACAAAAAAAAACTATAATGACTATCTGTAACCTAGTTACAACTTTCTGTAACCTAGTTACATGTATTCTAAAAATAATTCTCAACACAGTGGTAACCGGTTAACAAAACATATTACATAGTTACAACTGTTCTAAAAGACAATTTTCAATGTAGTGGTAACCCGGTTACCAAATTGTAATAACAATTACAACACTTGAATTATGTGATTTTCACAAGACATCACCTTAATTCAAGTGCTCCAAGTTTCCCATGTCCATGTTCTTCTTCAACCTCTTGAACACTTCAATTGTGACTTCTTTGGTAAGCAAATCGGCCACTTAGTCTTCAATTCTACAATACCCCAATCGTAACCTTCTTTCGCTAACAATTTCTCTCAAGTAGTGAAACCTCATCTCAATATGCTTGCTCCTCCAATGTGCAATTGAGTTCTTAGAAAGGTTTATAGCAGAAACGTTATCGACCATGAGCGTTACAACGTCACCCTCTTCGCTATCCAACTCCTTCAACTGACTCATTAACCACACATCTTGGCACATACACAACGAAGCGACAATGAACTCAACATCACAAGAAGAGAGTGCTAATATCGCTTCCTTCTTTGAACACCATGATATTGGTGTTTCACCGAACAAAAAGATGTATCAAGTTGTAGACTTTCTATCATCTTTAACTTCGCACCAATTGGAATCGATAAAACTGAGCAAATTGGATTTTATGTCAATGTCCATTGCGGGAAAAAGAATTTAGTAGTCAATAGATCCTTTGACATATCTTAGAATCCTCTTGACTGCTTCCAATTGAGAAACCTTCAATCTCTCCATGAATTTACTCACAATATCGACACTGAACGCCAAATTTGGTCGCGTATTGCATAAGTAACACAAAGATCCAATCAACCTCCTATATTGAGTTAGATAAACATCTTGCTCAGCCTCATTCTTCAACAATTGGAGTCTTGGTTCATCCGGAGTAATGTCAGCATTGCAATGCTCCATTTCAAACTTTTTTAAAATCTTAAACGCATACCTTCTTTGGTGCATGAGCAGTCCCTTTTTGGACTTGTGAAATCCAAACGACTCAAGCTCCTCCTTCATAGCACAACTCCATTTTGAATCACTCAAAGCCTCCTCTGTTTTAATGGGTTCGAATTCTCCAATAAGTGAAAATGGACGAAATCACAATCATCATTGATTTTGTTATCCTGGAACATCTCACATTCTTGGAGTCTAGGAGGCAACCATTTTTGCCTTACTGATTTTCTCACATTCTCTTCAATTCGGGATTTAACGGGGGTTGCCTATGCCTTAACAAGGATTGCAGGGACTGTTTTCTCATTGATGTAATCAGCTATAACTTTTTGGTAACCGGGCACAGGGTGCAGCAACAACTTGATTTAGTCAAAAACAACGTCTCGAATGACCACGATTCTTCTGTTCGTTGTAACGTACAACTTGTAACCATCGGTAGAGTGATACCCTACAAGTATCATTTTCTCTCCCTTGTCATCTAGCTTCTTTTTAAGTTGATCAAGCACATGTAAATACCTCATCGAGCTAAACACTCTTAAACGACTCATGTTCGGTTTGAATCTGGACCAAGCTTCTTCCGGTGTTATCTTCTCAAACTTCTTTGTTGGACACTTATTCAACAAATATGCAGATGTGGACACTGCTTCTCCCCATAGCTTTTTCGACAAGTTCTTCCCCTTCAACATGCTTCTCACCATGTTCATAATCGGTCGATTCTTTCTTTTGGTACCTTGATTCTTCTGTTCGTTGTAACGTACAACTTGTAACCATCGGTAGAGTGATACCCTACAAGTATCATTTTCTCTCCCTTGTCATCTAGCTTCTTTCTAAGTTGATCAAGCACATGTAAATACCTCATCGAGCTAAACACTCTTAAACGACTCATGTTTGGTTTGAATCTGGACCGAGCTTCTTCCGGTGTTATCTTCTCAAACTTCTTCGTTGGACACTTATTGAACAAATATACAGATGTGGACACTATTTCTCCCCATAACTTTTTCGACAAGTTCTTCCCCTTCAACATGCTTCTCACCATGTTCATAATCGATCGATTCTTCTTTTGGTACCACCGCTTTACTGTGGTGTATAGGGTGGTACTACCTCATGTATTATGCCATCTTTATCACAAAACTCCTAAAGTCATTTGAAACATATTCTCATCCACCATACATTTTGAGAACTTTGAGCTTGTGACCACTTTACCTTTTAACCATGGACTTGAGCTTCTTAAACAATTTGAATACCTCATCATTTCTCTTGATTAGGTATGTCCATAGCTTTCTACTATGATCATCGATGAATGTGACAAAATATCTATTGCCACCAACAAAATCAACTTGTATCCATCCACACACATTTGGATACACCACCTCAAGGTGACACTTGGTTCTATAACATGCATCCTTTCTGAATTTTCCCTTATGTTGCTTCGCATGCACACACTCATCACAAATTGCAGTCGGTATGTTGATCAATAAAAACCCGTCACCATTATACTCTCTTGCAAAGCATTGAGATCTTGGAAATTGAGATGCCCAAGCCTATAATGTCATATCCACTCTTCTCGACTAGCCACTATAGCGAGACATTTATGCTCATAAACCTTCAAATCAACCTTGAAATGTTTATTGGGAGCCATAAGAGCCTTCAGGACCAAAATCTCATTTGCATCCATTACACGTAACACCTTGTGTAACACCCCCCAAACTTCTACTACTCAAATACAACATACAATTGCACAATCAGAGTAAATTAAAGCATGCATACACGAGGGCATCACATTTACTTCTGCCAGAAATAACACATGCCATGGTCACATACAAGTAACACGGATTATAAATCAAAACCAAATAGCCAACATGTAAACTCACACAGCGGAATAACATCTCTCTTCATAAATGGTTAATAGTGATGATTCCCATAAATCATCTACCACAAAATATCGTTTTGGGCTCTAAGGCCACTCAACATCAAAACCAACATATCCAAATAACAAGATAAAAGAGAACACAACAATATCTCTCAACATCAAAACAAATACAAATAATCCCATAAACCCAAGTGTTACATGACCAGAGCACTATAGACTACCCAGTCAAAACACAACAAGAACTAGCCTCCAAATCTAATCCTTGTGTGAAGCATCACTATCTCCGATACCTGAGCGATGTCGCGATAGAACATCATTCCAACAGAAGGGTGAGAATTCAAATTATTATAGAAAAACATAATAATATGAAATGTATAATAAACATACATATATTATTAGATTTCGTCACGCTTCATACAAACATGCATCATATCATCTTATTAAAGAATCACATGTTTATCATCATACAACATGGCTCAACAATCCACAAGTATTCATTTATAAATACTAAACTATGTACAAAAGTCATATTTCACAACATATCGATTTCATGTACATATTATCATCCATCATCATTTACAAATCATCATCAAATATGTATACAACTTTCACATGATTCCATAATGTATACAAGTCACCATTTCATCACATATATCATAAATATGCACACATATCACATCAACAACACATCAACAGTTCATATAAAATGGATCACCTAAAATCCACGTATATGCATATCTACCAAAATCATATCCACACAATCATATCACATAATCACACAAACAACAATTCACACTGACACGTGTGACTCAATGTGTAACTCAATGTGATATGCATGTGGATCCCATTCGTTATCATTTCCGGCTTGCCGAACGTCTCTCAAATAGACTATATAACCACCTCTAAAGCTCGATTCGGCCTTAAGCTTTCAAACCCCATTCGGTATTAGGTTTGAGACAAGCAAATAATTTACGCGAGATTACCCAACATTGCCTCTTTCATAGACTCATGCTAGTGTAAGTGTGCAACAACAACAAGACTCATGCAATTAAGACGATCGCAACCCCTTAATCATACATAAGCATACCACATCCAACATTTGCACAACATACACCTAACACAGCTTCAATCCCAAACAATACATCAAATAGCATTCATCATCTCATCACAACACAATAACATAAAGCAAACAAGTCAATTCATGTTATTCATCAAATTCACCAATTCACATCATCACATACATAATTTCAAGTATTATGTTTCTTCACAAAATCCATCTAAAACCATCCAATACATGCCAAACAATAGAAGACATGTCATTCACATTCACCACACATACAACATACATCCACAGTAGGATTCTTTTGATAAAATATTAATCTACTGTTATCAAAATGAATATCACGTTATTGATAATATTCTTAGCTTCGTAACGATCCAAACGACACCTCAAATGGAGTTACGGTTCAAAAGTTATTGAATTTACAAGTTTTTCAAAATGCTGTCAAAACCTGAAAATTTGCTGTTGCGAAAATGCTGTCAAAAACTAGAAAAACTGTTGTTGCGAAAATGCTACTGTCCACCACAAATTTTCATCATAAAACCACATTAATCCATCATTTTTCATGAAATAAATAGTTATGCAACCTATATATATATATATATCATATAGCAACTATTAGAATCATAGAAACAAGATTCTAAGCTCTACTAATTTTCACCAAAATCCCAAATCAACTATTTTCAAGTGAAACTCAAACATGCAACTATACACCAAATCATGTTCTATACACATACCCATTCATGGAATTCAATATAGAAACATCATAGCATAACATAAACATCAATTTCATGGATTAAAACATAAACACATGTTAGGGTTTCTCAAAATCAAAATCCTCAAATCCTAAGTTCATGATATTTAACCCACATACATTACATACATTATGTTTACCCGTAACCACTTGAAATTCCACCCTTACCTTAGTATAGATGAACTCTCTAGGTCTTTCTTCTTCTAGTTTCCTCTTCTCTTATTTCTCTTCTCTTCTCTTCTATTCTCTCTTCTTCTCTTGTTTTACAAAACTAACTCTAATCTCTATAACCCTTACTATCTTTTTAACTCATAATGGACTTAACCCACTTATCCACCCATTCTAATTAATTAGGCCCATTACTAGACAATTTCTATTTCTACTCATAAAATTCAATTATTCAAATAACACATATATTCAAATAATTCAAATAATCACCAGAACACATATTTAATTAATTATCACATCAAATAATGATTAATTAAAATAAACACCTAATAAATAAATACGAAAATTAAATCGGGGTGTTACACCTTGTTCTCCATGTGAATCTTGTAACCCTTCTCAAGTAATTTGTCAATAATTAGAAGGTTCACTTAATTCTAGCAATATATAACACATCCTTTATAAAAGAATGTCTATCATCCCTTATCTCGATCGATACATCTCTGATCCCTTCCGTCGTTAGAGTGGTATCATCCGCGAACTTCACTTTGTTCTTCATGGCACGATTGATTGTAACAAATCAATCTTTCCTCCCCGTCATATGTGTTGAACATCCGGAGTCCAAATAACATTGATAGTTGCACCGTACAATTCTTTCAAAGTCACCATTGCATTTTCTTCAGCATGTAATCGGTTACATCATTTACGCAACCGATTACAACATGGTTCTGCAGCGTTTTCAAATTGCTGTTGCTGTCCCGCAGCCTGATGCTGCTGTATTCCCCTCTGTGATCATGACCAAGATTGTGTTCTCATCATCAAACTCTTGCCTTGCAACTCTAGCTTCTTTTTTAGGGTTTTTTTGTTGGAATTGCACTCTTGCAAAGTGGCTAAGATTTTGGCAATTAATGCACTGCACGTTGCTCTTGTCAATCATTCTTCTTCCACCTTTACCTCTTAGATTGCCTCTTCTAGTGCTGTTTGAAACATCCCTACTACCAATGCTTTCATCCTTTTGGAATGTTATTTTTAGAACTTTACTCTCTTCCACCAAAATTCTGAAAAATTCTCTTTATCTTTGCTCATGAGACACTTTATGTCCGCCTTCTTGTCTCTCTCAATGAAACGGACTTGCAAAGAAATCTCTGCCTTTTCCTTATCAACATTTCTTTTCTCCATTCTCTGCTCATGTGCTTCAAGAGAACTTTGTAACTCCACTTTCCTCATCGTCGCAAGATCATTCCATTTCTTGAATCTTGCCGTCAAAGAATGCCAGATTTTTGCGCCACATACTGCTCCACGTGCTTTTACTTGGTTCAGCAACCAAGTAATTCTCGTTGTGAAATTGTTGATGATCTCCTTCTCCTCCATTTGAATCAATTCAAGTTGATGTTTGTGAATTTATAACCTCACAATCTTCGCCTTGTCATCCCCTGCGTATTCTTTCTCCAAAATTTCTCATGCTTGCTTCGATGATTCATAATCACCAACTTTCTGAAAATCATCCGTATCAACGCATTGATGGATTAAAAACAACGTCTGAAATCTTTCTTCTTTTCTTCCTTATGCAATGATGGTTGTGTGTTTGTGTGTGAGAGTGTTAAATTAGGCACTTTTTAAGAACAGAATGAAGGCGAAAGTGTTAAATTAGCTTTAGTTTTTTAATCATATATGTACATACATAGACTAGACAACTTTACATGTAACATACATACACAAGATGAGACACTGACTAACTTTCCATGGAAGAATCATCAATGGGTTTTCCAAATCCTACTTTGTACACTCCTTGTCACTAAAACAATATCTAAAGTTCTTGTTCTGTTCTTCATTTCTACATTCCCTTCCCTTTTCTGTCATGATGAATGATAGATAACATTCTTCATAGATAGAAACAACATAACATTTCTGTATCTTCTTTTTATGATGCCGGAAAAAACCGACAAACTTCTCTATAAAGCTGTTCAGCTTCAAATGGTTTTGAAACATATCCATCCATTCCACACCTTAAGCATTCCTCATGTGTTGCTTGAATCACATCTGCAGTCATTGCTAATATCGGCACATGCCACTTTATAGATACTTCCATGTTCTCATTATGTTCCATCTCTCTGATTCTCTTTGTAGCTTCAAAACTGTCGAAAAATATTAGTATATGTTAGTAGTTAGTACATAAATTGTGATATTTTTGTGGCAACAAGTTAGAGTTGGGAGGAAAATTATTCATACCCGTCCATTTCTGGCATTTGAATGTCCATGAAACAAGCGTCGAACTGATGAGGTGGCTTCAGCGAAGAGATAGCGTCTTTTCCACTGCTAACACAGACCACTTCTGCTCCATACTTTTTCAAAGCACCGGCTGCTACTGCGCGGTTCACGCCGTTGTCATCGACAATTAGAATTTTCCTCCCAAGAAGAAGATGGCTAAGAGACAAATTGTGAAGGTCTCTATTTAGAGTTCTCTTGTCCCTGACATTCATCGCTCGCTGTAGTGACGCAGCGAGCATGCTTGCTCTAAGAGGCTTTGTAATGATAGTAGGATTATCAACATCTGAGGTTACACTGCTAGTTTTAGAAGAGGTGCTATTACTAGAATTAACAAGAATGAATAGCTTTGGAAGAAAACCGAGATCGATTTTCCTTGTGCTACTGAGAAAATGAGATGACATGCTTGAATCTCTACACCAAACTTCTTGAGCAATCAAGACCATGTTGATAACTGAATTCCCTTTGTTTATGGTTGACAAACCTTGGTTCAAATCCGAAACCGTTTCAACGTGAATGCCGAGGCGTTGGATGTGATATCGTGACACTTTTGCTCTGATAGGCCTTGGATCAATGACCAACGCATTCATACCTTCGAATTCTGAAGATGCAGGTTGAGATTGGTTATTGATCTGCGGTGTTTTACTCTCGTTGGAACTAAGGAGTCCATTGGTGAATACAGCGGTAAAAGTGAAAGTGGAACCGGTTTTTGGTTCACTTGCAAATCCAATTTCACCATTCATGAGGCCAACCAAACACTTGCTAATGCTCAGTCCAATACCAGTTCCTCCGTGTTTTCGGGAGATGGACGAGCCTGCTTGCATGAATGGAGTGAAGATGAGGGGTTGAGATTCTCTAGGAATACCATCACCTGTATCTTCAACAGATACAATCAAATTGATGAGATCAGTAGAGGTGGAAGAGAAAGAACCAAGTGGCCCCTCTTGACTGAAGGCCTTGAATCCTTTCCAACTCAAGCAACTATTCGCAACGGGGAAACCACTCAAAGTGTTTTCTGGATTCGATTCATTGTCAACCTCGATTGAATGAACAATCTCTTCGACAAGATGAATGGTCACAAAAATATGTCCTTTGTCAGTGAACTGCAATACAGTTATAGAATCAGTTATATGCAATAAGTGTTTGAATAAGTTGTTTATCCAAATAGAGTCTAAGTAACATGCATGACTAATAAATTTCTTTCTCACTTAAACTCACCTTAATTGAGTTTCCCATTAGATTAGTAATGATTTGGCGAAACCTTCCCGGGTCGCCTATTAGTAGTTTAGGAACATGATCTGAAACATAAGCTGCCAACTGCGATTTTCAAACAATTAAATCAAAAATAGAAATGAGCTATAATTAGATAATATATGTTTTCAAATTTTCATAATGATCGAATCGAAGTGTGTCACTAAACAAGAGATACATTACCTCAACTCCTTTTCCTTGGGACTTATCAGAAAATAGCGACAATACATCGTCCAAAATCGAGCGTATGTCAAAAAGCACTGCCTCAAGTTCAAGCTTACCAAATTCAATCTTTGCCTGATCCAAAACCTCATTTATAAGTGACACCAGAGCTTTTCCACTTTCCTGTGCTGTTCTGACATATTCCTGTTGAGTTACATCTAAGTCTGTGTCCATAAGCATATGCATCATCCCTGAAAATACAATAGTATAGAACAAAGTTATGGCTTATTGCGCTCTTGAGTATCATAAACTGTATACGAAACGATAGGCATTAGACAACTCACCTAAAACACCATTCATCGGTGTTCTGATTTCATGCGAGACAGTGGCAAGAAACTGCAGTTATAAAATTATAATTGATCAACTCCATGTGATGATTAGTGCAGGTTAAGCCAATTTTATATATAGAAACCTGGGATTTTGCTACATCGGCTGCTTCTGCGCGTTTTGTAAGCTCCATCATCTCTCGGCAATCCTCTTCTACCGTTGCAATTCGATTCACGGTGGCATGGAAAATATGTCCAACAAGGAGAGCAATAACAAGAATTCCAATTGAAGTAGTTATTGCAACCCAAGGCCATGGTGGTTTCTGTTTGAACCTATATCATATAACAACATTACATGATATCACCTTGAATTTAATAGCACATCTTCTACTGTTTTCATTCATTTCTTACAAACTATTCAGCATTATCACAATTACCTGCAATGCATCTCATGTTTCCTGAAAGGGTCTCCAAAGTTAAGAGTGCTGACATGATTGAACACATCCCTTGATACATTTGAGCCATACATGGCAATTGGATGTGTATGATTTGTAGTGTCATACACATTAACAATCACACTTTGCTTGCTAGCAAGTTGCTCAAGTAATTTCTCGACTAATGATTCGACATCGAATACCCCTCCAAGATACCTGTTTAGGAATAAAGTAATTTCTCGACTAATGACTCTGGTCTTATTTATAAGAAAGTTTACTTTTCAGATACATTAAATAAGTAATGTATCTGGAAAATATATAGACCAGATGCATTGGTTATTCAAAATACGTGCATACCCATTAGTTGCTTGAATCCTTTCATTTGGAGTTGCATTTGATGGAAGATATCTCTTGTAGACAGCAAATGTTAGAATAACACCTAGACGATTCGATTTGAGAAGCCTGAAGGGTGCGGTTAAAACCCCTTTGCCTGATTCTCTTGCGCGCAACACGTTATCACGGTCTTCCTGTTGATTATTAACAAGTGAATATAACAAATGTGTAATTCTTTAAAGAAAGTTTTATCTTCATCATCGAAACCTACCTTTCCAGAAAGCATGTCAACAGAAATAACATGTGAGATTGTATCTTGTGCAAATATGACAGGAGCGTATTCTTCTTGAATAGGAGATGGCTCCAATGCTTCTGTATCATAATCATCCTTATGAACTGGATTCTGCTCCAGAGTGTCCATTCTCTTGATAATCCAACCTTGTTGCTTCTCAAATTGTTCCCTCTCATAATGAAGCACTCTTACCGCATATGCGACACCACTTGTTAGAGGCCTCTCAAATGCTGTTCTTTCTGTATAGCTAGCAAAAGTCCTCTGCGTAATTTACGAGTTAGATTCATATACAAGCAATTAAGGTTATAATTGCAAGAGTATGAAGCACCGGCACAACACATACACCAGACACGACACTGACACGTCAACACTACTAGTACTAATAGCCTAAGAAAATGAATTGACAGTGACCATGTATCAGACACTGAACACGTCTTTTATCAGAAGATTACATACTAGATATATTGAAAATAGGTACCTGATCAATGGCTGAGGGAGTCTTGGCATGATGAAAAGTTGAGATCAAAATAGACATAGCTTGAATGTGGTTCATACTAACATTAAACTGATCCTGAACAATCCTAGCCCTTTCATCACACATACTTGCAAGAGTTTCTTTCCTCTTGACACTAGCTTGTAAACTCATAAAGCAAAAGATCCACAAAGACACTACAGTCCAACCCAATACCCATGTCAATAAAAGCTTCCTCCATAACTCTCTCTTCACTCTCTTTGACCCAATATACTGATAATACTGTTGATTGATTTTGTAACCATTCCCTGAAATCTTCTCCCACCATTTCAGCCACATCTTAATATCCCTCACTCCACTGTTAATTACTAAAAATGTTGTGAAAAAACAACTACACAAAATCTTTCAATTTCTACTACTAAGCAAGTTAAAGTGAAAATTGAAAAAGAAAATACAAATTGATAAGATTCCGAGTTTCTAATTCTAAACAAGAAATTGATACTTGTCAGTAGCAGGTACCAAAAGGAGAGGCCAATAGTAAACCTACAAAAGATTCGAATTTTATCATCATTCCACACAGAAACTCTAGCTTTCACTGCAGGGTCATATTCTATTCTATATACTCTACCAAACAAGAACAACAGAAGAAGCACGTGACTGTTCAATGTTTGACTCTTCTTCTAATAGAATCTAAACGACACACTGTAAAAATATAAACAGAATGAGTTCATGAAACTAAGATGAAAGAATTTGTCAAAGAAAGAGATAAATATCAGTGTTTGTCCAATTGAAAAACCATAGTATATATTATTTTATAACAAAACAATGATTGACATGAAATATTTGATTATATTATTATATATATTTGTAGCATGGTACAGTTAATAATGTGTAGAAAAGAAAGTTATGGTTCCACTGAGGAGAAACTCACAACTTTTGTTTACTTTGTGTTCACAATTTCACATCCCTATCTATATGTCGAATTCAGTAGACAAGTTCTTCACGCATACTTCTTACTTAGCATAGTTGTGTGCGTACGTGTGTTTGTTTGTTTGTTTTGCTGTTTTTTTTATTGCCCAAAGTGCCCTTGCATGGAACCAAATTTTCAAGAATAAGCATCATCACTTTACCAAAAGAGTATGCAATGCATTATGAGAAATTCTCGACTCAAGGTGTTATTTTCTTTTCTTTATGAGATGGTCACTGTGACACTGTTGAACTTTACACTGTATTCAGACACAACTTTGATACCTAATAACTGTTTGATTAACAGTTTGATTAGTTTAATCCGCATATTAAGTTTAATTGATCCAACACATTGGAAAAAAGAGAGAATTTAGGTAATTGTCTTTACTTTATACTAATTGGAATTCGAACATGTTCTCTTTTCCATTAGTTATAACTTTCCAGCCAAGCAAATGGAAGGATATATATATATATATATATATATATATATATATATATATATATATATATATATATATATATATATATATATATATATATATATATATATATATAATATATATATATATATATATATATATATATATATATATATATATATATATATATATATATATATATATATATATATATATATATATATATATATATATATATATATATATATATATATATATATATATATATATATATATATATATATATATATATATATATATACACGGTTGAAAATCACTTTATTGTTAAATATGGGTCAGTTTATTTTGGCTTTTTTTAAAAATGATTTTTATAGTGTTACATATTTTAGTGTAAAAAAAATTTACAAAGAAACTTTTCATAAAAGTTTCAAATGAAAATTTGGTTTGAATAGTTATTCTTAAAATGTTATTTTAGGTATTTCATCATTTTATCGAAACTTTTTTTGGATATCAAATTTTTAAAAAATCACTTAATTTTGAAACTATTTCAAATAGTTTTTCATAAAAATCATTTTTAAGATACAAATTTTTGAAAAAATTGTAATTTTAACTATATTTTGATCTTCAATAATGTATATTTATGTTATAGAAGAGACAATTCAATCTTTTAATTTATAAAAAACAAATTTAAAAAAACTTATAATATTTTGAAAAACATTTTTGTAGGATCCATTTTCAAAAATAGAAAGAAAAAATCCATTTTTTTAAAGTTAAAACAAACTGGCTCATATTAATCCCAAAAATGAATGTTTCTATTATTTTATTTCTTTTTGTTTGAGTACCGGTACATCTTCATGAAGAGATGATATCATCTTCATTTCATTTTTATATATTTGTTTTGAAAGACCAAAATCATTTCATTTTCATATTTTTTTTTATTTTTTTATTTTACTATCCTCAAAATTTTTTACAATAGAAACAAAATTTCTTTTTAAAAAATAGTGTAGTTTATTTTTCGTCATTTATTAAAATGGACAATTTAAGATCAATTATGACATTAAGTCAGTTCTCTTGAATCTTCATTGTTTTTTATTTATTTAAATAAGTGATATGTATATATAAAGTTTTTTTTTCATTTTGCTGTTTTATTCTCATTTTTGTATGATTTTAATTTTTTTTCCGTCTTATTGCGGTGGTTTATAGAATTTAAATTAATATATCATCTTTAAATCATCGAGTGCATATTTAATTAATTATTTTAGAGTTTTAAATTAATTATATATTAGTTATATTTTAAATTTAATATATAAGGTGACATTTAGTTTATTGTATTACTAAATGAAGAGATGTTTACTTGAAAAGGAAGTGATTTGTTTAATTGAATAAGAAGTTAACTCATATCTCGTAAGAATATGAGTGTATTAATTTATTTTATGCAATATCAATTATAAATTTAGTCATCCTATCATTTTATTTCTTCTTTTATTAGATTCTAATATGCTTCTCAATGTTATTATTTTTTATATGAAAATGAAAAAAATCCCCACCAATAGGAACTTTAAAAATGCCTTGAAGAGACATAGCATCTAACTCTAGACACCAAAGTAATAAAAGTCAAAAAATTCACAACCTATGTCGAATGTAAATTCAACAATAGACTGTCATAGTACTAGATAACTATAGTCATAACAAACACCTCTAACCTAGGAGTGAAATCCGGGGAGATATGTTTACCTCATAGGAGGCAACAAGAAGCAAAAGTTTGACAAAACACTAGGTGGTGGGCGTAAATTGGTAAGGAGCTAAGGGGCAAGATTGTAATATGTGATGATGAAACAGGTGAAGGGACAAAGTAGTTGGGGAGCCTCCAAATAAGGAAAGAAAATGCTATTTGAGTGGAAAGCAGGGCAACAATGGGTGGCCCTTTAATCAAGAGGTGGCCACGTAGTGATTTGGACATCATGAAATTGATTGTTGCATGTTAAAATTTGAAGCAATTTTATTCTTTTTAAAGTTTAATGTTTGTGTTTAAATTGGCAAGTTATATAGTGGACAAGACCCTATTTGATAAGCACCAACTCTAAGGGAAGATTAAAGAGTTTAAAAGTTAAAAGTAGACGGGATTAATTGATTAGGATCATTTTTAACTTTTTATATACATAAAATGAGAGTCCACTATTCAAAACAACATTAGAACCTTATTGACATCCATTACTAGAATAAGTTTTTGTTGCCACACATAAAAGTTTAAAATAGGACTAACACCCTTCAGTAGATAGATATGCATGCGTCACATAACTACAACCGTATAAGTGTACATCATTTAGATTTTACCTGTGTTCAAATCAACTTACCTAAATTAGTTTAACAATATCTGATTCTTGTTACTTTACTCCATATCAATTTCTCTTACAGGACTCTGATTCATTCAAGGTTTCTACTGACGCGAGATCTCGACCAATAACAAAATAACACCATTAAGGAACTTCAAGTCATTAACGAGACATTGCTTCCAAGGAACCTTAAGTAACCTAGAGCTTAACTGTGAGTGTCCAATACAACCCACAAAGTCACACACAACAACTTCACACACATCTGGAGATAACATTGCATTTCCCATCCAAAAATCATTCATTCATCTCAATCGGCATGTTCCATCTTCCATAATCTTAGCTCATGCTCTCAATAATACTCGGTCTGGATTACATGTTTAACTTTAGTAATACCTGATTCACGTTCCTTCCCGAAAGTATAACTCATGAATCTTATCAATAGGGTAAAGTATCATTGCACACGTTTGTTACCACTCTCATGAGGTCTACATCTAAGGCCATGAATCCAAGAGAAATAACCCATACCATACAATGATTAGCCACTTCCACCTTACTAACACACATGCAAAAATACTAAACTGATTTCTGCAAGATCACCACTTAGTAAGTCTCTTCCAACTTCACTCCTTATGGTTCTCATTAGCCATAATAGTGATACACCCAAGACTTACTCACACTGAGTATGGTTCACTAGGTTATTTATCAAATCGTCTAAGTTCTTTGACATCTCTATAGATAATCAACTAGGAAATACACCTTCAACATTCCAATTTCAAAACTATCAATCTATCTTGCAATAACTTGTAACTCATCCCTTACCTCGTACATATACCATGCCACAGAAAACTAAAATTCAGTATTCACTTAGCTCAAACAAGGTGTGAATATTATATTTCGTGATCAGCCAACCCAAACACTACTTAGGAAGATAAATAACAATCGGACTTCCAATAAGTCACTCCTACTCTTGTAACTCAAACAAGATGTACTTAAGAGGGACCTTAACTTTACCATGCACTTATGACTGGAATTCTCCTCCAAAGCAATACCCGTTACACACTTCATCATACCGGGGTTACTTATCTAGATGACTTGCTACAGACAAATCATCATCGTCTCCTCATAAGTTCATACGACACAGTCTGTCTAATGTTTTATACCTAGTCCTCGTACTCAATCTTGGATTGTCTTCTGTTGTTTACCACATAATTAACTCCTCAGAATACCAGGCTCACTACTCAACAAAGAGTGTGTTACTTCATCCATCTCAAGACAGGGAATCACGTGCGCACACTGGTGACCATAATGTTAATATCACATACTTCTCTTAATACAAAGGTTTAACTTCCTCCATTCCACTTCACATTCCTAAAGTGTTCATATGTGAACAATCATTAATGACATGCCCCTATCTTAGTCTCAACAAAATCTTAATGACTCCATGGTCTCTTTATCTGAAATACATTCCATTATGATAGTTGTATTGTAACCTTCACACTACTTCCAAACTCTGCATTCACGTCTCTTCTACGGTAATTCTCTTAACTTCATTATAGGACCCTTCTACTAGAATTCCTCGAATCCAATTAACTTGCCCCTTTTTCCTCAATACAATCTCCTTCAACCAATCTAACTAGAGCTTATGATGTTACATAATGCCTATCCTCTCTCCGATATATATCTCTTTCAGCTGATCCTTGGGCCACTCAACATTTCCATCACGTCTCCTTACTAACACTGAATCTCTAACGAACTATCCTGAACCCGATCTCCCTTCTAAGAGTGGATATACTTGATTTATCTCTTACCCTTCGTATGGTACCTACATGTTCCAGTTGAAATACGCAGTCATATCCCTGAGCCTCCCCTTATACTTCACCACTACCTTAAACCCTTAACAAAACTGAACGACAACATCTCTCGAGCCTTCAACCACTTGGAAGGTACCAAATGTATCATATTCCCTAAAATACTTCGTTCTACCAAGATGCTTTTGTGACCTTAGAAACTGAAACATTGATGCATTTCCTCACCTCCAAGCCTTATGTCACACATGCAACCAAATCGTCCTTTCTCCTTCACTGTATGGAGTTACTTATAATACTTATCCCGCACGAGTGGATCGATCTTGTTCTACTAGCAGATTCACATATTTCTTAAAACTCTATTAATTCATCCGATATGAATCCTCAACTTCCCTGCTCCATTAACACTACAGGATTTCTTGAACCATACACTACTCTTCCATTCCACATTACCTAAATCACAACTCCTACTGAAACTTCAACTGAGCTAACTAGTTCTCCTTACTTTCTAACTCTTGGCTTTAGCCTACCCTCAAAGCACAAGTTCCACCAACACTTTGGAGTCCTCATGGTCGCTCAATCTTGATCCTACCTACCACGCACATAGAATTAGGTTGATCAGGCATAACATTACATACAGTGATATTAAGAACCGACCAGCTCTGATACCAACTATAACAACCTGTATAATATATATCTAGAATAATATCATACAAGTGTTATTATTTGGTACTGACACAATCATAAGTGCCAATTGGCATCATTTACATACTTGACCAATATACAAAAAAATACAACATATGGTACAAGATATGGAAAATTCCAAAATAAAATAAAAATCTAAGATCTAAGTACAATATTTGTCATTGTACACGATACACAGTGGAAGATCTCAATAAACTGCATCCCTTGAAACATCAACGCACAACTCTTTTGTATAATGTAACCTGCAACAAAACGTGAAAAGCGACAACAATGATGGGGTGAGATAATAATCTCAGTGAGTCCCCATATCCTATGGGTCCACTCGGCTCTACAGGGTTTCTACCTGATTTCTAATTCAAGTATTCACCTTCCATTACTTGTGCATCACTCACACCTTGTAATTAGGACTTGAGCAACTAAGGGATGATTTTAATGTATGGAAACATGTCATTTGAGTGCACCCATTCAATAAATCACTATTCGGATTCACGAAACATCGATCCTCAATCGGACCTACGTCTAGGCCAAGGCTTGGTTCACGCATGCCCGTATGATTCGACTTTCGTGGTGGATATCAGGTTCCCTTATGGGACTCGAACCCACTTTAAGAACCATCACTCGTATGGTACTCGAACCCACTTTGAGTATCTTTCACCGTATAGGCTTCTAACCCACTTAGGTGTCCACCTTTCCCCCATGTCCGCCATGGTGGGGACTCAAACCCAATTGAGGCACGAATCATTGATGCCACATCCCCACTTACTGCTTTACATAATCCTCTCAAATGGTATGGGCATAATTCAAGGAAAACATCCGAATATGCGATTAATTCTCATATACCCGTGATTGCTCTCATCAATCACTATGTGATCCTTGTCACCAATTCTCATGATATCATATCAAATCTCATGGCATCATAACATGATCAATTCATTACATATAATCACACATGTTCCATACAAAGCATGTTCATTCATTCACGTGACTACTTGTCCGTTGTACACACCACAGTACAATCATGTCCAAGCATCCCTATCTAAACCATTTCATGACCTAAGTTATTCTTTCTAAGTCATTACCTAGGTTACCTCACTCATCATCATAATTTTTACTGAATCATCATGTTATCAACACAATAAAAAATTTATAACATTTATTTCATAGTATGTTTCATGGTATACATTATCAAACATTCAACCAATTTATAACATATACATTATCATATCACAATATCATCCATGAACACACACATAACACAACATGCCTTAATAACTCTAGGCAACTCATGATTTCCTTCTCATCACTTGATGAGGCATTGCATTTTTGTTCCAAAGATTCCAACCTCATAATAATCTTAGGTACGATTCCCGTTTTATGGTGGAAATGGAGAATCAACTAATATCATACTCATGAAGCATCCTCCATGATCAACTTAACCTAATTTGTTCTTAGGTTATATCTCATTCTAATCATTTAATCTACTTAATTAATATTAATTCAATGTATCTAATCATGGTAAAAGTTAGAATACAAGTAGAATACATTTGCACAAGTATTCAATAATAATAGCCTTAGACTAGTGGTAAGGCACTTGCTCCATGGCAAGGAGGTCCCAGGTTTGACCCCCCGGTGGTGGTAAAATTCCATTTTTTTTCAAAGAAATAAGTTTATAGGTCAACCTATCAAGGCAATGTGCGACCTATATAAGGTGACACGAAGGTCAGAGGCTATAGGAGGAAAAGTGCTATAGGTCAACCTTAAGTGATATTTTTATCTTCTAATATCAATTGACCAATTATTAATTGACAATATTTAAAGCACTTAAGCGTATATGGGATATATGGGATATATATATATATATATATATATATATATATATATATATATATATATATATATATATATATATATATATATATATATATATATATATATATATATATATAAAAGTGAGGATCAACTTACTCAAAGAGCAAGTTCTTTTAGCTTACTCCAAATCATAGTCTTTAAATTGAATCTAATCTAATAATTAATTAAGTAAAAAAGTTAATTTAATCATTAGATACCATGTTGGAACAAAAAACTTACTCTTGGGGTGATACCATGTTGTAACACCCTGGATTTTCATCCAAGACATGACTCAGAACTTATTATTAATACTTGTATAAACAAGAATAAATGTTTTGAACATTAATAAACTTGATGACAATTCAAAATCATAAGCACAAAATCGTTGCATTTCCAATTCATTCGAAGGAAAACAAATAAATAACTTAAAACATAATGCTATCAACTTATAAACTACTGAAATCCTATTATTTTGAAAACTCATTCTTCCCCACGATCACACATCATGCAGACATCAATCACTTTGAAACTCCACATTTATATCTAAAATGTTGTTGTAAGGGGTCAGTTTCCATTAACCACAGTCCATGTCAAACTAAATTAAACAAAAGTTAAAAATAAGACAAATATAAATATATATATCATGTCTAATAAAATTAATTAAAAGAAAATTCACAAAAGTTATTGTAGCGGTGTATTCGTCGCTATATGATTTATTGATTAAACCATAAGCAAAGTATACAATGAATTCGAGTCGCCACCGCACTTTTATTTATCCTAAGGACTGGTTAAAAAGCGAACAAAAATCTAAGAAGTTTTACACGTAGAAAACTAATGAAAAAGATCAGAAATCTGGATAAGGGGTAAATTACGCAATGGGAAGGTGTTAGGCACCCATCACGTCCTAGGTACTCCTAGGGAGCCCTTTTGACACTTGTTGTATAAGAAAATGTTTATTTGTTTTGACATATTGTGCAAACATGAATGGGAAGATGAGAAAAGAATGTACAAGTTAGTTATTTTTGTGTTCGAACGGATGAACCCGTTGCCTACGTACCTTCCATCAAAGGTAAGGATCAAAACGCCGTAGTTCGGCTAAAAAATTTCCAAACATTTGTGAATTCATTTTAAACAATAGCACTAAGGTTTTACGTTATCCACGGGAGAAAACTCGACCTTATGAAACAACAAGTCCACCGTGTGAGAAAAGCTTCCACTTGCTAGAGAGGGGTTAACCCTATAATAAGCAAGGAAGACTTACAATTCAATCAACTAAGGACAAATAGGTGAGGTTAACATCAACCAACTAGGATAAATCAAACCTATGGCTAATGTATGAAAACTTAACAAGCATGGACAAAGCCACAAAACAATTGAGTGAGTTGGATTAATGGATTATGATTATTCACAAAAGGATGGTCAAAGCATGATTAGATTGATTCAAAGAAGTGTTATGAAAAGAGTTTGAAAAGTCATGGACTTAGGGTCCAAGTTTCTAATTTGAAAAGAGGTGAGAATGTTTGCACAACACGTATTTACAAGTTTGAAAAAAATCAACAAGTGAGAAGGGGTTTTGAAATAAAAAGGGTGTGGATGAAGTGTAAAACTTCCTAGAAGTTCACCTCTTGAAATCATATAGAAGATGATTCAAGTGTGTCCTTAGGAGTGAGGCAACAAAGCAAATAAGCAAATAAAAGCAAGGTGATACCGGATGCCATCAATGGTCTTATACCAATCTCACAACAAAAGCGGATGTCGGATACCAATAAATGGGTTTACACCAACCTCCTAAAACAAAACAAATGATACCGGATGCCATCAATGGTCTTACACCAATCTCACAAAAGCAAAAGCGGATGTCGGATACCAATAACTGGGTTTACACCAACCTCCTAAAGTAAAACAAAACTTGGAAGTCGGATGCCAATCTATCTGGACTTAAACCAACCTCCAAAGTATGGTCATAGGAATACAAATGCCACATCACAGGGACTTACAATTGCATCCTCTCATACAACAAACAAGAACAAAGAAGATATGAGTGACCAATGAGGTCTTACACTCTATCCTTCCATATCATGGGAGCAAAAGCCAATCAACATGGTCTTACAATGGTCCTCAATGGGCAAACAAACAAACCACAAAGGTATACAATAATGATCATACAAGAATTAACAATCAATAATGATGAATGCACAATGGCAAGTAAGCATGCACAAATGCAACAATCAATCAAGCAAACAAAGTCATTTAGCAACCACTATAACCAAACAAGGAGGCTCAATCAAAGGGTTTGACTTAAAAGAGTCCACTGGAATAGGTGAATGGCGCTCTTAACCTTGCCATTGAGGGGCTAAGGTGAAGCAGATGAAAGGATATGAGGGGTGTGCCTCATCACTCTTATCCCTGGTCAGGGAGAGCATTGAATAATCAGAAAGTGTGGGAGTTCAGAAAGTAGGAACTCTCTCCATATTTTATTGACTCGATAGATCTTGGGTTAGGATCTCAATGCTACAACCATGTAATGGGAGCAAGGAGAAGACTCACAGAATAGTGGGAGATAGGCTACATATCTCTTATATCCACCAATTGCCTCAAATGAGGACTTTTCCTGCTTGGGACAAACATAAACAATCACAAACATCGCCTCTTAAGGAGGACTTCAGACAGTTGCCTGGCTAAATAACAAGCCAGGTCTTCCAGACTACATGGAGACAAGAGAGTCTACCTCAATGCAAATGCTATACAAGCAAAGCAATGCAAGTTCTTAAGAGAACTGAGCAACTAAAGGGTACCTGAAATCAATCAAATATAATCAGCATCCCAACATAAACAAAACAGACAAGGTAATAAACCAATAGTCAATCACAATCAAACATGTGCAAAGCACAAGGCTCAAAGCTCAAATGAGCTAAGCATCCTACAAAACAAACAATTAGTCAAATGAATTCAACTCAAATATGCATCAACCTCCTTAAGGCATTAGCTTTTTAACCTGAAAAGTCAAAGTCAAGCTCAAACATAAGTAACAAGACCACTAGGACAAGCCTAGGGTCCAAAGGAGGAAAAAAACTTAAAACAGCAAGTAAAACATGATCAAAGTCAAGATAATTCAAATAAGAAGAGATCCCAATTGGTCTCACATCTAAACTATGCACTAATTTCATTTTATGCACAATTTAACTCAAAGTAAGCAAATATGAATCACAAATGAGTAAACAGCAAGATCACAAACAAACAAATATCAAAACAGCTCAATAAATTCCACAAAAATTATATCCTAAACAGAAGACATTCAATGAGCTGCATGTCAATTTTCATGCTATTTGGACAAAAGGAACTATGTCAATTAAATCAACATGTCAAGGCATGCAAAAATCAACCTAATTAGGTCACCAAAATGTACACCAACTTCAATCAATGGTAAAACAGTGAGATCAAATTAGAAATGAGTGGGACCAAATCCAAATCAAAGCTATACATGTTAGGAAGCACTCCACCAAATTTCATATTCATGGGATAAGGGATGAGCATTTATCAAGACATGTAAATTTGCTACTTAAGAAACAATCCAAAAATGCTAAACAGCAATCAAAAATCCAAATCAATTAGAAAATGGATCAATTAAATCCACAAAAAATCATGGTGAAACCTAACATATAAAGGTCATCTCATGCAAAAAATCAGAGCCATAGGCCTAGTGTAAGCATGGAAAAAAAATTCATGAACTCAGCATAGCATAGTGTGACACATATTGTCACACTCAAAAAGATTAAATCATATCTAATAAACCAGAGATCCAAAAATTACAAATTATATGTCAAAATCTCCAGGCATGTGTCAAGAATCATCATATGAAATTTCATTAGATTTGGATAAGGCATGATTATTTGGTGATCAAAATGGTGAAACACATGAATATTGCACACATGTCAAAAATCAATAAGCCAATTAAACATTCTACCAGGCACAACTTACACTACTATGCCTAAAAAAAAGTAGATTAAATTTGGAATCTATCAAAAAAAGTCCCACTTAATTTGGACTTAAATTGGATTTTATGTGAATTTTTTAAGTTTTGTAATATTTATTGAATAATTATTTAATTGTTTTATATGAATTAATTCAGCGGATGGCATTTCCGTAAATACTGCAGCCTGGCCAAAACGACACTGTAGCTCATTAATTTGCTGGCGGCTTCCTATTGGCTATTCTTGGCGCCAAACACGAATTTGAAATGCCAGGCGAATGAAACGGATCAAACAGCGGAACTTGCCCAGAATTCGTGGTTCTTCGCGCGTGTTCATGGGGTTCATCCCTCCAGAAGCGGTTATGGCCATTTTGCAACGAAAATACACGAGCCTTATACCAATCTCTTCGTCTCTCGACGTAGGTCATGATTATGGCAACGAGAATGTCTATAGGTTAACATACGCAAAGAACCGATCGAAAGAAGATTCACATACAAATATTCAGATCAACATATCTAGCTCAATATCTAATGGATTCGCACGATTCGAAGTTTAACGTGACCTACATGCCATGATCTACAAGATCCATATAGGAATTGCAAGAATCGAAGACATTGAAATCTTACCTCTTGATGAACCAACTGTGAAATCCGCGTGAGTTTGACTCCAAATGATGAAAACAGATGAAGTATGTTGCTTAGGAAGGTGTATGGTGATGATCTTTCAGCTCAAGAACGCACGAAACAATGGATCTTGCCAACTGCCATTGAAGAAGAAGCTTTGCACAGTTGGAGTTTTGGACGGTTTTCGCTTCAATTTGCTGCAAACAGAACTCTAAGATTACCTGCAAATGAAGATTCAACCAAGAATTCGCAGAAACAATAGTGAATTATTGAAGAATTGATGAAAAAGTGTATGTGGAAATTGGAGAAAAAGTGAGAGAATTTGAGAGTTTTTTGGATGAATCTGAAAAAGTGATTATGGACCTTGAATTCAGTTAGCATTAAGCTTTTATATGTCAAGTTAATCCACTCTCTAATCATGATTAGCACAAAAATGATAATTAGCAAAATGAGCACATGTAAGCAATTTGGCATTTTTGCCCTTGGAGAGTTAGAAGCAATGTAACAGTGATTTTTCAATTTGAACAAGTCACAAATTTCATTTGGAAGCTATTGGAATTGGTCCCATGTCAAAATTCCTTGTACTTTGAAAGTTGGACCATTTTGCCCTTGCACTTTAATTAGTACACTTGAAAAATGACCTTTTTATGTGAAGGCTTTTGGCAAAATGTAATGATGGATTATGAAAGTACATATCAAATGTGGTTTGCTCAAAGAAGAACCATCCAATTTGGCCATTCCATGTGAAAGTTATGCCACTTTGAATTTAGGCATTTTCTGAAAATGATTGGGACATAACTTGTCAACCACACATGGGAATTGAGTGTTCTTGGACTTTTTGGAATGGTGAGAACAAGACCTTCAACTTTCATGTTGGACAAAATTTCATTTGAAGCTTGTATGATGAAGTAATTTTGGGGAGCAAAAACTTTCCATTTTGGGCAGGTGAGAATTACAGGTCATTTCCATTTTGGGAAACTTTTTGTCTGACTTCAAATCCTTCAACTTTGATCTTTGAAATGCCAAATGAGGCTCATATGGACATGAATGAGACTTTTCCAACCATCTCACACCTTCAAATTCCTGATTAAATGCACAGTTGACCACTGTTGACTTTTGTTGACTTTTCTAGGGTTTTGGATGACTGGGCCATGTTCTGATGAATTTCAAGCCTCTTTCAATTGAGATCTTGATTCCAAATGATATCACAAGTTATATGAACTCTCATGGATGATCATGGTGTCCAAATTCTTCAAGAATGGTCACCATCCAATGCTCAATGGCTGATTTTGACTGTTTTGACCTAGCTAGCTTCATCTGCAAGCAACAAGGTTAGATGACAATATTTTTGTACTTTTGGTCAGTAAACATATGAAAAGCAATGACATACAAATGCAATACATGCTTGGTGATCAAGAATCACACTCACAAGGTATCCCACCCACTAGGAGGGAAGCTAGGGTATGCAATGATCCTTGAGGCCATGATATGAGATGTTATGGGCCATGAGGGATCTTAGGGCAAAAATTGGGGTCTTACAGTTATTAATATCACATTGTAACCATAACAACATACACGTAAAGTAACTAACTCACGATCAACAACAACAACCATAAAGTGTTATATACAAAAATGTGCATCCTCTTAAACTACATGATCCGAATATAAACCGCCACACAAGCAATCCGTCACAAAGGCAACCACACATAGATCTTCAAACGCCACAAAGATAACCGCACATAGATCTTTATCCGTCACTAAGACACTCACATAATATGTATGACATGACATGTCATGCATGATAAAAATAAAACTATTATCCCATCACATAGACAACCACAAATTAAATGTACAATTCATTCACAATAAACGAGTAACACATATATATATCAACCATCACATAACATACATATATATATATATATATATATATATATATATATATATATATATATATATATATATATATATATATATATATATATATATATATATATTATATATATATATATATATATATATATATATATATATATATATATATATATATATATATATATATATATATATATATATATATATATATATATATATATATATATATATATATATATCCGATGTACTGATTAATAATAGATAAGAATAAGTTGTTCCAATAATTAAGTGTAAGCAACCATTCCTATTACTATGCATATGAGTTGGTATAGTTTGAATTATTCATTGCTTAATACTAGGAATCAACAATAGGGTTCCATTAAGATTAGGAATCAGTTATACACTCAAGTATCACTTGTATCTATAAATACTCAGCATTTATGGCTGGAACGGAATATAAAGGAATCATTCTCTTTATGGTATCAGAGCGTAAAGCTTAAAAGCAATTTTTTTTCCGATCCTTGTTATGCCCTCTGAACCGACGCCCACTATGTCATCACCAGCCGACAAACTGATTGTCTTGAATGTTGGTTCTCAACTTTCCATTAAACTTGATGGAGACAATTATCCTGCCTGGAGAATTCAATTCATGGCTCTTTTAACAGGCTATGATCTTCTAGGTTATATTGATGGAACTACACCTTGTCCATCAAAACAGCTCGCAAACGATACCACCGCTGTCAATCCAGACTTCACGAATTGGGTTCGACAAGGTCAACTCATTCTACATTGTATTGTATCTTCGGTGGCTGCAACAGTGGTCACACACTTAGGAACTGTCAAAAGTTCCAATCAAGCATGGGAGATCCTTAAAACCATGTATGCGGGCCACTCACGAGTGCGGATTATTGCGCTCAAACAACGGATTTCCAATTTCAAAAAAGGAAATCAATCGATGGCTACATATCTACAAGGGATAAAGGCAATTTCTGATGAACTCTCAATCATTGATCATCCCCTTGATGAAACTGATCTTGTTATTCACACTCTCAATGGTTTGAGTGCTGAGTATCGTGAAATTTCCGCTGCACTTAGAAGCAGAGAAAGTCCTGTTGCATTTGCTGAACTTCATGAAAAACTGATGGATTTTAAAACAATTCATCATCAAGCTGATCCACTTGCAGTTGACAATGTGATTGCCACTGCCAATGCAGCCACAAGAATAAAAAGCTATCACCACAAAAACAACAACAACCGCAACCCTTCACCAACTTTGCGGAATGGCGAAAATAAGGTGGTCTGTCAGTTTTGTGACAAGGCTGGTCACACTGCTAAGGTTTGCTACAGAATTAAGGGATTTCCTAAACGAAACGGCCCTAAACCAACAGCGAACTTTGCTCAGAATCAGGCTGCAACACAACATGGTAACTAGGTCATGGATACAGGAGCATCTCATCATATTGCTCAGGACCTACTTACCTTAACAAATTCCTATCCTGGAGCAGATCGGGTGATTGTTGGTGATGGAACATGTTTGGAAATTACTCACACTGGTAACTCTGTTATTAATACTTCTGTCAAACCTCTTCATCTTAAACAAGTCTTATGTGTTCCTAAAATTCAATCTAACCTTTTGTCTGTTTCCAAGTTATGTCAATCTAATAGTTGTTCTGTTGAATTTTTTGCAAACCATTTTATTGTCAAGGACTTGACCTCGGGTCAACCACTACTTCAAGGACCACTTAAACAAGATCTTTATCATCTATCCAATGCATTTAGTTCATCCAGTCCACCGCATGCATTGCATACAAGCATTCGTTCTACATCTACATGGCATCATAAATTAGGACATCCTTCTTTCAAAATAATAAAGCATCTGACTGACAATCATCATCTACCAATAAAGCTTCCGGCCTCACATGAGTGTACTTCATGTCACTGTGCAAAAAGCCACAAGCTTCCTTTTTCAAATCATCATCTCACAAGCAGCAAACCTTTGGAACTTTTGTACTCTGATGTTTGGGGCCCAGCTCCTGTTAGATCAGTAGGTGGTTTTTTCTATTATTTAATCATTGTTGATCATTTTTCCAAATATGTTTGGTTGTACCCAATGAAACATAAGTCAGATGTCTTCTCTATTTTTGTTCAATTCAAGTCCATTGTTGAAAAATCCTTTAATTTTCCGATTGTTTCCCTTTTCACTGATAACGGTGGAGAATTTATCAAATTAAAATCTTTTCTTACCAATAATGGCATTTCTCATTTAACTTCACCACCCCACACACCTGAGGTAAATGGCACAGCAGAGAGGAGACACAAACATGTTGTTGAAACGGGTCGTGCTCTTTTGCATCATGCTAATTTACCTTCCCAACTATGGTCATTTGCTTTCACCAGTGCTGTGTATCTTATTAACAGGATGCCTAAACCAATCATTAATATGATCTCTCCCTTTGAAATATTATTTAAAAGCAAACCAGCTTATCATACACTTCATTCATTTGGTTGTTTGTGCTTTCCTTGGCTAAAACCATATATGCAAAATAAGCTCCAACCCAGGTCTAAACCTTGCATCTTCCTAGGCTATTCAACGTCTCAGCATGCATATTTTTGTCTTGAACCTTTGTCAAATAGGATATATGTATCTAGACATGTCCACTTTGTGGAAAACTCCTTCCCCTATCAATCCCTAATTAATTCGTCATCTACTTGTCCTCCAATTCCATCACATGACTCTTCGGTACACAGTATTATTCATGTTACCTAAGATCAAAATTCAGCTCAGGAACCAAACCAGTCCCTAGCACATGAGTCAACCACACCTGAGCCATCAGTCCCGGTATCGAGTCCCACAACAGATCCGGTATCAAGTCCTCCACCAGTCCCTGAGTCAATGCAACCTATCGAGTCGTCTGTAACAACAGAGATACCATTGACTAGTGATAACCTAACAAGCTCTACCACCAACACTGCATCTGATCCGGTTCCAACTTCAACGACAAATAATCCTGTTCAACGTGCTCCTATCGTAACAAGGTCACAAAATAATATATTCAAACCCAAGAAACTATTTATTGCCTCTAAACATGACTTGCAGGAAAATCTTGAGCCATTTACTATTACTCAAGCACTTAAAATACCACATTGGAGAGATGCTTGTTCGGCTGAATTTAATGCACTCATGAATAATGGCACTTGGACCTTGGTTCCCCGTCAGGCTCATACTAATTCAGTTGACTGTAAATGGTTGTTTCGCATCAAAAGAAATCCTGATGGAAGTGTGGCACGATATAAAGCAAGGTTGGTTGCAAAAGGATTCACTCAAACACCTGGTCTTGATTTTAAGGAAACATTCGCACCGGTTGTGAAACCTCAAACTATTAAAGTGGTTCTCACTTTAGCACTTGCTCAAGGGTGGTCCTTACACCAAATGGATGTTAATAATGCCTTTTTGCAGGGAAAATTGACTGAAGATGTCTACATGCAACAACCACCCGAATTTATTCATTCTGAATTTCCTCAACATGTATGCAAACTCAAGAAGGCTATCTATGGTTTACGACAAGCACCTCGAGCATGGCATGATTCTCTCAAGGCCTTTGTTCTTTCTATTGGGTTTCAAACAAGCCTAAATGATTCATCCTTGTTTATTTACAATAAACATGGTGTACAAGCTTTCTTATTAGTATATGTTGATGACTTACTTTTGACGGGCAGTGATACTACCTTTTTAACTCACTTCATGACAGAACTTTCCAACAAGTTTTCGTTCAAACAACTTGGTTTCCCTCATTATTTTCTTGGCATTAAAATGATCCCAACCAAGGAGGGTATGTTATTATCTCAACATGGTTATATTCGAGAACTCTTGGATAAGTTCAATATGGATGGAGCAAAGACCGTCAACACACCATTATGTATGACTACTCCTCTCAAACTAAATGATGGATCAGCCGCTGCCGACTCAAAGCTATTCCGTAGTATCATTGGTGCATTGCAATACGTTACTTTGACAAGGCCAGATCTGTCCTTTGCAATTAATAAATTGTCACAGTTCATGCATCAACCAACACAACTGCATCTCCAGCAGCTCAAGCGAGTATTACGGTATCTAAAACATACTATTAATCATGCTTTGCGGCTAGCAAAACCACTTCATCTTAAACTGCAAGCCTTCACCGATGCTGATTGGGGAGGTAATTACGATGACAAAACATCTACTTCAGCTTACATAATTTACTTTGGAGGAAATCTTGTTTCATGGTTATCAAAAAGACAAAGAACAGTTGCAAGATCTTCCACAGAAGCCGAATACCGATCTGTTGCCAATACTACAACTGAGATCATGTGGTTGCTCAATCTATTGAGTGAACTTGGAGTACCATCTCAAGTACCTACTCTTTTTTGTGACAATATTGGCACAACCTACTTATGCTCCAATCCAGTTTTTCACTCTCGAATGAAACACATTGCTCTCGATTATCATTTCGTGCGACAAATGGTTCAACTTGGAAACATACGAGTCTCTCATATTTCTACAAAGGACCAACCGGCAGATATTCTAACAAAGCCTATGCATCGAACCAGATTTTCATTTCTCAGAGGCAAATTTTTTTGTCATTGATGGTGACCCAATTTTGAGGGGGCATAATAATAGATAAGAATAAGTTGTTCCAATAATTAAGTGTAAGCAACCATTCCTATTACTATGCATATGAGTTGGTATAGTTTGAATTATTCATTGCTTAATACTAGAAATCAACAATAGGGTTCCCTTAAGATTAGAAATCAGTTATACACTCAAGTATCATTTGTATCTCTAAATACTCAGCATTTATGGCTGAAACAGAATATAAAGGAATCATTCTCTTTACCGGTATTCTCTACTATAATTGTGATTAGTCCTACAATTACAACTAAACTTTAGAGTTAAGAATTTATAGTTAAGGTTTAGAATTAACATTGATCATTCATACAAAACCATAGAATTCATTAATGCAACAACTTAATTATTAAAGATGTAATTTGGTTCTTTTACACTACACAAAAATATATAACCTCCTCCTATCTTTGCAATGCCTGCTACAAAGACAAGACTATATGCACAATTATTTTGTATTATACTATGTTCGTTTATTATTATAAGTCGTTTTTGACTTTTAGATGTATTAAAAAAAATTATTATATAAAAATGAAAAAATTTAAATAGTTTTACAAAATTGTCCTTGGAAAATATAAATTTACATAATTGAAAAAAAAAGAATAATAAACTTCTGAGGATATGCTAAAATAGCATTAATGAATAATTGATAATATAAAGTGACTTATTATTATGGTACTTTTTTTTTTCCTAAAACCATTTGAATTTGCTTATTAGTTTGCTATCCTTGAATTCACCAAGTATTAATAGGTATAAAAACATGTAATGTTGTATCAGTAATGCTTTCGGCTTCGCACAACCATAAACATACATTATGCACTTTTATATAACACGGTTTCAGTTTCCCAGAATATCAGCACACCACATCCATATACATACATCCCATACTTATGTATGAAAATCAAAATATAAACTCATATATATACTTTTATATTACAATAATTATATAAGTACCACCGATGTACACTCAAAGCAACTCTAGACAGTAATAGTAACCAATTAATACATATATTTTTCTAATATAACTCATAGAAGCAAACATACTACCATCTCTATATAAAAGGAAAACGGAATATATAATTATTACATTAAATCTTAGTTTTTATTTAATTATATAATCAAGAAGCCATTACCTATTATTAAAGAATATGACCCTTTTCCTCTCTAAGAAATCAAAATATGCATACATGAACTCAGGTCCTAATCCATCCATGGCATTCATGAATGTTACCGTTGGTTATTTTATTAAACATGTATTTTGATTCTGTTCATATCCATATGATTTTATTTTTACTGATTATTATGCCTTATTATTTAATCTTTGAATTAAATTTGTGCATAAATTAAAATTGATTTATAATGTTATTATTTTGTTAAGCAATTGTATAAGATGTCTTATTTATTTAATTTTGTTCTCTCATATAATTGAGTTATTATGTCTAGTGATCGTTATAATTTTGATTAATTTTGATTAGCCACAACATCCTTAAATTAATTGAGATTATTTTTTAAAAATTTTGAGATCACATAAATTATTAGACATAAAATTGTAATTAATTATACGTGGTATAATGAAATTTATCCTACAGTAATTTTTATTATATTTGTATGATTAATTTGGATAAAATGTCAAAATATTTTTATAACTTGCCCACAGGAATTATGAATTGGTACATAATTTGATAGTTTTATCATAAAGTATTAATTTTGGATAGAAAAACAAAATCATATCATGCACGAAAAGTATGAGATTTGAAAAATCTATCGCAATTTTTTAAAAATCTTATTACATTAAAATTTAGCCCACAAATAATTTTTATGTTGCAAGATTTATTTTATGGTATGTTTATATTGATAATACATACAATTTGGATAATATTTATGTCTCAAATTTTGACATCAATTTTGTTTATCTTTTTAGCTTCTCAACCTGTTAATTTTTTTGATATCCGATGTGATATTCCCGAGCTCAGAGGAGATTACTATAAGGTGTGGAAGGAAAGAATTCTCCTCCGTCTAGGATTGATGGACATAGATTATGCTATTAGGAAAGACGAACCACCTGCAATTACAGATGAAAGTACTCCAGCTGCAATCGCACTATATGAGCGGTAGGAGAGATCCAACTGACTCAGTGTGATGTTCATTAAGACTAAGGTCACAGGTGGAATACGTGGTTCTGTCGATCAGCATGAGAATGTCTGTGATTTGCTGAAAGCCATTGACGATCAATTCGTCACTTCTGAAAAGGTTTTGGCAAGCACATTAATTATGAAATTTTCCTCCTACCGACTCACCAGTGTGAAAGGTGTGCGTGAGCATATAATGAAAATGCGTGACATTTTAGCTCAACTTAAGAAACTTGAGGTTGATATGTCTGACTGCTTCCTGGTGCACTATATTCTGAACTCTCTTCCGTCAGATTTTTTTAGAGGTATTGCTCTAAGTATCCTTGGAGAGTCTTAGATTCAATTAAGGTATCTTTCCCTTGTTGGAATATCTTAATTCTATCATATAAGATGCTGCTTCGATTCGATACAGAGAATCTCATTTTGCTGTTCGAGATGTTGCTTCATCAATATGAAGAGTCTCATTTATTTTTAGAGATACTACTTTAGTATCCTTGAAGAGTCTTAGATATGATTGAGGTATCATTCCCTTGTCGGAATATCTCGATTATATCATATGGGATACTGCTTCATTGATACCCAGAGAATCTCATGCGTTCAAATCAAGACGATGTTCTGCTAATGCTCGGAAAGTCTTAGGTACAATTGAGGTATCATTCCATTGTTGAAAAATCTTAGTCGTGATATCCAAGATACTGTTCTGACGACTCCCAGAAAGTTTTGGTTGTTCCGTTTTACTTTGGGATAATGTCTTTTACTATTTCTCACTGCATTTTCTTCCTGTATTTTTTTCCTTGCAATTCAAAGGACAAAATTCAGGTCTTTTTGTATTTAATTACCTTCCACTATGAATGTATGAAGACTGTTGTCATTCTCACCTTTTAGTTCAAGATAATGAAATAGGGGCAGCTGTCATACCCCAATTTTGTCCGGGCATATTTAAATTTTTGTAAAATCGATTTCATTTTGAATTTGCATCATATGCACAGCATGACATGCATTCCATCATGAATAATAACTAAAATATCAGTCAGAATAAATTTATTGAAAATACAGACAAATCGGTTGAATCTTTCCTCAAGTACGGACAAAAATCAGTAGATAAAAAGTTTCGAAATTAAAATTGTCGACGCCAGTATTATTAATCTGCGGTTCATGTAGTTTAACCTGGTGTGCTCGTTGTATTTTTCAGCGTCTATTTCAGTTGCGTTTTGACCCGTCTGAGCCTTTTAACCGGTGAAAATTTATTTCAAAATTTAAAGAAACGCTGTATTTTTTCAATAAGTATATTTCGTACTGATCATTTTCATGCATCCGATTTAATTTTTAGAGCAAATTTTCGCCCGACTTTTATTCATTTTTAGTCGTTTTAATTTTGTTCTTTCGTCAAAATAGTCGGATTGAATAAATAGAATTTTCCATGTTATTATTTTAATTTTATCATGATTGTTTAAAAAGTTGTGAATTTTATTTGATTCAATTGATTTAAATTGCTTTAAATCGATTAAATCATCTAAAAAAGGCATTATATGCATTTTGATTTATTTAAATAGTGTGGGTTTCTTGGTGTGTTTCTTTGATTCAATCCAAGCCATCGGTTCAAATTAATCAGTGACCATTATTAGCAATCCACATTTATCCCATTTATCCAATCAAAATTAAGATTTAATTAATACTATTATTTAAGAAAATTTGAAAATAAGTAAAAAAATTCTCTCTCTCTCTCCGGTACATAGCTTCCAACGGTAAGATGGAAAAGAAATAAATAAAGCTTCCAACGGTAAGATGAAAAAGAAATAAATAAGAGGACATTACCTCCCTAACCCACTACCACTCACTCACTGTCGGTAAGAAAAACAAAAAAAGGAAAACAAAAATACAAAAAGGAAACTATGTTCCTCTTCTTCGAAGACGTTACACCTACCTCACTCCCAAAAAATCTCTCTTCCCTCATCGTCTTCCTCTTCATCACAAACTCATCCCCACCGTAAATCACTAACCCTCCACAAACCCTTCCGTCAACAACAACCACACGAAAATCCATCACCGTCCGCCATCAAAATCGCCGCCCACACCAAACGACAACCGCACCAAACACCACAAATCCGCCTCTTATTCATCGCGCCCCTACCCAACCACCCTCAACCGCCGCGATCTAAAGTCGGCGAGCCTTAAATCTCCTTTCACCGTTGTACTTCTTGTTCCGCCGACAACTCGGAACCACCTCTGTCATACGGTGAACTGACTTGGGGTGTTTTGCTTTTAATCGCAATGTCGCGGATAGCAAGAGTCGCCACCGACTTTTCTTTTATCCAATAAGGAAAGGTGGAAAAGAACAGGAAAGACCTTAATTAGACTTTGGATTCGGGAGGTACATTATACAAAGGGAAGGTGTTAGCACCCTTTATATCCATGGTTATCCATGGGCTCTTAATTGCTTGATCACTTATGTTTGTCTGGAAAAAGTGGTTGTGCATTGTTTAGAAAGTGTTTTGAAAAGAGAATTTAACTTTGTAATGATTCTTGTATGAATGTATACAAAGTGGTTATCTCGTTTAGTTTTGAAAGTTGTTTAGAAAAATATAACTCGGTAATGATTCTAGCATGAATGTATACCAAGTGGTGATTTTCTAAAAGATGTTTTGAAAAGGTGTGAGGTGTGAAAAGTATTTCGATTTGTGAGTAAGCAATTAAGAGTTATACCTTCCTAGGGTCTTTATGGGCATTTCCTATCCTTATGAGGGTAAAACCGTCCTTATTATTGAGAAATAAGTGGTTTTATCCTTTGGATGTAAAAGGGTCATCGTAGGGTCATCGATTGGTCATTGATTGGTCATTGAAAGCAACGGTTGTAAGGATACCTTAGCATTCGAAGGGACTATCATCATTTAACCGTAGGCTACACCGAAGGGTCATCGAGGGGCAAAATCATATATTCGAAGGCAATCATCCGAGGGACTATGATTTATTTTATAGGGACATGATGATTTAATCGAAGGGTCTTGGCTAAGTGTATCCCCACATTCGCGGGACATGACCAGAATACCGTAATACCGTAAAGCAACAAAGAGAGGTCCAAGATCACATATTCAAAGGCCGTACTTTACAATCAATTAGGTAATTAGGAGGAATCCCCCCATTAAAATTAATACATTAAGGTCAATTAAGCAATTTGGTGGATCTTTGCCATAAAATTAATACATTAAAATCAATTGAGTAATTCAGGGTGAATCTCCACAAGAGTATCCCACAAATAAAGTGGAATACCTAACAAGCAATCTTTTCCTGGGATATGTGAACCTTTACAAAAAAAACTCAACAAAACATGTCAGAACACCAAATCAGGGTGCAATCAAGGATTACACCACAAAAAAAAAATCACAACAGTAAATAGGGTCGGGTAAATGATGCATGGCTATGATAAAACATGAGTGAAAAATCAGAACAGAAAAGTCAGCTACTGTCACGTTCGCTCCTGCCTCGCCTAGCGAAGGCTTAGCGAATACTCGCTGCATGCTCGCTTAGCGATGTGCTAGCGAGCGGCTGCGGATTCTGGTTTTGATATCAGTACAATTTCAACCAATTTTATGCCTTATGGCTTTCATTACAGTAATTATATGGTTAATCATTTAAGGTATTCAGGTACATACTAAAATTCACATGCCAAACTTAAGATATTTTCATAAATTTAATCATAATGCCATATGCAAAGTAAGAACATAAGGCAGTAATAGCAATGTAAACCTGTTTGCAATTGAATTGCGGCTTTGAATCGGCAAATCGGATTGAATTGGGCAGAGGTAAACCTTGATGCCGCCGAGTTCCTTCAGGGTTTGCCTCCCGTGAGTGTTAGAGTCTGCTTGCTAGGGTTCTTCTTTCTCCGTTTTCGTCCCCCCTTTTCGTGACTGAAGTGTCGGTATTTATAGTGATTGTGGTGATCTAATGGGCTCAGAATGAAGCCCAAAAATTCTGATGTTCGCAAGCTTCGCTAGGCGAGCGTGTAGCGAAGGTTCGCTAGGCGAAGGAGTTGCTCGCCTAGCGAGCAGGCCAGTTTGGGCCATTTTCTGGATTGGGTCTGTAGTGAGCTGGGCTTTTGTTCCTTTAAGGTCAGTGCCTTGCAGAATAAGTTGGAGTGCTTCGAGAAATGTTTTGCAAGATTAATGGGCAAATTTTGGGGTATGACAGCTGCCCCTGTTCAAGATTCTTGAACCGAGAGAGTTAGAATGGTAAATGCGTCATTCGTGGTCTGGAGGTGGAAGATTATTGAACATTAGAATGCCCAAAATTTTGCACCTGTTAATGGAGATGGGCTTAAAGATGCCATCCAGGTAGTTTGATGATGAGAGCTTCAGAGTGCATCGTACATTAGACGATATCTGAAGACATGAGTGTCATATCGGGTCGTACGCTAGACCGTATGGCGAGTCATCCATTCGGCTGTCGACTTCGCTGTGGAGTCAGAATGTGTCATACACTGCTGGGGATAAGGGATCAGAATGGATCATACACTAGATCGTATCTGAATAGCATAGTGAGTTGTTCATTAGGCGGGTGTATTCGCTGGGGATGAAAGATCAGAATGGATCGCGCGCTAGATCGTATCTGAGTTGCAGAATGAGTTGTCCATCAGGCCGGTGACTCCGCTGGGGATGAAATATCAGAATGGATCGTACGCTAGATCGTATCTGAGTTGCAAGATGATGTTAGACGGTGTGGCTAGTGATCGAGAGGGGGGGTGAATAGATCACCTCTTTAAAATTAACGGATTTAACGTTTTATCAGAGTTTTCAAAAATGGCGGAAAAATCAGTCCCGAATCGACTTCCGTCTATTCTGAACCGCTACTAGAAAGCCGGACACGCAAGTGCAGTTGCTGGATTTTAATGAGAATGACAGAAATAATACACACAGAATTCTAACAAATTGAATGCGCTTATCCTTAAATTCTATTTCCAATGAACACAATCAAGTTAACCGTTTTGTCAAACAGTTGGTGTGTATGTGATTGATGATAAACAGCAATGGTGTATGACTAAAGGTTTTATTATCACTGCTGTCCAGAAAAATGATCAATCACCACACACTAACAGAAATTGCAAAACAGTTTTGAAACGTAAAGAAGATTAAGGTAAGAATACGATACGCAGAGATTTGGTAAGGAAGTTCCCCACGTCGTCCTCGCGTGTGGGTACGTCTCCCTCTCAATTTCAAATGAAATTGAGAACTTTGATTATCAATTATTGCCGAATCCATTGATACAAGGTTTTGATACAAAGACAGAATTCTACAATCTAAGAACCTCTTCTTGTATAAACCTTCACTTGATCTGAGCTCGATCAAGATTTTCCTGCACAAAGTTGCAAACAATTCACCGGTTCCACGACCTGCTTGCGAAATCCCCCGATCTCCAAACGCAACGCTGCGGCTGAATATGTTCTGCAAATGTGACTCCCAAACCCTCAAGAACACACCAGTTCTTGAAGGACAAACCAGTAGGTTTTTCCTAGAAACCCCCTTCAATCTTCGACTCAGCTAGATCCTCGATCGTTCCACTGCAACCCACAGCTAGATCCTTGATCGTTCCACTGAACGTTATCTCGATGCTTCTTTAATCCAAAGAACAAGAATTGTTATGTGTAAATGTTCTTGAAGAAAAGTGATTGAGAAGATGAAGAAGATGAAGTCTCTTTCAGGTTTCTATGTGCTCACAAACAATTGCTCCAACACTGCTTTTGATCTGTGTTCAATTGTTTTCCCTCAATGAATTCGTTGTCTTCATCTGCTGTTGAGACCTGTTCTTATATGTGCTGCAAAAACAGTTGCTGTTATGACTTAAAACAACTTTGTGTATTGATGCATAGGAGTGTGTATCGATACATACTGTAAGTTGTGTGAATATTTGGTGAAATTAATTACTCATGTATCGATGCATAAATCGTGTGTATCGATGCATGTGATTTTTACACTGATATGTATCGATGCTTAATGCTTATGTATTGATGCACAGGCTGTCTCAGGTGGTCATGTATCGATGCCTATTGCGCATGTATTGATGCACAGGCTGTCTCAAGTGGTCATGTATCAATGCAGAATTCGTGTGTATCGATGCATAGAGTTTTTGCCCTTCCATGTATTGATGCATGGCTCGTATGCATCGATGCATACTGAACAGAAATTGTTTTGTGATTAATCACATGCTACATGTATCGATGCAGAGGTTCATGTATTGATACATACTGATATAAAATGCATTTGAATTGTTATTTGAAGGGAATTTTCAATGTAGATTTGTATGTATGTTTATGCAACAATAAAGTGGGATGATGGACAAAATAAGAACACAAATATATCATGTAATGCAATGCACAATCAATTTGGATGATGATCACACAATTTGCTATCATTAAAAATTAATTCAAGTTAAAGAATTCTTTCACAAACTCCCCCTTTTTGATGATGGCAAATTCTTGGCAAGATGTGTGATACTCCCCCTGAGTTTGTGCATATCTGCGTTTTCTCCCCCTTTGTCAACATCAAAAAGAGGAAGAAACATAGTCATCAAGCAGAAAGTGTAGCAGGGCATGGCAAAATTTGATAATAGGCTATCAATCACAAAGAAAGAAGCTGCAAGTTAAAGAATCATTCACAAAGAATCATTCAAAAAGTAAGGGCAATAACAAATAGAGGTAAACAGAATTTGAAAAGCATTTTAAGTGTGCGAACGAGTTTAAGAGTTACATAAGCTAAACCATATATTGTGCAACAAAATAAAACATGAGCAATATGAAATGAAATGCAGTGAGATGGAAGGGTGGTTGGTTAATTTGGATTGTTGCCACCACAGGACTCCTCATCATGTCTGTCAGGATCTCGGTAGCTTGGCGGAGGCGGAGGAGGAGGCATTGTGTCTGGATTTTGGCCCATGAAGGAGTATCGCCTAAATTGATTCTGAACTTCAATGCTTCTAAAGCTGTCCATAATCCCAGGATTTTCACGAATCATCCATAAAGCCGGACATTTCGTTGTAGAAAACCTGATGCCATTTAACCAAGTCTTGGTGCCAAGCGTGTTGATTGTGATACATCCGTGTGTGCTCATCATGCCAGTCCCGATGCTCGTTGTGCCATTCAGTTTGTTGAACATGCCAGTACCGTGCTTCTTCATGGCGTTCTTTGTTGACGATTTCCATCTGTTGAAGCATGTGAGTGATGTCCGCATTTGGTGTTGAGGCTGAAGTACCACCGGCGAATGGAGGGGCTGCAGGTTCAGGTACGTAGTTGGTGGGAGACCACCTTCGTGGCACCCACTCACCCCAACCAGTATTGGCCTCAGGTTGAGGCACTTCTGTTTCAGGCGCATCCTGCATTTCTTCATCAGGTTGTTCTTCAGCAACATGGATGCGTTCCAAAGGCACATCAAAGTTGTAAATTCTGGTTTTGGATTTTCTTTCGAAGAAATAGAAGCATTTGCGGTCTTTGTCCCACCTATATCCCATATGCGATAGAGTGGCAGAATCAAACTCTTGAGCTGCCGACGGAGATAGGAGGGGCACAATGGGTATTGCAACTTTCCAATACTTAAGAATTTTCATTATCTGAGATGCATAACCTAGAGCCACATTCTTGGAGGTGTCTCGCACAAAAAATAGACGTTTAACAAAGTAGTTCGCCCAATTTAGGAGAACCTTATTTTGCAGAATGTAGAGAAGATGTATGCTGGGCCTGTCCAACCGAGAGTGTCCGCTGTTTGTTGGACGCAGAATATGTGTGATAAGCCAGTGAAGAATACGCGGAGTTTGCTTGATCATACCTGACGTGACGTGTTCGTCCTCACTCAACGGTCTATCAATCTTTAGGATAGAAGTTGTAAAGTCCTTCAGGTCAAATTCAGGATCAAAGTGCAGGTCATGCCAGCACTTGAAAACCATCGACGGAGGCGGCATTTGAAATACCGTTTCCCAATCAGAAGCTTCAAAGGTATATGTTCTGACTCCGATAGAACACCGGAACATATAGCCTCTACCAGTTTGTAAACCAGCATAAAAGGCCCGGATGAAATCCTCATGATAGTCATCTTTTGTAGATAGAAAGGACCCAAGTCTTTGTGCATGTAGCAGTTCAACTACTTCATTTAGGTGCAGATGAACAGCATCTGTTTTATCAAAGATATGAGGTTTCATTACCAACCTGGCCTTGAAGGATTCCTCAAATTCAGCAGTGATGGCAGGATGAAGAATGTCTAAGGCGTTTGAAGGAACATCTGGTGGTTGCTGAGAAGTACCGGCTGCTTCCTTTCCCTTTCCTTTTCCTTTGGCTCTGGCTGGAATAGTGCGTGGAGGCATGGTGATGTGAGATTTAGGGTTTTACCAAGTTTGTGAGAGAGAGTGAGGATGAGGAGGATTAGGGTTAGCCACTGGTTTTGGGTTTTTGAGGGCAGATGAGATGAAGTAATGAGATAGGAAGTGATATGATTGGCTGATGTGTCGATGCATGAGAGAGAAAGAAATGCATTTAATTCAGATAGCATCAGTATGTATCGATGCAGATAGTCATGCGTCGATGCCTAGTATTCAAAATTGTCATGTGTATCGATACATACGATGGATGCGTCGATGCCAAGTGTTTACAATTGCCCTGTGTGTCGATACATGCGATGGATGCATCGATACATCCTGAAGCAGTTTTTAAAAAATTGAATTTTTGAATATATGGATCGATGCAGGCTTCGTTTGTGTCGATGCATACTAATGCTGAACCAGTTTTTAATGAATTTTAATGCAGTATGTATATGCATTATGCACTGTCATGATGATTATGCTCAACAGAGATTCAGAAGTCAAATTTTAGGGTGCACACAATATGGACAGGAGTATAAGTAGTCAAATTTTGTATCAACTATAGTAAGAACATTTGATGCAACATACACAATCACTTAGCAATAGGAAAATTGTAGAAAGGATTGATATTACCTCTGTTGGAGAACTCTTGTGATGTATAATTGACATCTAAAACAGCTCTTATCAACCATGGTGAGGCATAATATAATTAAGAGATAACATGCTTATGACATTAATTGAGAAAGATCTAAGATTCCCAATTCGCGACGAATGTTGAAGAAAGGTTCCGTTGCCAATGGTTTAGTGAAAATATCAGCGAGCTGATTTTTGGAATCAACGTGCTCAAAGACAACGTCTTCTTTTTCAACATGATCACGAAGGAAATGATGTCTAATCTCTATGTGTTTAGTGCGTGAGTGTAAAACAGGGTTTTTAGTAAGGTTTATGGCACTAGTGTTGTCACATTTGATAGGAATACGTTTGAGTTGAATGTTGAAGTCTTGTAGTTGCTGCTTCAGCCATAAAATCTGAGCGCAACAACTACCGGCTGCAACGTATTCTGCCTCTGCAGTTGACAAAGCCACAGAAACCTGCTTTTTGCTATGCCAACTGACCAAGGAGTTTGAAAACAGATGACATGTGCCACTTGTGCTCTTCCTATCTGATTTGCAGCCAGCAAAATCAGAATCGGAGTACCCTACTAAGCTACAATCACTTCCTTTGGAATACCAAAGCCCATATTTAGGTGTTCCGTGAAGGTATCTAAATATGCGCTTTACCGCTTTAAGGTGCGATTCCTTAGGATTTGATTGATAGCGTGCACACATACAAACACTAAACATGATGTCAGGCCTAGAAGCAGAAAGATACAAGAGAGATCCGATCATACCTCTGAACCTTTTGACATCTACACACTTACCATGCTCATCCTTGTCTAGATTTCCGTTGGTAGGCATTGGGGTGTCAATCGATTTTGAGTCATTCATTCCAAAGCGCTTGAGTAGTTCTCTGCAGTATTTTGTTTGACATACTGCTGTACCCTCATCAAGTTGCTTTATTTGCAGTCCTAGGAAGTAGTTCAGCTCCCCCATTAGACTCATCTCAAATTCACCCTGCATAACCTTAGAAAATTCTTCGACCAAGTGTATGTTAGTTGAACCAAATATGATATCGTCGACATAAACTTGAACCAAAAGAATGTGCTTCCCTTTGTGTTTAATAAAGAGAATATTGTCCACTTTACCTCTTGAATATCCATGATCAATTAGGAATTTGCTAAGTCTTTCATACCAAACCCGAGGGGCTTGTTTAAGACCATACAAAGCTCTTTTTAACTTGTAAACATGATCTGAATTTTCAGCATTTTCAAAACCGGGAGGTTGTGAAACATATACTTCTTCATTTATGACACCATTAAGAAAGGCACTCTTTACGTCCATTTGGTAAAGCTTAAAATCCTTAGAACACGCATAGGCAAGCAAAAGACGTATAGCTTCGAGGCGAGCAACTGGAGCATAAGTTTCCTCATAGTCTATGCCCTCCTCTTGATTATATCCTTGTGCTACTAAGCGTGCCTTGTTCCTAGTAATCACTCCGTTTTCATCAAGCTTGTTTCTAAAAACCCACTTAGTGCCTATGATATGATGATCTCGCGGACGAGGGACAAGTTCCCAAACGTCATTTCTTTTAAATTGATTAAGCTCTTCTTGCATGGCCATTAGCCAAAATTCATCAATCAAGGCCTCTTTGGCATTTTTAGGTTCTACTTGTGAAACAAACGCGAAGTGAGAACAAAAGTTACTTATCTTAGACCGGGTCATTACTCCCTTTGAAATGTCTCCCAAAATGTTGTCAATGGGATGGTCTTTTGAGGATCTCCAAGCTGTTGGAAGATCATTCACTTCAGCTGTCTTTTCTTCCTCAATTTCTTCATGACTTGTATCTTCCTCCTTCTCATGGGCAACTGTTTTGGACTGATCAGTTTCCTCAACAGCTTCCTTGAGTATGTCTTCTGTAGATACACCTGCGTCATCAAAAGAAATACCTTTTCCGACATTTTTCGGATAAGACTCATCAAAAGAAACATGAACCGACTCTTCAACAGTAAGTAAACGCTTATTATACACTCTATATGCTTTACTTGACATTGAGTAACCAAGAAAAATACCTTCATCCGCTTTTGCATCAAACTTCCCAATGTTTTCCTTACCGTTATTCAAAACAAAACATTTACAACCGAATACGTGAAGATGTGACAAGTTTGGTTTTCTTCCTTTCAAAAGTTCATAAGGAGTTTTGTTCAAAATAGGGCGAATTAAGATTCTGTTTAGAACATAACAGGCTGTGCTAACAGCATCAGCCCAAAAGTATTTTGGTAATCCACCCTCATTAAGCATTGTTCTTGCCAACTCCTCTAAAACGCGATTTTTACGCTCCACAACGCCATTTTGTTGTGGAGTGCGAGGGGCTGAAAAGTTATGCTCAATGCCATACTTGTCACAAAACTTCTCAAAGTGATAATTTTGAAACTCACCACCATGATCGCTACGAATTGTAACTATTTTGGAATTCATTTTGTTTTGGGACAGATTTGCAAAATTTTTAAAAGCAGAAAAAGTTTCATCTTTGCTATGAAGGAATATAGTCCAAGTGAATCTAGAGTAGTCATCAACTATTACAAAGCCATAGTAATTTCCACCTAGGCTCTTTGTCCTAGAAGGTCCAAAGAGGTCCATATGGAGAAGCTCAAGGGGTCGTGAAGTTGAAATTACATTTTTAGATTTAAAAGACACCCTTGTTTGTTTTCCCATTTGGCACGCGTCACATAGGTGGTCTTTTGAAAATTTTATTTTTGGTAGACCGACTACTAGATCCTTAGATACAACCTTGTTTAACAAATCGAAGTTAACATGAGCTAAACGTCTATGCCAAAGCCAAGAATCATCATTCAAGGTGACTAGACATTTAGTATTTGTTAACGGTACATCAAACAAGTCAAGCATATAAATGTTGTTTACTCTTACACCCTTAAACACAATGTTTTGTTCAGCATGTTCAATTATGCAGCAAGTTTTTGTAAACGAAACTTTATAGCCCATGTCGCATAGTTGACTTATGCTTAACAAATTGTGTTTAAGTCCCTCAACTAAATGGACATTTGAAATAGTAGTGGTGGAGGGATTACCTACACTACCTTTGCCGAGTATAGCTCCTTTGTTGTTGTCTCCATAAGTAACATATCCCTTTTTCTTCGCCTTGAAGTCTATAAAAAGCGATATGTCACCGGTCATGTGCCTTGAGCAGCCGCTGTCAAGAAACCATCTTCTATCTACGGAGGCAAGGCACTCATCCTACAACATCAAAAGAGAGAAGTTGGTCCCCAATTTTCATTGGGTCCAAGAGGGTAAGTGTTAACATGGTTGCCCTTTGGCTTCCATTGATAAATACCATTAGGGACTAGAAATCTCCTAAATTTGCATTTCTCAATGGTATGGCCAGCATGACAACAATAATGACATAAACCATGATGATGTGTTTGTTGTTTCTTGTTCATTGAATCCTTTAGAATAAAAGAGTATTTTGCATATGGAGGATTCAATGACTTCTTAAACAACTTGGGGTCAACGGCATAAGTAATTTTAGGTTGTAGCGCTTTCTCTAATTTGACCTTAAGAGTGTTTACCTCTTTTTGCCAAACATAACAAGCGTCACAATACCTAACTCTACTACATCCGTCAATGTCAATAGTTTTTGAATTTTCTGCAATACTAGTTTTCAATGCTTCTAAATCAATTTCAGCTTTGTTTACTTTACCTTCCAAAAAAGAGAAAATATGTTTGTCGGAAGATAGTCTTTTAAAAGCATCTACAGCTTCGTTATGCAGTTTTTCAAAAGCTATTTTTAGTTCCGAAAAAGACATAGAGGAGAAATTTTTGTAATACGCTTGGTTTACCTTTTTGTCATTGTTTTTCTTGTGGTAGGACAGATTTTTTGTGTGAGCCATAAGGCACAGATTTGCAGCTTCATCATCATCACTTGAGCTTTGTGTGCTTGATGAATCACTATCACTTTCCCATGCAATATATGCTCTTCTTTGTTTGCTGTACCCTTTTGGCGAATCTTTTCTTTGATCCTTATATTTCATAGGGCAGTATGTTTTATAGTGTCCGGATTTACCACAATTAAAACAGGATCCTCTTCCTCTACTCTTCTTGTTTTCTTCTTGTTTCGAATTTGTAGATTGTTTTCGAAACCTCATAAGATCTTTGTCGGAATGCTTGACTCCATTCTTTCGAATGAATCTATTGTATCTCCTTACAAACAGTCCCATTTCTTCATCATCCGAGTCTTTGTCACTACTTGAATCATTGTCGCTTTGCTCTTTTCGTGAGGACTTAGAGCTAGAGGCCACAAGAGCTATTGGCTTCTTCTCTCCCTCTTTGTCTCTTTTCTTCTCCTTTTCCTTCTTACTTTTATTCTCATATTTTTCAAGACTTTCCAAAGCTTGCTGATGTTCTTCCAGCTTTCCAAACAGTGTTGTAATCGTAAGTCTTGTAAGATCGTTGGCTTCCTTGATTGCTGTAACTTTAGGTTGCCACTCCCTGCTAAGACACCTGAGAATTTTATTAGTAGCAATTTCATTGGAAATAGGTTTTCCAAGAGCATTCAATCGGTTAGTTAGATGGGTGAATCTCTTTTGCATGTCGGAGATGGATTCTCCTTGTTTCATGCGAAAGAGCTCAAACTCTTGATTGAGTGTGTTAATGCGGGACTGTTTTACTTCAGTAGTACCCTCATGAGAAACTTCTAAAGCGTCCCACATTTCTTTAGCTGTCGTGCAATGGGATACTCGATAATACTCATCAACACCAAGTGCTGAAATTAACATGTTTCGAGCTCTCCAATCACACGACCACTTTTTCTCATCTTTCTCATTCCAATCATCTTCTGGTTTAGGTACTATGGCGCCAGCCGCATTAGTCATTGTAATTTGAAACGGACCGTTTTCAATGGCAGCCCATACTAACCTATCCACAGAATTTATATGAACTCGCATGCAGTCTTTCCAGTAGCCATAATTTTCACCGTTGAAAATAGGCGCTCTATTATACGCCCCCTTTGGTTCAGAATCCATACTGTTACAGGCAGCCACAGAGCACCAGCGAACCGGCGCTCTGATACCACTTGTTAGACGGTGTGGCTAGTGATCGAGAGGGGGGGTGAATAGATCACCTCTTTAAAATTAACGGATTTAACGTTTTATCAGAGTTTTCAAAAATGGCGGAAAAATCAGTCCCGAATCGACTTCCGTCTATTCTGAACCGCTACTAGAAAGCCGGACACGCAAGTGCAGTTGCTGGATTTTAATGAGAATGACAGAAATAATACACACAGAATTCTAACAAATTGAATGCGCTTATCCTTAAATTCTATTTCCAATGAACACAATCAAGTTAACCGTTTTGTCAAATAGTTGGTGTGTATGTGATTGATGATAAACAACAATGGTGTATGACTAAAGGTTTTATTACCACTGCTGTCCAGAAAAATGATCAATCACCACACACTAACAGAAATTGCAAAACAGTTTTGAAACGTAAAGAAGATTAAGGTAAGAATACGATACGCAGAGATTTGGTAAGGAAGTTCCCCACGTCGTCCTCGCGTGTGGGTACGTCTCCCTCTCAATTTCAAATGAAATTGAGAACTTTGATTATCAATTATTGCCGAATCCGTTGATACAAGGTTTTCATACAAAGACAGAATTCTACAATCTAAGAACCTCTTCTTGTATAAACCTTCACTTGATCTGAGCTCGATCAAGATTTTCCTGCACAAAGTTGCAAACAATTCACCGGTTCCACGACCTGCTTGCGAAATCCCCCGATCTCCAAACGCAACGCTGCGGCTGAATATGTTCTGCAAATGTGACTCCCAAACCCTCAAGAACACACCAGTTCTTGAAGGACAAACCAGTAGGTTTTTCCTAGAAACCCCCTTCAATCTTCGACTCAGCTAGATCCTCGATCGTTCCACTGCAACCCACAGCTAGATCCTTGATTGTTCCACTGAACGTTATCTCGATGCTTCTTTAATCCAAAGAACAAGAATTGTTATATGTAAATGTTCTTGAAGAAAAGTGATTGAGAAGATGAAGAAGATGAAGTCTCTTTCAGGTTTCTATGTGCTCACAAACAATTGCTCCAACACTGCTTTTGATCTGTGTTCAATTGTTTTCCCTCAATGAATTCGTTGTCTTCATCTGCTGTTGAGACCTGTTCTTATATGTGCTGCAAAAATAGTTGCTGTTATGACTTAAAACAACTTTGTGTATTGATGCATAGGAGTGTGTATCGATACATACTGTAAGTTGTGTGAATATTTGGTGAAATTAATTACTCATGTATCGATGCATAAATCGTGTGTATCGATGCATGTGATTTTTACACTGATATGTATCGATGCTTAATGCTTATGTATTGATGCACAGGCTGTCTCAGGTGGTCATGTATCGATGCCTATTGCGCATGTATTGATGCACAAGCTGTCTCAAGTGGTCATGTATCAATGCAGAATTCGTGTGTATCGATGCATAGAGTTTTTGCCCTTCCATGTATTGATGCATGGCTTGTATGCATCGATGCATACTGAACAGAAATTGTTTTGTGATTAATCACATGCTACATGTATCGATGCAGAGGTTCATGTATTGATACATACTGATATAAAATGCATTTGAATTGTTATTTGAAGGGAATTTTCAATGTAGATTTGTATGTATGTTTATGCAACAATAAAGTGGGATGATGGACAAAATAAGAACACAAATATATCATGTAATGCAATGCACAATCAATTTGGATGATGATCACACAATTTGCTATCATTAAAAATTAATTCAAGTTAAAGAATTCTTTCACAGATGAGCCGTCCATTAGGCTGTATCTGGAGAGGTAAAGGTCAGAATGTACCGTACGCTAGGTAGTCTCTGAGAAATGAAAGGTCCAACTGGGTCGTAAATTAGACCGTATTGGAGTAGTTGAAGGTCAGAATGGATCGTCCGTTAGATCGTATCTGAGTGGGAGGAGTCATATGTTGAGCTGAATCAGAATGAACCGTACGTTAGACTGTATCTGATCGTATTTGTAGATGCTGTATTTGCAATAAATGGTCGGGATGGGCTTAAAGATACCATCCTTAGGAGGATAATTAACCTGAAAAATAAAGTTAGCTTCATGCCATGTCATGATGCATGAGATGTTTTATGCTTTCGACAATAAATGCGAACAATGTATGCATGCGTATGCCGTGAAATGATGTAATGAATGAATTATGCATCTGAAAAGTTCTTCCCGAGGACTCTACTGGGGAAATAAATCTCAGTCTTCTGGTTGGAGATACTAGTATCGGTGATCCTTTCTTAGCTGGGGATACTTGATTCTTGTCTGATGGTAGAAATATTTGACAGAGCCTGGCTGGGGATGGAAGAGATGACCAATTTGTCTAGTAATGCCAATTGCTTCTGGGGAATAACTGGCTTTGCTGGGGGATAGAATCAACAACGGATTCATTGGAAAGCATGGTTAGCCCTTCTTCTCGATCCTGAAGTCTTGTAGTAATCGCTATTTCTATCTTATGCATTTTTGGTACGCAACGATCATATTCAAATGCACATATCAATTCAAATTAAATCAATGGACGTTTATGCAAACAAAACAGAAAAAGTAAAACAAAAGCATCTTTTTGGAAATAAAATTGTATTGATTTTGAAAGAGGGCCTATAAACAGGCAATCGGTGTACAAAGAGACAGAAATCCTAGTAAGAGGAAATTGTCGAGAACATAAAGAAAAAGCTATGAAGAAAAAGTCCTATCGATTCTAATTCTGCTACTGTCATTATGTCTTCAAGCATCTCATCTCCTGCTGTCGGATAGAAGTGATTGGCTTGTTTAGTCCCTTGAACTTGGATGAAGCTGTCTGAGAACGGGACATAGTCATACGCTTTCAATCCCTAATTTTTGCCTGGACCGCCTTTTCAGGTTTTCAGTCCACCAGGATACCCTTTTTTGCCCAAGCCGCCTTTTCAGGTTTTCGACTTGCCGGGTGTACATTTTTTATATGTTTATCCCTAATTTTTGCCCGAACCCTTTTGGTTTGCCGGGATGCCCTTACTTTTGCCTAGGTACGTCGACCTAGCGGGTCTCTTTTATGCGTAGTATTTTTTGACTATGTCTGCGTTCACGGGATGCGGGAAGTCTTCGCCATCCATCGTAGCAAGTATCATGGCTCCACCAGAGAATACCTTCTTAACTACAAATGGCCCTTCGTATGTGGTGGTCCATTTGCCTCTGGGATCACCTTGTGGTAGAATGATACGCTTGATCACCAAGTCGCCGATTTGGTACACCCGTCTCTTGACCTTTTTGTTAAAGGTCTGGGTCATGCGCTTCTGATATATCTGCCCATGACAAACAGCCGCAAGTCTCTTTTCATCAATCAAATTTATCTGATCGAGTCGAGTCTGAATCCATTCATCCTCGTCTAAACCTGCCTCTTTCATGATTCTTAGAGAGGGAATCTGAATTTCCACCGGTAAGACGGCTTCCATTCCGTAGACTAAAGAGAAAGGAGTTGCCCCTGTCGAAGTGCGTACTGAAGTGCGATAACCATGAAGAGCAAACGGTAACATCTCATGCCAGTCTTTGTACGTTACTGTCATCTTTTGTATGATCTTCTTGATATTCTTATTAGCAGCCTCCACGGTGCCGTTCATCTTTGGCCGGTATGGAGAAGAGTTATGGTGTTTTATGTTGAACTGCGTGCAGAGTTCAGTAATAATCTTGTTGTTCAAATTAGTACCATTGTCAGTGATAATTCTTTCAGGGATGCCATACCGACAAATGAGACTATTCTTGATGAACCGTGCCACCACATTCTTGGTGACAGAAGCAAATGAGGCTGCCTCTACCCATTTTGTAAAGTAATCAATAGCAACAAGGATGAAACGGTGTCCGTTATAAGCGGTAGGTTTAATCTCTCCAATCATATCAATGCCCCACATTGCAAAGGGCCAAGGGGCTGTCAACACGTTTAATGGAGCAGGAGGCACATGTACTTTATCCGCATAGATCTGGCACTTGTGACAAGTTCTGGAGTGATGGTGGCAATCAGCTTCCATGGTGGACCAATAATATCCTGACCTCGGAATCTTCTTGGCCATTGTATGTCCACTAGAGTGAGTCCCAAAAATACCGTTGTGCATGTCTTCCATAATCTTTTCTGCTTCTTTTTTATCCACACAACGAAGCAAAGTTGAATCATGATTACGTTTGTATAATATTCCATTACTCAAAAAGAATCTAGCGGAAAACTTCCTCAGAAATTTTCTGTCATTGATGGACGCCCCTTCAGGGTGTTCCTGAGCTTCTAAATATCTTTTTACTTCGTGGAACCAAGGTTTCTCTTCTGCTTCAGCAGCGTTAAGTTCATAACAATATGCTGGTTCATCTAGTCGTTCAATGGTGATCCTGGGAGCTTCATTGTCCCATCTGACTCTGAACATAGATGACATGGTGGCCAAGGCGTCTGCCAACTGATTCTCTTCTCGTGGAATATGTTCGAATGTAATCTTTTCAAAGTATGGGATTAATGTCAGCACCCGCTCTCGATAAGGGATGAGATTCGGATGTTTAGTGTCTCATTCTCCTTTGATCTGACTGATTACTAATGTTGAGTCTCCATACACACTCAAAAACTTGATTCTCGGGTCTATAGCAGCTCTGAGTCCCAAAATACATGCTTCATACTCGGCCATATTGTTGGTACAATCGAAACATAGTCTAGCAGTGAAAGGTGTATGGCAACCCTTGGGAGAAATAATTACAGCACCAACACCATTACCCAACGCATTAGAAGATCCATCGAAAACCATAGTCCATCGGGATCCTAGTTCGGGTCCTTCATCCGGTCCAGGTTCTTCATAATCAGTAACAAGCATGACATCCTCATCTGGGAACTCAAAATTCATAGATTGGTAATCATCCACTGCTTGATGAGCCAAATGATCAGCTAGCACGCTTCCTTTGATTGCTTTCTGGGTAGTATACTGGATATCATACTCTGTTAAAATCATCTGCCATCTCGCTATTCTTCCGGAGAGGGCAGGTTTCTCAAATATGTATTTGATGGGATCCATCTTAGAAATCAACAAAGTGGTATGATTCAACATATATTGTCTTAGTCGGCGAGCAGCCCAGGCCAAAGCACAGCAAGTTCTCTCGAGCAGTGAGTATCTTGTTTCACAGTCGGTAAACTTTTTGCTAAGGTAGTATATGGCATGCTCTTTTCGGCCAGACTCGTCATGTTGCCCCAACACGCACCCCATTGAATTTTCTAACACGGTCAAGTACATGATTAGAGGTCTTCCTTCAACTGGTGGTACCAGGATCGGAGGTTCCTAGAGATACTTCTTGATTTTGTCAAAAGCTTCTTGACATTCGTCATTCCATATCATCTCTTGATTTTTCCTCGGTAGTTTGAAGATGGGTTTGCAGGTAGCAGTTAAATGGGAGATAAACCGGGCGATGTAATTCAAACGTCCCAAGAAACCTTTGACTTCCTTATCTGTACGGGGCACTGGCATTTCTTGAATAACTCTTACTTTAGCCGGGTCAACCTCGATTCCTTTACTGCTGACAATAAATCCCAAGAGTTTACCGGATCTTACTCCAAAGGTGCATTTGTTCGGGTTCAATCTCAGCTTGTATTTCTTCAACCTCTCAAACAATTTGTACAAATGATCGAGATGTTCTTCTTCAGTATGAGATCTGGCTATCATGTCGTCCACATATACCTCTATTTCATGATGAATCATGTCATGGAACAAAACCACCATGGCGCGCTGGTACGTTGCCCCGGCGTTCTTTAAACCGAATGGCATTACTTTGTAACAGAAAGTGCCCCATTGCGTCACAAACGTAGTTTTCTCCATGTCCTCAGGCGCCATCTTAATCTGATTATAACCTGAGAAGCCGTCCATGAAGGAGAATACTTTGTGTTGAGCGGTGTTATCTACCAGGACATCAATGTGCGGAAGTGGAAAGTCATCCTTGGGACTTGCTTTATTCAAATCTCTGTAATCTACACACATTCGCACCTTGCCATCCTTCTTTGGCACTGGTACCACATTAGCAACCCATTGAGGATAAGAAGTAACAGCCAGAAAACCTGCGTCAAATTGTTTCATAACCTCGACTTTGATTTTCTCAGACATTTCAGGACGCATGCGGCGAACCTTTTGCTTAACAGGACGACAATCTTCCTTCGTTGGCAAACGATGCACTACTATATCAGTATCCAATCCTGGCATGTCTTCATAAGACCAAGCAAAAATCTCTACATAGTCATGTAACATCTGAATCAATCTTTCTTTAATACTGTTTTCCAAGCCTGCTCCTATTTTGACTTCTCTCTTGTCCACTTCAGTACCCAGGTTTACAATTTTGATTGACTCTTCATGCGGCCGTATAGCCTCCTCTTCTTGCAGTACCAGTCTGGCAAGTTCTCTAGGTACTTCACAATCTTCCTCACTTCCATCCTCGGCTTGGTAGATCGGATTTTCAAAGTCATAATGAACAGTAGTAGAACTATTATCAACAGGATCCAGAGTGGGTATGGATCTGCAATTCGTTACGTGAGTGTGTGTAAGAAAACATAGCTTTTTCGGAAGATGACAGGAAAGATAAAGAGCGCAATATTTGAATGCAAAAAGTCCATTGATTTATTGAATGTGAATATGCTTATGAAAATGACAAAACCCTTAACAAATTAGCTATTGTGCCCCGGGCATAGACACAATGCTTTAAGAAGTTCAATTGTAAAAATTAAAAAAATGCAACAGTAAAACGGACAATAACAATTACTCCTGACTAAAGGAAATCGGGATAGTGTCTTCAGCCTTCCAATTATTGAGTCCGTCACCAATTGTTGGGAAAATCCAGCTATCCAGGTCGTAATCGCTATCTGCATCTTCTACAGCATTAATTTGATCTTTGACCATCTTTTCAGAGTTAAATCCCAGGCCAGACTTGTCAGACTTGTATGGTACGTTGATCAGTTGACCCCAACCAGTACGACCACCATTTTCAACCACGGCTTGAGCGTCCTTCAGAGAAATCATGGCAGGAGGAGCACGAATAACCTTGGGCACAAGGGGAGTCGGCTTAAGGACAGGACTGGGCGGGTGAACCATTTCAAATGACTGAGTGGGAGTCTCAAAGAATTCGCCATCCATCTCAACGTATCTGAAGGCCTGCACACTACTGACAATGTACTCTTCTTCTCCACACACCGTGACAATCTTACCCTCTATTGGATACTTCAACTTTTGATGGAGAGATGAAGCTACGGCACTTGCCTCATGAATCCAAGGGCGTCCCAGCAAGCATGAATAGGCAGGACGGATGTTCATCACGTGAAAGGTAGTGTTGAAGACTTGAGGTCCTATCTTGATAGGGAGAACCACTTCACCATGGACAACACTTTTTGCACCGTCGTACGCACGCACCACAGTATCACTAGCTTTCAATTTGATGCTCTTACAGTCAAGTTTATCGAGCACAGCTGTCGGCAGCACATTCAAAGAAGAGCCGTTGTCGATCAATACGTGAGATAAGGTGATCCCCTCACACTCAATAGAGATATGCAGAGCTCTATTGTGATTCTTTCTTGCTGGTGTCAGATCAGCATCGAAAAAGCCTAAGCCGTTGTCAACAGTCAGGTTAGCAACATAGTTTTCGAACTGATCGACGGAGGTCTCCTGAGGTACATGAGCGGTCTTCAAGAATTTTATCAGCGCTTTGGCATGAGATTCAGAAGATAATAACAAGGATAACATCGAGATCTTAGACGGAGTATGCCCCAGCTGTTCTACCACATCAAAATCACTCTTGCGGATGATTTTTAGCATTTCTTCCATTTCTTGTTTGGCAACATCTTCAGTAGTAACTTCAACGGGTGTCCCTGACTGAGAAGGGTTGACTGGTTCCTTGCCTCGAGTTTCAGGGGCGGGAGGCGAGATTTCCGGAGAGAAGATCCTTCCACTTCGAGTAACTTTACTAGTCCCAACAATGTCATTAGGATTAGCAACATTACCAACTTGCTTTATGCCATGGATGTAAACATCACCTCCATAATTCCACGGAATGGCCTTGCTTGAGGAATACGGTACTGGGCCAGGTGCAGTAATGATCAGAGGAGCTACCTTGGGCTCAGCAGTAATCTTCACAGGCATTCTAGTAGCGGTAATCTTCACTGGAACTTTGGACTTAGCAATCACAGATATTTCTTCAGTAGGGTTTTCCACTTTAGGAACCTTTTCGAAGAGAATCGTGCGATCATCCATCAGCCGTTGAATACCCTTCCTCAACTTCAAGCACTCATTGGGTCGGAGTATACAGCGACCGCAACTTTCAGTACAACCTGGAGATAAACCAGCTTGCAATAAATTCTTCTTGATGATCAGGAGAGGAGATGTTAAATCAGCTACATTAGAAATGTGAGAATTGCCATCCACAGCATTAACAGTCTTGTCATGGTTAGGCATAGGTGCCGTGATGACATTAGGAGTCTCCGGAGGCTCAAATTCAATTTCCCCCGCATCGATCATATCCTGAACCTTATTCTTCAATGACCAACAATCGTTTGTATCATGCCCGGGGCTATCGGAGTGATATGCACACCTGGCGTTAGGATTATAACGAGAAGAAGTAGTGTTGGGATTCGTAGGAGGATCTCTGAGGGTAATCAAATTTGCCTTTAGCATGCCCTGCAGTGCCTGTGCTAAAGTCATATTGATCTTGGTAAACTGCCTTCTTGGCTTGTCTTGTCTGTGCTGGAAGTTTTGAGACGGCGGTGCTGCAATCGTAACTGCTCCAATGGTAAGGTCACGATTTTTCTTGTTACGACCCTTTTGACCGTACACAGCATTTGATTCCTTCCTCCCCTGGTAGGACCTCTTGGTGCTTGCAGAGGTAGTCGCCTGTATCTTTCCACTTCGAATGCCGCTTTCAACACGTTCACCTGTCAGTATAAGTTCAGTGAAACCCGATGAAGAACTTCCCAGTAGATGGCTGTAGAACGGGCCAGTCAATGTACTCATGAACATGTCCACTAACTCTCGATCAGTCATGGGGGGTTTAACTCTGCCAGCCAAATCTCTCCATTTTTGAGCATACTCTTTGAAGCTTTCTTTAGATCCCATAGTCATATTCTGCAACTGTAGCCGAGTAGGCGCCAATTCAGAATTATACTGGTAGTGATTGTAGAAAGCTGTCGCTAAATCAGTCCAGGTGCGGATGTTAGAGCTCTCAAGCTGATAATACCATTCCAACTGTGTGCCAGATAGACTCTCTTGGAAGAAATGGATCCATAGTTTCCTATCAGTGGTATGCGGCTGAATCTTTCTCAGATAAGCTCTCAGATGCATCTGAGGACAAGACGCACCATCGTACTTAGTGAAAGTGGGGATCTTGAATTTGCGAGGAATGACCACATCAGAGACCAGTCCCAAGCTTTCGAAATCCAAACCGGGCGCCTTCTGACCCTCCATAGCTAGCATACGTTCTTCCAGCAACTTGTACTTGCCATCTCTTGGAGAGTACTGTTCCTTCTCATAATCTTCATCGTCATCCTCAGAGTTGAAGAGATCGACATCCTCTTCTCCTGAATCATTTTCTGTCTCCTCTTCTTGATCCTTCGGAAGTCTAATCTTGACTCCCGCAGCCTGTCCTTTAAGCCTTCTTCCCAGGTTAATGTAACTCACAGGTTTCTTGTCTTTCTTCTTCTCGAGCAAGAGAGCCTTCAGTTCTTCCTGCGCCTTGGATAAGCTCAGCATCATCTCCTGGAATTGAGCATTCTGAGCCTGGAGATCTTTGACAGTTTGTTCGAGAGCCATTTTTCTGTTTAGAAGGAAGACCGTGAGAATATTGATCTCTTTAGGATACCTGTTATGCAATGTTATGTTATGCTATGCAATGTATGAAATGTTTTCAAGGACTTTGGGAATTTAACTTCGCGTAAACCACCAAAAAGAGGGAACTTTTTATTAATAATTTCTTTAATCATTGTTCATTACAAGAAATAATAATAAAAATACAATGAAAGCTCAAGTCTCCCCGGGACGGCTTCTTTTTGGGCGAAGATATGCATTGAGTCTTCGTTCCTCATTAAGCTGACTGGTAAGTTCTAACACTTTCTTCCTTTCTGCAACGAACTGAGTCTCAAAAGTATCCCTTTCCTCTCTCAACTGGATCCAGGATCTCTTCAGTTCTTCAACATCGGTAGGCATATCTGGATAAGGAATGATCTGAGAAATACCTCCTTCAACTTCTGGCTCAACAATCAGTGGTCCGACTGCAAGATATGGCATGCCAAGTTCACGAGCTCTTGCGCATACCCATCTGAGATAAGGTTCCATAGGAATAGAGTTTTTCTTCCCTAAAGTACTTCTTTTCACCATGCCCCAAGCTCGTACAAACTTTTGACGGAGATCTTGAGAGTCATTGTCATAGTCAAACACAGTGCTTTGAAGGATTATTTCATGTGGGCCATCTCTTCGAGCATAACCAAACTGACGTAGGGCTAGAGCAGGATTATAAGTAATACCTCCTCTTATCCCCATGAGTGGTACGTTAGAGAATTCTCCACAACGGTCGATGAGGATAACATTTTCTCTAAGATTGGGACACCAACAGATGTCTGAATGGGAGAGCGACATTATCCTTTGAGACCATTTCAAATTTTGCTCGTTCTTCAAGACTGATTGAGGAAGGTGCGAAATAAACCACCTAGACAATAAAGGTATGCAACACATGAGAGTCCCTTGCCTTTTCATAGTACGGGTGTGAAGGGAATGCAAAATGTCTCCAAGCAAGGTAGGCACAGGGTTATGGGTGAGGAATATCTTAATAGCATTCACGTCTATGAATTGGTCTGGATTAGGGAATAACACCAAACCATAGATTAGTAATGCTAGAACATCTTCGAAAGCATGGACGTTCATAACTTTATAGGAATTCTCGGGCCTTATTCATCAGAAACTTGGCAAGTAGACCCTTAACTCCACTTCTTGTTACCCAATTAGCTTCAATGTCGGATTTTGTCAAGTGTAAAGCCATGGCAACTTCTTCAGACTTCGGAATCTTTTCTAAACCACTGAAAGGTGTTTGATCAAGGATAGGTATCCCCAACAGCCTGGAGAATTCTTCTAACGTGGGCACCAACTGATAATCTGGGAAGGTGAAGCAATGATGTTTAGGATCGAAGAACTGGAATAAAACCCTCATCATATCCTCTTTGAAACCAGTGGCAACCAAATTGAGGAGAGAACCATGTTTCTTGATGAACTGAGCATGATCGGGAAGTTCTGACACTAAATCCTTGAGTTGAGGAGAGATGACTACAAAACTGATCCGGATGGTCTTCCTGGAAGCCATAACCTGTTTAACGGAGCAAAGCTAAATCCCTAAGTCCTTGAAATGGTTAGTACAATGCCATGATGTTATGATGTTATGATGTTATGATGTTATGTAAACAACAAGCACAAACAAGTCACACAACAATCATTCCTAGGTTTTAAGGCTTGCGTGAGTTCCATAGGTAAGTACCCTCCCCACTGAAGTTTGGTTGGTTCAACCTGTCCTAGAATAGTAACCGGGTTCTAGAAGGATCTCAAATCATTGACCTTTCCTTAAGTCCACTTCAGTGCAACACCAAGTGGTTGACCAAAGCTTCCCCAAAGTCCAATCTCAAAGAGTGTAGTATCAAGTCTCAACCAACCTCAGTCGGAACCGAAGTCAGTTATCTCACTACTTTCTAATGGCTAGGATGAGTCAATTAGGGTTCTAAAGGTCTGGTTAATGCTTTGATGACACCACGCGGAAGCCAAATTTTTCCTCAAGTAAACATGAGGAACATCAGGACATCCAAAGTGTCACATTAACCGTAGCCATCATTTTGACCATTCCAGTATACGCCGGATAGTCGCGATGATCTATTGCTACTTACCTAAGGTACACTAGATCCGGGTGTAGGATCTTTCACTCAAGCATAAAATACCCAAGAAATCCCTTAAAAGTAAATCCGACAATTTGAATAAGTGATCTTGTTTTTAAGGTAACCTCTCTTTTTAGGGTTATCCCCAGCAGAGTCGCCAGTTCTGTCATACGGTGAACTGACTTGGGGTGTTTTGCTTTTAATCGCAATGTCGCGGATAGCAAGAGTCGCCACCGACTTTTCTTTTATCCAATAAGGAAAGGTGGAAAAGAACAGGAAAGACCTTAATTAGACTTTGAGTTCGGGAGGTACATTATACAAAGGGAAGGTGTTAGCACCCTTTATATCCATGGTTATCCATGGGCTCTTAATTGCTTGATCACTTATGTTTGTCTGGAAAAAGTGGTTGTGCATTGTTTAGAAAGTGTTTTGAAAAGAGAATTTAACTTTGTAATGATTCTTGTATGAATGTATACAAAGTGGTTATCTCGTTTAGTTTTGAAAGTTGTTTAGAAAAATATAACTCGGTAATGATTCTAGCATGAATGTATACCAAGTGGTGATTTTCTAAAAGATGTTTTGAAAAGGTGTGAGGTGTGAAAAGTATTTCGATTTGTGAGTAAGCAATTAAGAGTTATACCTTCCTAGGGTCTTTATGGGCATTTCCTATCCTTATGAGGGTAAAACCGTCCTTATTATTGAGAAATAAGTGGTTTTATCCTTTGGATGTAAAAGGGTCATCGTAGGGTCATCGATTGGTCATTGATTGGTCATTGAAAGCAACGGTTGTAAGGATACCTTAGCATTCGAAAGGACTATCATCATTTAACCGTAGGCTACACCGAAGGGTCATCGAGGGGCAAAATCATATATTCGAAGGCAATCATCCGAGGGACTATGATTTATTTTATAGGGACATGATGATTTAATCGAAGGGTCTTGGCTAAGTGTATCCCCACATTCGCGGGACATGACCAGAATACCGTAATACCGTAAAGCAACAAAGAGAGGTCCAAGATCACATATTCAAAGGCCGTACTTCACAATCAATTAGGTAATTAGGAGGAATCCCCCCATTAAAATTAATACATTAAGGTCAATTAAGCAATTTGGTGGATCTTTGCCATAAAATTAATACATTAAAATCAATTGAGTAATTCAGGGTGAATCTCCACAAGAGTATCCCACAAATAAAATGGAATACCTAACAAGCAATCTTTTCCTGGGATATGTGAACCTTTACAAAAAAAACTCAACAAAACATGTCAGAACACCAAATCAGGGTGCAATCGAGGATTACACCACAAAAAAAAAGATCACAACAGTAAATAGGGTCGGGTAAATGATGCATGGCTATGATAAAACATGAGTGAAAAATCAGAACAGAAAAGTCAGCTACTGTCACGTTCGCTCCTGCCTCGCCTAGCGAAGGCTTAGCGAATACTCGTTGCATGCTCGCTTAGCGATGTGCTAGCGAGCGGCTGCGGATTCTGGTTTTGATATCAGTACAATTTCAACCAATTTTATGCCTTATGGCTTTCATTACAGTAATTATATGGTTAATCATTTAAGGTATTCAGGTACATACTAAAATTCACATGCCAAACTTAAGATATTTTCATAAATTTAATCATAATGCCATATGCAAAGTAAGAACATAAGGAAGTAATAGCAATGTAAACCTGTTTGCAATTGAATTACGGCTTTGAATCGGAAAATCGGATTGAATTGGGCAGAGGTAAACCTTGATGCCGCCGAGTTCCTTCAGGGTTTGCCTCCCGTGAGTGTTAGAGTCTGCTTGCTAGGGTTCTTCTTTCTCCGTTTTCGTCCCCCCTTTTCGTGACTGAAGTGTCGGTATTTATAGTGATTGTGGTGACCTAATGGGCTCAGAATGAAGCCCAAAAATTCTGATGTTCGCAAGCTTCGCTAGGCGAGCGTGTAGCGAAGGTTCGCTAGGCGAAGGAGTTGCTCGCCTAGCGAGCAGGCCAGTTTGGGCCATTTTCTGGATTGGGTCTGTAGTGAGCTGGGCTTTTGTTCCTTTAAGGTCAGTGCCTTGCAGAATAAGTTGGAGTGCTTCGAGAAATGTTTTGCAAGATTAATGGGCAAATTTTGGGGTATGACAACCTCCGATTCTGATCCACTGCTCATCCTTCTCTATTTACGGTTATTACTACAACAACATTCACGAACACACTGTCCACAAGACTCAGTCCGATTTCTACAGCCACGAAATCATGCATTGTCATGTCGACGATGTTGATGGCGAGGTTTCGATCGTGTGCACAGCTTGTTGCTCTGCTGTTATTGTGATTTTGATGCAAGGTCCTTTTTGAAATGGTTCCAGCTCATTGGATTTTGTCTTTTGGAACGTCTTGGAGACCTTGATTCGAAGAACCACTGTGTACTAATTCAAACTCGCACAACAACCTTAACGGAGCAGCCATAAAACCTTGATAGAGACTACCCAGTAGCAGGTTCAACACGACGACACGACGGTAACTATTCGGAACAAACTATTCCGTTGTTGTAGTCTAACCATGGGCTCGAGTATGTTATGATCTGTGTATTAAACCGCAAATTGCAAAAGCATGCTGAATGTGTTTGTTTGTTTAGTTAATTTTGGTTACAAGTAATTCAAAATTGTTCTTAATCGTTTAAGAAATTCAGGTTCTGTTAATAATTTGCGATTTGGTGCGTGTATAGTTCGTTTACGAAATTCCGTTTGGTTAAGCTATGTTGGTACCGGGATTTGGTTTGTGTTGATGATGCACCGTTGAAACGCACGGTGGTGGATGTCCTCCTAACGTTCCTGTAGCTTCTTTTCTTGTTGGTATTGTTTCCAAGCATGTGTTACTGTAGTTATTAATGTAATATTTTGATTACTGTTTTCACATTAATTCCGATCAATTTTTAGTTATGTATATATTGTTTGTATTGTGGTACGTGTTAGTTTCATTGGGAATATTGTGTTAGATCCTTAGTCACAATTCTTTATTTTGAATCGGAGGTGATGATTAAAAAAAAAAGTGACACCAGATGGAAGAGAATGGCGATACACATACTGATTTTCTTTCCTTTCATTTATTCTTTAGAGGCCAATGTTTGAGTGATTATAAAACTTAATTAAAAGAAGTCAAACTAGTTTTTAGCATTTTGACTGCTATCATTATTATTATGTATCATTTTTTATTTTATTACCAAGTGAAGACTTTGATATTTAGTAAAAAAAAATGATGATTGTTGCAGTCACTAAGAAACAATTGCATCGTTGAAGACAATGCCACTTTTTATATGGTAATATTTCAATGCTACCGTGCTTTAGGTTAATGCGTGCATCATTCCAATTTCGTTACACTATATATTTTTTCTCTCATTTCATAATTTAATATTGATTGTTAGTTGCATCATGTATGATGGAATAATTTCAATTATATTATGCGATATTATAAAGATATACTGAGATGTTGGCTATTTTATTTAGTTACATTAAATCGAATTGTCAACATACGGATTCGACAATTTCATGCCAATATCCCCCAAGATACAATAAATAAACAGAATATTTCTCTGTGTTATGATATTGCGTATGACATTAATTCTATTGTCATTTTGCCATAACCGGTTTGAGCACATTGTAGCCGACTCGATTTGATTTTTAAAATTAACGTCGTCACGTATTTCTATCTTTTTTTAATTAAATTAATTAGTTGATTAAAATTTTGCTTAATTAGTTTAATTCTGGTTAATTAATTTTAATTAACTTTATTATTTTATTAAATAATTTTGATAATTAGTTTTACTTAATGAAATTAATCATTTTAATTGAATTTTAATAAATTAACTCTGGTAATTAAACATTGATCGATTTATTTTACAATGTTTCAATCATTTCTAAACCAAGATCAATTCAATTTCATCATCAATCCAAACCAATTTCAAAATCACTTTAAACCACTAAAATCACACAATTTTTGATTTAACATCAAACCCATTTTCAAGCACCTTTGTAAGTCGATCGCTTTTATGCATCGCCATCAACCTCACATAGCTTACTCTTGGGATTTCTTACAATGAGACATATTCGGTTATTAATTAATCGATTAGAGGATCGATTCACTAAAATCCAATTTATTCACAAAACACAAATTTAAAACCTCGATCCAATGTCGAGTATTTTCATTCAAATTAAAAATCACAATCAAACACCATTTCATTTGGAAATGAAAAGGGGGATAACTTTGAGTTTTCAATTCCTCTCCTCGATTATTTGAATACGAGTTCTCTTACTCGGTTAGTCAAATAGTCGTCATTTCTATCCACCTAAGCACAATCAAATTGAATTCATACTCATATTAATAAAACGAAAAGGGAGATGACTTTGAGTTTTCAATTTTTCTCCTCGATTATTTGAATACAAGTTCTCTTACTTGGTTAGTCAAATAATTGTCGTTCCTCTACAAACTTCCAAACCCCGATTGAATCAAAACACTTTCATAACAATGAAATGAAAAAGGAGATGACTTTGAGTCTTCAACTTCTCTCCTCAATTGTTTGAATACGAGTTCTCTTACTCAGTCAGTCGAACAATTGTCATTTTTTCACCAACTTATACCATAAGTCAAATCAATCAATCAAAACTGTACGAAAAGGGAGATAGTCTTCAGTTTTCAATTCCTCTTCTCAAATGCTTGGATATGAGTTGTCTTACTCAGTCATTCAAGTACTTGTCGTTTATTCTAAAATACATCAACCATACACAAACCAATTTTCATAATCACTCAGATGAAACAAAAAGCGGTCTAGAGTCTTCTATTCCCTTTCCCGATTATTAGGATACGAGTGGCCTTACTCGATTATCCGAGTATTTGTCATCCATTCAAAACACCTTAATCATTATTAAATCCTTTTACAATTAAGGATGAAAAAGAAATCGGTCTAGAGTCTTCTATTCCCTTTCTCAAATGTTAGGATACGAGTTGTCTTACTCGACCATCCGAGTAATCGTCATCCAACCAAAATACTTTAACACATCAAACCTATCCTCTCCTCGCCCTTGTTTAATCCTTTCTAAAGTGCACAACAAACTAGTGCTTAAGCCTCCGCCGAGAGTAAACAAGCCAACATTTAGCCTTTAGAACGCAATCTAAACAGTTGTTCGCTAAAAGACACCAACCAACCGTAGTTCCCCGAACTACGAATGCTCTGATTTCCTTATTACACCATAAGGATACGTAGGCAAGAGATTGATATATCTTCGCGAACACACTAATAAAAAACCTCCCTTTTCTCCTTTCTGAGGTTCCCATCAATTTCTATTTACAATATATTTATAACCCGAAGATAACAAACAAACATAAATTAACACTCGAAACGCAAATTAGAACTAAAAGGTTCCCGTTGAGTACAACGGACGTAAGGGGTGCTAACACTTTCCCCTTACGTAATCCACTCCCGAACCCGAATATGGTTGCGACAACCATTATTCCATTTTCTAAAGGTTTTATCGATATTTCCCTATCCCTTCATTGGGATAAATAAAGTTCGGTGGCGACTCTGTTCAAACACATAAATATTTTCCGCGACCATCGCGAGGAATCACATTTTTTCGAGGTGCGACAGACACATGAAGAAGGAATGTCCTGGATTCAAAGAATGGCTTGAGAAGAAAGGTAATTTATTCTCATTTGTTTGTTATGAATCTAATATGACCGATGTTAATATTAACACTCGGTGGATTGATTCTGGATCAATAATCCATATAACAAATTCCTTATAGGGTATGCAAAACCCAAGGAAGCCAGTGGGAAGTGAGCGGACTGTCTTATCAGGAAGCAGGATGGGCTCACATGTGGAAGCTATTAGAACTTGAAATTTAATTTTGAATAATGGTTTTGTTTTGAAATTATAAAGGACCTTTTATGTACCAAGTTTCTCACAAAACTTGATTTCAGTTTCTAAACCAACATGTCTAAGAAAGGTGCCAATAGAAGTTCAAGTATATTAAAAATAATTCATACAGACATATGCTGTCCTGATATGGATGCACATGGTCAGAAATATTTCTTCACTTTCATAGATGATTACTCACGATATATGAATATTTATTTTCTTAACAATAAATATGAAGCATTGGATGCCTTCAAAGTCTTTAAGGCTGAAGTTGAGAACCAGTGTGGAAAACAAATAAAGATAGTGAGATCAAATCGGGGTGGTGAATACCATGGTAGATACACTGAGAGTGGACAAGCACCTGGTCCATTTGCTAAGTTTCTTCAAGAACATGGGATTATTGCCCAATACACCATGCCCGGTTCTCCGAACCAAAATGGTGTTGCAGAAAGAAGAAACCGAACATTATTGAACATGGTGCGGAGTATGCTTAGCAACTCTAATCTTCCTAAATCATTATGGAATGAAGCACTAAAGACGATTGTGTATATCCTAAACTGGCTTCCATCCAAGGCTGTCCCAAAGACACCATTTGAGTTATTTAAAGGATGGAAGCCGACTTTACGACATATGCGCGTTTGGGGATGTCCGTATGAGGTGAGGATTTATAATCCACAAGAAAAGAAACTAGATCCGAGGACCATTAGTGGGTATTTCATTGGATATGCCTAAAGGTCTAAAGGTTATAGATTTTATTGTCCATCTCATACAACTAGGATTGTGGAGTCAAGAAATGCAAAGTTTCTTGAAAATCATTTGACTAGTGGGAGCGATCAAATCAAAAATTCAATTTCTGTGCATGATCATATAGAGTATGAACCTTCCACTTAAAGTAATAGATTGGTTATTATTTACAACATCCCTCAAGTTCAAATGGATGTTGATCAACCAATCATCGAGACTCCACAAGCTATTGATGATCCAGTAAATCAAGTTGGTCATCAAGATGATGAACAATTAGTTGAACAACGAGATACACAAGAAAATGTTGATCAAACATTAAGAAGATCTACTAGGACAAGAAAATCAGTTATTCCTAATGATTACATTGTGTATCTACAAGAATCTGACTATAATATTGGAGCTGAGAATGATCCTGGGAGCTTTAGACAAGCCATGAGTTGCAAAAAGTCAAATTTGTGGTATGATGCCATGAATGATGAAATGAATTCCATGAAAAACAACGACGTATGGGATCTTATAGAGTTACCTAATGGGGAAAAGGCCATTGGTTGTAAATGGGTCTTTAAAACCAAGAAAGATTCATTAGGCAACATTGAGAGATACAAGACCAGACTCGTTGCTAAGGGATTTACTCAAAAGGAGGGAATCGATTACACTGATACCTTTTCTCCTGTATCTAAGAAAGATTCTCTTCGTGTCATATTGGCATTAGTTGCACATTTTGACCTTGAGTTGCATCAAATGGATGTGAAAATAGCCTTTCTTAATGGTGATTTAGAGGAGGAGGTTTATATGAAACAACCTGAAGGTTTCTCTTCTAATAGTGGTGAGCATTTGGTTTGCAAGCTTAAGAGATCCATGTATGGTTTGAAACAAGCCTCTCGTCAATGGTATCTTAAATTCCATGAAACGATATCTTCATTTGGGTTTATTGAAAACCCCATGGGTCAATGTATATACCAGAAGGTCAGTGGGAGTAAAATTTGTTTTCTCATTTTGTATGTGGATGACATACTACTTGCAACCAATGATAAAGGTTTTCTACATGATATGAAACAATTCCTCTCTAAAAACTTTGATATGAAGGATATGGGTGAGGCATATTATGTCATTGGCATTAAGATCCACAGAGATAGACTTCGAGGAATTTTGGGTCTATCACAAGAAACCTACATCAATAAAGTTTTAGAGAGATTTAGAATGAAAGATTGTTCACCAAGTGTTGCACCCATTGTCAAGGGCGATAGGTTTAATTTGAATCAATGCCCTAAGAATGATTTTGAGCGGGAACAAATGAAGAACATTCCATATGCTTCTGTTGTTGGAAGTCTTATGTATGCTCAAGTATGCACAAGGCCCAACATTGCATTTGTTGTTGGAATCTTAGGAAGATATCAAAGTAATCTAGATATGGATCACTGGAAAGCTGCAAAGAAGGTGTTGAGATATCTTAAAGGAACAAAAGATTACATGTTAATGTATAGGTAGACGGACAATCTTGATGTGATCGGCTATTTAGACTCCGACTTTGTTGGTTGTGTTGATTCTCGCAAATCAACATCAGGATATATTTTTATGATTGCTGATGGAGTTATTTCATAGAGAAGTACTAAGCAGACCTTGGTTTCTACTTCTACTATGAAAGTCGAGTTTGTCTCCTGTTTTGAGGCTACTTCTCATGGTGTATGGCTTAAGAGTTTTATTTCTGGGCTTAGAATCATGGATTCTATTTCTAAACCTCTGAAGGTTTTTTGCGATAATTCAACAGCTGTCTTTATGGCTAAGAACAATAAAAGTGGAAGTCGAAGCAAGCACATCGACATAAAGTATTTAGCCATTAGAGAAATAGTTAAAGATAAAATAGTAGTTATTAATCACATTAGTACTGATTTAATGATCGCTGATCCTTTGACTAAGGGCATGCCACCAATAAAATTTAAGGATCATGTAGAGAACATGGGACTTAGGTCCTCCTTATGATTGTATACATACAGTTTATTAATAAAACTATTATATTGTGATGTTTTCTCATTTTCATACGCACATCAGTTTTAGAAAATATGTTACATCTGAACCAAGAGTAAACATTGGTTTATTCATCAAGTTAGTTACCACATTACAGATATATACTTGAAAATAGACATGCTGTAATACATAGATGAGACTACTCGCTTTAAGAGAGACTATCTCTATGATTCACATATTTATTTCTTGAGTAAGTTTTCCATGACTCATTTATGCCAACAATCAGTTCTATGGACCAAGTGGGAGAATGTAACGGTTTCTTATTTTTATTATAATAAGTATTAATAATAAAAAACCAATTTAATGTGGTCCATAGTTTTAGGATTTATGTTCTGAAAAGGGTATGATTTATTTTGGTTTTAATGTAAATTGATATGACCATTTAATTTGGTGGTAATGAGTTTTAATGGCTTTAAATTCTTTATGGTAGAATCAAGCCTATAAATAGTCTTTGGCCCCCAAAGCTTTCTCTCATCAGAAAAGAAATACACCAGTTATATTGAGAGAGCAAGAGCTTGGAAGAATCAAAGACAGTGCACTCACAACACTGCAACAATGGCTGGAGGTAAAACCTCTAATTCTATTTCCGCATTTTGTTTTATTGATCTTGTTGTTCTTTTGTTATCAGGAACATAGGATATATATATATATATATATATATATATATATATATATATATATATATATATATATATATATATATATATATATATATATATATATATATATATATATATATATATATATATATATATATATATATATATAATATATATATATATATATATTATATCTAACAATTTTACCAAACAATTCACCCACTGCTCCACATATTGATTCCTCATATAATAATGATTCATTAGATACTGGTACCAAAACAAAATTCAAAAGAATTATCAATTAACCTTTCCCATTTCAAAGATTTTGTCATTTACAATGTCTCTTCTACTTCATCCATTTCTTATCCTATACACTATTTTCTAACCTATGAAAAAACATCCACTTATGGAAAAAAAATACATTTTATCCATTTCTTCATCTCTTGAACCCAATACATATAAACACAGACCTCAAAAACTTATTTTTGGCGGGTTACAATAAATGCAGAGTTAAAAGCACATGCAAACAATAATACTTTTGGAAACAATAAATGCAGAGTTAAAAGCACATGCAAACAACTCAAGATCAACAATTCCTTTCTTGACGGGGACTTGGATACAAAGATTTATATATATATACCATCAGGCATGTCACACACTATGCCAAACCTTGTTTGCAAATTACAAAAGTCACTATATGGCCTCAAGCAATCTAGTAGACAATGGTTTGCTAATTTGTCTACGCTTTTTCTTAATAAAAATTTCAATAATCATCGCCACATCACTCATTATTTACAAAATTTGAAAATAAGAATTTCGTTGCAATTTCATCTATGTTTACGATTTGATTCTAACAAGTAATGATCTTCAAGAGTTTCAAGTTTTGAAATCCAACTTTAATAATATCTTCCACATTAAAGATCTTGGGAATCTCCGTTTCGTCCTTGGTATTGAGATAACCAAAACTAGCATGGACTTTTTCTGTCAAATAAAATACTCTTTGGATTCTTACTGAATATGGATTACTTATTGCTAATCCAGCTCCTACTCCCATGATTGAAAATCCAAAATGACATTTTACTAGTTCTTCCACACCTACAGATGTTACCAGTTACAGGCGTATCATTGGTAGACTGCTTTATTAAATTAAGAACAATCAGACCTGATATAAGTTATGATGTACAATAACTTAGTCAGTACATGGTATCCCCTAATTTGGCTCATCTTCAAGAAACTCATAGAATTTTGTGCTATATAAAAAATCTCATACTCAAGGATTGTTTTATCCCTCATTTTATACCTTGCAATCAAATGCTTTCTATGACTTTGACTGGGCTACTTTTAACATTAGCATAAAATCAGTAACTAAGTTTTGTATTTTCTTGTTTCTTGGTGCTCGAAGAAGCAAATAACTATTGCTCACTCATCTTCTGAAGCAAAATATTGTACCCTTGCTTCCACAGTTTGTGAACTTCAATGGTTGTTATTCCTTCTCAATGATATCCAAATTCCATGTATTTGTCCATCACTCTTCTAATGTGATAGATAGTTTACGCGTCACATTGTTGTCGATGCTAGTTTTTATAAACATACTAAACACGTTGAGATTAACTATCATTCGTTTATTACCTATTACCAATGTTGTTCAACTAGCTTATCTGCTCACTAAACCATTGGAACCTCAACCTTTTAGTTGCTAGTTTCCAAGTCTGGCCTTCATTCCATTCACTCACAAGCTTAAGGGATGGTATTAACCATATTTTGCAAAACAAACTTAGATAATACAAGTTTGTTGCATGGTTGTTATTATGCATGACGTTTTTTAAGAGTAAATAAATGATAAAAGAAGGAGTTGATATCACCCCGATACATCCACTTAGTGAAAATTAGGAATGGCAACGGGTACCCATGAGACGGATACTAGTCTCCTGCTATCTACCTCGTTTTGAAAATATGATATTTGTACTCATCTCATACTCGTGTGTGTATTTATCAAACAGGTATCCATAAATTTTGAGATATCCACAAATATTTATGAAAATCCAAGGATATATATATATATATAACAAAAATAAATCACTTTCATTTTATTTCTTCTTTTATCAAATGATTATATTAAATTAAATAAAACAATAATAGTTCCATATTTAACATAATAATAGTAATAATAATAATAGTAATAATAATAATAGTTTCATATTTAAATAATAATAATAAAAATAATAATAATAATAATAATAATTTTAGATTAAATAAATTAATACTTAAGTAATTTTGTTATTTATTAGCGGATACATATATCCACAAGTACGAGTAACATCAAATTCATATTTGTGTCCGTAAGGAAACAAATAACTAAATATCCATTTATTTTATCTGTGGATACCCATTAAACTATTAAACATGTTTCCAAGACGGGTATTTATCAAACAGGTATCCATAAATTTTGAGATATCCACAAATATTTATGAATATCACAAAAATAAATCACTTTCATTTTATTTCTTCTTTTATCAAATGATTATACTAAATTAAATAAAACAATAATAGTTTCATATTTAACATAATAATAGTAATAATAATAATAGTAATAATAACAATAGTTTCATATTTAAATAATAATAATAATAATAATTTTAAATTAAATAAATTAATACTTAAGTAATTTTATTATTTATTAGCGGATACAGATATCCACAAGTACGAGTAACATCAAATTCATATTTGTGTCCGTAAGGAAACAAATAACTAAATATCCATTTATTTTATATGTGGATACCCATTAAACTATCAAACATGTTTCCAAGACGGGTTTTATCCACGGATACCCACGTGTACGGATTTTTTTATCATCCTTAATGCAAATATGTTGAAATTGATAATTCCAATGCTTTCGCACAATGAAATTGTAATTCTTTCAAAAAGTTTCTCTTAACTTAACGAGTCTTTGAGAGTGATTATTACTAAATTATTCCTAAATGCATTTGTATTAGCTATGTTAGAACCCCGATTAATTTATATATTTTCAACAAAGTATGTAAAGTTTAAATTAAAAAAATAAGGTTTTTTTCCCAATATCCATATTTTCTAAATCAAATTCCAAAATAATTATTTTTCTCTCATTTATTCCAAACTACTCATGTCTGAAAAAAAAATCAAAGTCGCAGACAACGTGCCAATCTGATTGTTGCGTCCATTTTATATTCACAAATCAAGTACGTTCAATTGATGCATGCATTCTGCGTTATAAGGTCGCGCCAGTTTAATTGTCGCGATCTATTTGAGATTCAAAGGGAGCGCTAATTCATTTGGCACATACTCCTATTGCAATTTTTACTTTTTAATTTATATAATAAAATATTATTAAAAGATAGGAGGAGACGCCAACTGCTTTAGCGTGTCTTTTTCAAAATGTGAAGTTTGCGCCAATTGATATGACGTGTGTTTTTCATGATTTTTTTGTATTTTTAAATATGGGTAGTTTGGAATATATGGAAAAAAGTTAAGTATTAAGGGTCGTTCAATAAGAAACCACCAATATGCCAAATCATTTAAGTTGTTTTAAAATATCAACATGATTTGTTAGGATACAAGTCGTTTATTGAATGACGGTGTAAAGTTATTTTACACCCTAGGTGCATCTCATATTTTCTCATATGGTATTGGGTTAAAAAAATCCACATAACTAGTATTTCTTTATTCATATAATCAAAAGTGTCTCAATTTCTCTTTTCTTTTTCTCAAAATAAATATCTCTTTACAATACCATTTCATTTATTATTATTTTCTTTTACCATACTCTTATTTATTTATGGCAAAATATCCTTTTTGATCCCTTAAATATATCATTGGATTCAGATTGGTCCCGTAACTCTTTGAAACTTGTCATGTTAGTCATTTTTGTCTAATTAACAACGGAAAAAATTTAAAAATTGGTCACTAAATTCGTTGCTAATTAGATAAAAAGGACTAACATGACACATTTTAAAGAGTTAAGGGACCAATCTGACACGAAAAAAAATTAAGGAACCAATTTGAATCCTAGGGTATAGCTAAGGGACAAAAAATGATATTTTACCTTTATTTATTTATTACTACCTACCTTTGTATTTTTATAAATCGCTTTGAAGGAAAAAATTGTACTAAAATATATGTGGTTTTGAAATTCCAAGGAATCATTAATGTCCATTCCCTCTTCTTTCACTTATTTAAATTTGTTTTTCCATATAATAATGATTATATTTTTTAATATGTGTGAAGAGTTTAAAACAATTTATAATTAAAAATAGAGGAAGTAAAAAGTTATAATCATTTAGTACAAACCCTCGATAAAAAATAATCTAATTAGTAAAAATTAAAAAAATTAAAAAAAAGAGTTCTGCTATAGTTTGGATGATTGTGCCCTCACCGATATTTTCATCGACGCCGACACCGGTGGCAATGATGTCAGGGGCTGATACTGGTAGTAGTGGATCAAGGATCACTGGTGGAAGTATGAATACTTCTCCATTGGGTAAGACAACACCTAAGGTGTATGCATATGACTTTTTGAATAATTTGGCTAGGGAGATGTAGGTAGGAAAGCAAGGAGATGATGGTTCATATAGAAACACAATCATTGGGAAAAAGCCGTGCATGGATGAAAGAGGTCCAAAACATGTCTAAGAGTAAGAGGGAAGCAAGGAGAGTAGTTTGGATGGAATGAAAGTTGAGGAATGCAACATTGGTGGCTATTAATGTCCCAAGTTTGTGTTCTCCAAGACTCGAAAGAAAAATTCATAGGCCTTGGAGGAAAGGAGTCATAGTTAAGCTGCTAGGGAGAATGATGAGGTATAAAGCTTTGGAAACACGACTGAAGCAAATGTGGGTGAGGAAAGGGATTATTAACATTATTGATTTAAGTCATGATTATGATCTTGTTGCTTTCACACATGAAGAAGATAAACATGCAACTTTGATATATGGTCCATGGTTTATCTATGATCATTATTTGACTGTTAAGGATTGGAGTATGGATTTCCATGCTGAATACTATGACCCAATAGTGCTTCATTTCATTGGGAATCGAGTGAGCGTGCTATTAAGGTTGATAAAAACACAATGCAACATGAAAGAGACAAGTATGCTAGGATCTGTGTAGAGGTGAACCTTGTTAAACCTATGCTAGCCATTTCCCATCAAGGGGAAGAATGCATAAGATAAAGTATGAGGGACTTCATATCTTATGTCTTACATGTGGGAGATGTGATCATTACAAGGAGGGGTGTCAAATAATTACTAAAGGAAAAAAAATAAGGAAGTGGCTCATGTAAGGATGAATGATCAACATATAGAAAAGGGCGGAACCAATACTAGTAATGAGAGTGGTGCAGGTGAAGCGGCTGGGGAGGGGCCATGGCAGGTGGTTCAGAAACAGTACAGGTGGAGGAGGGGACAAGAACACAAAAAAGGCAATAAGTCGGCGACAATTAAAATTGGGAGCGGAAATAATGGATATAGGTTTATTACACTTGATGATGATGTCATAGAATTAAGTGGGCTAAGAGAAGGAAATAAAAATAAAACACATGTTGAAGATGTTATTAATGATAAGGGAAGTTGGGGAGAGAAAGTAGTGACATACAAGAATGGTGGGGCGTTAGATGCGTCTATGGTCAAACTGGAAATTAATGATGAGGTCCTAATAGGTAATGATGGGGTATTAATGAACAATCATTAAGAAAGGAAAGATTTGTCTACCATTAATTCAGTAATTAATTTGGTGGAATTCGAAATAGGAAAAAGCAATATAAAGAGGAAAACTGGAGTGCAAGGACGTGGCAGAGAGATAGAAGGAGAGCATAAAAAGTCAGTGGTAGGGAATAAAATTGCAACACGTGGAGCAAGAAAGTTACAGGAGTTAAACATTGGATCAATTATGGAAAACTTGAAACTAAACACGTACATGACCAACTTTTAAATTTCTTGGAAAGAGGAAACATGATTGACACAAGGAAAGATAAAAATAATAGTTCGTACGTGGAAAATGGCCATGTTAATAATTTGTCTAATATAAGTCATAACTTAAGGCATAATGGAGATAGTAACTAGTTGCATTGTAATGGGAGTAGACCACCAGACATCGAGAACCTGGACTGGACAAAGGGAAATGAATCACAGCTGGATCTGGACAAATAAGATAATAACAGAAAAGGGGATAAAGGTAAAAGTAATGTGAAGGAAGTAGAAGTTGTTAAGGAAACTCCATTTGAGTGATGAGTTTTGGGATGGTGATACCCTCATTTTTTGTTATGATGAGTACACATATTAATTTAATTGTGTGGAACTGTAGGTGTGCGGCGGGCAAGGCTTTCTATAGATATAGTAAGTTTTATATTAATATGTATAAACCTATAGTTTTTATGGTTATGGAAACAAGGTGAGATCCTCGAAGATTTCATAATTCTCTGATGAAGTTGGAATTTGATGAGACTATATCCACGAGTAATAGTGGATACTCGGGGGTATCATTGTTGCCTGGTATAAGAATAGACTGAATGTTACACTTTGTTCGAAGGAGGATCAATTTAGTCACCTTAGGATAAAGCTTTTGACAGGGAGGATTGATGGTTTACAGGAATCTATGCTAACCCTAATGTGGACATTAGAAGGAGACTGTGGGATGTCATGATTAATAATGTTGGGATTGTGAGAGGTCATTGGCTTTTGATTAGAGATTTCAATGAAATTTCCTATGTTACGAAGAAGAAACGAGGGGTGGCTACAGCCCAAAGAAAATTCACAGCGTTCAAAAATAAAATATCTGAGTGTGAGATTCAAGATCTGGGAGCTAGTGGACCCAAGTTTACATGGAAGGGACTTGTGTTTCAAGGAGGACAACACATTTATGAAAGATTGGATAAGGACTCGAGTAATGAGGATTGAAGGGTAATTTTTCATGAAGCTCGTGTTAAGGTTTTGAGTCATGTTGAGTTTTCTGATCATCATCCAATCATGGTCTCTCTATTTTGTAATGTTTACTCTAGAGTCACTAAGCACTTTAGATTTGAAAGTGCTTGGATGACTAGTAATAATTACTTTGAGATGGTAAAAGGATTATGGAAGTATAATGATAGGCTAGATGTAAACTTGAGAAGGATTGAAGAAGACACCAAGGCTTGGAAGTGTAGTACTCTAAGGCAAGTACATATGAGAAAGAAAGAACTTATGGCTAGACTGGATAGAATGCAGAAGTGTATCCAGAGAAAACATAATGTGGGAGGAATGAAGGACCTTAAGGCTCAGTTGCACGGGGAGTTTAATAGAATTTATCATAAAGAAGAACTCATGTGGTTCCAACGATCGAGGGCCAAATGACTTACTGATGGGGAAAAAAATACCAAGTATTATCATTTGAAAAATATTACAAGGAGAAGGAAGAATATGATTATGATGCTTCAAGATGATGATGATAGATGGATAGAAGATGGGGAGCGGATTAAAGGTTAGTGAATGCTTATTATATGAAGTTGTTTAGTTTTGGGAGTCAATGGCAAGATTGGGAAAAACTCCTATTTCATCCCCAAATTTAATTAAGGATGATATTGAAAGGCTTGAGTGGCATGTTACAGATGAGGAGATTAAAAGAGCACTGTTTGATATGAAGCCATGGAAAGCTCTGGGGCCTAATGAATTCCCAGCTGGTTTTATAAAAAATCCTGGGACATAGTTGGTAATAATGTGTGTGATTTTGTTCAATGAATTTGGAAGAGGCCTGATGGAATTGTGGAGGTGAACCAAACAAACATTTGTCTCATTCCTAAGGTTGACCATCCCATAAATGTGACGCAATTCCGTCCTATTTCATTATGCAATACTATCTATAAGGTGGTGAGAAAAGTTATAGTGGGTAGAATTAAGAAATATATGGATATGCTAATATCTCCTTATCAGACATGTTTTGTGTCAGGCCGAGCTATCCATGAAAATATCATTATTGCTAAAGAAAACATGCATAGTATGGAGAAGTTAAAAGGAAAAAAAGGAATTTTATGATAAAAGTTGACTTGCCCAAAGCTTATGAAAAGCTTAGCTGGGAGTTCATCTGGCGTACACTTCAAGAAATTAAATTACCTGCTAGCATAATCAATCTTATCTTGCACTCAGTATCTAGTGTTGAAACGAATGTTGACTGGAATGGAGCTCGATGCAGTTACTTTAACCCTTAATATGGTATTAGGCAAGGAGATCCTTTATCTCCTTACCTTTTTATACTTTCCATGGACAAGTTATTGCATCTTATTGAGCATGAAGTTCATAGCAAGAATTGGAAGTCTATGAAGTTGGGGAGAAAAGGAAGTAGAATTTCACACTTGATGTTTGTAGATGATCTGTTACTCTTTGGAGAAGCTGCGAAAATTCAAATGGAATGTGTTATAAATATCCTCAACAAGTTTTGTAGAAAGTCTAGGCCTGAAGTTAGTCAATAAAAAATAAGCTTGATCTTTTCAAAGAACGTGGCAAGAAGCATGCAGAATAAATTGGCGCACGCGTCTGGATTCAAGGTAGCTCGTGATCTTGGCAAGTACCTGGGAGTTCCTCTTAGGGGAAAATGATAAGAAAAAATGATTTTCAATACTTGGTTGATCACATCAATGCTAAGCTCGCTGGTTGGAAGAGAAACAATTTATCATTTGCAGGAAGGGTAACCTTGGCCAAGAGCGTGATTGAAGTTATGCCTTTGTATCCGATAATGACCAATAAGATTCATAAAGCGGTTATTGAGGAGATTAATTGTATGTATCACAAGTTTATTTTGGGGGATACTCCGGAGCATCGTAAGTTGTATGATGTGAGTTGGAATGCAATAACTAAACCTAAAGATCAGGGAGGGTTATGACTGTGAAACCTGAACATTCTGAATTCAGCTTGTTTCAAATGCCAAGGACATGTGGTGTGATCTCATGCATGATAAATATGATATCAAGGAAAATGAGGAGTTTTATAACGTAAAATATGGAGATTATAGTATTTGGAAGCCATAACCCAAATGTCTCATGATATTCGAGAGTTTGGTTGTTGGTACGTGGGACATGGATAAAAAATTCTTGCTTGGGAAGATATCTGGATGTGAGATAACCTGCATTTGGATGATATTATGCATCTTATCCCTACTAATTTAGTTGGTGCTCGTGTGGCAGATTTGGCTAATGATAGCATGGAATGGGATTGGGATATCCTTGAAGGATGGCTGTCGTAAGAATGGAAGGATAAAATTCGAGCTTGCCTACCTCCTTATGTGGGGAACAAAACTAATGTGTTTTATTTTGCAGGTAATGATAATGGTATTTTTTTGATGAAGGAGGTGTACAATAGGGTGGATGGAGTAGAGATATGAGAGGATGATGATGATTGGAAGGCTATTTGGCAGATTGTTGTGTCGGAGAGATGTCAGAATTTTGTTTGGATGCTCAATCATGACAGAATCCTTACAAACTTCAGCAAGAGCAGAAAAGGGATTGGGAATGCTAGTTGTAATCTTGGTGGCAATGCTTGTCAAACTACCATGCATGCTATTAGAGATTGTGTGAAAGCCATTCATATTTGGAAGTCCTTAGTTCCAAAGAGCATTGTTAGGGACTTCTTTTCCTTGGACCTTCAAAGTTGGATTAAGCTTAATTTGAATTATAAAGGAGTTGAAGATAGCAATTGGAAGGATGTGTGGGTCATCACTTGTCATACAATTTGGATGTGGAGAAATAAGGAGGAACACAACATAAATCTTGTGAGACATAACAATCCTGCTCATTATATCTTCTAAAGAGTAAAAGAGTATGAGGAAGCTAGGAAAATGACAAAATATATTACAACAAATAATGTGAGAAATAGAAGTGCAGTTTGGAAACCGCCATTAATTAATATAGTCATGCTAAATTCTGATGGAGCGAGTAAAGAGAATAAAGTTGCTAGTTGCGGTGGTATTATTCGTGACACGAGGGGAGATTGGATTGGGGTTTTTCCATTTTTTTTTGAAATTGTAGTGCTTTAGGGGTAAAGTTTGGGGGAGTTTATAAAGGGCTTAAGCTTACGAAATGGTTATGCCTGAGAAGTGTGGAAGTTAATGTGGATTCTGAGAGTGTGGTGAAAGCTTTGGAGGGGGAAGGTAGTTAGAATTCTCTTTATTTGGCTTTAATTAGAGACATTAAAAAGTTGATTGTGGAACATGATTCTCTTTTAGCAAAACATATCTTTGGAGAAGCCAATCCGTGCGTTGACGCTTTGGCAAACATGGGATGCATCATAAATGACCTTTGTGTGTTCAATAAGGCTTCAGGTGATATATTTGGTCTAGTGAAAGCGAATAAGCTTTTTGCGTTAGTCTCTTTCGAGGCGGCTGAGTAGTTGTTTTATTTTTTGGGCTTATGCCCTCTTTGTAATAAAAAAAAAATTGAGGAAGTAACTTTCACTTTATTTTATTATTGTGCTAACTATCATTAATAAAAACATTTTAGGAAATGACACTAATTTTATTATTAAATTTAATATATCTAATCATTTTTAAAGATCTATACATAGTTCAAATAAAATACTTATTATAAGATATTTTTTTACTATTATGGTTAGGGGTGTTCAAAACCAAACTAACCCAATAAAAAATCACAAACCAAACCAAATCGAAATTGTAAAAAATCACATTTGATATGGATGCGTTTGAGCCATTTTTTTAAATAAAACCGCGCAGTTTGGTTTGATTTGTGGTTTGCATTTTGCAAACCGAACTAAATCAAACCAAACCACATTATATTACTCTCAAACTTCAGTTATCCCATATCCAACTCAAAACCCAAATCTATTATGCCTTAACCTTACAAATATTCTCTTACTCACATGTAAGATTTTAGTTTCAACATTCTCAAATCTCTCATAGTATTATCACGCATTCTTCTCATCTTCTTTGTCATGTACATCTCTCACTTCTCTTATGTTTTTTATTTTTCATCTTCTCATTTTTATGCTATTTTTCTCTCTTCCAATTACGTTTTTATCATAGACTTCTTCTCTAATCTCACATCTCTTATGTTATTTATTTTTCATCCTCTCTAATCTCTCACCTTCTCCATTTTTTTTATTATAATTTTTTTATATTGTTTTACGTTACTATTTTATGTTTTTTTTTTCCATCTTTGTCTAATCTTATTTTTTATATTGAATGAAAAGTTTTTGTATAAATATGATAAATTTTATTGTTATTCGATAATATATGAATGACTAAACACTAATTTATGTTGTTCTTTATAGATGTATGTATAATTTAATAATTTTTTTTATAAAAAATCGAACAAACCCAAATTATATTAATTTGATTTAATTTTAATTTTAAAAATTATCCACATCAAACCAAATCATATTTTTTTCTACTGTTGTTCGGATAATTTTTAATATCAAAATCGTCTAAATTGTCTTGGAAAACTTTGTAATTATGAGAAATTATCATTTTTTTTTGGACGTATGAAAAATGATTTTTTCTTACAGCGACAAGTCATCGTTCAACGAGACATATCTACCCACTTGTCTTAAAAATTAAAATAATTAATTCATCCAACGATTACCGTATTTATAAAATAAAATAAAAAATGACCTTTTTTTTACTCAAAAGAGCCATCCATTTACGGAGGCTGAACCTTTGTAGAGACCCATTCATTCACGTATTAAACTAAATCTCATCCAGTTTCCAAACGCCACGTGTACACGGTTATCGTCTTCAGCCAATCGCGAAGAACCCGTGACGTTATACTCGGGTATCCATTATTAACTTCAACGGAATTAGGTATATTGGATAAGTAATTAAATAAATAAAAATTAGAAAATAAATAACCGCTAACAACATTCATCCTTCACACAGTTCTAAATAAAAACTCGGAGAGAGCCACTGCCGGTACCATCACCGTCTTTCAGTTTTCCGGCGATCTCTTCGTTTTCCACCGCCGTTCCCATATCGTACCAATCAAACATGGTTCGTCTTCTTCCTCTTATCTATTCATCTCACTATTCAGTTTTATTGACTTTTTTCTTCGTTTAGATCTATTAGTTGATTTAGGTTCTTTTGTTTTGCTGCAATTAAATTTTTGAGAAATAATTCTAAATTGTTGTTTTCCATGCATGTGATTTAAATCAGGAACTTGTCGAAATTAGGTCAATTTTTTTTTTAATTCTACCATTGAAATTAGGTTATGGATTTCAGTATTTCTATGGTTGATTGTGAAGTTTTTTGGTTTCTTATGGATCAATGTGTTATACTTTGATTTAAGTTAAATGGATCCGACGAAATTTGATTTGATCTGATGTATTCAATTTTTAATAGTTAAGTTTTGGTTGGATTTGGTTTTGATGTGTTGATTGAAAATAAGATGTGGAATTTTGCTGTTTTGTGTAGACTACATCAAGGCGCCTCTCGGTTAGGAAGGTGGAGAAGTTTGAGAAAAACATTACGAAAAGAGGATTTGTGCCAGAAACAACTGTTAAGAAAGGAAAAGACTACCCTGTTGGTCCTTTGGTGCTTGGGTTCTTCGTCTTTGTTGTCATTGGATCATGTAAGATTATCCTTTCAATGTCGTTCTTGATATGTATTTTACTGATTTTTGTTTTCTTTATTTCATAGTCATATTCATAAGTCTTGTGCAGAATTGTATAATTTTCTTGTTTGTGTGGATTATATTTTCTTGTTTGGTTATTTGAGGGATTCTATTGCAGTGATATCCTTCGGTTTTTGAAATGTTGTTGTGAACATTATTTTATTGAGAACTGGGAACCATTAATATTAGACTAATAAAGTATTAATGGTTAACAAAAACATCATAATTGAATGCTGAATCCGGGCCGGCTTGAGAGACCAAATTTTTAGGCGCTGATATTAACCAGAATTTTTGCAATTTTAAACTTTTTTGGGAGCAAGACCGCATGTCCACCTAGCCTTTTCCTGAGGAGGATCAAGGTTTTAGTCCCTGGTTTTAGTCCCTCACCTATGCATGCCTATTTTGCCTTTTCTCTGGGCTTTTGCGGGACAGAGGGTATTGCTCAAGTGCAATTCAATTTGGGATTTAGAAAATCCCCGGAGGAACTAGTGCCTACTTGATCAAAGGTTTTAAGTACCTTCTTAAAGATTAGGATATATTTTCCTTTCTTCTATTACCATTTTCATTTCTGCTATGCTGTATGATTTCATTGACATGTTTGCATGCTTTTATTGCACAGCTCTCTTTCAGATAATCAGGACAGCAACCAGTGGAGGCATATGATGGAGCTTTGAGTTCGACTGTATCATGTTTTCTTTCTTAGCCCTGTAGAAAATGTGACTATACTTTTCTATATTTTCTTGAACAATGCTCGGTTCTTGTTCATGTTTTGATGAAGTTAAGGATATTTTATTATAGATCCATTGCACCTCTTCTCTTTAATTTTACTTATTGTGGCGGATTGGTTTTAGTGGTTAGTTCCGAAAGCTATGAATTATGAATGTGAGTATGACAGCATGAACTCATAATTCCTACACCCCAAATTCAATGGCAAGGGTGTGGACGTTTTTACTTTTGAACTTCAAGTAATTCACACTTTTTTTTTTTATTGTTGCCTCTTGGTATAATGTTAAGCTGTTAACGTGTTTTACATATAATTTTAGTTAACATAACTTTACAGTCCAGGGTTATAAGGGTTGACAAAACTAGATTTCAATAGGTGGAAAACATCTCTAAAACGAGGTTGGCGCATGATCTTGTTAGTTGTTCTATATCCGAGTTAATGCTTCATAGGGTTGAGGAGAGGAAATGATGAAGGTTGGATTGTCACGGGTATTACCCTATAATAGAAGTCTGTGTGGAGTAATAAGTTGGCGTTTCATAAAACTTAAATTTCTCTAAATATTACTCATTTTGTAGGAAAAAATACTTGTATCAAAACATTTCAACTTGTCGAGTATTCTAGAAATAGAAACAACAATTTGGATTCCTTTAAAACCATATTACATATTCCTTCGTCGAGTTGGCCCGCACACCAGTCAAAAATGGTGAGTTGGGTTGGAATTTTGTGACTGTCTATCCATAAAAAATGGTGAGTTGGGTTGGAATTTTGTGACTGTCTATCCATTCAATCCGTCCTGTTCAAATACCGTAAAAAAGAGAGGTTTAAATACCGTAAAAAAAGAGGTCGGTTGATCCGTCTTGTTATAAAACACTCATTTTTGAAACTCTGTGTAAATACCGTAAAAAAAAGAGGTCGGTTGATCGGTCTTGTTATAAAACACTCATTTTTGAAACTCTTGATGATGGTTTTATTTTAGGTGAATTTTTATTTTATGATTTTAGACTTAGAATTGCAATTCTTGATGGTTTTATTTTATAAATTTATTTATAGAATATTTTTTTAAGTATATAGAATATTTAGAATATTTAAAAATCTAGTTATCAAATATATAGAATATTTTTTAAAATAAAATTTATTAAAAAGATATTTTATAAAAAAATGATCTAAAAAATAAATGAAAATTTTAATTAAAATGTATCTTTTTTTTTGTTAATCTATTAAAAAAATATGCGGGAAGCTAGTCGTCCGTTAACCCGTCACCTTAGCGGACGAGCTAGATTTTTAAGTTCAATTTTATTTGGCGGACTAACCCGTCCCGTCCCTTTTTGACGGGCTTAAGGAAGGACAAAGTGAACGATCCATTTTACCCCCTAATTTTATGATAGTAAATCTGATTATTTATGAATCTTCAAATATTAGATCTTAGTTTTATGATTGTAAATCAGTTAGTTCTCTCTGAACCACGCTACACTCCATCATAATGCCATTGCTTGAGGCACCATATATAATTTCATGGCTCATAGAACCCACAAACACTAAACACTAACTGAAACATGTTCGTTAATGAGCTTTCGGGGGCTCTATTTGAACTTAGAAAATAATACACTATTAGATTTATTGTTGAAATAACCGTGTTTTTTAATTAAAACACATGAATAACCATCTTTCGTCATTATTAAGCAAAATATATATGTTTCAAATGGAAAAAAAGCACAGGTGCGCCACAACCCCTACTACATGCACTACCAATGCGCCAATATGACTGACACGTGCACTATCAATGCACCAATATAACTGACACATGCACTATAGTCCAAAGAGGAGACGCCACCTATGTGTATTGGCGTTTTTATTTATTTATAAATAGGTATTTTCATTCTCCACCATTTTCCACACATTTTTTCATTTCATTCTTAAGTTTTTCTTCAAAATTTCTACATGATTATCAAAAAGAGATGCTCAAGTTTGTTATTCGATTATCAAGCCCCTGATGAAGATCCGACTTTGGAACATTCAGACTTTCGAGCATCTTGAGAAGGGCTTGATCCATTGGTTAAACTAAGAGATTCAAGACGGGAAACAAATTAGAAGAATTGATAGGCTTGTTTTGGTGTTCAACATTGACAATGAGAATAACGAACCACCTCATTTTTGGGAGTCAATTAAAATTGACAATGATGTCTGTGTTATGATGTATGAACCATATGATATTGTTTTGATAGTTGTAATCTCTTAGATATGTTGGCGTGTTAAGTCTTTTTATTTGTTGTTCGTGTTATTGTTTTAGGTGTGTTTGTATTCATTTTGTTGTAACCGAAAATTATATTCAATATGAAATTTCATGGTTACAAAAAATAAATTACATATCGAGAATGCATACAATAATTATATTGTGGAACTTGTTCCAAGATTGGGACAACGTGTCCGTGTGTGGCTGGACTGACAACATATATACCACATAATCTTACCATTTTAATAGCCGAATCGATTTCGGTTCGAGTACGTGTGTTGTTAGGACGACCATTTTTCTTCCTTTGCATATTTCCGTTATGCCAAACTATGTCCGCTCGATATGTAAACCAATATTTCTCCATTGCTACCATCAGAAAGATATTGTTGTACACAATGAATACGTTTATGACTTTACAAATTGCAGTTAGATGCATGGAATGGTCATGGCGAATATTTGAACATGCCACAATGACATGGTGGCAAGGCATACAAATGGCTTGAAATTTTCCGCAGTCGAACCAACCTCTATCTAGTTGGATTCGATAGAATCCCCTTGGCATCCCCTCATTATGGTTCATTGTCTCCAGTACACTGAACCAACCTCTACAACAGTCAAAGATTATAACCAGGTGTGTGTTAGCTTCGGTAGTTTCCTCCTTCATAAATTTCATACAATTGTTTTGATTCTAACACTGAACTCCACTTTGAACCCTTGATCACGAACATTGACCCTAACCTAAAATACGCTGCTCTCACCAACACAGTTATGTGTATATTTCTAATGCCTTTGAAGACAAAGTTTATTGATTCCACAAGATTTATTGTCATGTGGCCTAATCATTGATCATTATCAAATGCCCTGGTCCACTTCTCCATCGAAATATTATTGATCAACCTTAACGCATCCGCATTTGACAATCTTATCTCTTCGCGGTAGTGTTGGAACAATGGTTGGGTTAACGCATACCTTGCGTTCACAACATTTTTCCGAAGCGTCTTGTCTCTGATCTCCGCATGAAGTTTTGTGCAATATGTCTAATGTAGTAGACATGTGTAGAAGGATGATCTTGCAAATCGTTATCAGGATTATTGTATGCACTGTCAATAGATGGATGTCTATCTAAAATCAAACATAGGTTGGATTGCGGATCAACGTGTATTCATAGACTCTTGAGAAATAAACTTCAACGGCCAATTGTGTCAGTTTCAATCAGATAATTAAACCATTAATATCATTCCTATATATTTCTTGCATTATGATGCTCTTTTTGAACTTAAAAAATAATACTATTACTTTATATTATTATACTTATTATATTTTTATAATAAAATCATTAATAATATAATGTTTCCTTGGAAAATCATTTTCAATATAAAAAAAAAGGTATAACTATTTAAAATGTGTCATATGACAACCAAGGAGTGTCAAATAAAATACATTTTTGTAGTGACGGGTCTAGAAATTTGTTTTAGTGGGGCTAAAAAATATATATATTTCAATAAAAAAAAGTATTATAAACTTTTATAAAATAAATAATCATAATAACAATAACACATCATACACAAAAATTATATAAGTTACAATTATCATCTATGATTTTTATATTTGGAAAATATTTAAAATATTTATGTTTAATAAATTTTTCTGTTAACACAATTAAATATGTGAGAAGATGTTTCAATAATTACCTCAACCACGTGAAAAATCAATGTTAACCTCAAAAATAAATATATTGTCGTATATACAATATGTTTTTTCTTATAAATTTTTTATCAATATTTCAAAAAATTGATTATTAAATTTTAAAATTATGATATAAATTTCATTCAATTTAATAAAGATAATCTTTCTTGTAAAATAAAACTCGTAATTAATTTATCTTCTTACTTGTAAAAAAATCACTTGCCTTAGTTTTAGTTTTGGTGCAATACAATATTACAACCAACCAATATATAAAATTAAGAGATGATTGATTTATTTTGCTAATAAAACTAAGAGATGTGTATTTATGTATTAATTGTGTAAACTTTTACACATGCTTTCCATCAAAATCACAATGTGGTGCTACTTTTTTAGTTTAATTTTAAGAATATCACAATAAATATTTATTTGTAGTAATTTGATTGAATACATATGAAAATATTTTTTACATAATTTATGTTGGAACATTATGCCAATATTATAATATAATTTATGTTGGAACATTATGTTAATATTATAATATAGGGAAATGAATTAAAAAAAGTTTCTTAAGTGAAAAAGTTCCTACATGGAGATGAATTTATGTTGGAACATAATGTGTGTTAGTTGCGAAAAAACTCTTTAGTCTCACATTGCTTATGTGGGATATCTTAGCTACCTCACTTTATAATATAAGAAAATTCTTTGTTTCATTCCAAAACACAAAAAAAACTTATTTTGAGTTTTTCCTTCCTCACACTCATAACTCAGTGTCTTTAGAATTGTCGAAGTGTCAATTTCTTTCCCTTTCTTTCTACTGTTGAATTTTTTGAGTATTTTCTTGAATTTTGTTTAGAGAATTATGTTAAATTTGAATTGAGAAACTATCAAGTATAATTTTTGGATTCTCTTTAGAGAATTATTCGAATTTCTTTGTTCGAGAAATCATTTTGAATGGTCAAATGATTGTTATTGAATTCTCTTTGGAGAATTATTGGAATTTCTCTTGGTTTGTGAGATTATTACGATTGGTTGTTATACCAGATACTACGAGTGATATTTATACCATATTTGAATGATCTTTGTACCATCATAGAGTGTATTTCTAGATTCATTATCTATCGTACAAGTAGTAATCGTACAATATAGAACTGAGTTATTTTATCCTGGAGGCGGTTCGGTAGTTTGACTGCTTTGTATAACTTTGGGAGGTGTCGCGAAACGTCTTAAAGAGAGTACCTAGTCCGCGACTCGACCTGATAATTTCTTCTGGGGCTAATTTTCAAAATTGTGAAACAACAATTTTAAGACGTTTCAAAAACTGTCATGGCTACCGAAGAAATTATTGGTAATACTGCGGCCGTTGTCTCTAACAAACCATTCAAGTTTGAGGGTCTTCACTTCAAACATTGACAAACTAAAATGAAATTTTGTCTAACCTTAAAGAAGGTTATTAACGTTATGACTAAGGATATTTATGTTGCTCTTTCTGGATCAACTGAACAAACTAACGATAAGAACTCTGTGGATTCATATGGAAATGCTAAAATGGATGAATATGCTACGAGTGATTTACAGCTCACGAAAGAAATCACCCTATGGCATGAGAATGATTATCTCAAAAATCACATTTTGAATGGTCTTGCTGGCGATCTATATGATTAGTACAGTAATTACAAGACTGTTAAACAGGTATGGGAAGCTCTGCAAAAGAAATATGATACTGAAGAAGTTGAAACAAAGAAGTATGTCGTTAGCCGTTACCTAAAGTATCAGATGGTATAAATGAAAGGTCAGGGGAGACTCGATGTTACGAACTTCAAAAGATTGCTTATAAGATCATCACAAAAGGTATATGTTTAAATAAACAATTTCAAATAGTTTATTATTGACAAATTGCCCCATAGTTTGAATGTTTTTTTAAAAAAATCTTCACCACAAGACAAAAGAATTTTTAATTGAGAGTATGATTATTCGCTTTTGAGTTGAAGAAGAATCTCAGAGACAAGATCAAAACGAAAAGTCTTAATTATTTCAAACAACAAAAATAAATTCAGTGTAGTTCTGAAGTCATTTGGAAAATGATTAAAGAATCAGAAATACAATATTGTGAACCGGATTAAGAGTGGGAATCCCTCTATGGTCCCATCTTCTCTGATTGCTAGGCAACAACCACCACCTCAAAGAAATGACGCTCTGGAGTTCATGTGTTTTAATTGTGGAAAGTCGGGCCATATTGCTAAGAGATGCAAGAGCGGGCCTAAACCTGCAGTTGCCTCTAATGCACAGGTTAACCTGACTGGTCAGGAATTTGTTGCTATCATAACTGAAATTAAAATGGTTGGTGGACAGACATTGTCTTTTCTCATCATGTCTGTTATGATCATGCAATGTTCAAAACATACACGAATAAAAAAAATTGCTGAGAGTTGCTTACACCATTAATGTTGTTGATATTGGAGAAGTGGATATGAATCACACCTCCGAAAAAAATTTAATCTTGAAGAATCTCATGTATAATCCTGATATTATAAAGAATCTTGTTTATGGTTTTCTTCTGAATAAGGTATGGTTTAGTCCGTCTATTGGGGTAGATTTGTACACAATCACTAAATATGATATTTTTGTGAAACTGTTATATTTAAGACTTTTGCGAATGAAATTGAAATTCAATTTAGTAACAAGGTTAAGAGAATTTGTAGTGATTAGGGAACTGGATATTATTTCAGTTTATTTAATGAATTTTATAAACAAAATTGAATTGTACATGAAGCGACTACACCATTTTCTCCTGAAATGAATGGTAAAGAAGATAGAAAGATTAGAACTCTTACTGAACTATGATAATGTGAAAATACATCGTATATTTGCCTTGATTTACACTAAAAAATCGTACCACTTTCATTTATATTCCGATTATTCCGCAAGTGTTCGAGTTATTTTTGCAGGTATTTCAATTCCCATGATTAAATGAGCAAAATATAGAAAAAGAAGGAAAAGAAGAAGAAACGGAAGAGAAAACAGCAGAAAAACAGAGAATACAAATTTTGTGCATGTGACGACCGTCACAAAGCCTGTCACGACCGTCACGCTCAGCCTGTCACGACCGTCACAGGATCATCATGAACGTCACGCGGTCAAAATCAGCGCTTTGAAATTGTCAACAGAAGTGATCCACTAGGCCCTTAATTCTCGTTTCTCAGCCACTTTCCCGTGGATTCCTCACTCAACCAAGTCATCCTTATTTCTCTCAACTGCCAAGACCTAATGGCGGATATAAAAAGATGGAAGTTGGAAACCTACGGGGACGCTTAATTTTTCTCTCGGAAGCCAGCTTTGAAGACCTTTTTTTCTCTCAACATTTTTTCACAGCAATTCTATTTTGTCTTTTATTTTTCTTCAGCAACATTATTTTCTTTTACCGTTCATAGCTTTGATTTTCCCTTTTTCATTTCCGCTTTTCATTTAGCCAAAGTAGTAGTTTCCTACATTGGGGACTTACTACAATTTATTTAATTTAGTCTAAGCAATTACTTCGAAGAAGCAGAATCCTACCGACCTGTGGAGGACTGCTCAAGTACTTCAAGATTCGGCATATTCTATTAATCCAATTTCCAGGTTTTTATTCAATTATAATTGTTATTTATTTATTATTATAATCATGTTTGTTTTATTGTTGATCTGTTTATGTTCGTCTGTGTTTGTGTTGTTTAACATGTCCGACTAAACCACCGGTATCGGTATGTAACAATTTAATTAGACGGGATTTAATAATAATCGGTGTAAAACTTCTTTCCTCAAGCAATCTTTTTGGCTGTGGTTTTTAATTCAAATTTAATTAACTTTGTCACAAGAGTGAGAAGCTATTTAATACGATTTTGCCACGAGAGTGGGAAATTAACTAAGGTGAGAACCGACAATCGCGAGAGCGTGAGAGTCGAACTGGATAGTAAAAACTAGGCATTGATTTTAAAAACAGCGAGAGCACTTTAAAAGCAATTAGAACTTATTTATTTTCAAAAATTATATTTAACTTCAAATGGGACAGCGAGAGCGTACATTCTGACTTAAAGGTATAGTCCAAATCAACAATCACGAGAGTGTGAGATAAAGCCTTTTAAATAAATATTTTCTACTGAAAGATATTTGATACTTAAATTATACACCGGTGACTTAACGAATCCCTGACGATTAATGCGTTGCATACTGATATCCTTCTATTAATATTTTCTTAAGAATTAACTTCCCTTAGATTTAATTTTCTTCAACCAAACTTCTAAAAAAATCATTCCCTTAGCTAAACATAGTAACGTCGGTAGCATTAGTTTGACCATCGCTCCTTGTGGGTTCGATATCTTTTAAAACTAAAACGACTAGACTGTGCACTTGCAGTCAAGTACCCGATATACTATATTCTATATACAGTCACGAGACGTATCAAGTTTTTGGCGCCGTTGTCGGGGACCTGATTTAGTCAAATAGTGTGATTATTTCGTTGCACAGTATAGACTAAGGTAAAAAACTAATCTCCTTTCCCTTATTTCCCTCGATTGTATGCCAAGTACTCGCTCACAAGGCGACAACTTAGCACCACCAATCGCTGAATTAGAGCATTTCTTATATTTAATACGCCGAATACTAGAGTACTAACGAAGGTACAATATTCCCGATATCTTCTTTCCTACTGCTGAACCAGTTGAAAAACCAACCATGGCTGCAGTAGATCCACAAAATCGTCCTCTTAAGTTCTACGCTACCCCGTTCCAACAAGAACCTCACAGCAGCATTGTTGCCCCTGCTATCAATCGAAACGATTTCGAGCTGACACCCTCATTATTATCAGCCATCCAACAACATCAATTTGCTAGAAATCCTACGGACGACCCTAATGAACATTTGATCAAGTTTGTGCAGTACGCGGACACTATGAAGGCGAATGGTGTATCTCAAGATGTGATAAGACTACGCCTCTTTCCTTTCTCTCTAAGAGACAGAGCTTGGGCTTGGTTGCAATCCTTGCCATCTAACTCAGTTATAACATGGGAAGAACTGAAGAACATTTTCTTATCCCGATATTTTCCGCCAAGCAAAACTGCTATGCTGAGAGATCAAATCAACGGATTTCGACAAAAGGATGTAGAATCTCTCTACGACGCATGGGAGAGATACAAAGATATGATGAGGATATGTCCACATCACGGTCTCGAAGACTGGGTGATCATTCACACATTTTACAATGGGCTTCTGTATAACACAAGACTGACACTAGACGCTGCCGCGGGCGGTGCACTTATGGACAAGCCATACAACGAAGCCTATCAACTCAGTAAAAACATGGCCCAAAACCATTGCGAATGGGGAGGTGAAAGAACTCCAGTAGAAAAGTCCCAAACAAAAAGTGGAATGTACGAAATCAGTAGCCTTGACCACGTCCATGCAAAGGTTGATGCCATTGTTCAGAAGTTAGACAACTTGACCATACTGTGGCAACCTGAAAAATACAGTGCGCGAAAAAAACAACCGGCGAAAGAAAAAGACAGAAGAGTCGCCACCGTGCGTTATTCATCCCAAAGGAGGGAAAGGAAACGCTCGAAGTAAACCTGAAAAAAGGAAAGGACAAGACGGGGTCTCGCAACCAAATCTTGGGTTCGGGAGTCGGTTATGCGAATGGAAGGTATTAGCACCCCTACGCATCCGTAGTACTCTACGGGATCCACTTTTGTAGTTCTTGTCTAAAGGGTGTGGGTTTATCTTGTGCTGTTTGCAAAAAAAAACAAAAAAAGGGTTAAATGAAAATGACTCGCGCGGATGTTGCATCCACTGCATACGTATCTCATCTGAATATGAGAATCAGAGTCTTCGTAGCTCGGGTGACCTATGGGTTGGGGGGATGTGTGCTCGCTAAGACATCGCGTCTTATGCCTACGTATCTCATCTGGAATGAGAATCAGAGCAAGCCGTAGTTCGGCTAACTACGGGGTTATGGATTGGGTTTTGGACGAACGACGTCACTACGCAATCTACCGGATGCTCGACCTTTGGAGACTTACTCGCCTGTAGTAGAAGGAGTAAACGTGTTGCTTTGGGTTTTAGGGTTTGGGATGCTCGAGGGCAAACAGGCAGTCCTTGACGAAGGAACCGCGCTACATGTGGGGATATGAATACAAAACACAAAACATGTATCTCAAAGTAAAATGCCACCAAGGGGCCCAAACATTGCCTCCTATCGAGGTCTTCCAGCTAAGAAAGCGATAAAGTACGAGAAAAGGAAAAAATTACCACACGGATAAAGATCCGAAGTTACAACAATTAAAGGATTAGCAACCCTGAGATCTCTCCAACTAGACCATCAAAGAAAATCAGACAATACGATTAATCAGGATAAACCTCCGGATGGTATCCCTGCAAGAGTATGTGAGCCCTCGCGAAAACTCAACATAAAGGTTAGACAAACAAGGTGAAATCCAGGGAAAACAATGCCATGGCAACACAAAGACAGGTTAGAGAAACAAAATAGGGTAACCCAGAGTTGCCCCTAAATCAAAATGTAACCACATGAATAATTCCATCAAAATTCACAAAAGGCTCACAAAAAAGGTATCAAATTCACCCATAATACCTCATACATTTAGAGCATTCAAATTAAAGGCATAAAGATGATGGATATAGGGCAAACCTGATTGGAGAGCTTGATTGAAATTGAGTTGCACCCGTGAGGTTTACAAGTTGAGTTCCCTTCAGGGTTTGGAGGCTGCTCTGAGTTCTCTGTCAGGTCTTCTCTCACTATCTTTTTCCTCAGGGTTTTGTTCCAAGGAAACCTCAGAGTGTTTTGTTTCTCCTCAAAATCCCCCTTTGTTCTGTCTTCTTTCTCTCACTATCTCTTTCCAGTGAATCTCCCAGTGTAACTCCAAGTGTCTTTTCCTCTACTGAAACTTCAGTATTTATAGACTGATTTTCGTGGGTAGTGGGCTCAAATGAGGGAGACCCAAGTCCAAAATAATTTGTTATATTTTATTTATTTATTTTATTTATTTATTTAATTAATTAATTTATTTATTTATTTTTTTATTTTATTTTTTTTTCGTTTTTTTTATTTTATTTTTTTTTCAGGAAAAATGAAGGGTAAATTTTGGGGTATTACAACTGCCCCTATTCAATTAACTGGAGACCCGGAAAGAAGATGGCAGCTGCTTTCGTGCTTTCGAGGTATCAAGGGATTGAATACAATAAAAGCCCAAAAATTTGCACTGAAGTGAAGTGAACTAACAATGTCTGTCAGAATCGGCAAAGAGGTGGTCTTGAAAGAAGAATCTGTCTGGTACGGTGAGAGTCAGTCTGAATATCGAAAAAGAATGTTAAACTGGATACCAAAATAAATGGTAACACAGAAATAACCATGGCCTGAATGCCGCTCATCAGTCTGAATACTGGAAAGGATTTCGATCTGAACATCGGAAAATTGGCCTGAATGCCACAAGTCGCATCGACCTGAACGTCGGAAACTTCTTCGATCTGAACATCGGAAAATTGGCTTGAATGCCACAAGTCGCATCGACCTGAACGTCGGAAACTTCTTCGATCTGAACATCGGAAAGACTTGGCCTGAATGCCACTTCGATCTGAATGTCGGAAAATTGGCCTGAATGCCACAAGCTGCATCGACCTGAACGTCGGAAACTTCTTCGATATGAACATCGGAACAGTGGCCTGAATGCCACTTCGGTCTGGATACCGGAAAACTGGCCTGAATGCCACTTCGGTCTGGATACCGGAAAACTGGCTTGAATGCCACTTCGGTCTGGATACCGAAAAACTGGCCTGAACGCCACAAGTCGCATCGACCTGACCGTCGGAAACTTCTTCAATCTGAACATCGGAAAATTGGCCTGAATGCCACTTCGGTCTGGATACCGGAAAACTGGCCTGAATGCCATAAGTTGCATCGACCTGAACGTCGGAAACTTCTTCGATCTGAACATCGGAAAACTTCATGCCTGTCAGCATTGGCAGAAATAGGGAATGATAATAGAGGCGGCGCATGGGCCAATGACACTTGCTGGGGATAACAAAGGTAAGTCATGAACAATCTTCAGTCTGAGTACTGGAAACAACTTCTAGCTTATCACTTGGGATACCGAGAATGTTTTATGCTTACATGCGTATGTTTGAATTTTTCAATGGCGTAATGCTCCATGAAAATGGAAATGCTACGCGATTTGGAAGGATGCAATGCAATATGATTCTACATGCAGGGATGCGAAATACTGGGTAGAATGCCAAGCCGAGGCAAGGGGATCTGTTGAGGAAATGATTACCATCCTCTGGGCTTTGGCCAGGCTGTTGGAGATGCACAGCGCAAAGAACTCTGTGGGGAGATGACTAGCCATGCGGTGTTCTGGCCATACCGAGACTCTGATCGGGGAAAGAATGGCATTGGAAGCCTGCTGCTGAGGAAAGCTATAATGGTTCTGGCAACCACGGTTTGCGAGAGATGACTCAGCAGGGGGAGCAAACACTGATACGGTACCGAGGTTCTGCTTCAAGGAAAGAAACCATGGATCTGGCATTGGGATTATCGATCTGGCATCGAACTCTAAGGAGCAACCACTTCTGCTGGGAAGATACAGTCTGGCACTGTCAACTCCGCTGGGGATATATAGTCTGGCACTATCAACTCTACTGGGGAGTGTATGTCCTGAAACAAACGCTTGGGGAAGTACAGTGGTGAGAACCTGCTGGGGATTGAAGAATCCAACACTCTGATCAGCTCTGCAGGGATAAGACACCAGATTCGTCTGTTGGCGACTTCACTAGGGAAGATATTCACGATCGTCCGCAGGGGATTTTAATGGAATGCCTCGAGGGTATCTGTTCTGAATAGACGATCCAAAGCAATTAAAATTTACAGCAATTTTAAATGTTTATTAAGCATGTACCTGTAAAGCCCTTATGTGTCATGATGCAATGTTTATCAAAAATTCGGACGTCATTTTTGCAAACAAAACAGTAAAATGAAAATGAAAACAGAGATATACTGAATAACATGATTTTATTGATTGAATGGCCTCTGAATAGGCATTTACATTAAGAAGCAATCCCTGGAAAGAGGTAATCGCACAATAGATAAAAACAGAAATTAATCTAATGGCAATGTGAATTGGATTTCTATTGGGTTCCAATTCTGCTATGACTTGCCCGTCTTCAAGATCCTCCAGATGATCAGCTTTCTGAAAGAGTGATTGGACTGTTTCCTATCCTTCAAAAATTTCCAGTCATTGGCACGAGATGAGATTCAGAACTACTCAGAACGCAGTCATTCGCTTAATCCCTAACTTTTGCCTGGATCGCCCTTTTCGGGTTTTCGATCCACCGGGATACCCATTTTTGCCTAAGTTGCCTTTTCAGGTTTTCAACTTACCGGGTGTACAATCTTTTTTTTATTTTTGTCCCTAATTTTTGCCCGAGCCCTTTCATTTTCTTGGTTCGCCGGGACGCCCATTTTTGCCTGGACTACTCTTTTTTACTGTCCAGCGGGTCTATTTTATGCGAAGTATTTTTTAACTGCGTCTGAGTTCACAGGGGAAGTGAAGTTTTCACCATCCATAGTTGCAAGCATTAAAGCCCCACCATCAAAAACCTTGGTGACAATATACGGTCCATCATAGTTAGGAGTCCACTTGCCCCTGTGATCTGTCTGAGGAGGAAGGATCCTTTTCAAAACTAGATCTCCAACTTGGAAACAACGAGGACGCACTTTCTGATCAAAGGCTCTCTTCATCCGACTCTGATACAACTGCCCACGATAAATGGCTTCCATTCGCTTCTCTTCGATAAGACTCAACTCATTGAACCTTGTCTGAATCCATTCAGCTTCGTCTAGCTTGACATCCAACAAGACTCTTAGAGAAGGAATCTCCACTTCAACAGGTAGGACTGCTTCTATACCATACACAAGGGAGTAAGGGACTGCCCCGGTCGATGTACGTACTGAAGTGCGGTACCCATGCAAGGCGAAAGGTAGCATCTCATGCCAATCTCTGTACGTGACGACCATCTTCTGCACAATCTTCTTTATGTTCTTATTTGCCGCCTCAACAGCGTCGTTCATCTTAGGGCGGTAAGGGGAAGAATTGTGATGCTGAATGTTGAAGTTCTGACACAACTCCTTCATCATTTTGTTGTTGAGATTAGAACCATTATCAGTAATGATTCTTTCGGGAATCCCATAGCGACAAATGATTTCTTTCTTGATGAAATAGGAAACCACATGTCTGGTGACATTCGCGAACGACGCTGCCTCGACCCACTTGGTGAAATAGTCGATGACAACAAGGATGAAGCGATGCCCATTGGAAGCAGTCGGCTCAATCTTTCCAATCATGTCAATGCCCCACATGGCAAACGGCCACGGCGAAGACATCACATTCAGAGGATTCGGCGGTACATGCACCTTATCAGCATAAATCTGGCATTTATGACACTTCCGAGCATACTTGAAACAATCTGATTCCATGGTCATCCAATAATAACCCGCTCTGAACAATTTCTTAGCCATTGCATGTCCACCGGCATGAGTACCGAAGGAACCTTTATGAACTTCCTGCATTAACATGTCCGCCTCGTGTCTGTCCACGCATTTGAGCAAAACCATGTCGAAGTTCCTCTTATACAGCACATCGTCTTTGTTCAAGAAGAAACTGCCTGCCAATCTTCTCAAAGTCTTTCTGTCATTGTTGGATGCCCCTGCAGGGTACTCTTGATTCTTCAGAAAGCACTTGATATCGTGATACCAGGGCTTGTCATCGACTACCAGTTCAGCAGCAAACACATGCGCGGCCCTGTCAAGGCGCATCACATCGATCCTGGGAGCATGGTTCCAACGAATTACCTTGATCATGGAGGATAGAGTAGCAAGTGCGTCTGCCATCTGGTTCTCATCACGAGGTATATGATACAATTTTACTGTTGTGAAGAAAGTCAACAGTCTTCTCGTGTAATCTCTGTAGGGGACCAGAGTGGGCTGGAGAGTATTCCAATCACCATTTACTTGATTGATCACCAGAGCTGAATCTCCGAAGATGTCCAGAGTTTTGATTCTTAGATCGATGGCTTGCTCAATACCCAAGATACAGGCCTCGTACTCAGCTTCATTATTTGTGCACTCAAAAGTCAAACGAGCGGTGAAAGGTATGTGGGCACCCTTCGGAGTAGTAATGACAGCGCCAATTCCACTACCTCTAGCATTGACAGCCCCATCAAACAACAAAGTCCACTTTTCGTTTGGATCAGGTCCCTCCTCAACAACTGGCTCTTCACAGTCTTTCATCTTGAGGAACATGATGTCTTCATCAGGGAATTCAAACTTCATTGGCTCATAATCATCAATCGGTTGCTCGGCAAGGTAGTCTGACAGAATACTCCCTTTGATGGCCTTCTGTGACGTGTACTGAATATCATACTCTGTTAAAATCATTTGCCAACGAGCGACCCTTCCGGTGAGAGCTGGCTTCTCGAATATGTATTTCACTGGATCCATCTTAGAAATCAACAAGGTAGTATGGTTCAACATATACTGTCTCAGTCGACGAGCAACCCAGGCCAAAGCACAACAAGTTTTCTCAAGCTGCGAATATTTGATTTCACAGTCGGTAAACTTTTTGCTAAGGTAGTATATGGCATGCTCTTTTCGACCAGACTCGTCATGTTGTCCCAATACACACCTGTCGCATCCGCGAAAAACAACCGGCGAGACTCAAATGAAAACACAACACAGAGTCGCCACTGCGCGTTATTTATCCCAAGATAGGGAAAGGAAACGCTCAGAGAAACCTGGAAAGGAAATGGTCTTGCGACCAAAGAGAAAGGGTAAGGGAGTCGGTTACGCAAGGGGAAGGTATTAGCACCCCTCACGTCCGTCGTACTCGACGGGATCCACGTTCTAAAATAAAGAAAAGGTTGCTAAACATCACACACACACACGGGGAACGCAGGTGGGGTTAGGAGAAAGGAGCTCGATAGGACGTCGCATCCTATGCCTACATATCTTGTCTGGAACAAGAATCAGAGCCACTGTAGTTCGGCTTACGCACGCCAAACAACACAAAACACACAAACAGATGGCAAACATGGAGCCCAACAGCCAATCATTGGACTTACGTCAGCATCCGAACCAAAACGCACTCAAAAGGGCAAACGTGGAGCCCGACTGCCAATCACTGGACTTACGTCGGCATCCGAACCAAACATACACAAGAAGATAACAAGCAAACACACACAAAAAGAAAAAAAAGTGCCCGGAGAGGTCTCGCTCGACCTCCTGCCTACATACCTCGTCTGGAACGAGGATCAGGGCGATGTAGTTCCCCTTAACAGGGGAGAAACTCTAGCCTAACTAGACAACAGAGGGAGACACAACACTAGGGAGACTACGACTCGAGCCTAGATGTTGTCATGCAAAGTCGTCCCTAAGTTAAGGTTTCTATCCTACTCGCATAAGCAAGCCTATCCTAACCAGGAAAGAAGCAAACACACAAGCATACAGAATAATTCAAGCATACACCAAATGAGAACAAGCATCTCAAACAGATATCCACATAGCACGCACTATAACCACACAAGGGGCTCACACAATAGGTTTGACTGCCTCAGCAAGTCATCTGTACGGGCTGTGTTTGCTCTTAACCTTGCCATTACGAGGCTAAGGTGAAGCAGATGATAGGTGAAGTGAGGATCAGACCTCACAGCTCTTATCCCTGACCAGGGAGAGCTTCTGACAAATGAGCATGGGTCCAGAATGGGGGAACCCTTCTATACTCAGAGACTCTGACACAATGTGCACTGCACAAGATCTTGGGCTTATGATCTCAATGCTACAACCATGTAATGGGAGCAAGGAGAAGACTCACAGAATAGTGGGGGATAGACTGCATATCCCTACCTTCCACCAATTGCCTTCTTTAAAGGACTTTCACCTGCTTGGCACGAAAAATAAACAACCACAATCATTGCCTCTTAAGGAGGACTTCAGACATTTGCCCGGCCCGGTAACAGCCGGGTCTCCCAGACTACATGAAGTCAAGAGGACCTACCTCAAGCGGTTTACACAACCGAGCAGCAGCTACCAAGCAAGTTCTTAAAAGAACTAGAGCGACTAAATGTACCTGTACAAAAGCTAACCAGTTAGCAACTCAGTCAAACAATCAGAAAACAACAAATATTAATCAGTCAAACTATGCAAGCCAAGGCACACAAAGGCAAGCTATGAGCTCAAATCCAAGCTTCACAACCTACAAAACAATGTTATGTTAGTGTACAAACATCAAACAACATCATTTCAATCAACTTGGATCATTCTCCATGAGCATGGTGCTATTCATCCTGAAAAATCAAGCAAATATTAGCAACAAGACCACTAGGCCAAGCCTAGGGTCCAAAGGCAAGAAAAATTCCTAAACAGCAAGGTATTCTCAACCAAACTCAAATTAATGTCAAACAAAAGCCAACACAATTAGTCCCATGTCCATATCATTCATTATATTCATTTCATGCACAAAACAATCCAACTTAGGTCAAATGGAACACAAAACATCCAAACAGAACTATTGCATCCAATTCCATATCAAAACAATTCCAAAAATCCTCAAATAATTTACACCTAAACAGGACCTAATCAAGGTATGGCACACCAAATTTCAGCTTAATTGGTCAAAGGAAACCATGTCAATGAAAATCAACAAAAACAGACACAATTATATGCTCCAATTCACAACATCAACACATGCATTCACTTCAAAAATTCACAAGTCAATGAAAATAGTAAAGAAATGAGTGGGACCAAAACAGGGATGTCACATCATGTGTCTATTACAAGCATATCAAATTTCATGATCATCCAATACCATATGAGCATTTCACATCAAATATTCAAACATGTATCACATGAACTTGCAAATTCAACCACCAGAGATGAAAAATAACAATCAATTTGAAAATGCCACATAAAATTCCACAAATATTCACATAGCCTCTTAACATGTTAATCAACCATCATGCAAAATTTCACATTAATCCAACAAGTATAGGTCACTCAAAAAAATCCAGCAAGTTGACATAATGAGGTGTGACACACATTGTCACACCTAAGTTCAAAAATTCACATCTCAATGACCAGGTATCAAAAATTCATGAAATTTACATGTAAATCTCCATTGATGTGTCTAGAATTACCACAAAAATTTCTAGACATTTATTTGTAAGCATGAAAATTTCACATTGGATTTGGCACAAGGTATCAAAATGTAGCACCTGTGAAACAAACCTAAGTCAAACATAATTCCTACCATGCACAACTTCAACCAATAGGTCAAAAAAATCCTACAGTCAACAAGGAAGTCAACACAAAAATTCTCACATTTTTCTGATTTTTCTATGATTTTTGGTGAATTTTTAAAGTGTTAATGATTTTTTAGAATTTTTTAGAATTATTATTAATTAATTAAAATTGCAGTGGCAAAGTTGTAAATAGTGGAGGCGGGCGCGGGTAACACCTGGTTCAAATTTTCAAATAGAAGTTTGGATTGAACAGTAAACAAACCAGAAAACATCGTCTTCTTCATCCAGCAACTCAAGAACACGCAATCATCAAATCATCACCAAAATTAACAAGTGGATAACCGTTGGACTCGTCTTCTAACCTAGAGTATGAATATCAACCTAATTTCATCTAAATGTTCCTCTATCTCCTGAATCGATCATGTTAGGGTTTTGGTTCGTAACTTCAAATCCAGATTTCACAAGCTACGGTTCACTATAATCAAAACCAATCATATCACTGAACTCTACGTAGCATGAGCTTTCAAACGCACATAATAATCAAGCAATTCGTGAGATTCGAATTTCACATACCTGGAGATGGCAGCGATGAAATCGGTGTTCTTCGTGCGCGTTTTCCACGAACAGATGCAGTTGAAGGTCCAGGTGATTGAATGATGTGATTAGATTCAATTGTAATAGCTCCTAATGCATGAAACTTGATCTGCCATGAACGAAGCTCCACTTGGACAGTCGCGATTTACCACTCCTTGCCTTCCAATCTCCAAAAACAGATGGAGATGATGATGAGAGAAGATCAATGCCAAAAGAAATTCGAGAATTGATCAAGGAATGAAGAAGTTTGATGAGTTTTTAGGTTTTGTGTTCTTGAGGAAATTGAGAGAATGTGATGAGTTTTTGGATCTGATTTGGGAAATGTGCCTTTCTGTTATGATTATTGGATGATTAGGTTTATATATGAATGCTTAATCCATGCTTAATTACACACATTAGCCAAATTGCATTTGATTAGTGAAATGTTAATTTTCAAGTAAGGGACAAAATGGTATTTTCACATACAAGCCAATGCCAGCTCATTGACAGCTCACACACTCTCAAAATGACATGTGTGAGCTGTTGCAACTTGTCTCACTCTCATTGGATGTGTAATTCTCATTTTCACCATGTAATGCCACTTTGTCCATTCTTGCACTTTCATTTTACAAGTCAAATTCCAAACCAAAAGCCTTAGGCATGAAATGATGATTCCAACAAGTTTCAAATGTCAATTATGAGGTGTTGCAAAAATCCCCACTCAAAAATTCCAATTATTTCACAAGTTGGACCATTTTGCCCTTGGTCCATTTAACAATCCAGTTGAAAATTGACTTTTTGCATTGACCACTTTTGGAAAAATCCAATTATGCACCATGAAAGTACATGTCAAATGGAGTTTGTGCATATAAAGAACTTGCAATTTGGACAAACCATGTGGAAATTATGGCCTCCTGATTATGGGTCATTTTTGAAATTCACTGGGCCATATCTTGACAACCATACATGGGATTTTCAAGTTCTTGGACTTTTTGGAAAGGTGAGAACAAGATCTACAACTTTCATGTTGAACAAATTTTCATTTGAAGCTTCCTTGGACACGTGGCTTTGAGGTCAAAAACTTTCCATTTTTGGAAACTTCAATTACAAGTCACTTTCTATTTTTGGCAGTTTTTGTCCTGACTTGATTTCCTTCATTTTTAAGCTTTGAGATGTCAAATAACACTTGTTCCAACATGAATGAAGTGCACCCAACTCATTTCCACCTCCAAATCCATCAGATCATGTACAGTTGACCACAGTTGACTTTTTCCACTGATAGATGAATTTGGCAATGCATAGATCAATCTGAGCCCCAATTCTTTGATGAAATGGCTCAAGGATGAAACCCTAGCCTCAATAAGCTCAATACAATCATGAAATGATCCCCATATCCATCATAGACCCCATCTCCTGATCATGCCCTGATTGGCCCAATGCAACTGATTAGGGTTGACCAGTGGTCAAAACCCTAATCTCAAGGAATCCTGATCCAACACTTGATTCTTATGATGATAACAAGCCATGATGATGATGATGTATCATTGTAATCAAGATGAAGACCAATATCCTTTAAGAATCATGCAACCCTAATTCATAGCCCAATCCTCAGATAGCCAATGATCAGTCAATAAACCCTAGGCTGCACTTTGACTTCCTCATCTTCTGACCAAGACTTGAGAGGATGGCTTGCACAATGTAACCACATGATATGCAATATGCAATGCCTAATGACCTAAAAATGATATGCAATATGTTAATGCTAGTCCCAAGAGAAGAGGGCAAATTTTGAGGTGTTACAACACCCCATCGAGTTCTCGGTCACTGACAGGTACATTATCAGAGGTCTCCCAGGAACTTGAGGTATAAGGATTGGAGGTTTTTGTAGATACTCTTTTATCTTCTCGAAAGCCCTTTGACAATCTTCATTCCACCTGATAGCCTGATCTTTCCTCAGCAATTTGAAAATTGGCTCACACGTGGTTGTTAGGTGAGAGATGAACCTTGCAATGTAGTTCAACCTCCCTAAGAAACTACGGACTTGCTTCTTTGTTCTTGGCTCTGGCATTTCCTGTATCGCTTTTACTTTGTCGGGATCCACCTCAATCCCTTTCCCGCTAACGATAAAACCCAGCAATTTTCCCGATCTCACTCCGAAAGTGCACTTGTTCGGATTAAGTCTCAGTTTGAATTTCCTCAAACGCTCAAACAGTTTCTGCAAATTCACCAAATGTTCTTCTTCTGTCTGAGATTTGGAAATCATATCGTCCACATAAACCTAGATTTCATGATGAATCATATCATGGAACAGAGTCACCATTGCTCGCTGATATGTTGCTCCGGCATTTTTCAGACCAAACGGCATCACCTTGTAGCAGAAGGTGCCCCATGGGGTTATGAAAGTTGTCTTTTCCATGTCTTCTGGTGCCATCTTGATTTGGTTATAGCCAGAAAATCCATCCATGAAGGAGAATACCGAGAACTGAGCTGTATTATCCACCAAAACGTTGATGTGAGGTAATGGGAAATCATCTTTAGGGCTAGCTCTGTTCAGATCCCGGTAGTCGACACACATCCGTACCTTTCCATCCTTCTTAGGTACTGGGACGATGTTTGCAACCCATGGCGGATAATTGGTGACTGCTAGAAACCCTGCATCCAACTGCTTTTGCACTTCTTCCTTTATCTTGACAGCCATCTCTGGTCTTGTTCTTCTGAGCTTCTGCTTGACCGGAGGACAACCTTCTTTGAGAGGCAAGCGGTGTACCACGATGTCTGTGTCCAGCCCGGGCATGTCCTGATAAGACCAGGCGAAGATGTCAACGTATTCTTGCAGCAATTCAATCAGCCCTTTCTTCACATTGTCTTCTAAAGCAACCCCTATCTTGATTTCTCTCTTGGCGTCCTCGGTGCCGAGATTAATCACTTCAACAGACTCTTGATGCGGTTGAATGACCCTTTCTTCCTGTTTTAATAACCTGGTAAGTCCTTCAGGGAGTTCACAGTCTTCATCACCCTCTTCTTCAGCTTGAAAGATTGGATTTTCAAAGTCGAAGCGAGCCATAGCAGAACCGTTATCAATAGGATCCGGTGTTGTGCATCTGCATGAGTGATGGTATGTGCTTATGAGTGTGAACAAGAAGTGAAAACTAAACGAAACATTGCCATTTTTTTTATTTTGAAAAACTGCAAAAATAGAAAGACAGGGAACGAAATATTTGAATGCAAAAATACGTCCTTTATTTATGATAAAAATGCAAGTGTCACATAGATGGGCCCTACAATGAGTCATTACGCCCTGGGCGGAACGTAAGACTTGGATATGCATGAATAAACAAAGAAAGTTACTCTTCAAGAAGAGTGACTTGGATAATCTCTTCAGAAGACCAATTGTTGATGACTTCACCCGGGATCCTCGGACGCACCCAGTTGTCAATGTCACAATCACTATCCCCATCTTCTTTGTTGATTGCAGAGACTTGACCATACTGAATGATGCCAGCACTGGAGAAAGTGATCGGCCCCTGAAGAGTCTGAGGCGTTGAAGTACACACGTCCGAAACATCGGAATCAAGTTCAATTACATCAGGATCATCCACATTGGAAAAAAAAATATATCATCATGGATTACAGAATCAGTAGGAACAACATCTGCGAATTCATCAGTAGCATCTTCAAACCCTTCTTCCTCAACCCCTTCCACAAACTCTTGGACAGACAAATCTTCAACCTGGAGGATACCCTTGTCGAGCAAGGCCTAAATACCCTGCTGTAGCTTCAAACAACCTCCACTCTGAGTGGCACAATCCAAACAACCCTTCCCACAACCGGGGAAAACATCGGCCTTCAACAAGCATCCTTTGATATCCAACAATGGAGTCTTCAGCTTCAACACATCCTTAATGGACTTGGCTTTTCCCTCTATCATGTTAACGTTCGCACCACCATGCTGGGGCATGGGATTGTTAACGACATTCGGAGCCGGTGCAAGGTCGATGGCCTTTGAATCTATGAGGTCCTGAACTACGTGCTTAAAAGCTTTGCAGTTCTCAATGTCATGGCCAGGTGCCCCAGAGTGGAAGCTACACCTAGCATTGGCGTCGTAACCCACCGGAAGTCTACCAACAGGAGGAGCCAGAGTGCGCAATTGCACAAGTTGTAGTTGTTGAAGACTAGAAAGCAACTGGGCGTACGACATTGGAAGGGTGTCGAAACGTCGGTCCATCATCCTTTGCCTCTGTTGATAAGCGGGTCTGTTACCCGGTTGTTGCTGCTGTTGATACTGAGCTGGTTGACGTTTGTGATTGTTGTTGTTGTAGTGGCGCTGTAGCTGGAATGGTCACCCCTGCGGCAGTACCTGTTATGCAAGACATGCTAATGAATATGCAAATGCAGTGACATGTTTATCAATTCCAAAGGTATTCTACCCCCTTGATTCCAGTCTCACATTTGATAAACAGTGTAAGAAAAGACTAAGCCGTTGATGAGAACCAAGAAAATTTCAACTAGAATCAAGTGGAAGATATAAACCCCACAAAAATGGATAAACACGTGTGAATGATTATGAATGCAAAATGATGTGATGCAGAATGATGTGAATGCAGTGCAGTGGCGTGTCAATCAGGATTGCTGTATCTGCTTGAACATCTGTCAGGTTGCACTGTCTGGAGAGAAATTAAGAGTACACCAAACAAAGGTCATGGGGTGGATCATGTTATCCTTAATATCAACCACCCATTTTGGTGGATTATGGTTTACACCTTATCAACACCCGAGTTTCATTGATATTAAGGATACCTAATCGGATCAACCATGAATCAAGGGTTTGTCGCAAGTCACGAGCATGGAGTTTAGGTTAAGAACCACCCAAAAGGAGTGTACTAAGGTTTAAACCTGCCAAACATGTTCTATAAAAGGTTCCCATAGTCATAATCCCATCTTTCGGATATTATCAGAGGAACGACTACTCGTATTCCAACAATATTCTCAAGAGAGACTCTTATGAGTGTAGTATCGCGTAACAGTCGTATCAAATCTTACACTTGAACGACTTTCGCACTACGTCCTACGAATAGGCCAAGATGGGTTTGGTAAACTAAGGTCCTTGGCTTCTTAGGTCTATATTGGAACAAGTAATGTCTAACCACAACTTACTTATGTGACATTATTGATCTCAACATGACCTCCACCAAGTGAATGGGCTTTCAAGTCAACTCGCTAAGGAATAACTCCACACAAGTTGACAGGACTATGCCATTCTCCTATCTTAAGTGCACTCGAGTTCGGGTATAGAACTCATCTCACAAAGATCACCAAGCAGCCATAGCCAGCCAACAGATACAACAATGATATATACACAATGCAATAAGGTAAAGCAGGTAAATAAATAACTGTACAAAAGCATGAACACCCAATAAACAAACAAACTACAAAAGCTAGGAGGGACTCGCTTAGGGAAGATGGACCAGCAAGAGGTCAACTTCTTAAAGTCCCCAGCAGAGTCGCCAGCTGTCGCAACCTGAAAAATACAGTGCGCGAAAAAAACAACCGGCGAAAGAAAAAGACAGAAGAGTCGCCACCGTGCGTTATTCATCCCAAAGGAGGGAAAGGAAACGCTCGAAGTAAACCTGAAAAAAGGAAAGGACAAGACGGGGTCTCGCAACCAAATCTTGGGTTCGGGAGTCGGTTATGCGAAGGGAAGGTATTAGCACCCCTACGCATCCGTAGTACTCTACGGGATCCACTTTTGTAGTTCTTGTCTAAAGGGTGTGGGTTTATCTTGTGTTGTTTGCCAAAAAAAAAACAAAAAAATGGTTAAATGAAAATGACTCGCGCGGATGTTGCATCCACTGCATACGTATCTCATCTGAATATGAGAATCAGAGTCTTCGTAGCTCGGCTGACCTATGGGTTGGAGGGATGTGTGCTCGCTAAGACATCGCGTCTTATGCCTACGTATCTCATCTGGAATGAGAATCAGAGCAAGCCGTAGTTCGGCTAACTACGGGGTTATAGATTGGGTTTTGGACGAACGACGTCACTACGCAATCTACCGGATGCTCGACCTTTGGAGACTTACTCGCCTGTAGTAGAAGGAGTAAACGTGTTGCTTTGGGTTTTAGGGTTTGGGATGCTCGAGGGCAAACAGGCAGTCCTTGACGAAGGAACCGCGCTACATGTGGGGATATGAATACAAAACACAAAACATGTATCTCAAAGTAAAATGCCACCAAGGGGCCCAAACATTGCCTCCTATCGAGGTCTTCCAGCTAAGAAAGCGATAAAGTACGAGAAAAGGAAAAAATTACCACACGGATAAAGATCCGAAGTTACAACAATTAAAGGATTAGCAACCCTGAGATCTCTCCAGCTAGACCATCAAAGAAAATCAGTCAATACAATTAATCAGGATAAACCTCCGGATGGTATCCCTGCAAGAGTATGTGAGCCCTCGCGAAAACTCAACAGAAAGGTTAGACAAACAAGGTGAAATCCAGGGAAAACAATGCCATGGAAACACAAAGACAGATTAGAGAAACAAAATAGGGTAACCCAGAGTTGCCCCTAAATCAAAATGTAACCACATGAATAATTCCATCAAAATTCACAAAAGGCTCACAAAAAAGGTATCAAATTCACCCATAATACCTCATACATTTAGAGCATTCAAATTAAAGGCATAAAGATGATGGATATAGGGCAAACCTGATTGGAGAGCTTGATTGAAATTGAGTTGCACCCGTGAGGTTTACAAGTTGAGTTCCCTTCAGGTTTGGAGGCTGCTCTGAGTTCTCTGTCAGGTCTTCTCTCACTATCTTTTTCCTCAGGGTTTTGTTCCAAGGAAACCTCAGAGTGTTTTGTTTCTCCTCAAAATCCCCCTTTGTTTCTCCTCAAAATCCCCCTTTGTTCTGTCTTCTTTCTAGTGAATCTCCCAGTGTAACTCCAAGTGTCTTTTCCTCTACTGAAACTTCAGTATTTATAGACTGATTTTCGTGGGTAGTGGGCTCAAATGAGGGAGACCCAAGTCCAAAATAATTTGTTATATTTTATTTATTTATTTTATTTAATTAATTAATTAATTAATTTTTTTTCTTTTTTCTTTTTTTTTTCTTTTTTTTTTCGTTTTCTTTTCGTTTTTTTTTTCGTTTTTTTTTTTCAGGAAAAATGAAGGGTAAATTTTGGGGTATTACACATACCACCCGCAGCCACCGTGGCTGCCGTGACTCCAAACTGTGAGTTGTGTGGAACTCCTGGACACACTGCACCAGAATTTCAGGTATTAGCAGGAGTCCCAACTGATCAAGTGAATTACGCACAAGGAAATCCTTATTCGAATACCTATAACCCAGGTTGGAAAAATCATCATAACTTTTCGTATAAGAATAACAACGCTCTGTATGCACCTGGCCAAGCACCCGTTGTTCCGCCTGGATATCAAAAGCCAACTAATAATGCTCCTAACATGCTTAGGAAGTCCAACCTTGAACTAATGATGGAAAGTTTCATAGCTACCCAAGCTCAGACAAACAAAGACTTCTTGAACCAAAACATACATACTAGTGAGCAACTTAAACAATTAGCGAGCAAAGTAGACACCTTAGCCACCCACAACAAAATGCTTGAAACATAGATTTCACAAGTGGCTCAACAATAAGCATCTACTGCCGCTCCCGCTGGCACATTTCCTGGACAGCCGCAACCTAACCCAAAAGGACATGCAAATGCCATTTTATTGAGAAGTGGAAAAGAACTAGACGGGCCCGTAGATCCAAGACTCCCAAATCCCGCCATGTACCAAAAAACAGACAAAACACCAACTGAGAAGGTAAGTGAATCGGAGGAGAAGGAAGATAATACCCGAGAGGCCGAAGAGAAAGAAAAACCTTATGTGCCTCCACAACCTTATAAATCACCCATTCCGTATCCTCAAAGACTCGCAAATTCTAAAACTGCAGGGCAATTTAGGAAATTTGTTGAACTTCTGAAGCAACTAAACATTACAATTCCCTTTACAGAAGCCATCACACAAATGCCCTCATATGCCAAATTTCTTAAGGAGATCCTATCAAATAAGAAAAAGATCGAGGATAATGAAACAGATACACTTACCGCTGAGTGTAGCGCAATAATCCAAAATGACATGCCTCCCAAACTAAAAGACCCAGGTAGTTTCTCTATACCCTGTGTCATTGGAAAGTTTGTCATAGACAAAGCTCTATGCAACCTAGGAGCCATCATTAGTGTAATGCCCTTAACCATCTGTAAAAGGCTCAACATGGGAGAACTAAGACCAACCAAGATGTCTGTTCAACTAGCTGACCGCTCAATCAAATATCTTGTTGGTATACTAGAGAATGTCCCAGTACGTGTAGGACAATTCTACATTCCTACAGACTTCATAATCATGGACATCAAAGAAGATGCCAGTACACCTATTATATTAGGAAGGCCATTCCTAGCCACCACCGGAGCCATAATAGACGTGAAAAGAGGTAAGCTAACATTCGAAGTTGGAGAAGAAAAGGTTGAATTCATATTGACACAATTTTTACAAGTGCCAGATATAGACGATACACGTTATCTACTTGATGTCATAGATGAGTGCGTAAGAGAGACGAAGATGCAAGAAACCACATATTCCGATATAATGAAAATCCAAATCCCTCTAATCTTTGAAGATGATAATTGGCGTGAACCATACCAAAATGACAGTCTAAGAGAATGCTTAGCAATTACACCTAACCACATGCCATGCCCGAAGAAACCAGACTTGGAATTAAAAACACTACCAAAGAACCTAAGATACGAACTCCTAGACACTGAACTCAAAAGACCAGTAAGAGTCAATGCTGACTTAGGACAGATGGAAACTGAAAAGTTACTAGATGTCTTATGAAAATATCCAACTGCGTTAGGCTACAACATCGCCGACCTAAAAGGAATAAGTCCTTCTATATGTATGCATCACATTATGCTAGAGGAAGATTGTAAAACCTCTAGAGAACACCAGAGAAGGATCAACCCAATCTTAAGTATTGTAGTCAAGGATAAAGTAAAGAAGTTATTAGATGCTAGAATCATATACCCGATCTCCGATAGTCAATGGATTAGCCCCGTTCATGTAGTACTGAAGAAAGGGGGTGTTACAGTTGTTAAGAATGAGAAGGGCGAATCTATAGCACAAAGAGTTGTGACCGGAAGTAGAATGTGCATCGATTATAGAAAACTAAACAAAGCCACTCGAAAGGATCATTTCCCTCTGCCTTTCATTGATCAAATGCTTGAACGATTGGCTAAGCATTCCCACTTCTGCTATCTAGATGGTTATTCAGGACTCTTTCAAATTCATATCCATCATGATGACCAAGAGAAGACAACCTTCACATGCCCTTATGGTACATTTGCTTACCGATGAATGCCATTTGGACTATGAAACGCTCCTGCAACATTCCAAAGATGCATGATATCAATCTTCGTTGACTTTATAGATGACATTATGGAAGTCTTTATGGACGAATTTTCTGTTTGTGGGCAGAGCTTCGAAGGATGTCTATCAAACCTTGAAATGGTACTTGAAAGATGCGTAAAGGTGAATCTCGTCTTGAATTGGGAGAAATGTCATTTCATTGTCCAACAAGGAATCGTGTTAGGACACGTAGTATCTGATACAGGAATTGAAGTAGACAAAGCTAATATCGAAATCATAGAGAATCTTCAACCTCCAAAAACCGTACAAGAAATACGAAGCTTTTTAGGACACGCCGGTTTCTACCGACGCTTTATCAAAGATTTCTCGAAAATTACCAAACCACTTACTGGTTTATTAATGAAAGATGCTGACTTTATCTTTGATGAGAAATGTTTAACAGCGTTTGAGCAATTAAAAACATCGTTAATCACCGCACCTATCATGCAATCATCTGACTAGAGATTACCTTTCGAAATCATGTGTGATGCGGGTGATTATGTCGTAGGCGCACTACTAGGACAAAGAAAGGATAAAAAACTTCATGTTATCTACTTTGCAAGTAGAACATTAGATCCTGCCCAAATGAACTACGCCACCACTGAAAAGGAACTTCTAGCCGTTATGTTCGCTTTAGACAAATTCCGTTCCTACTTAGTAGGAGCGAAAATCATTATCTATACTGATCACGCTGCTATTAGATATTTGCTAAGTAAGAAGGATGCCAAACCAAGACTCTTAAGATGGATCCTACTCTTACAAGAATTTGACTTAGAGATAAAAGATAAGAAGGGTACTGAAAACATAGTAGCATACCACTTATCACGAATCGAAGGGAATAAACTTGGACAAATTCCAATCAATGATGATTTCCTTTACGAACGACTTATAGCCCAAATGGAAAGCGACATGTCTGAAATAACCATAAATGATACCGAAATAGAAGAATCCGTGGAAGAAATTCATGCGAATGCAGCTCTGCCATGGTATGCTGATTTTGTCAACTACCTAGCTACTAGAGTACTTCCACCGGACCTATCATACAAACAAAATAAGAAATTCTTTCATGATCTAAAACAATACTACTGGGATGGACCTCTTCTTTTCAAAAGAGGTACCGACGGTATTTTCCGTCGATGTGCTCCTGAGGATGAAATAGACTATATAATCTTTTATTGCCATTCCGCCCCCTATGGTGAGCACGCAAGCACTTCAAAAACTTGTGCTAAGATCTTACAATCGGGCCTCTTTTGGCCTGCTCCATGGAAAGATGTCCATAATGCGGTTATAAATTGCGACCGGTGCCAACACACTGGTAACATTTCAAGACGCGATGAAATGCCACAAAACAAGCATCTTAGAAGTGGAAGTCTTTGATGTGTGGGGGATTGAATTCATGGGACCATTCCCATCTTCTTTTGGTAATAAGTACATACTTGTAGCTGTCGATTACGTTTCAAAAGGGATCAAGGTCGTAGCTTCTCCGACAAATGACACACGAGTAGTGATTAAGTTGTTCAAGAACATAATCTTTCCTAGATTTGGTGTTCCAAAACTAGTCGTTAGTGACGGTGGCTCCCATTTCATATCGAATATCTTTGGAAAACTTCTTCTGATGTATGGAGTCCGACACCGTGTAGCAACACCTTATCACCCACAAACTAGTGGGCAATTCGAGGTTTCGAATAGAGAAATCAAACAAATTCTAGAAAAGACTGTTGGAATATCTAGAAAAGACTGGTCATCTAAACTAAACGAAGCTCCGTGGGCCTATAGGACAGCCTACAAGACCCCGATAGGGACCACACCCTTTAAATTAGTCTATGGTAAATCATGTCATCTCCCTGTGGAATTAGAACATAAAGCTTATTGGGCAATTAAGACCCTAAATCTAAATTATACTTCCGCAGGCGAGAAGCGAATTTTGGACATTCACGAATTGGAAGAACTTCGACTAGATGCCTATGAGACTGGTAAGATATACAAAGAACGAACCAAAAAATGGCACGATAAACGTATATCTAGGAAAGAGTTTAATATCGGTGACATAGTGCTACTATTTAATTCGAGACTTAAGCTTTTTCCGGGAAAACTTAAATCTAGGTGGTCAGGCCCTTTCGAAATCACAAAAGTCTTTAAAAGCGGTGTGATAGAAATCAAAGGTTGAAATAGTGAACCGTTTATGGTAAACGGGAAGCGATTAAAAAATTATCATAATATTGACAACAAAGGCTATTCAAATAGCCTAAGACTTATAAAGCTGCCCGCTCAACCCCGAAACTAGTATATCACAACGTTACTGTCGAACTTACGACATTAAACAAAGTGCTTAGTGGGAGACAACCCGCCTTTTTTTAATCTGTTATCTTTGTTTTTAAGCATTTCCCTTCTTTGACTATTTCTTTTATTTTTCTCCCTTTCCTTGATTCTATGCAGTAATATACTTGTTGCTTCTAATTACTAACTTAGAAACATTGGATACTGATTAACAGGCGCACTTCCTTTCTTCTTCCTCATCTAATCATTCTACTTTCCTTAACCATCCCACTCACACCACACTTTTCTCCATTAACCCTTTCTTCACATCCTTTTAAGCGAGAAACCGTGAGTACCTTATAACTCACGAAATCTATCTCTCCCCCCAAAACCTATAGTTTCATATTCGCACACTAAATGGCTCGTCAAAAGAGAGTTGCTCCCGACCTCTCAAATATCGTATTCAGAGAAGGAGAAGCCGGAGAGCGACAGAGAGATAACTACCTCAGGTTCTATCAACGTTCAGTCCAAGCTACGAGGTATGTTGATAATGACTGTCTGACGGAGCTGTGACTTTCAGATGGCATAGAATGGATGCTGAACAACTCTAGTTTGATGCAGCTTTGCACCAACATGCAACCAACTTATGAGGCACTGACCTTGGAATTCCCGAGTTCATTCTCCTACATTACCCCTCCTGGTGCAACTCAATTTCTCACTGGAGCCGCCATATTTAGAATGTTCGATACCGAGTATTCCCTGAACCAAACTCAAATAGCGCGAATACTTGGCTTCCGACATGGAGAGGGAGTTCACTGTTGTATCCCTGACGGAAGGTCAGAAATAGAATTTAAAGTGTGGCATAGCCTTACCAACATGAACGTCACAAGTTGGGATGCGCTCAACGCAACTTACATCCACAACCCAGCTATAAGATATTTCCACAGAGTCTTAGGGCACACGGTTTTCGGAAGAGTCAACAATCACAAGGTAAACTCTAAGGAGCTCTTCTTTCTTCACTGTGTGTTCACCCAGGTGGTGTTCAATGCCACCCCATTCTTGTTGGCCAACATCCAGGCTGTATGCATGAGAGGCAGCCAGGCGTTCTGTTTTGGAGGAATCATCACCTCCGCAACATTAGGCCAAAATCTGGGAGATTGGCTCCCCGACTTACCTGCCTTGCCAGCCGAGTTCCTTAACATCGACTACTGCCATTCGTCACACCTCATCAAGGCCAGAGACGACGGGAAGTACCATCCTGTGGTTAGAAACAAGATAGTTCGAAGCATCATTATGCCCAACAGGAACCGTACAGATCCGCAGAATATGGTGAATTGGATTTTTGATATGAACGCTCCTGAGCCAAATGAAGGAGATCCTAATAATGGAACAGATGAAGTCGAAGAGGAACTTGATCGAGAAATGCCACAACCACCTCCTGAGTATGCTGCAGAGACATCTTCCCGAGGCCAGCGAAGAAATGAGCGACGACCCGCCACCATGGAAGACATCTGCGCTGAGATGTTGCGATACAACCAGAGGATGGAGGAGCACCAGACAGAAATGATGCAAACAATCCAGCAGATAAAGAGGGATCAACATGACTATGCGAACTGGCACGACCAGGGGATGACAGATCTTTCCGAAGAGATGAGTGCCCTGACACATCGAGTTGATGCCATCCAAGAGTACACTCAGCATGTGGGGTTAGATCCTACCTAGCATGGAAGAAGTGAGCGTGCACGAGCAAGAGCTAGAGCGTGCAAAGCCCAACATCGTGACGACGAGTAGTGATCTTTGTGTTTCTTCCCTTTTCTTTATATTGTCGCATTGAGGACAATGCTTTGTTTAAACATGGGAGGAAATCCTTGTCTTTCTTTTACTTGTTTCTATTTTTAGCCATAACAATTTTTTTTTGTCTTTATCTAATCGTTCATTCATTTATATCTAATTTGCCATAACAAATTTTTTGTTTTTTTTAAAAAGTTAAATGCATATCCTACAAGTATATAGGTTGCATTACAGAGGCTCTGTTAGGAAACTGAGAAAAGTCTAACAAGATTGATACCGTCCTGGCACCTTAGATCTCTCACTTTTACGAGATTAGTTTGAATACCCATTATACCAACACCTAAAGTCTCCATTCTAGATTAACCCTAGTAGTTTATACTAGCAGTCAACACCGTCTTAAACACAAACCATGTGAAGGGCCGATGAATATAAGTGATTGATGCCTACGAATTAAGAAGATCCTTCATACTTTTTCCAGAGAAATTGAAAAATGCACCATACAAACGGTTGCAAGATGTACAAAAGGAAGGAACAGAAAAACCCGGCTAATTGGTTGAGAGGTACCTGGTACTGGACTCGGTAGGGCGAAATACGGTTCGATCCCCCACAACCTTCAAATGTGATATATAAAGGGTTACCACACTAGTGTACCAGACCCCATGCTAAAAAAGGGATCAAAGTCACTAACCGACTACTTCACTAAGTGCGTGTAAAGGCAAAGGGATTAATGTGATTGTGCTAGAATAAAACCGGGTGAAATAGGAATGAGAAGCATTGGGTTGAGCTATAATAGAATGATTCGAACTGGTTTGTACAAAGGATAGATCTACGTTAATGCTTATTGCTTGTGTCGTCACTGTATCTTTAGTGTTTTACTTGAGTATCTGTCATCTTAACGAAGCACCTAACAACCACGTACGAATTAGAAATGTGTTATGTATTCGCGTTTACCTAGTGTTTTCAAATTTTATTTGTTTGAGGACAAACGAAGATTCAAGTTTAGGGGAGTTTGATATCTTGAAAATACATCATATATTTGCCTTGATTTACACTCAAAAATCGTACCACTTTCATTTATATTCCGATTATTCCGCAAGTGTTCGAGTTATTTTTGCAGGTATTTCAATTCCCATACTTAAATGAGCAAAGTATAGAAAAGGAAGGAAAAGAAGAAGAAACAGAAGAGAAAACAACAGAAAAACAGATAATACAAGTTTTGTGCATGTGACGACCGTCACAAAGCCTGTCACGACCGTCACGCCCAACCTGTCACGACTGTCCCATGCTCATCACGAACGTCACGCGACCAAAATCAGCACTTTGAAACTGTCAACAGAAGGGATCCACCAGACCCTTAATTCTTGTTTCTCAACCACTTTCCCGTGGATTCCTCACTCAACCAAGTCATCCTTATTTCTCTCAACTGCCAAGACCTAATGGGGTATATAAAAAGATGGAAGTTGGAAACCTACGGGGACGCTTAATTTTTCTCTCAGAAGCCAGCTTTGAAGACCTTTTTTTCTCTCTGCATTTTTTCACAACAGTTCTATTTTGTCTTTTATTTTTCTTCAGCAACATTATTTTCTTTTATTGTTCATAACTTTGATTTTCCCTTTTTCCTTTCCGCTTTTCATTTAGCCAAAGTAGTAGTTTCCTACACTAGGGACCTACTGCAATTTATTTAATTTAGTCTAAGCAATTACTTCGAAGAAGCAGAATCCTACCGACCTATGGAGGACTGCTCAAGTACTTCAAGATTCGACATATTCTATTAATCCAATTTCCAGATTTTTATTCAATTATAATTGTTATTGCTTTATTATTATAATCATGTTTGCTTTATTGTTGATCTATTTATGTTCGTCTGTGTTTGTATTGTTTAACATGTCCGACTAAACCACCGGTATCGGTATGTAATAATTTAATTAGACGGGATTTAATAATAATCGGTGTAAAACTTCTTTCCTCAAGCAATCTTTTTAGCTGTGGTTTTTAATTCAAATTTAATTAACTTTGTCACAAGAGTGAGAAGCTATTTCATACGATTTTGCCACGAGAGTGGGAAATTAACTAAGGTGAGAACCGACAATCGAGAGAGCGTGAGGGTCGAACTGGATAGTAAAAACTAGGCATTGATTTTAAAAACAGCGAGAGCACTTTAAAAGCAATTAGAACTTATTTATTGTCAAAAAGTATTTTTAACTTCAAATGGGACAGCGAGAGCGTACATTCTGACTTAAAGGTATAGTCCAAATCAACAATCACGAGAGTGTGAGATAAAGCCTTTTAAATAAATATTTTCTACTGAAAGATATTTGGTACTCACCGGTGACTTATCGAATCCCTGACGATTAATGCGTTGCATACTGATATCCTTCTATTAATATTTTCTTAAGAATTAACTTCCCTTAGATTTAATTTTCTTCAACCAAACTTCTAAAAAAGTCATTCCCTTAGCTAAACATAGTAACATCGGTAGCATTAGTTTGATCATAGGTCCTTGTGGGTTCGATATCTTTTAAAACTAAAACGACTAGATTGTGCACTTGCAGTCAAGTACCCGATAAATTATATTCTATATACAGTCACGAGACGTATCAAACTAGTTGTTGCTATTACGTTGAATTCTGGTGTTATATCTCACTGGTGGGGGGAAATTTTGGTGACTATTTTCTATGTCCTGAATAAAGTTCCCAAGTCAAAAAGTAAGACCTTTCCTTATGAGATATTAAAGAAAAAATAATCAACATTGTCTTATTGACGAACTTGGGATTGCCTTGCTTATGTCAGAATTCTGGATCTGAAGCGAGTCAAACTCGTTAATAGAGCCTATGAATGTTTATTCATTGGGTATGCAGCAAACAATGAAGCATATAGGTGTTAAGACCTAAATTCTAAAAAGTGATCATAGAATCGAATGATGTTGAATTCTATGAAGACAAATTTCCTTTCAAATTGAGAAATAGTGGGGGCACTGAATCAAATCACATTCATGTGATAAGTGTTGCGACGCAAAAAATACCCAAGCATAAAGAATGCTTTAAATATAAACAAAACAGACTCTCCATCGAACTTTATTTATTCCCAAAAAGGGAAAGGGAAAATATCGATAAAATCCACGAAAAAAAAAGAAATGGTTGTCACAACCAAATCGGGTTTGGAAGTCGTTTATGCAAGAGGAAGGTATTAATGCCCCTCACATCCATCGTACTCGATGAGACTCATTTAGTTAGTTTTATGTAAGAGTGTTAGCGTGATATTGTTTTCAATCTTCTACCTTTCAAGTGAGGAAAGAGAAAAGAAAAAAACATTTTTTACTAGAGGAATGTTTTTTAACATTAATGTGCCTGACAAGATTTCTCAATCTTGCTCTTACATATTTCCAGGTGCTATAGAGAATTCGATGTTACATAGTTCTACTAAAAGAGAACTACTGGATTGATCGCTTTTAAGGAGTGATCCTTTAAACATATCGAGTGATTAAACCTTTACTTGTTGCTCGCTCTTGGAGGCTAAAGTCTTTGTTTGTTTTACGTTGGATATGGATAAAACATACTCGTTTCTGAAAATGTTTTCAAGGTCACACAAGGACGGCAAACAAGTTTGATTGGTTAAGTTGCTTCTATAATAAAGATTTGATCTTTGCAGAAGGTGAGTAAACATTTGAGCATAGGTGTGCACCAAACGCGCGTTTACTCGGAGTACACATGGATGTGGTCTCATTGTCCCCTTATTCCAAGTTTGGTTAAAGTGTTTTTGATTTGAAAGACTAATAATAATTTTGAATTTGGTGAGCTCCGAATGCTCGACCATTAAGGGTTCTGAAGAGATATGCATCTCTTAGTCCTTTGTCTTTCAAATTTATTACGAAAAAGGTTTTGCATCAACAACTTGACGTTAGATAAAGTGTTGCAAGTTTATTATGAAAAGAGTTTGGATGTGGCGGGGGTGTAACCATTGGAACAAGGTGTGCACCGAGCGTTCGTTTACCCAGGGCTTGTAGATAGATGTGCATCTCTCGGTCCTTGGTCATCCACTCTTATGAAAATATAGTCTTTTCAGAATTTTAGTAAACGTTTGAGCATAGGTGTACACCAAGTGCTTGTTTATCCAAGATGTTTAAAAGGTGTGCATCAATTGTCATTTGTTGTCCTAATTTGATTAAGGTATCTTAAGGCAAAAGACCAAGGTATTCAAATGGTGTGCACCGATTGTCACTTTGTCTTTCAATTTTATTAAGAAAAAGAAGTTTGCCCATAGAAACGTCTTGACGTTGGTTCAAGCGTTTAAAATTATTATGAAAGCATTTGGTTTTGAAATTGATCTCAATTATTTTTAAATGTTATTGAAATCGAATAAAATATTTTATGATTATTTACATGAATGAGGGATATGGATATGAGCTATCTAATTGATCGTCTTCACACATTGAGATCAAATAAACAATCAATCGAATGAGTCCATTTAGCAACAAACATCAATTCATTAAATGATAATCAACTAATCAATAAAAAATCAATTAATTAACTATAACTTAATCAAAATAAATGTAATAGAATAACTAAATAATAAAGTAAAATTAAGATATAAACATAAAACACAAGAGAGCTAACCCTATAACTTAATCAAAAGAAATGTAATAGAATAACTAAATATCAAAGTGTTAAAAACCCACATTTACCTCTACATTCCATCCTAACCCTATAACTTTCATTTTTCACAAACTTATTCTCTCTACCATTTAAAACTTACCGATCTCTAATAACATCTTTAAATTCAACTAGTGAGCTAAACTCCATACATAGTTTAAAGTCATAGTCCCTGTTCATCAAATCTCCTCTAAACTTCTAAATTTGGACATCCTTTCATTATCATTATCCTTTGGGTATGAGTTACCTAACTATTCACTTTCATAGTCACTATCATCTTCCACACACCTTGAATTATTTGATTTCTCACCCATTCTTGAACTTCCAACAATGATACATGGAGGAGTAACCAACATGATCTTTGAAGGAGATCTTACATTAGATCCACTTTTGTTGCCTTTTAACTTGTATCTAAATTTCTCACCATTGATTTCAACCCTATTACCTCATGTTGGTTGATCAACCTCAATAACCACAAAGTCTTGATTATTTTCATTAGCTTTTTCTTCCTCATTATCATCAAATCTTATGCCTCTATCATCATCATCACTGCTTTCATCTTTCTTCACCAGCATCTGCGTATTATGGATTGAGCATCCTATTCGAGTTGTTTTCAACATTATGATCCACCCATATATATCCATCAATATTGTGAGAAATCGAATTATTTGCAACTTCGACAACATCATAATCATCATTCATATGGAAGAAAACTTTATCAATCCCTTCAATCTTTCTCCACAATCTAACACCACTACCATCACAACAACATTCTTTTACTAAGTTTAGAGCTTCAAAATACAACCATTTATCTGAATCTTACCCGCTAACGATTGTTTCAGCACCTCCTCAGTAGAAAATGAAGTTATCACAGGAAAACTCTCCACCATGGTGAAAGATAATGTAGAACAAACTCTGACCTAAAACATAACATAAGTGGATCAATCAAAAACACTTATTTTTCTGAGAAACGTAAAATGGAAATGTACAATAAATGATTAGTAATGCAAATGTATAAGAAATGCCAGAAAAAATGCAAAGTACCTTAAAACGATGCAGAAACTTCACTGTGTATTGATGGAAACACAATAACTTAGGTGAGAAGACAATGACTAACACTCATAATTCTTTTTTAGGTTTGCAGGAGTGGGGGAGTGGAACAGTCAAAGGTTTATCTTTTGATTACCTAATTTTATTTAATTTTTTATTCTGATTTAATTTCATATATTATTTATTTGAAAATAAAAAAAAATGAAAAAAAAATCTCAAATTAATAAAAATTTAAATAAAAATAAAAATAATAGTCAATGTATCCTTGTGATTTCACATATTCAGTTGACGAAATTCACGAAAGGATAAAAAACACTCTAGAAAGACTAAGGAGAAAATGTATTTTTTTATCATAATTTTTTTCAAATTAACCTATATGACAAAAGAAAATGAGTATTAACCCTAGATTTTAGATCCCGTCTTTTATTTATTTATTCAATAATATACCTTTAATAATAATAATAATAATAATAATAATAATAATAATAATAATAGCTCAGTTTTAATTTAAGAAGAAAATAAAATTGTTATTAAGAACGAGTTAGAAAGAAACATAAGAATAAAGCTAAAATGGAATGAAATGCAAATAATGCGGTGTGTGGGCTATGGTGGAGAGAGATAAGAAGCTTTGTCGTTTCTGCGTCCACCTGTCCACTGTCACTGTTCCTGTCTCTCTGCTTCTCTGCTCATTCCAAATGGAACGCCTCTTTTCCGTTCAATTATCATCATTATAACAAACACTCTCTAGTACGTTTCTCTTTCTCTCTTTCTTTTTCAATTTCATACCTAGCTTTATCTTGCAACTCTTGCATTTCATTCCATACCATTTTTCTCCTTTCAAATTACTAATATTGTTGATTTTTTTCTTAAATTACTAGGTTCACTTTTTTAGGTATATTCTTAAAGCCTTTTGCATTTTTCTAATAATTGATGCAGTTTATAAGTGGTTTCATTTCTTACTTGTTAAAATGTCTATAAAAGCTTAGTATACTTTTTATTGTTTATAGAAAAGCTACTAACAATAACATTCTCATTTTGATTTTTACTTTGCAGATTACTTTCCCTAACTATTATCTAAGCTTTTCTGATGAAGTTGAATGCAAAATCTCTTTCTTCACGGTGGGAATGGGATAACCTATCCTTTTTCAATACAAAAGAAATTCAAAATTCAAAATCACAACCACCGAATCGGAGTATCGAATTAGATCGAGAAAACAATGTCGAGTTGTTCGATACGCCCAATGGAAGTGGTTGCTCTGGGTCTGAGTTAATTCATAATTCATGTTCAATTGGTTCATCATCAAATAGGGATAAGGATAATAGCAAAACATGTATATTTGCTTTTGAAAATTCCCATGATTTCAATGATAAAATAGAATTATCTAGAGAAGATCCAATGGAAAGTTCTAATGCACCGGAGCTTTCTTCTGTATCTGGTGAACCATTGCTCACTCTAAAACTCGGTAAACGGATGTACTTTGAGGATTTATGCCCAGAAAGTGATCCCAAAAACTTATCTTTTTTTGGGGATTCCATGTCAAATTTAAGTATTGGAAAGAAATGTAAGTCAATTGGTCGGAACTTACAATGTTCGCATTGTCAAGTTGAAGGTTGTGGCCTTGACCTTTCATCGGAGAAAGATTATTATCGCAAACATAGAGTTTGTGAAAGTCATTCAAAATCTCCTAAAGTGGTGATAGCTGGTTTGGAACGTCGATTTTGCCAGCAATGTAGCAGGTAAAAGCTCCTTAAACAAATGTATGATTGTTTGGATATAATTGACATAGGAAATAATAGTTTGTTTTTGTTGTAATGATGAATTCTCATTAGCACTTGATTAAAAGCTGAGCATTACTCAATCTGATTTAGCTTCTTGTTTTTTATGGCTGATGTTTGAATTGAATACTTTGCTTCAAAATTTATCTTTGCTTGTAATGTTGAAGGTTCCATGCTCTTTTTGAGTTCGATGAAAAAAAGAGAAGCTGTAGACGACGTCTTTCGCATCACAATGCAAAGCGCCGCAAACCTCGTCCGCTTGATATTGTCCAATCAAGTCAATCGGCTCTGTCTTCTTCACGATGTGGTAATACTAATTTTTCTTTAGTTTTGCAGTTTATCTCAATTTTTGTTTGTTATTTGTTTTTGGTTGTTAAAGCTGAAAAAAAAAAGAAATCTAGAAATTTAAGACCAAGCTATGCAAGCTTAAGTTGACTATAAACTTTGGTGAGTGAAAAGTGTTTGAAAAATTGAAATTCTTTAACATGATTTTGTTTGTTGTCCTGCTTAGTTACAGAACAATACAAATCATTATCGTGATTGTTTGCATTTAGACTTGAGCGTGCGTGAGCATGATGTTTCTAAGCCTTAGTCTTTACTAACTAGATTTGTATGAGTATGACATTCTTAAAATTCCGACATAGTCATAATACAACTTCAACTTTTGCTGTTGGTCAAAACATAGATCAAAGAACAACCAATTCTAATTGTTTTCTAGGTTAATTATAGTTATAACCGCGAGGTATTCATTTCAGGATGATGCATATTTCACTGTTGTCTTTTATCTTTTAACATATTTTGGTTCCGCAGATGGAGAGCAACAGATAAGTCCATTTTCGTATTCAAAGACTGCTACAAACTTGGCCTTGCAAAACATAGACAACAACATGCTCCTCCAAACAAAAGATTTTCTCTTGAAGCCTGCAAACGATAACGTTGATGCACCGAGTTCTGTCACCATGCTTTCTGACGATTCTAATGTCAATTTTACATCCAAAGTCATTGCAACCAAGAGTATCAATCCAGGTAGTTTCATATCTTAATAATTGAGCCTTGTGATTTTGTAATAAGTTTAGATTGTTACGTTTATCATGTTAACATAATCTATTTATTTTAGCCATATTGGTTGCTAACATACTCTATTCATTTGGTGGAATACCGCTTGCAGGTGTAGAAGATTTCATTACCTTTTCTGATACAAATGCAACACAAGACTTTACTTGTGCTCTCTCTCTTCTGTCAACCAATCCGTGGGATTCATATGCGACTCAATCTATTTCTCTAGAACATTCTAATCGCACAAGCACTTGTTTTCAAGCCATAACACATGCAATGAGTCAGGGCACGCCGCTTGCTTCATCAGAATATATTAGTGAACATGATCAACATGTCAATTCCAGCGTGTGGATCTCAAACTCAAACTGTGAAGAAAGTATTCACTTTCAAGAATTTCAACTGTCGAGAGAACCTTATGAATCTGGTTTTCACCCGTTGGACTAAAACGAATGTTCTTACCCCAAATAGTTTCAATCTAACAACGTTACAGACAAGGTAGATTTCATCTCATGATTTCTGATATGTTGGACTAATAACAAAATGGGAAGCCGTTCTGGAAATATTTTTGCCTGGTTAACTGCATTTTCAGATTGCCGGAGCTTAATATGATCACATCAAAAGTCATTTTCTGTCATTTTAGAGCTCATTTGGATTTTATTTTCATTATTATGATTTAAATCTTAATGACAAAAATATCATATTTCTGTATTAAAACTTTTGTATGATCAATAGAAGAATTTTTGTATGATCAACCGTAGTTTTTCTGTCCGTTTCCATACAGTTTTGAAAACAGGAAATAAGATGAAAATGGGATGATATTTTTATAATTCCATCTGAAAATATGTTTTCTGATCTGTTATTTATTTAATCTTAATATTCGTTCGTTATGTTCTAATGGCAATTCTAGCCCCTTGTTAAAAATAAATAAATAAAAAATTAGTATTTTTTTTTTAATTTCATAAAAAACAATTTTCAAATTAAAAAAAAATTAAGTTAAAAAACGGGCCAAATATCAATTAGGATTTAATTTATTTTAGTATATGTTGACTCTAGGTCAATTGCTAAAAGAAAACGTACTGAAATAATTAGAGAAATCAAAACGAATGGTGTGTATAGCCTAACCTTTTTGATAGAGTGAGTTGAGGTTTTAAACCTATCACTATTAGATGGTTCGTCCGTCTAAACAAAAAAATATTTCTTTTACATTTCATTTTTAGTTATAAGTTACAATACATTTTCTAATTTTATCTTAAACAGATTAAAGAAAAAAATCATTTAATTTTATGATTTTAGCCTTACGTGTTTAATAATCTGTCAATTGGTGCACTCGTGACTTTTTATTTTAGATTTCTTGTTGTCTTATTAGAGGTTTATAGATAATATGAAATATATATGTTTGAATGATACTTTTCATATATTAAGTAAACTCATTAGTTACATCTATTTGTTTATCATTTTGTCATATTGTCTTTATGCTTATTTAGTTTACACTTTTTATAATTTTTGGTAAATATTTTGTGGTATCGGGATCGAATTCTAGTTTCGCGAAAGTTAATTTAATAATTCGATAGTAGTCGAAGATGTACATGTTGTAGTCGAAGTCTATTTTTGCATGCAGTTATATTTGTTAACTTGTTGTTTAAGTTAACATGTCTAATTAAGTCAATTGTTTAGTCTGTTAGTTGAAAGTTAGGGTTTAGTTTTCTTATAAATAATATACTAATCACCACTTTTCCATCCATCCCTGATAATCCTAATCAGAGGGAGATAATGGTGTGATTGAGATTCAATTGTAAACATTGTTCCCTAATGTATAATTGAATCAAGAATCCAGTTTTAAACCACTTTGATTGTTCTTTCTATTCTCTTCTCTCTTTTCGTTTACTTTGTGGTTTTTCTTGTTAATCATGAACTGATCATACTCTATTTTCTGAGCATCACTTTCATAACAAGTTGGTGTGGTGAGCATGGAGGAGAAGATGCCATCAACAAAGTATGAGATTGAGAAATTCACCGATGTGAATGATTTCGGTTTGTGGGTCTTGAAGATGCAAGCCCTATTGGTTCAACAGAGTTTGTTAGAAGCGTTGAAGGGATAAGAGAAGATGGATGTTTCCCTAATGGAGAAGGAGAATTAGACGATGATCGAGAAAACTCACAGTGTCATCATATTGAGCCTTGGTGATAAGGTTCTCCAGCAAGTCTCGAAGGAGAAAACAACAACGCGTATGCGGAGCAAACTCAAGGGATTATATATGACCAAATCTTTGGTCAATCACCTCTACCTGAAGCAAGCTTTGTATTCACTCAAGATGGGTGAAGACAAAGTCTTGGCTGAGCAGCTGGATATATTCAAGAAGTTGATTCTTGATCTTGAGAATATCGAGGTCAAGATTGATGATGAAGATCAAACATTGTTGTTGTTGTTGTTGTGTGCTTTACCTAAGTCTCATGCTCATTTCAAAGAAATTCTCTTGTATGGAAGAGATACGTTGACTTTTGAATAAGTTCAATCAACCTTGTACTCTAAGGATTTGAACAAACAAAAGGAGCACAAGCCATTTTCCGCTGGTGAAGGTTTGTCCGTTAATGAGAAATTCTTGAAGAAAGATGGTAGGTTTGAGAAAAAGAAGAGTAAAGTTCTACAAAATTCTTATGGTAGAAATGCATCTGCTATTAGGTGTTATCATTGTATGAAGGAGGATCATATAAGAAAGATGTTCCCTAAATGTTTGAATAATTATGGTGGAAAGGATAATGATAATGCGACAATTGTGAAAGATGGTTATGAATCATTTGATGTCCTGGTGGTTTTAAGCAACGACTCTAGCCGGGAATGGATTATGGATTCATGTTGTACTTGGCACATGAGTCCAAATAAAGACGTGTTTGAGGAATTATGTGATCGAAATGATGGATCAATGTTGCTGGGAAATAATAGAGCTTTCAAGATTACATAAATTGGATATGTGAGATTCAAGCTCCATGATGAGTCAACAAGGCTATTGACTGATGTCAGGTATGTACCTAATCTTAAGAGAATTTGATTTCTCTTGGTGAATTCGACAAGAAAGGGTATGTTTTCAAAGGAAATCAAGGTATCCTAAGAGTAATGAATGGGTCGAACGAAGTCTTGAGAGGCATCAAAAGGCAATGCTTGTATACCCTTCAGTCTGATGTTGTAAGTGTTTAAGCAGATGTGGCATCCAGAAAACCTGTGTAAAAAACTGAGCTATGGCATAAGAGACTTGGCCATGTCGGTGAAAGAGGTCTGGTCGAGTTTTCGAAACAAAATCTGCTATGTGGTGACAAGGTCGAAAAACTGGATTTTTGTGAACCTTGTGTATTTGGTAAATCCTGTAGGGTGAAGTTTAACAAAGGTAAACAAAGAATACATGGATCCCTTGATTATATCCATGTTGATCTTTGGGGGCCTGTAAGGAATCCCTCACACTTAGGTGCAATATATTTTCTATTTATAGTAGATGATTACTCACGAAAGTTATAGGTATTCATTCAAAAAGTTAAGGATGAGATTTTTGAAAATTCCAAAATTGGAAGACCCTGGCCGAAAACCAAACTAGCAGGAAGGTCAAGAGGTTGAGGACGGACAATAGTCTCGAATTTTTCAATGAGGCTCTCGACATCTATTATATTGCGTCTGATATTGCACGACACATAACTACTGTAGGCACTCCCCAACAAAATGGTTTGGCTGAAAGGTTTAATGGAACCATTCTGGAAAGGGTGATGTACATGTTGGTTAGTGCGAGATTAAATAAGGTTTTTGGGGCAGAGGCAGTCATGACTACAACTTACCCGATAAATAGACGCCCCTCAACTTCCGTGAGGATAAAAACACCTGAAGAAGTCTGGTCGAATCATCCACCTAATCTAAACAAACTTAGAGTATTTAGATGCTTAGTCTATGTTCACATTAGGAAAAACAAGGTCGAACTGAGAGCTCTAAGATGTATGTTTCTTGGATACCCTGAATGAGTCAAAGCTTATAGACTATGGTGCCTGGAGCCAGGTCATAGGAGGTATATCACGAATAGAGATGTAGTTTTCAATGAAGCCGAGATGGATTTCAAGAAAATTGATGATGCTGGTCAAAATACATATATCTCTAAATAAGAGCTAGAACAAGAAGAGATTCCTGTTAAGGTGGGTCATAGTGATGATGAATTGTATAACTTAAATGAAGTCGAGGAAGATGCACAAGCTGTTGAGGAAAATGAGGAGATTGAAAATGACTATCTACTGGAAAGAGACAGGTCGAGAAGAGTTAACAAGCCATTTCAGAGACTTGGTTATGCAAATCTCATAGCTTTTTCCTTAATTTCTGTAAGTGAGGTCCTTGATGAAGAACCTTGAGATTACAACGAAGCTGTAAGGAGTCGAAATAAGACTGAATGGCTTAAATTCATGGATGATGAGATGAAATCTGAAGGAGAATTGCCATCCAAGGCGCAGCGGAATTTAAAATTTTCTCCATTTAGTGATCCTTACGAATGGGCATGATCAGTGATAGAATCGTTACCTCTTGTGGCGATTCAAACCTTTGGTGCAGATCTCTTGACACGACCAAAACCTTGGATACAAATCCACGGGGCGATCACGAACGTTGAACGATGACAACGTCTCTACTCAGTCCACACGAACGGATTCCTTCAATCGCAGTGCTAGCTGTTATGAATGAAGGCTTTTAGTGAGAGAAAGAGGGAAACAAAATTCCAAGTCTCTACTTGAATTTCTGTCTGAGTGGAGTGATTATGCTTCTACCCAAGGGGTTCTATTTATAGAACCACTTGTGTGGGCTTCAAGCTAAAAAGCCCACTTAAGTGTATTTTGCCCATATCTCATAATATGCCAAAATCACTTAAGTATTTGGTACCTTACCATGTTTCGTTTCCACTTAAGTGCACCGTGTAACACCCTGAATATTGATATTACTTAAATTAATTTAATTGAAGATAAAATGAATTATTAAATAATATTGGGAATTATTATTATTATTATAGATGTTATTTATTTTAATAATAATTAAATAGAATAAATGGAATATGAAGAGTGGAAGGGTAAAAGGGGAATTGGATAAAAAGAGGCCAAAGTGAGAACTTAGGGTGTTTTCACGTATTGTTGCCTCAGAGTCAGAAAAAGGGAGAACCGCTGAAGAGAAAGAGAAGGAAGAGGAAAAGGCCAAAGATTGCTCAGAGCTTCCTTCAATCCAAAGAGGTAAGGGGTCTGAACCTTATTAAACGATAATATGCGAGCAATTTCATGATATCGGTTGGATTGTTAATGAATTTTGGGGAATTTAGGGAGATTGGGAAAGTTGGGGTTTTGATGGAAAATTCTCCGATCTGTGAGTTTTGTTGCGTTATATGCACTGTAATCGAAGTATGTTGTGTATGTATGACTGTTAAATGTGGATATTGGGTTGTTAGCTGTGGAGTATGAGTTATGGCAAGTAGAGAGGCGAAGCTGCGCTAGGTTCTGTAGCAGAGGGCTTCTGTTCGCGCGCGATTCGCGGCGCGAAGCCCAGTTCGCGGCGCGAACTGGGCAGAATCCAGAGGAGTTCTGGAACGCACCGTTCGCGGCGCGAACCCTGCTGCGCGGCGCGAACTGTGCTGTGCAGAAGTTGATGTTGGCGAGTTTTGGGTACGTTGAGTTGCGAGACTCTTAGTAAGTCGCTGTATTTGTATTATAAACAATTAATAGTGATTATATGATTGTGTATGAGGTGTTTATGATGATGAGATGTTGAATTTACGTGTTTAGTTATAAATGTGTTATGTAACGATGCGATATCGTTGTAATATTGTTGTTGTTTTGTTGAGTTGTGTGTCGTGTTATTAATGATGATGATAACATGACTATATGATGCTGTTGTTGCTATGTTGATTATGATGCATGTTTGATGTGCATGCATTCATGAAAGGCCGATGCCTAGTGATGAACGGACTGAGTTCCAATGATGTTGTTGACTCCGGGCTTATTGAGAGGCTTGGTTCCTTGCGGGGAACTCGGATTCTATGGTGATGAATCTGGGAGTGGTGATCCTGTAGTTGGTCACAAAATGGGTATACCGAGTCGTGTTGAGTCATGCATGGGTGTGTGCATTGCATTTGATATGTTGTTTTGTTGATGTTCATGAGTATGATGATTATGATGAGTTGTGTTGGCATATGTGAAATATATTTATGTTTATATTTCTGTCGTTATATTATTATTTAATAATGTAATTCTCACCCCTTCTGCATGTGTTTATGTTCATCTATGGTGGGCAATGTGCAGATAAAGAAGAGTAGCTATTGTTGAGGTTTGAAGAATAAGTGTAGAGTTATTCTGCAGAGTCGAGTCAAATGCTCTGGTCATGTGACACCGGGGTTATGGGATTCGATAGATAATTGGTTATTATTTACGTTGTTTATGATGACTAATATGTTGAGATGTTTTGTTGAGATAATGTTGAAACATTATTATTAATTGTTATATGATGAATGATAATATTGGTGTTGTTGTCCGCTGCGAAGTTTTAATAAAATAAATAATATGTTTTTTTTTGTTGTGATGTGATAAAAGTATTATGTTGTAAGAAATGTAAACTCTTCTACATGTTGTACTCTGATAATCTATTTAAATATGTCGTTTGGGTAGAAGGGTGTTACATTAGTGGTATCAGAGCATGGTCAGTCCAGTCGAGTCATAATGTGATGTTTCCCCTGTTGGTCGATTAGTGTAAATGGCACTGTCGATATTTAACGGTTGTGGTTGTGTGGTGCAGAGTATGGATGGAGAAAATGACTGTGCGATTGCTGAGGCTTTAGCTGCTATGGCGCAGGCTATGCAGGCGCAGCAGAATCCGCCGGTCGACGAGTTTAAGAATTTGGGAAGGTTTCTGAAGAATAACCCTCCTACATTCAGAGGGCGCTATGATCCAGATGGTGCTCAGATTTGGCTGAGGGAAATTGAGAAGATTTTCCGGGTGATGACGTGTACTGAAGCACAGAAGGTGCAGTTTGGTACGCATATGTTATTTGAAGAGGCTGAAAACTGGTGGGATAACACTCGCCAGAGAATTGAAGTACCAGGTGCTGAGATGACTTGGGAAAGGTTCAAGACGGCCTTTCTGGAGAAATATTTTCCTGCTGATGTGCGATGTAAGAAGGAGATGGAATTTCTAGAACTGAAACAGGGTAACATGTCTGTTGCTGATTACGCTTCGAAGTTTGAGGAGCTGGTGCAGTATTGTCCTCATTATAATGCTGCTGATGCTGAAGGGTCCAAGTGTGTCAAGTTTGAGAACGGGTTGCGTCCCGAGATCAAACAAGGCATTGGTTACCAGGAGATTCGTAGGTTTCCTACACTGGTTAATAAGTGCAGGATATTTGATGAAGATAGCAAGGCTAGGACTGCTCATTACAAGAGTCTTAGTGAGAAGAAGAATAAGGAGCGTAGTAGTCCTTATGCATCCCCGAATGGTAAAGGTAAGCAGAAAGTGGTAGATGCGAAGAAGCCAAGTGGGGGAGGATCTCCCCTAGCTGGTAAATGTTTCAAGTGTGGCGAGCCAGGCCACCGTGCTGATAGCTGTACCAAGAAAGTGCTGAGATGTTTCCGATGCGGTCAGGCTGGTCATAGAGTTACTGAATGTAAGGATGCTGGTCCGACATGTTTTAATTGTGGCGAGAAAGGCCATATCAGTTCGCAGTGCTCGAAACCGAAGAAGGCGGCTACGGCAGCTCATACTACTGGTAGGGTGTTTGCTCTGAGTGGGGCTGGAGCTCCTAAAGAAGATAATCTGATTAAAGGTACTTGCTTGATTAATAATGTTGAATTGCTTGCTATTGTTGACACTGGTGCTACTCATTCGTTTATTTCGTATGAGTGTGCGACCAGGATTGGTGTGATTATGTCGTCCCTAGGCGGAAGTATGATGATAGATACTCCTGCTAATGGTTCTGTGAAGACTTCTGTTGTCTGTCGAGGTTGTCGTTTGACGATCTTTGAGAGAGAGTTCGTGGTTGATTTGGTGTGCTTACCCTTGCACCAAATTGATATTATTCTGGGAATGAATTGGCTAGAATTCTATGGCGTGTCTATCAACTGCTATAGAAAGACGGTGCAGTTTTCTGAAGTTGGTGAGAATGATGAGGCAAGATTTCTATCTGCTAGGCAGGTGGGGGATTTTGTGAAAGAGGAAGCTAAGATATTCGCTTTATTTGCGTCTCTGCAAGCGGATAAGAAAGTGGTGAGTGTAGATTTGCCTGTTGTCGGTGAATTTCAGGATGTGTTTCCGGAGGATGTAAGTGATTTACCTCCAGAACGTGAAGTCGAATTTGCCATTGACTTAGTACCAGGTACGAGTCCAGTGTCGATGTCTCCTTATAGAATGTCGGCAACTGAATTAGTTGAATTGAAGAAGCAACTTGAAGAATTGCTTGAGAAGAAGTTTGTGCGTCCAAGTGTTTCTCCTTGGGGTGCACCAGTATTGTTAGTAAAGAAGAAAGAAGGTACGATGAGGTTGTGTGTCGATTATCGGCAGTTGAATAAGGTGACTATCAAGAATCGGTATCCATTGCCGAGGATTGATGATTTGATGGACCAGTTGGTTGGAGCTCATGTTTTCAGTAAGATTGATTTGCGGTCGGGTTATCATCAGATCCGAGTGAGGTCAGATGATATTGCGAAGACTGCTTTCCGTACGAGGTATGGTCATTATGAATACACTGTGATGCCGTTCGGTGTGTCTAATGCTCCAGGCGTGTTTATGGAATATATGAATCGTATATTTCATCCGTACCTTGATAATTTTGTTGTGGTGTTCATAGATGATATATTGATATATTCTAAGACGGAAGAAGAGCATACAGGACATCTGAGAATTGTTTTGCAGGTGTTAAGAGAAAAGAAATTATATGCAAAGTTATCTAAATGTGAGTTCTGGTTGAAGGAAGTGAGTTTCCTTGGCCATGTGATTTCGAGTGGTGGGATTTCTGTTGATCCTGCTAAAGTTGATGCTGTATTGCAGTGGGAGACTCCGAAGTCTGCTACTGAGATACGCAGTTTTCTGGGGTTGGCTGGTTATTATCGCAGATTTATTGAGGGCTTCTCTAAGTTGGCATTGCCGTTGACGCAGTTGACTAAGAAGGGTCAAGTGTATGTGTGGGATGCAGCTTGTGAAGCGAGTTTTGTTGAGTTGAAGAGGCGGTTGACCAGTGCTCCAGTGTTGATCTTGCCTAATCCTGGTGAGTCCTTCGTTGTTTATTGTGATGCTTCTTTGATGGGTCTTGGTGGTGTTTTGATGCAGAATGGTAAAGTTGTAGCTTATGCTTCTAGACAGTTGAAAGTTCATGAGAGGAATTATCCTACGCATGATCTAGAACTTGCAGCTGTTGTATTTGTGTTGAAAATGTGGAGGCATTATCTGTATGGTTCCAGATTCGAAGTGTTCAGTGATCACAAGAGTCTGAAGTATCTGTTTGATCAGAAAGAGTTAAATATGAGGCAGAGAAGGTGGTTAGAATTACTGAAGGATTTTGACTTTGAATTGAGTTATCATCCCGGTAAGGCTAATGTAGTTGCAGATGCGCTGAGTAGAAAGTCTCTACATATGTCTATGATGATGGTTCGGGAGCTTGAGTTAATTGAACAGTTCCGTGATATGAGTTTGGGTTGTGAAGTTTCCGCTGATAGTGTAAAGTTGGGTATGCTGAAGTTGACTAGTGGAATTCTGGAAGATATTCGGGTTGGTCAGCAAGTGGATGTCGCTCTAGTTGATCATATTACTATGGTTAACCAGGGTAATGGTGGTAATTTTGAGATTGATGAGAATGGCATCCTGCGATTTAAAGGTAGAGTTTGTGTTCCTGAGGTGTCTGAATTGAAAAAGAGTATTCTTGAAGAGGGCCATAGGAGTGGATTGAGTATCCATCCAGGTGCAACTAAAATGTATCAAGATTTGAAGAAGTTGTTTTGGTGGGCTGGTATGAAAAGAGATGTTGCTAAGTTTGTGTATGCCTGTTTGACTTGTCAGAAGTCAAAGATTGAACATCAGAAACCGGCAGGTATGATGCAACCTTTGAAGATTCCTGAATGGAAGTGGGATAGCATTTCCATGGATTTCGTGACGGGATTGCCGAGGACGGTGAAAGGTAATGATTCTATTTGGGTGATTGTGGATCGATTGACTAAGTCGGCGCATTTCTTGCCGATGAAGATTAATCACTCTTTAGAGAAGTTGGCAGAGTTGTATATTGAGGAGATAGTGAGGCTGCATGGTATTCCATCCAGTATTGTGTCTGATAGAGATCCCAGATTTACTTCTAGATTTTGGGAAAGTTTGCAGAAAGCGTTGGGGACTAAGTTGAGGTTGAGTTCAGCTTATCATCCTCAGACTGATGGTCAGACTGAAAGAACTATCCAATCCTTGGAGGATTTGTTGAGAGCTTGTGTGTTGGAGCAGAGGGGTTCTTGGGATAGTTATTTGCCGTTGGTGGAGTTTACTTATAATAATAGTTTTCATGCTAGTATCGGTATGGCTCCGTATGAAGCATTGTATGGTAGGAGGTGTAGAACTCCATTGTGTTGGTATGAATCAGGTGAGAGTGTTGTACTCGGACCTGAGATTGTGCAGCAGACGACTGAAAGGGTTAGGATGATTCAGGAGAAAATGAAGATTTCTCAGAGTCGTCAGAAGAGTTATCATGATAAGAGGAGAAAGGCACTTGAGTTTCAAGAGGGAGATCATGTGTTCTTGAGAGTTACTCCGACGACAGGTGTGGGTAGAGCTTTAAAGTCTAAAAAGCTTACTCCGAGGTTTGTGGGTCCGTATCAGATTTTGAAGAGGGTTGGGGAAGTGGCGTATCGGATAGCTTTACCGCCGTCGCTTTATAATCTGCATGATGTGTTTCATGTATCTCAGTTGAGAAAATATATTGCGGATCCTTCGCATGTTGTTCAGTTGGATGATATCCAGGTGAGGGATAATTTGACCGTTGAGGTATTGCCAATTCGGATAGATGACCGAGAAGAGAAGACCCTGAGAGGTAAGAAGATAGCTCTAGTGAAAGTTGTTTGGGGAGGTCCAGCTGGGGAGAGCTTGACTTGGGAGCGTGAAGATCAGATGAAGGAGTCGTATCCGGCTCTATTTGCTTGAGGCATGTTTTCGAGGACGAAAACTTCTAAAGTGGGGGAGAGTTGTAACACCCTGAATATTGATATTACTTAAATTAATTTAATTGAAGATAAAATGAATTATTAAATAATATTGGGAATTATTATTATTATTATAGATGTTATTTATTTTAATAATAATTAAATAGAATAAATGGAATATGAAGAGTGGAAGGGTAAAAGGGGAATTGGATAAAAAGAGGCCAAAGTGAGAACTTAGGGTGTTTTCACGTATTGTTGCCTCAGAGTCAGAAAAAGGGAGAACCGCTGAAGAGAAAGAGAAGGAAGAGGAAAAGGCCAAAGATTGCTCAGAGCTTCCTTCAATCCAAAGAGGTAAGGGGTCTGAACCTTATTAAACGATAATATGCGAGCAATTTCATGATATCGGTTGGATTGTTAATGAATTTTGGGGAATTTAGGGAGATTGGGAAAGTTGGGGTTTTGATGGAAAATTCTCCGATCTGTGAGTTTTGTTGCGTTATATGCACTGTAATCGAAGTATGTTGTGTATGTATGACTGTTAAATGTGGATATTGGGTTGTTAGCTGTGGAGTATGAGTTATGGCAAGTAGAGAGGCGAAGCTGCGCTAGGTTCTGTAGCAGAGGGCTTCTGTTCGCGCGCGATTCGCGGCGCGAAGCCCAGTTCGCGGCACGAACTGGGCAGAATCCAGAGGAGTTCTGGAACGCACCGTTCGCGGCGCGAACCCTGCTGCGCGGCGCGAACTGTGCTGTGCAGAAGTTGATGTTGGCGAGTTTTGGGTACGTTGAGTTGCGAGACTCTTAGTAAGTCGCTGTATTTGTATTATAAACAATTAATAGTGATTATATGATTGTGTATGAGGTGTTTATGATGATGAGATGTTGAATTTACGTGTTTAGTTATAAATGTGTTATGTAACGATGCGATATCGTTGTAATATTGTTGTTGTTTTGTTGAGTTGTGTGTCGTGTTATTAATGATGATGATAACATGACTATATGATGCTGTTGTTGCTATGTTGATTATGATGCATGTTTGATGTGCATGCATTCATGAAAGGCCGATGCCTAGTGATGAACGGACTGAGTTCCAATGATGTTGTTGACTCCGGGCTTATTGAGAGGCTTGGTTCCTTGCGGGGAACTCGGATTCTATGGTGATGAATCTGGGAGTGGTGATCCTGTAGTTGGTCACAAAATGGGTATACCGAGTCGTGTTGAGTCATGCATGGGTGTGTGCATTGCATTTGATATGTTGTTTTGTTGATGTTCATGAGTATGATGATTATGATGAGTTGTGTTGGCATATGTGAAATATATTTATGTTTATATTTCTGTCGTTATATTATTATTTAATAATGTAATTCTCACCCCTTCTGCATGTGTTTATGTTCATCTATGGTGGGCAATGTGCAGATAAAGAAGAGTAGCTATTGTTGAGGTTTGAAGAATAAGTGTAGTTATTCTGCAGAGTCGAGTCAAATGCTCTGGTCATGTGACACCGGGGTTATGGGATTCGATAGATAATTGGTTATTATTTACGTTGTTTATGATGACTAATATGTTGAGATGTTTTGTTGAGATAATGTTGAAACATTATTATTAATTGTTATATGATGAATGATAATATTGGTGTTGTTGTCCGCTGCGAAGTTTTAATAAAATAAATAATATGTTTTTTTTTGTTGTGATGTGATAAAAGTATTATGTTGTAAGAAATGTAAACTCTTCTACATGTTGTACTCTGATAATCTATTTAAATATGTCGTTTGGGTAGAAGGGTGTTACACACCGTACCTTACGGTGTTCCTTAGTTACTCTATTTCTCATCAATTCGTCCTTTGTGTGTGACCCTATAGGTTTTCGCGACGTTGTCAATTATATTAAATCACGCATTTAACATAATAAACAGTGAGCGGTATCTAGCAACACATCACTGCTACCCAAATCACGAAAATGTCATGTGATCTGACAAAACCTCCTGTGATAATAATTATCTGTATAATTACCCCTTTGCCCTTATGTCTATATTGAACACAAGGTATAGACCGTGTCACCCTTGTCCAGTTCAATATTGGGCCCATAGATTTATCCTGTTACGCAGGATTGGCAAATTCCATCTAGGACACTCATGTCCCTCAGCATGCTTCGTGGAGTACCCATCAACTGTCTTTATGGTTATCCAGTTACGGACAACGTTGGATCAGCAATAAAGCACTCGACTCTACATCTAGGATCCATAGTGGTTTCAGGTCGAAGAGTGGTATACACTATTATCACCATGAGAATAACTTATGACACTTTGCATAACTTTCTATATAGTATTCTCATAGCGGGTCAATCCGGTATAAATATTACTCCTAATATTCATACATATGTTTAAGACTTGATAACTCTTTATCCATGATCCATGAGATGTGATCATCAGTCTACAAACATAATAGTCTTAATGCTTTTAATGTTATCCCACTTTACATTAAAGCTCGACTATGGTTACTTTAAGAATAGTGTCCTTATGTTCAATGTGTTCTCATGATTAAGTCACACTTAATACATTAAACAGACTATCTATTCCAGGGACTTTATTAATCAACCATAATAAAGAAAATGCCTTTTTATTATTAATAAATAATTCGATACAAGTACCAAAAGTATTGGCCTCTAGGGCTTACACCAACAATCTCCCCACTAGCACTAGAGCCAATCAGGCACACCCCGTATGCCCATTGATCTAGTATGGCCATCATGCTTCTGCTGCGCAAGAGGCTTTGTCAGTGGGTCAGCTATATTGTCAAGTGTAGGTACTTTACATATTTTCGCACAACGCCTAAGTATGTGTTTGGATCGTTGGTGAGATCTAGGCTCCTTAGCTTGTGCGATAACACCATTGTTATCATAATAGAGACCAATGGGATCCACAATGCTAGGGACTATGCCAAGTTTATTGATCCAAACAGCTTCCTTTGCTGCACTTAAGGCAGCAATATACTCGGCCTCAGTTGTAGAATCAACAACTGCATCTTGCGTTGAACTTTTCAAGCTCACAGTGCCACCATTTAAGCAAAACACATAACCAGATTGGAATCATTCATATTAAAGCGTCTCAGCACTTTGTCTATGTATGTACTCTAACTTAGGCCAAGCAGTTTTGTGATTTATCTCTATAGATTCTGATTCCTAATATATAGGCTGCTTCACCTAGGTCCTTCATAGAAAAGCATTTCCCCAACCAAGAATTTACTTGTTGCAGGGTAGGGATATCGATTCCAGTGAGTAATATGTCACCTACATATAATACCAGGAATACGATCATGCTCCCACTAACCTTCTTGTAGACACAAGGCTCATCTTCGTTCTTAATGAATCCATACAGTTTCACTGTTTCATCAAAACGAAGATTCCATGAGTAGGTCACAGGCTCATCTTGATCCATGAGTAATACATCTCCTAGATCAGATATCCATATATCTCAGGTAGGTGACGTATCCTGCCTGACCTACGCTGGTCTTGTTCTATTTGAGCAGGTTGCTCTTACACAACTACTTGTGTTTCCTGCTCTAATTCCTCCATAGGTGTATCGATACTTTGTGATTCTTGAATTTCTTCAAGTTCTACTTTCCTCCCACTGATTCCTTTGGAAATAAAATCCCTTTCTAGGAAAACTCAAGTTCGAGCGACAAACACTTTGCCCTCAGAAGGATTGTAGAAATAATATCCTTTTGTTTCTTTAGGATACCCCACAAATAAGTATTTGTCAGATTTGGGCTTAAGCTTAGTTGAAATTTGTCGTTTCACATAAACTTCGCAACCCCAAATCTTCATGTAAGACATATCTGGTCTCTTACCACTCCATATCTCATATGGTGTCTTTTCAACCTTTTGGATGGAACACGGTTTAGTGTGTAAGCTGATGTCAATGGTGTATGTCCTCAAAAGGAGTTTGGAAGATTGGTGTGACTCATCATGGATCGGACCATGTCCAACAGGGTTCGATTTCTTCTCTCAGATACACCCTTCCATTGGGATGTTCCAGGAGGAGTAAGTTGGGATAGGATCCCACACTCTTTCAGATGGTCATCAAACTCTAGGATTAAATACTCATCACTTCGATCTGATCGAAGAGTTTTAATATTCTTACCTAGTTGGTTTTAACTTGTTAGGTTTCACCCTTTTGTATTAATGTTATTAATAGGCATTTCAAGATCAAAGACATATAGTCCATTGTTCATTTATGCAGTAGCATAGAATATATCATTCAAATAAATTGAGCAACAATTGTTCTTTATTATAAATGAAAAACCAAACTTGTCCAAACAAGCAATGGAAATAATATTCCTGCTAATTGCAGGTACATAATAACAGTTCTCTAACTGAATTATTAAACCACTAGGTAAAGTCAATACAAAAGTTCCTACGGCTAAAGCAGCAACCTTTGCTCCATAGCCAACTCGTAGGTCGACTTCACCTTTTGCCAAATCTCTACTCCTTTTTAGTTCCTGCACATTTTTACAAATGTGAGAAATGCATCCAGTATCTAATACCCATGATGCAGAAGTAGATAAATTAATAACAAAAATACCTGAAGTTGAAGTCTTTACTCCATTCTTCTTATCTTCTAGGTACTTTGGGCAGTTCCTCTTCCAGTGTCCGATCTTACCGCAATGGAAGCAGGTGCCTTCTTTTGATATGCCTCCACTAGGCTTCAAAACAGCAGTGGGTCTGGGATTGGCAACTTCCTTGCCCTTCCCCTTATCACTCTGCTTAGTGGGCCTTTTGATCTGTCTCTTTCCATTTCCGATCATCAGAATGGACTTCCCTTTTGACTTCAGATTCTTCTCGGCAGTTCTTAACATGGCGAGCAGTTCAGGAAGAGATTTGTCCATATCAATCATATTGAAATTTAGGACAAATTGACTGAAACTATATGGCAACGATTGCAAGATCAAATTAGTTGCAAGTTCCTTTTCGAGGGGAAAACCCAATCTCTCAAGGTTTTCCACATACCCAATCATCTTGAGTACATGGGGACCTACAGGGGCTCCCTCAGCTAACTTGCTTTGAAAAAGGGTTTTTGAAACTTCAAACCTCTCATGCCTTGCTTGCTCTTGATAGAGCAACTTCAGGTGTTCGATCATATCGAACGCTGACATGTTCTCATGTTGCTTTTGCAATTCTGAGTTCATGGTAGCTAGCATGAGACAAGCAGTTTCATTGGCATCATCGACATGCTTCTTATAAGCATCTCTTTCTGCCTTAGGTGCAGAACTAGGAGGTTCCTCTTCAGGAACAGGTGTCTCCAAGACATACAGCTTTTTATCATGTTTGAGGACAATCCTCAGGTTTCGATGCCAATCCAGAAAATTTGTCCCAGACAATTTTTCCTTATCAAGGATTGATCGCAGGATGTTGTTAGAGGTGTTTGCTGTCATGGTAATCTACATAAGGATTAATGAAAATATAAGTATCATTGACACATTTAATTAGGCCTTTAATTAAATATGCTCCCACTATTTTACTCAAAACAAATGACCCTCATCATTTGATTCGGAAAATCCCGTTGGAAGATTTTCTAGTGGGTCGAGATCCATATTTCACTTCGTTCTAAGTCCGCGTAGGCGGATTACACAAAACTAGGTTATTTAGGTAGGAACTCCTTCCAATTGTATCTCATACAACTCTCGAAAATTTCAATTGGGTGAATAACTCCTTATTCCAATCCATCATATGGATCATTCCTAACTCTTGCTTCTAAACATATATATAATCTTATTATAATTTGTTTAGTTAAGTTTGACCCATTGTTTTAACAGTTGGATATTACAATTATCCCATCGCACCTTACTAATATATAGATCATGCACCTCGCGTAGGCGAAACCTACATTATCCATTACTAGTCTTGATGAGTGTTAAAACTTGGAAAACATAAAACTTAATATTTATTTTGAGGGAATTGCAATTTTTCTGATCTCACCGGCTTGTTTATCATATAAACCGTCTCTCACATGCATCAACATACATTCACATGCATCAACATACATACAAACAAAATGAAACAGTTATGGCCCCTAGCGCAATTGTTCTCCCAAGCCAATGAGAGAACCTAAGCTAACCTAACAACGATCTATGCTTCTCCAAGCAAGATCTTCAAGGTTGTCCTCCTTTGGCACTGACTTCTTTGCTTTCTTCATATCATTACATTACATAAAAGAAACTCGTTTTACATACGAGGGAGTGAGATGAGAAGAGAAGTTACATTTGGGAGATTAAGAGAGAGGCACGACATGCAGGTCGTATTTTAAAATCCAAAGCAGAATAAAGGAAAACTAAGGCCATAACCGATCACCACAAGACAATAATAAACACTTTATTATTATTATTATTATTATTATTATTATTATTAATTCCTTTAATTAAATAAAATCAAATTAAATTTCGACGACCGATCACACTACGCAGAGTTAGCGGGGGGTCCGCTGCCCGGACAGCGGGAACGGGTGTTCCGCTGCCCGGTCAGCGGACAGGGGTCAAGGGGGGCAGCGCCCCTGCTCGAAAATTTTAATGAACAATTCATTTAAAATTGACGTCGTTTTCGTATCAACACTTGATACTTCAAAGCATTTTTTCTAGCCGAACGGGTGAATTTTTCCTTGCGTTAACCGGTTAACCATATGCGTTAACCGGTTAACACTGTTTGAAAACTTTTAGAAAATTCTTTTCTGCCTTGCGTTAACCGGTTAACCATATGTGTTAACCAGTTAACACTGTTTGAAAATTAAAAAAATTTATTTCGTATTGCGTTAACCCGTTAACCATACGCGTTAACCGGTTAACACTGTTCGGAAAAGTGTTTAGAACGCACAACTCTTGTGCAGTCAAACCCCAATCGCATAACTCTCTGACAACACAACCCTTGTGCTGTCACTAACCCTGATGCACCAATTTCAGACCGTCAAACACATCTCGATTGTTAATTCAGTATGATTGATCAACACGTCATTGTTTCACCATACTAATGTCGGATCAAGAAGCAAACGATCATTGATCGCTCAAAGGAAAACAATCATTGAGGATTTGAATGAACGAAACGAGAACACTATATCATATATAATGTATTTTGCATCAGGATTACATATATCACATATATGTAACTTGATCGATCTCAATTTAACCTTTGATTCATTCTGTCTTTAATCATATTATTACAGAACAAAAACAAATATCAGATTCATGGTTTCGTAAGTGGCTCTGATACCACTGAAGGAGAATTGCCATCCAAGGCGCAGCGGAATTTAAAAATTTCTCCATTTAGTGATCCTTACGAATGGGCATGATCAGTGATAGAATCGTTACCTCTTGTGGCGATTCAAACCTTTGGTGCAGATCTCTTGAAACGACCAAAACCTTGGATACAAATCCACGGGGCAATCACAAACGTTGAACGATGACAACGTCTCTACTCAGTCCACACGAACGGATTCCTTCAATCGCAGTGCTAGCTGTTATGAATGAAGGCTTTTAGTGAGAGAAAGAGGGAAACAAAATTCCAAGTCTCTACTTGAATTTCTGTCTGAGTGGAGTGATTATGCTTCTACCCAAGGGGTTCTATTTATAGAACCACTTGTGTGGGCTTCAAGCTAAAAAGCCCACTTAAGTGTATTTTGCCCATATCTCATAATATGCCAAAATCACTTAAGTATTTGGTACCTTACCATGTTTCGTTTCCACTTAAGTGCACCGTACCTTACGGTGTTCCTTAGTTACTCTATTTCTCATCAATTCGTCCTTTGTGTGTGACCCTATAGGTTTTCGCGACGTTGGCAATTATATTAAATCACGCATTTAACATAATAAACAGTGAGCGGTATCTAGCAACACATCACTGCTACCCAAATCACGAAAATGTCATGTGATCTAACAAAACCTCCTGTGATAATAATTATGTGTATAATTACCCCTTTGCCCTTATGTCTATATTGAACACAAGGTATAGACCGTGTCACCCTTGTCCAGTTCAATATTGGGCCCATAGACATTTATCCTGTTACGCAGGATTGGCAAATTCCATCTAGGACACTCATGTCCCTCAGCATGCTTCGTGGAGTACCCATCAACTGTCTTTATGGTTATCCAGTTACGGACAACGTTGGATCAACAATAAAGCACTCGACTCTACATCTAGGATCCATAGTGGTTTCAGGTCGAAGAGTGGTATACACTATTATCACCATGAGAATAACTTATGACACTTTGCATAACTTTCTATATAGTATTCTCATAGCGGGTCAATCCGGTATAAATATTACTCCTAATATTCATACCTATGTTTAAGACTTGATAACTCTTTATCCATGATCCATGAGATGTGATCATCAGTCTACAAACATAATAGTCTTAATGCTTTTAATGTTATCCCACTTCACATTAAAGCTCGACTACGGATACTTTAAGAATAGTGTCCTTATGTTCAATGTGTTCTCATGATTAAGTCACACTTAATACATTAAACAGACTATCTATTCCAGGGACTTTATTAATCAACCATAATAAAGAAAATGCCTTTTTATTATTAATAAATAATTCGATACAAGTACCAAAAGTATTGGCCTCTAGGGCTTACACCAACAAAATCTCCTCATGATAAGAACACTTGGGAGTTGGTCGAGAAACCTGCAGGGGCCATGTTAGTCAGTTGTAAGTGGATCTTCAAGGTCAAGGAAGGAATTAAAGAAGTGACGTCGAAGCTATTTAAAGTAAGTTTCGTTGCTAGGAGGTTCACTCAGAAAGATGGTGTCAAATTCAATGATGTTTTGTCACCTGTTGTAAAGCATATATCTATTCGAATGATGCTTGTTTTGGTGGCAAAGTTCAACCTAGAACTAGAACAAATGGATGTGAAGACTGCCTTCCTATATGGTGATCTAGATGAAACAATCCCGATGAGGGCAACCTGAAGGGTATGCAGAAAAAGAAAAGGAAGATTATGTGTGCAAGCTAAATAGGTTGCTATATGGTCTGAAACAATCTCCTCGACAATGGAAAAGGATATTCGACAAGTTCATGAAACACATATGTTTCACTAGGAGCCAGTTCGACCAATGTGTTTCTTCAGATTTTGACCTGGAAATTCACTTGTTATTTTGTTGCTTTATGTGGATGACACCCTCATAACAAACAACAATTTCGAAGATGTAATGAAGGTGAAGGTTGAACTCGATAAGGAGTTTGACATGAAGGATCTGGGAGCTACCTCCAGGATTCTTAGGATTGACATTATGAGAGATAGAAAGCAATATAGATTATGCTTATCTCAAGAGACATGCCTACTGAATATTCTCAATAAGTTTGGTATGTCGAATTCAAAGTCTATGGTAACACCGACTAATCCTCAGTTCAAGCTAAGTACGACTCAAAGTCCTAGTACTGAAGTCAAAAGAGCCTATATGAATAGAATTTCATATGCTAGTATAGTAGTTTCTTTGATATATGTTATGGTTTGTACAAGGTTAAACATAACATATGTAGTGAGCCTTGTAAGAAGGTACATGGTCAATCCTGGAGAGGTGCACTAGAAAACATTGAAGTGGACTCTAAGGTACATAAATAAGTCTCTAATCAGAGTCTTGATTTATGGTGGAGCCTATGCAGGTTGTATGGATTCCATAAAATCTATTTCTGGATATGTGTTCACTATGTTTGGCAGACTAATCAGTTGGAAAGCAACACTTCAGAAGGTTGTTGCCTTATCAACCACTTAAGCGGAGTATATTACCCTCACTGAAGCTTTGAAAGAAGCATTATGGCTTGAAGGTTTTGCTAAGGAGTTAAAACTTCAAGGTTAAGTTATCATTATTAAATGTGATAGTCAAAGTGTGATACATCTGTCAAAAAATTCAACCTATCATGAGAGAACCAAACACATCGATATGAGGTTGTATTTAGTTAGAGAGATAATTGAGCATGGAAAAGTCCAAGTGCTGAAGGTTTCGATTGATGACAATGCTGCTGATATGATCACCAAGATATTGTCGAGTAGAAAATTCTTCCATTGTATGTAGTTGATATAGTTGCATGATGAAAGTTAGTTTGTTCCCTTGTTAGTGTATAGTTTGTTCCAAGGTGGAGATTTATGGTATTTGGATCAAAGTCTAGCCTCAACAAGGATAGTTTCATGGTTGGATATTAGTCGAAGATGTGCATGTCGTAGTCGAAGTCTATTCTTGCATGCAATTGCATATGTTATCTTGTTGTTTAAGTTAGCATGTCTAATGGGGCCAGCCAGTTGGGCCAATTGTTTAGTGTGTTAGTTGAAAGTTAGGGTTTAGTTTTCTTATAAATAACATACTAGCCATCACTTCTCCATCAATCCCCGATAATCCTAATCAGAGGGAGAAAGTGGTGTGGTTGGGATTCAATCGTAAACATTGTTCCCTAATGTATAATTGAATAAAGAATCCAGTTTTAAACCATTTTGATTGTTCTTTATCTTCTTTTCTCTCTTTTCTTTTACTTTGTGGTTTTCCTTATTAATCAAGAAACCAATCATTCTTTATTTTCTGAGCATCACTTTCACAACAAATTGATGCGATGAGCATGGAGGAGAATATGTCATAAAAAAAGTATGAGATTGAGAAATTCACCAGTGTGAATGATTTTAGTTTGTGGCGCTTTAAGATCCAATCCTTAATGGTTCAACATTGTTTGTTAGAAGCGTTGAAGGGATCAGAGCAGATGGATGTTTCCCTAACAAAGAAGGAGAAGAAGATGATGATATAGAAAGCCCACAGTGCCATCATGTTGAGCCTTGGTGATAAGTTTCTCCGATAGGTCTCGAAGGAGAAGACAACAATGCGTATGTGGAGTAAACTCGAGGGGTTGTCACTACAACAAATAACTCTTTTCATGACCAAAGTTTCATCTTGAACAATAGAAAACTGTGGTATAAATCCAAGTCGCGCTATTTTTTATTATTTAAAAAAAGAAAAAACTATACATTCCCTCGGTTTTTCATAACACCGAGGTGAAAAAACAACTTAGTACAAGCTTCGATTCCCAGCTATCATAATTTATGATTTTATTTGTTTATAAGTGTAAATAAAATCTTCTAACCCTTTGGTTTTATATTTAACCGAGACATAAAATAATAAGATTTTACTAAGCACTCGTTAAATAGATTTTACCCTAATCCTTACTAATATGAAGTCGACCCAATCTCACAAGCATCATTCTTTGGGATGGATTGCAAGACAAAAAAACGTTCAATGTTCTTCTATCTTTAACAAAACATTTTTCCCGCCCTTACAATTTATCTCATATAATGGTGTTGATGTTGTCGTTGTTTTATTTTTGAAATAACCCTTAGTTAAAGAAGGGAGTTCAACCTTTGAAGAGTACTCAGTTGATAAACTGTAAGTGCGGAAAATCACTCATGCTTCAAATTACACAAAGAAGGGAGCTTAACCATCAAAGAAGGGAGCTTACCCAACAAGGAATGGAGCTTAACCTTTGAACAAAGAAGGGAATGCAACTAAATCTGAATGTCAGCAAAAATATTCAGTAATAAGAGCAAAGAGTTGTTGTAAACAATTTATTTTGGTATTCTGTGTAAATAATGTAATTTAAAAAAGAAAGAATTATTCACCTCAGTTTTCGTCATCACCGAGGTGATCGTTAAAAGGAGAAGATAAAAAACCCCAGTTTTATAATAAAACCTAGGTGTTTAATAATCATATTTTACTATAAAAAAATATGTTAAACAAGTTTTATCCTAAGACTAACTTATATGTAGAAACCCCAAATAGAGGAAATATTCATCATCGTCCATTTGATCATGAGTTGCTACTACAGATCTCTGGGATGGATTGCAAATGTATAAAATAAAAATTCTCATTGAGAAACAGATCTCTAGCATCTTGCATGAGACTTGGACATGGAAAATAAAAAATTTCATTGGAAAACAAATTTTACAATGCATTTTTAATATTTGGTGTAAACAATGAAATTAAAAAACAACAACTTATTCACCTCGATTTTCTTCGTGACCGAGGGGATAGTTAAACAAATATTTTTCATCCATTTAATATTTATGAATACTCAAGAATCTGCCATTAGTTATCCACGTAAAACTTAAGGGACATCCATTATAAAATCATGCTGAATATTGAAAATCTAACCAATATGGAACATGAAGTGCTTAGAATATAAAGATGTTGGAAAAGTTCTCTAAGATGGATTGCAAGAGCAGAAAATTACTTGGATTTAAGGTTTGTTTTCTTAAATATTTATTTGAGCATAAAATCATATATTTGAATATTGATTTTATTTATCTAACTCTTATTTTATTTTGCTTTATAATCAAATGCATGCAAAGCCTTGGAGAACATACTTGCACCAATATTTTATCTTCACCCACCTAGGGAATTTGATTTTTATCTAGAACTATAGGGAATTTAATTTTTATTTTAATATTTTGTGTAAACAATATAATATTTTGGATAAATAATGAAATGTTATGGGTAAATAATGTAATATTCTGGGTAAACCATGTAAGAATTTTTTTTAAAAAAGAAAAGAAATAATCTTACCATTCGGTTTTATTTGTAAACCGAAAGGTAAGATAAACTAATTTTGAAAATAATAAAAGTGCAACTGCTGAGGCTCTAACTCATGTCCATATAACTTTACCTCTCAACTTTATTTCCACTGAGGTAATGAATGACGAGTTTTCATGTCACCCATTCGTTATCTCGCTTCTTTAGCTGAGGTATTATGCATTTCACGTCTGAGGTAAAAAATGCTTTTTGCAGTAGTGTGTATATGATCAATTCTTTGGTCAATCGCCTCTACCTAAAGCAAGCTTTATATTCGTTCAAGATAAGTGAAGACAAAGTCTTGGTTGAGCAGTTGGATATGTTCAAGAGGTTGATTATTGATCTTGAGAATATCAATGTCAAGATTGATGATGAAGATCAAGCATTGTTGTTGTTGTGTGCTTTACATAAGTCTCATTCTCATTTCAAAGAAATTTTCTTATATGGAGGAAATTGGTTAACCTCTGAAGAAGTTGAATAAACCTTGAACTCTAAGGATTTGAACGAATGAAAAGAGCACAAGCAATCTTCTGCTGGTGAAGATTTGTCCGATAAGGGAAAGTTCTTGAAGAAAAATGGTAGGTTTGAGAAGAAGAAAGGTAAAGTTCTACAGAATTCTTATGATATAAATGCTCCTGCTATTAGATATTATCATTGTATGAAGGAGATGCACCTTAAATATCATGTGTGACGGTTTTTATAAGTTGGACCATTTGTTAAATACATATTTGTCATTTATAAAGTGTGACTTATTTAAGCAGATGAAGTAGATATGAAAATGTCAATTAATTATTTTTTTCTTAGTTATATACTAAAGTTGATAAATCTATCATATAAGAAAATGACATGCTCCAAAAATTTCTACTTCCCCCCTAATGCTTATGTGTCACCCAACCATGCCTTCTTATTTTAATACTTATTTTCTTTGTCAAAATTCTCTCGTCTAACAAACACTCGTATTCTATTTATTCTTTTTCTTCCTTATCTTTCAACCTTTTTCCTATGTCACTTCACCTTCTTCTTCAACCGAAATCTCTCTCTCATATCAAACTCTCGCTCTTTCTTCTTTCTCTTTCTGATCACCACTTTTTCTCTTTTACTAGCTAATGTTTTCTTATTTTTTCTGCTCTCTCTTTTTCATCTTCATTTTTTCTTTTTGCTGATTTGTTATACTGTATTTTGTGTTTTGCAGATCTATTAAAAGTTGTTCTTCTTCATGAAGAAAAAAATAAAGAACAATAGTAGGTAAACATATAGAACTTCAATAGTTATTCTTATTTGCATAGATTTGTCTTCACCATTTTATTTTTTTATGTTTCCTTTTTTCTTGCTTTGATTTCAACTCTAACAAATTTTTCCTCTAAAAAAATATGCAAAGACTGAGGAAAAAAAAGAAGGATGAGTGTGGTGATGAAGTTAGGACTTGAATTTGAAGATACACTCCATTTGAAAATATACTTCATTCTATTTTTAATTTTATCCAACATTCTGTTTTGATTTTTCATGGTTTCGACTTTGCTTATTTGATCATGTAATGTTTTTTTAAGTTGAAAAATCTGTGTTTGACATTCTTTTTGAATTTTGATGATATTTGGTCGAAAATAAGGGTGGTGACATTCTTGAAGATACTAAGAATGCAATAAAGATTCTTGATAAATGAGTTTAGGTTTTTTGAGTGTAAAATAAATGTTGAAACATTGAAAAGAGAGAGAGAGAGAGAAAATAAAAAGAATAATAAAGATTTTATTATAGTTAAGTATGAATAGTATAATGAGATAAGGAAAAATCTGTGACGGCGAATAAGAAAGAACCACGTGATGATTTAGTAGCAAATGATAAAATTCTTGATTTTGCAAAGAGAAATGCTTTTGAACAAAATCTTTCAAAGAGATATACACTTGTGCAAAAGAAAATTTAAAACAATGAGAAAAAAGTCTATCATTCTCAAACAAAAAAAAAAGAAAGAGAATTATAATTCAACAATAATAATTAAAATTGAAAAATTAAAAGAATATATGCTAATAACAATACATCAATATAAGTAATTCAATATTAAAGCAAATTATGCTTAACATCAATATATATATATATATATATATATATAATATATATATATATATATATATATATATATATATATATATATATATATATATATATATATGAAGTATATGAATAATCAAGAATCATAAATGTTTTATCTCAGGAATGTGGTATCAAAATTAAAATATTAAAGATTATTATTATTTTTTTATAATTTAAAAAATATTTATAACTTTAAATGAGTCTAAGTTTTTTGAGTGTAGAATAAATGTTGAAATATTGAAGAGAGAGAAAACAAAGAGAATAATAAAGATTTTATTGTAGTTGAGTATGAATCAATGTTTTAAAAACCGGGCCGAACTGGACGGCTCAACCGGTTGAGTCGAGAACCGGAGATGAATCTGATTGGATCAACCTTTCAAAACTGTTAGTGGGTCAAAACCGAAGTAAAAATAGAAAAACCGGATTGAATCGTCCAAAACCTTTCGAACCTAAGAACCGAAGTCGGTTTTGTAAAATCGTCCGGTTCAAAAAAATGCATAAAATTAACCATTTTTTAATTTTTTTAAAATTTTTTAATATGTCAATATCAAAACTTAACCTACATTCCCCAATCACAAAAAAGAATTCATGTTTTTTTATAACCATACAAACTTCTAAATTTTGTCACTCCATTATAGTTTTTCTTTCAATCACACTCTATCATCATCGTGCCGTCTCTTTAAACATAGTCACGATATCCAACTCAATATTGATTGTCGTTCAAGTCAATATTGTTTGTTGTCAATTAAGACTTATTTGTCGTAGTTCAACTCTAATTCGTTTTTTTTTGTTTAATGAAGTATATTGTATTATTTATTTATTGATATTTTATCTTATTTAATTTAGATATTCTTAATTATTTGAATTTTATTTTAGTTATTATATTCTATTATTTTAATTTGGTTTGAATTAGTTTAACTTTTTTTTATTATAATTCTTTTTTATTTGGTCAAATTATTCTTAAATAAAGGTTGAGATGATGTGTAAAACTATGTTATGTTATTATATGTATTATCGATATTGTTATATTAACTTTGTAATAGATTTTTGAAATATTTATTTTATTAAGTTGTGAACATATGATTATGTGTGACATATCTATGAAATTTAGTTTCATATTATTAGTTTATTTAATAAACGGTTCGACCGTAGGTTTAACCGGTTGAACCAATTAAACCTTAAACTGCAAGTTTCACCGGTTCAATCTCCGGTCTGGTTTTTAAAACATTGGTATGAATAGTATAATGAGATAAGGAAAAGTCTCTGACGACGAATAAGAAAGAGCAACGTGATGATTTAGTGGCACATGATACATTTTTTAATTTTGCAAGGAGAGAGAATTCTGAACAAAATCTTACAAAGAGATATATAACTTTGCAAAAGAAAATTAGAAACAAATAATAATGGAGATCGCAGCGAAAAGTTTAATGAGAAAAAAGTCTATCATTCTAAAACAAAATAAAAAAAGAGAATTATAATTAAATAATAATAACTAAAATTGAAAAATATATACTAATAACAATACATAAATATAACTAATTCAATATAAATATATATATATATATATATATATATATATATATATATATATATATATATATATATATATATATATATATATATATATATAGAGAGAGAGAGAGAGAGAGAGAGAGAGAGAGAGAGAGAGAGAGAGAGAGAGAGAGAGAGAGAGAGAGAGAGAGAGAGAGAGAGAATCAAATGACACCAAGATATAAAACTTAATAACATAAAACTTCTGATAACTCTTCACCACACATGCGTATAACAAAATTCGATTTTTTAAAAATAACCATTATTTTCAACTTTAATCCCAAAATAACCATTTTTTTCGAAAAAAAACAAAAAAAAACACTAATTTTAACTGATGCGCCAGTTGAACTTCCACATCCAATTAAAGTACATAGGAGACGCCAAGACTCTGGACGCATGCATGCAAAACCAACGCATGTAGGCGCCACATGCATTGGCGCATGCATGCCTTGGTGCCACACGCATTGACGCATGCATACACTACATAGTGTATGCGCCAATGTATGTGGCGCATGCACCTTTAATTTTAAAAAAAAATTACAAATAAAAAAAAATACTGAAAATAAAAATTATATTTATATTATACTAAAAAATTACACAGAATTAACAAGATATTCAATTACCCGCCCGATTGAAACACCCTCCTATTCCACATTCAGGTGCGTTAGTCTGTCTTCGAGGTCTCCCACGATTTTTCTGAGGTGTTTGCGGTCTTTGAGTGCTGACATGATCCAATGGTGGTTGATGTGAAGGTCTGATGAAAGGTCCAACGATATTTGATATATGTGTCATCATTTGTTCCCAATAGTTGAGGGGGTTCTCACCAACGGCGCTTCCGTAATTGAGTTTGGTGCCCATGTTCTCGTAGTTGGGTCAATGTGGTTGGGTGAATTGTGGACGATGTGGTTGCCCGAATTGGGACATTGAATCGGTTTGGAAACAAATCAATGGTTCTTGGGGTGTACTATAGTTAAACAATGGTTGAATGTTATGGCGATTGGATGTTTGGATGGTCATTGGTGGGGGGCTAAGATGACATGAATTGTATGAATCATCTAGGCTATAGACTGTTGTGGTGGCTGCATATGGTTGTTGGTGGGTAGGGTTTGATTCTTGGTTTTGAGGTTGGATGTGTGGCATGAATGGGTTGTGAGGTTGGGTGTTTGGTTGTTGGGGGCATGTGGTAGGGTGAGGTTGGTCGTTGGATTTGGGTGGTTTGACATTGTTCTTCGACTGAGATTTGTTGTTGGGCGTATGATGACGAAGCTAGTTGGCATGGATCAATCAAATACCTTGGCTCAGATACAAATTGTGGCATTGTAACCGGCCTAAACCATGCCATATACTGTTGAGTTGGTCTAGCACCATGTATGACTGGTTCGTTTAAGATGTGTTGTCGGCGATTCCTCTAATGACGACACGTCTCTTTTGCGAAGTCCCTCCATTCGGAATAATTCCATTGGAAATCGACTCTTTGTTGATGTCAATCTCCCAAACATGTCGGGGGTTCTAGAATTTGTTGTTGCATGCTGAACTGCAGTTTTACTCGGTAACTCAGGTGCATCTCTATAATAGTGGACTGAATAATTGGTGTTTTTGTTGTCCAAACTACAACATCATCATGGTTAACCTGATGATCAAGACCTAGATATGACCTCCAGATAAACTGTACAAGAATATGACCTGATTATATGATAAATAATTTGATAATTATTTTTTAATAAAAATAGAATTGTGTTGGAGTATTACATCGTTTGGTCCAATGTGATCCAATAGATTGTGATAGACTACTATAACGTGTTTCAGACACCTGTTGTAGTTCATCCCTCTAATTGACCACCTAAATCAAAAACATTTGAAAAATATTAGTTAGAGTTAGTTGCAATATAAAGTCTAATAATTAGATGGTAAAGTTTTAAACTTACTTTGTTGCAAAGAGAAATATGAATGATTTCTCGTTTATCGGGGCGAGTGACGACATTCTATGCTTGTAGTAAATATGCGCATGAATAAAATGTACAAGTAATTTTTTTTTGTATTTTTACACAACGCACTATATGTGCTTACCTTATTTATGTTTCATAACAACGATAAATACATAATATTTACCATATTACCTGTACTTTCGGGAAATAAAAAGTTATTGAATAGAATCATAATATAACACTGAGCTTTAATTATTTTTTCATACTCGGTAGATTCTTCGGTCAATGTTATACTCGCATTGAGATATTTTAAGTTAATACCTTGACCCCTAGCTTGATCAAAAGTCTCTCTCCGTATCTTGGTCGTCACACAAAGGGGCACCCAACAATTCATTGCAAATAGAGTTATTTTGGTTAACTTTATCATTTACGGCCTTACCATTGATACGTAGACCCAACAAAATGTAGACGCCCTCTAGTGTGACAGTACACTCACCGAAAGGAAGGTGAAATGTGTGGGTCTCGGGTCTCCATCTCTCTAACAAAGCAAGAATAAATTTATAGTCAACCGAGTACGAGACTATGTTGAGGAGATTACCAAAACCGGATCCTCGAATATATTGTTCTATTAAAGGATCTTGGGGTACATATTCATGTACACGACATCGAAATTGTTTTGGGTCCTAATAAAACATACGTAAGAAATAAAATAAGAATAAGTAACATAAAATAAAAACATAAATAAGAAATAAATATAAAATAAATACGAAATAAGTAAGAATAAGTAATAACATATAAATGTCGAGATATTGTCGATTGTTCCTCGATGTTCATCATCCATAGTCAATAGAGACATAATGTTGCATAGGTTGAGTGTTGCAGAGGTTGAGTGTGGTAAATGTAGAGTGTTGCAGAGGTTGATTGTTAGTGTTGCAGATGTTGAGTCTTGTAAGTTGCTGCCCTATTTATAGATGAGATAGTGTTGCAGCATGTGAATGTGAATAACTCTGAAGCATGTGAAGCATGGGATAGGGCACATGCATGTGAGATAGGTGTAGGCGCCTAAGGGTAGGGAACGTGCTTTGTTTAAGCCGTGCATGGTCACATGCACCAACGCTAATGGCGCATGCATGCCTTTTTATACATGCAAGGAAGAGACGCCTAAGGCTATGGCACATGCGTTGCTTTATGCGTCATTGAAAAGGGAGCCTTCCTTGGATTATTAGGGCAGAGGCATATTATTTGCAAGTGCATGCTTGTAGTGTTAGGGAAGAGATTCTTAGGGAAGAGGTTCTTTGCAGGCGCATGCTTTGCATTGCCTTATTTTTGCATGAATTCCTTGCATTGCATTGTCTTGTCTTTGTAGAAGTACATACACAGTCTCCCCTATTTAACTACATGAGAATAACAAATCAATACATTCACCATCAGTACCTATACAAATAAGTAGAAACACCAAACTTACATTTAAAAAAATGTCTTTCTCACCACATTACATGATCAGTGCCCATACCGAAGGTGAAATATTTGGGCATCAATTATTCGGTTTTTATTTTTGCAGCACAGAAGTAACTCGATTTATAATAAATCAGCGATCGAAATTTTCACATCTGAAACAAAGAATAGAAAAGCAATTGCAGCGTAGTCCTGTGGGCCAAATCATCTATGAAAATCCGGTGTGGTTTGCAGACAACCAGGTAAAGTTTTATCAATTGAAGATTCGAGATGATGACGATGTTCATCATAAGTTTGTCATTCATGAACAATCTGGGTACAATGATATAGAGTTATATATATTACCACAACAACAACAAGTGTCTCAGTTCATTGATCAATCAAAAGTGTTTTGTGAAACTGATGACGACGAACAAGCTGAGGTCAATATTTTAGATGAGAAAGAAGAAGAAGTCGAGTTATTGGTTGATTCAATGGTGAACGATGAAGAAGAAGAGGAGCCATTACCAGCTAGTCATGTATTGTGTCCACCTCAACACATGACAAACTTGAATTTGGGTGCCTATGAACTTTCATCAGATATATTTACAATCCTTATGTGCAAAGTCAAGGATCATTGAAAGAATGAGACACATTTCGCACAAAAGAAGATTGTGTAAAAGCTATTAAAAAGTATCACATGGATCTATCAGCTGATTAAAAAGTTGATTGAACTAATGCAATGAGGTACAAGATTTATTGTCGAAATGAGCGTTGCCTTTTCAGGTTGCCAGCTTCGTACCGGAAGAGGATTGATTCTTGGGAGATTGGATCCATGAACCAGTTCACACATGCATGCTCACGAATCCAATGCAAGACCATCGAAAACTTATCTCTTAGTTAATATGCGATGAAATTTTGTCTGTCATTAGCGACAATCCGTCGTTAAAGGTGAGTACAATAATCTCGCATATTATAACACAATACAACTATACTCCATCATACAGGAAGGCTTGGATAGCTATGACAAAGGCGGTTGAAAAAGTGTATGGCAACTGGGAGGAGTCTTACAAACAACTTCTAAAATACTTGGTGGCTCTCAAGTAGTATGCTCCAGGGACTATTATCAAGTTGGAAACGTTATCGGCATATACCCCAAACGGAACTTGTGCTATTGAAAATGAAATATTCCACCGTCTCTTATGGGCGTATCAACCATGCATCAAAATTTTTGCTTTTTGTAAACCTATTATACAAATTGATGGTACATAGTTGTACAAGAAATATAAAGGAACGCTACTGATGGCAGTGGCACAAAATGGCAACAACAACATTTTTCCAATCACCTTTGCCCTAGTTGAAGGGGAGACTGCTGAGGGATGGAGTTTTTTCTTAAGAAATCTCCGATTGCACGTTGCTCCTCAACCTAACTTATGTTTGATCTTTGACCGACACCCTTCAATAGTGAGTGCATACAAAAACATTGATAATGGCTGACAGGATCCTCCGTCGACGTATGTCTTCTGCATTAGACATATCGCTCAAAATTTTATGCTGGAGAGCAAAGACAAAATGTTGCGGAAGAAGGTTGTCAATGCATGTTACGCATTAACTGGACCTTCTTTCAAACACTACCGCGAATACATTATATTGTCAAACGCGGATGCAGTACGGTAGATCGATAATATTCCATTGGAGAAGTGGACTAGGGCATACGACAACGCTCAACGTTGGGGCCACATGACAATAAATCTTGTGGAATCAATGAACTCTATCTTGAAAGGCATTAGAAACCTATCTATAACCGCTTTAGTGCAGACAACATATTTCAGGCTAGGGGCACCATTTGAGACTAGACGTTCCAAATGGAGTTCAGTGTTGCAATCTGGATAGTTGTTCAGTGATGCTTCAATGAAATTCATTAGACACGAAGATGCCAAAGCTAACACACACGTGGTCACGGTGTTTGGCCGTACTAAAGGTTGATACATAGTGGAACTAGATAGAGGTTGGTGCGACTGCAGAAAGTTCTAAGCCTTTCGTATGCCCTGCTCCAATGTTATTGCGGCATGTTCAAAGGTTCGAAGAGATCCATCCTACTTACTATCTGATGTTTACAAAGTCATAAGCCTATCCAATGTTTACAAAATTAGTTTTTCAGTTGTTGCAAAAGAGGATTACTGGCCTGAATATCAAGGGGACATTCTCTGGCACAATGAAGTTATGCGAAGAAAGAAAAAGGGTTGTCCAGCAGCACCCGTATTCGAACCGAAATGGATACGGCGAGCAAAATGGTTCGATTGTGTAGTTCATGTCTTCAGCCATGTCACAATCGTACTAACTGTCATAGTGTTGGAACAAGCACAACAAGATAATTTTACATGTACCTCTTTTGCTTTATATTAAAAACAAAATTTATTTCATATGATAACTTTGTGAGGAAATACCATCACCAAAAAATACAACACATTCAAGACACAAGCAACACATAAACAACAACACAAACAACTACAACAATTAAAATAACATTATTATAACTAAGCGATTACAACCATCAAAATAATTTTGAACATATTATGCATCATCCTGCGAACGTCTTTGTCAGTCTTAATATCCACTCATTCACGCACTTCTCCATTTTGGTTGAACATGGACTCAAGCCATTGAATTTTTCTAATCCTTTCACCATCTGCAATTTCTCAATCTAACTAACGGTTCAACATCCGATTAAGACGTTCAAACGAATCTATATTCCAAAGTCAAATCTTTATTGGATGTGCGACTGATGAAAAGATTAAATCGACATTTCTCTTATAAATATATTCAGACATAATTAAAGAGAATAAAATTGAAGGTGATTGAAGAAATTGAAGGAAAATGGAGATGATTGAAGAAATTGAAGGAAAATGGAATAGAGTATGAAGTTCTGTACAATAATATGGGAGATGCAAGAGTGATATTTATAGAAGGAGCAAAACAAGCATGCGCCAATGCATATGGCGCATACACACATGCACACATGCATGTGGCACATACACACATGCACACATGCATGTGACGCCTACATGCATTGGTTTTGCATGCACGCGTCAAGACTACTGACGCCTCCTCTCTAACTTAATTGTGTCAGTTCAACTGGCGCATCAATTAAGAAAGATGGTTATTTTTGTATTTCTTTTGAAAAATAGGTTATTTAGAGATTTAAATTGAAATTAGTGGTTATTTAAAAAAAATACAAAAGGCATCGTTGAATTAAAATATATTATAATATAGATAATCTATATAAAATTTAATATCAATAAAAAATTATTTAATATGTCAATGAGATGCATACAAATTAACCTCTTACATAACTTTAACAAAACCGTTAATTTTGATTCTTCAATTTAACATATCAACTGATTTTTTATTTATCTTAAATTTTATAAAGATGATCTATATGATAATACATTTCAATTCAATGATAGATTTTATTATCTAAATATATAGTAAAGAGTTATCGGAGAAATCATGCTACTAAATTAATATTTTGATATCATTTGATATATATATATATAATATATATATATATATATATATATATATATATATATATATATATATATATATATATATATATATATATATATAGATATATATATCTATATATATATATATATATATATATATATATATATATATATATATTAATTAGATACTATCATAAAAGATCCATAAATGTTTCATCTCATTAATATGGAATCAAAATTAAAATCTAATATTAATTAATTATTATTATTATTTATTTATAACTTTAAATGTATTTTTTTCCAATCTAGATTAAAAGATATATATATATATATATATATATAATATATATATATAATATATATATATATATAGAGAGAGAGAGAGAAGAGAGAGAGAGAGAGAGAGAGAGAGAGAGAGGAGAGAGAGGAGAGAGAGAGAGAGAGAGAGAGAGAGAGAGAGAGAGAGAGAGAGAGAGAGAGAGAGAGAGAGAGAGAGCGAGAGAGAGAGAGAGAGAGAGAGAGCGAGAGAGCGAGAGAGAGAGAGAGAGAGAGAGAGAGAGAGAGAGAGAGAGAGAGAGAGGAGCGAGAGAGAGAGAGAGAGAGAGAGAGCGAGAGAGAGAGAGAGAGAGAGAGAGAGAGAGAGAGAGGAGAGAGAGAGAGAGAGAGAGAGAGAGAGAGAGAGAGAGAGAGAGAGAGAGAGAGAGAGAGAGAGAGAGAGAGAGGAGAGAGAGATATTTAAAAACTAATCAAAACTAAAAAGTGTAAAAACTAGAATTTAAACTTTAACATGGTGATTCAATATCTAGTGAAAAAAATATCTCCTTCTTAGTAAAACTTTAACAATTTATAAAAAAAATGTATTATTTATTCAAATATTTTTTTAAATGATATCAACATACTAAAAAATAATATAGAGTTATTCCAAATATTTTTATAAACAATATTATTTTTATATACTGAAAAAACTACTAATTCAAATATTTTTCTAAACTCTCTCTCTATATATATATATATAAACAAACTATGATTAATCCAAATATTTTTATAAACAATATTATATTTATAGATGGGAAAAACTATACTACTTTCAAATATTTTTATAAATGATATCAAATTTTGGAAAAATAATATATGATTAATCCAAATATTTTTATAAACGGTATTATTTTATAAACAAAAATATTTATATTTTATTCTTTTTTAATTTGTATATAAAATCGGGAAAATATAAAAAAAATATACTATTGATCTAAATGTTGAAGAATAATTTTAAAGAAAATAGGATAAAAAATAATAAATATAGATTTTAATTTTAATTGAAAAATAGATAAGAACAAACTTATTTTTTTTCAAATCTACATTATTGCCATAAGAATTTGTTTAAGTGATCTGATATATCTTTTGTTTTTGACGTTACAGTGATACTCACTCAAGGATAAATCAAGATACAAGTGAGAGGATGCTGAATTTTTAAAAACTACATATATATTTTCATTGTGCAAACTAGATGCCTCTTCCTGTCCTATATCACATCAAATGTCATTTTCTCGTTTATTAAATTTGTATTATTTTCAAAGACAACTATTTTTCAAAGCATAGTTAATTGAAATTGCAAAATTACAATACAAGGGAACAAACCATGATTTAATATTATTTGATTTAATATTATTTGATTTTTAATGAATTAGAAATATGAAAAACTTTTAAAATAATTCTTCCTCCGTTTCTTTTTAAGTATCTATTTATTGCAAAAAAAATATTTCTTTTTAATTGTCACTTATGAAGTTTAAGGTAATATTAATTACAATTTTGTCAAAATTATCCCTAAATAATTATTGCAGAGAAATAAAAAGTAAAACGAATGTAATAAATAATTAAAGATATTATAGATAAAAGAAGAAATATTATTTGAAAAGTAACAATAATGAGTAGCTTCTTTGGTATGTGTAAAAAAATGACACTTAAAAAGAAACGGAGGAAGTATCTTATTAAGAGGGAATTTGATTTGATTTTTTATTTAAAATAGTATCTTTTATGACCAAATTAGTATCTATATATTATTGAGGTATAAATTTGACTAATATATGATTAATTTTGTTTTTCTTTCTATTCATTCTTTTTACATTTTGAAAACAAAAGTGAATTTTTTATTCAAATAATCCACATTTTCAAAAAAAAAATCTAAAATAATCAACTTTTCAAATTATTTCCCAAACTACCCCACTTTGAAGAGGTGGTGCCAGATGAACTGACGTCTGCTCTCTAATTTTAAGAGGTGACGCCAATTGGATTGACTTATGCATTTGGTGCTGTCAATCCAATTGACGCATGTGTGTTAGGTTTTAAAGGAGACACCAATTGGTTTTACACATATGTGTGTTTCATATTTTTTTTTTGAAAAACAACATACATTTTAGATAAAAGTCGAAATCGGACAATTGATATTAATATTAATATGCGTTTACATACGATAAACAAAAAGACTAATTTCGTTGACCGGGATAACCTAACCGACCTCCGGTCCCACATCCCCTAGCTACCCTAACGCATGACCCTAACCCACGTTAATGATTCATCCCAGGTGTTTGAGTATTTGAGGACCCAGGAACATCACCACCGCCTGTAGGAGATTGCCTAAGATAGTCAGACAAATTTGCGTAGTCCTGTGTATGCAATGAAGCGCTACCGCCATAGCTGAGTTCATGACCCATGTCAGAGTAGTTCGTTTGTGAATGATGCGTCTTTGGTGTGAATGATTGAAGGGCGTCATTGGTGTGAATGATGCGTCGAGGAAAGGTTGAAATGATTGTTGTGGTGTTTGGTAGCCATATGGTTGTTGTATGTTTTGGTTTTGTGGTGTTTGGGCTTCTTGACTATAGTAGGAGGAGGGATAATTGGTGTTAAATGATCGCTGACTAAGACAACTATGGAAGGGTGAATAGCGTGTTGGGTGTTTTGATGATGATCTACTTGTTGGTGGTGATACGGGGTATGCTCTTGGTATTATGGTTGAATGTTTAGCATGTTAGAGTTGTAAGTTTGTGTGTTTGTGGACCATAAATTTTGATGGATAGGGGGTGTGAGTAACCGGTCATGAATGTCTATAACGAAAGTTTCTCAGTGCTAGCAATGGAGGAACACTGACCTCCATATCAAGGGGACATAGTTTGGCACAACGATGAGATACGAAGAAAGAAAAAAGAACGGCCAAACAGCACGCGTATTGGAACAAAAATGGATACGGTTGATAAAATGATAAGATTATGTAGTATATGTCATCAACCCGGACACAATAATAAAAAATGTCTCAATCTAGGAGCAACCTCTGCATCATAATTTAGTACCTCCTTATCATTTTTTACTCGCTCCCGACCACGTAGGTCATTAAGTCTCTCAATACTTCTAATTTTCCCCCCTTCAGGTATGTTTCCATCTAACCGACGAACCAACTCCCTATTTAGTTGGTCGAAATGACAGATGTTTCAAAACATCATCTCCATCGGAGACTTGTCTCTCAAATAAATCACTTTTCTATAGCGGCGACAAAGCGGCGACGAAGACGAAACATATTTGCAATATAATGAAAAGAGATGTGGAAAAATGAATCACCTAACACATCTATTTATACAAAAAAAAATTACACAATATACGGAGGCGCCAAACCAATTGGCGCCTGCTCTCACTTTATACACATGGGCGCCAATTGGATTGGAAGCACCATGTGCTGTAGCCAATTCAATTGGCGTCTCCCTCTTTAAAATTAAGGGTATGCGCCAATTGATCTGACATCTACGCCTTAACGTTTTTTTTGAAACTGAGATAATTTGAAAAGTGAGTTATTTTGAATTTTTTTTAAAAAAATGAGATATTTAAGTAAAAAATTTAACAAATACACAACACTAATACCCGTGCGAACGCAGATATATTAATACCAGAATTCGAATGAACCCATAAATTATTATATCTTTTTGTAAAATTAAAGAAAATAAAAGTAAATATATTTAAACTAATGTATGAATTCAAACACACAAAAAATATGTTATTTTTTAATTATTTATATTATCAATATTTTATTTTTTTAATTTAAAATATAATATTTTTAAAAATAATATATAAAAAAATGAGTTATTTATATTATTGATGTAATCATTTTATTAATATATATTATTAATAATAAATATTATTTTTAATTTAATGATGAATTTTAATATATATTTTTAAATGGAAATAATAATTTTTGTCTAAATATTTTTTTAAATAATATCAAAATAAAAATAATTATTTAAAAAAAAATATATAGTTGATTTTCAAATATTTTTATATATAAAAAGTTTTAAATATTTTTATATATAAAAATTTTATATTTATGATCCATATATAAATTAAAATATTTCTATTTTAAAAATAATAAATAATTTTGGTAAAAGAATTATTATTTTTCACATTCTTATTATAATGGGGATAACACACTAATGGTAACATTGTAACATCCTTACATAGATCTCATCCGGACGGACCACATGTGGATCACGACAACATTTTATGAATTTCAAAAATGGATAAAATTTCCAATACTAACATAACACGTTGACAATTTTGCAGTTGCGCTGTCCCATTAGCAAATGCGAAACGCCTAATTGGGTTTTCTTATAACTAATATTCATTATTTATTACCACTCCCCAACAACAAACTTATTTTATCTCTCACAACGTTATCAACACCACTTTCATTTGCATCATCCTCAGTTTCATTTCACTCCCAAATAAGTTATATAACCCAATCTCCCAAAACACACACAAACACATCATTATGCAGGTCAACGAAAAAATGAGGAACCGTTATCCTCTTATCGGTGAAAAACGTTGGTCGGTAGTTTTGTTGGTCATTTTGGGAATAATCGGAGCATTGGTTTTCACAACAACCATACTCCAAACCTCCAACAACACCTTGTTTTGTTCACTCACCCGAACCTCGAACCAACAATCCAACCCTACACCGATCCAGCTTCGTGCCATCCTTCACTACGCAACCTCCCACGTTGTCCCTCAACAATCACTCGAAGAGATCAGCATAACCTTAAACGTCATCAAATCCCTAAACCGTCCCTTCAACTTCCTCGTATTCGGTCTCGGCCACGATTCCCTCATGTGGGCCGGGTTCAACCCACATGGAACCACGCTTTTCCTCGAAGAAGATCCGAAATGGGTTCAAACGGTTCTCAAAGACTCGCCGGAGCTTCGAGCTATTACCGTTCCCTACCGTACACAGCTTCAAGAAGCCGACGAGCTTCTCAAAACGTACCGATCTGAGCCGGCTTGTTCTCCGGCTAAAGCCACGCTGAAAGGCAACGAAAAATGTAAACTAGCGCTTCATAATCTCCCCGACGAGGTTTACGATACCGACTGGGATTTGATAATGATCGACGCGCCGAGAGGGTATTTCGCGGAGGCGCCGGGTCGTATGGCGGCGATATTTTCGATGAACGTGATGGCTAGAAATAGAAAAGGCTCCGATGTGACACACGTGTTTTTGCACGATGTAGATCGGAAGGTGGAGAAGGCTTACGCCGAAGAGTTTCTTTGTAAGAAAAACAAGGTGGATGGTGTGGGAAGACTCTGGCACTTCAAAATTCCTGCAATTGGAAACAATGACACTCGTCATGATTCCAATGATTCAACTTTCTGTTAAGTTTCAATGGCTTCGGATTTTTCAACGCTAGTTTTTGTCTTCCCACTAGTCGCGGAGGGTTTTTTGTTTTTCTCTATCTTATTTTATTTTATTTTTCTTGACCATAGAGTTTGGATCTAAAACATGTGGCGGTGATAGAAACACCATTGTAGTCATTCTAGTGAATAGTACTACTATTACTACTACGACTTTACTACAGTTTTAATTTAAATTTGTTTTTCTACTAACATTTGTGTTTTGTCGTGATTATAGTTTAGGTTTATGTCGTTTCATGATTAGTATCTTTAGTATCACAATGATCATTGTCGGTGGACTCAGATTTTATAGGTGGACGGTGGTGATCATGCATTTGAACCGTTCGTTTGCTGACACGACGTGTTTGCGGATTTATCTTATTTTAATTAATTATTGTGGATTATATTAAAAAGCCTGTTTAGTCAAACCAAAAAAAGCCTCTTTAGTCAAACAAAAAAAAGTAGCTGGCTTTCAGTAAAAAAATTCTCTTGAATCTCACTCTCAGTTTCACTCATTTGGTGGAATATTCTTTTATAATGCGGTGAATTAGCTTTGTTATTGTTTCAGGAGGTAGAAAGAATAGACTGGTGTTTAGTTTTGGTAGGACTTAATTTGGAAACTAAACTATGAATAATTTTATACAAATGATGTTAATCTTAATGATGTTGATCTTTTAGTAGGCTAAGGCTTTGATTGTTAATATTGGCGAGAAAATATTCAACCCATTTGTAGTTATCCATTCTTTTTTTTCTAGGACGGCATTTGATTTGATTTTAACATTTTAAAAAATATATAGAAAAAAATAATGGTGATTCACCATCACTTTGGTTAAAAACTCCTATTATAGCATTCTCAATAGGATCATTTGTCGTATTTAGTAAGTTAGTCCAAATTAAGCCATATGGCTATATTTGGCCGGTCCAAATAATCCAAAATTTATTCAAGCCCTCTCTAAGTGGTGACCTTGTATAAAAATAATTACGTTTTTCTCTCGCAATTCGGTCAATTTTTTTTCTTATTCACTGATACTTAGGGGTGGATAAGATGTACCACCCGACTCTAATCGACCGGACTGGTTGCGAGATTTGATTTTGGATTGATTTATTTCCATTTTACAGGTTTTTTAAACAGTTCAAAAAAATGTGTGTCATTGGGTTCGATTGAATTTATTGGATCCAACAAGATCCGAATCCGACATGTATTGTTTTATTAGAGAATTCTTTTAATGCATCCTATATATTTTTTAACTATTACGCAAAAATACTTAAATATTTATAGATTTCGGAGATACATCTCCAAACGTATCCAATCATAAATTAACGTTAAAATATTCTGGAGATGCATCTACTAAATAATGTCGGAGATGCATCTCCGAAATAATTTGGAGCTTAAATCGTGCAAGAATCTTTCTCATTTCTCATATTTTTCAAAATCTCTTCAAACTCTCAATTTTTTTCATCACCAAGGTCAAAGTAACTTCAATCAACATTAGAAACATCATCCAACACTAAAGGAAAGTAATTTTTTTTAAGTTTTTGACTGTTTTGAAAAGTTTTTTTAGTTTTTCTGCAAATGAGTAAAAATTGATGTATAAGTTAGAAAATTAGTACAAATTGGATGGTTGATGATTTAGACATAGTATAAAATATGATAGTTTGCTGAAATGATGATCAATGCAATATTTTTTTGGTTTCCATGTCTACATTGCCGTCATTGGTGTAACACCCTGAATTCATTAACTAATTAATTTGAATTATTTAGGTTTTTATTTAATTAATTAATATTTTAAATTAATTATTGTGTGATAGTGGGGTAAGTGTCCTTGAAGTAGAGGTATAGAGAGAGTAATAGTTTGACATACTTTTTAGAAATTAATGAGAATTTTAATTAATTATTAGAATATATAGTATTTTTATATGAATTAATTAAATAAATAAATTATGAGGTGAATGTATAAAAATAGTATGGATGATATAAAAATAAGGAGTATTAGATTTATTAATAAAATAGTAAGAAAATAAAATGTGTAGAGAAATTGAAGGCAAAGTTGAAATTTAGGAATATATGTAGGATAAAAACGGAAAAGTCTAATTAGAGGAAAATAAGTTTTGGAATAAAACAGGATTTGAAGAATCTAAAAGAGTCTGTACGTATTTCTGGAGAGCTGGAGAAAAAGAGGTAAAAAGAGAGAGTTAGGGTTTGAGACAAGAATTTCTTAGAAACTGCTGTTGTTTTGTTGAAAAATCAAGAAAAGGGGAGAGAAATGACTATCAATAAATGTATAATTGCATGATGGAAAGGGAGAAGTTTTTAATCTCAATTAGATTTTTCCTATTTTCTTCAATTATTGAATATTGATAACATGAGAAAAACTATTATGATTAGATGATGATAATTATATATTGATATAATTATAATAATTTTTCTTGAGTAAATGTGTTAAAGATTGAATTTGTTTCAGAATGTGTTATTTTTAAACTGTGACATCGGATATTGTTTATGTATCCATTGTTGTAATGATGTTGTATCATTGTTTTTTACGTGAATTAGTTGGTTTGAATTTGGCTATGAGCGATGTTGTAAGTCGTAAAGGAAAGTAGTCTTCCATATGCACATGGTATTTATAGTTTGTAGTTTGGTAGAATGATCTTGAATCATTCAACTATATCAATTTCATTGTCGTAATGTTTGACACTCTTTTGTCTTGCTGTAAAGTTAAGTGGTTTAATTAGGTTGTATAACATATGAGTCCTAGAATCAAAGAAATTTAGTTTTATTATAATTATGAATGATAATGTTTATAATAATTATAATTATAATAATAATTAAAATGATGAAGTGATTATTAGTTAAAATTAAATAATAGCAACATATTTTATATAACATGTTTTGAGATGTGCGTACCACTTGGAGAAAAAAAAGTATGAACATGCATAGTTATCATGGAGAAGTTTACATTTGTATGCACTTAATTGAGACCAATCACGACGTCGCTAAATTCCGCCGCCCATCACTTTTTATTTCTTCATATATTTGACATAGTGTATTTGTATAGATAAACTTAGTCAATATATATATATATATATATATATATATATATATATATATATATATATATATATATATATATATATATATATATATATATATATATATATATATATATATATATATATATATATATATATATATAAAAGTACTCATATGGAATTGAACTTACCCACCTATATAGACAAAAGTAGAGAACCAATATACATGTGGTGTTTATTTATTAATTAGAGTGTTTACTTATTAATTAGCATGGAGTTAATTAATTGTTGAGTAGTAATTTCAGAGATGATTTTGGTGATTATTTTGGTGATAATTTCGATGATGATTATTTTGGTGATTAATTTTAATGATAATTTTGGTGATTAATTTGGTGATTATTTTTGTGACATTGTATGTTGTTGAGAGTCATGCGCCATGGTTTATAGACTTCGGTCCAGTTTTGGTGAGCCTTAATCCCATAGTGGGGATCAAGTGCGAGTAACTGGTTTCAGTGAGAATCAATGAAGTATTACCTATGATGATGGTAACGATTTTGGTGTGCTCTTGTTCCAAGAGGGAATCGATCATATGGTGGGGATCATGGAGTAAAATAGACTCGAGTGTTCATGATTTGGTACCACATGCATGTTGGATCAACCTTCGAGTACATTTGCATTATGTTGCATTGGGTGATTATTTTTTGAGTTATGGCGTGTGGATGAGAATACTTGATATGATGATGATTGTTGCAATTAGTATATGATGTTATTAGTTAATCTTTGTTTTCCACTACTAATTATTAAGTGTATTCTCACCCCCTTCTGTTTGAATGTTGCCTTTACATGGGCATCGTGCAGATACTCAAGAGTAGCTTTAACTGAAGTAAGTGGAAGGATAACCCTTGAAGTGACTTCTGTAGTGTATCGCTTTTATTTAGTGGTTCCTTGCTCTGATCATGTAACATCGGGTTGGGATAAACGTTTGATTTGATTTTTGTATCATTGTTGTCGATGTTACAATTTTTTTTGTGTTGTTGAGATTTTAAGTTGTTTTGAGTTGATTGCCATGCTCTTTTGATTATGCTATTAAGTGAAATTCACGAGACTTAATGTCTTGAGTTATAATACTATTGTTGTATGTTTATTAGTGATTCCGCTGCAATGATACCGTAAATTCTTGGGTGAGCATGCGAGGACAGGTACTAAATGCCTTATTATACGAGTACTTGACCCAAATCAGATGTGTTAGATGTCATGTAACATCCCAAGTAGAAATAAGATGTGTTGGATGTCGTGTAACATCTCAGGTATAAATATGTGCATTTGAATTTTTTTCTGTGGTAACCCATGTTACGGAGTAGGTTATGTGTTTTTATGTGTGTGACACCCTTGTGGTTATGTTTTCTAATTAAAATATCAAATTATTATTTTGGGGTATAAAAGGGTGTTACATTAGTGGTATCAAAGCAGGTCGGTCAGTCCGGATAGGTTTTTATATGATATCAGTTCCCTGTTAGTCGATGAGTGTGTGTATACTATCGATGCATTGTTTCTTCTAATGTTGTTTGATAGTGTGTAGAATGGCTGGGAGAACCGATCGTGCTATTGCTGAAGCATTGGAATCGCTTACTCAGGTGATGGCTCAAAATGCACAGAATAATCAGAATGGGAGAGCACGAGGAGCTCCTGATGAGTTTCGCGCTTTGGGAAAATTTCAGAGGAATAGTCCACCAACTTTCAAGGGTAGCCATGACCCAGAAGGTGCACAGGCATGGCTCAAAGTAATTGAGAAGATCTTCCGAGTGATAACTTGCACTGAGGCTCAAAAGGTACAGTTTGGTACTCATATGCTGTCAGAGGAAGCTGAGGATTGGTGGGATAACACGCGCCAGATATTGGAAGCTATCGATACAGAGATAACTTGGGTTGTGTTCAGAAAAGAATTCATGGAGAAGTATTTCCCCGAGGACGTTCGTGGCAAAAGGGAGATAGAGTTCCTTGAGCTAAAGCAGGGGAACATGACTGTTGCAGAGTATGCTGTGATGTTTGTGGCGCTAGTGAAGTTTTGTCTCCATTACAACCGTGTTGATGCTTAGACTTCCAAATGTATCAAGTTTGAGAATGGGTTGAGACCAGAGATTAAATAAGGTATTGGATACCAACAGATTAATAGGTATGCTAAACTGGTGAATACGAGTAGAATCTACGATGAGGATAGAAGAGCCCGGTCTGCTCACTATAAGAGTCTTAGTGAGAAGAAAGGGAAGGGATAATTTCGAGGGAAACCTTATGTAACTCCAGCTGACAAAGGGAAGCAGAAGGCTTCAGATGGGAAGAAGACAAGTGGGGGAGGGGCTCCCGCTTCTGTCAAGTGCTTCAAGTGTGGCGAGCTAGGCCACAGTGCTAATGAATGTAATAATAAGGTTATGAGATGTTATAATTGTGGAAAAACGGGTCACCATGTTGCAGAGTGCAAGAATGATGGTCTGACTTGTTACAATTATGGTGAACATGGTCATATCAATACACAATGTCAGAAGGCAAAGAAGACGACCGCTACTGCTGCCCAAACTAATGGTAGAGTGTTTACATTGAGTGGTTCATAGGTTTCCAAGACATATAACTTGATCAAAGGTACTTGTTTCATTAACAATGTTAAGTTAATTGCTATTATTGATATTGGTGTTACTCATTCGTTTATTTCGATTGAGTGTGCTATGGGGTTGGGTTTAAAATTATCTTCTATGGTTGGGAGTATGGTTATCGTTACCCTGACTAATGTTTCTGTGACTACTATGTTAGTCTGTTTGAGTTGTCCTTTCACCATTTATGGACTTGGTTTGTCTACCTTTGCATCAAATCAATATTATTCTTGGAATGAACTGGTTGGAGTTCAACTATGTTGATACCAACTGCTACAGCAAAACCGCGAGGTTTCCAGCGTTTGGTGATTATGAAGAGCTGATGTTTTTATCTACTAAGTAAGTAGAAGAACTCTTAGAAGATGGTTCAAATGTTTGCAATGTTTGCATCATTACAAGTCGATAATAAGGCTGCAAGTATTGATCTTCCTGTTGTGTGCAATTTCCTAGATGTATTTCCAGATGATATCAGTGCTTGCCACCAGAGCGTGAGATTGGGTTTTCCATTGATGTAGTACCTAATACTAATCCTGTGTTGATGGCTCCGTATAGGATGTCAGCTTCAGAGGTAGATGAATTAAAGAAACAATTGGAAGAGTTGCTTGAGAAGAATTTTATTCAACCAAGTGTTTCTCCGTGGGATGCACCAGTGTTACTAGTTAAGAAAAAGGACAACAATATGAGGTTGTGTATGGACTACAACAATTGAATAAAGTTACTATCAAAAAAGGTATCCCATTTCGAGAATTGATGATCTCATGGATCAATTGATGGGTGCTTATGATTTTAACAAGATAGATTTAAGGTTAGGTTATCATCAAATTCATGTGAAACCAGACGATATTCCGAAGACTGCATTCAGGACAAGGTATGGTCATTATGAGTATACGGTGATGCCGTTTGGAGTGTGTAATGTGCCAGGTGTGTTCATGGAGTATATCAATAGGATTTTCCATCCTTATCTGGATCAATTTGTGGTCGTATTCATCGACGACATCTTGATATATTCTAAGTTAGAGGAAGAACATGCAAATTATCTAAAATTTGTATTGCAGGTGTTGAGAGACAAGAAGATTTGTGCCAAGTTGTCCAAGTGTGAATTCTGGTTAAAATGAGTGAGTTTCCTCGGCCATGTGATTTCTAGTAGAGGAATTGTTGTTGATCCGTCGAAAGTTGATGTTGTGTTGCAGTGGGAGACTCTGAGTCTGCTACTGAGATTCGAAGTTTCCTTGGCTTGGCTGGTTATTATCACAAGTTTATAGAAGGCTTTTTGAAGTTAGCACCGCCTTTGACTCAATTGACTCGAAAGGGTAAAGCTTATGTGTAGGATGTTGCATGTGAAGAGAGTTTTGTAAAACTCAAGAAGAAATTGATGAGTGCTCTGGTATTAATCTTGCCTAATCCGAGTGAGTCTTTTTTAGTATATTGTGATGCGTCAAAGATGGATCTTAGTGGTGTACTGATGCAGAATGGCCAGGTAGTTGCTTATGCTTCCAAACAAATGAAGGTTCATGAAAGGAATTATCATACGCATGACTTCGAGTTGGAAGTTGTGGTTTTTGTTCTGAAGGTTTGGAGGCATTATCTTTTTGGATCTAGGTTCAAAGTGTTCAGTGATCAAAAGAGCCTGAAGTATCTATTTGATCAGAAAGAGTTGAATATGAGGCAGAGGAGATGGCTTGAACTTCTGAAGGATTATGATTTTGAATTGAGTTGCCACCCGGGTAAGGCTAATGTTGTAGCTGATGCGTTGAGTAGGAAGTCCTTACATATGTCAATGCTTATGGTTCGAGAGTTAGAATTGATTAAACAATTCAGAGATATGAGTTTGGTGTATGAAGAGACTCCTAATAGTGTGAAGTTGGGTATGATGAAGCTGACTAGTGGTATTCTCGAAGAAATTAGAGAAAGCCAGAAATCTGATTTGGGTTTGGTGGATCGTCTCACGTTAATCAACCAAGGTAGCGGGGGTGATTTTAGGGTTGATGAGAATGATGTGATGAGGTTCAGAGATAGGGTGTGTGTTCTAGATGTGCAAGAAATCAAGAAGAGCATTCTTGAGGAGGGTCACAGAAGTGGGTTAAGTATTCATCCCGATGCCACAAAAATGGATCAAGACTTGAAGAAATTGTTTTGGTGGCCAGGAATGAATAAGGAAGTACCTGAGTTTGTGTATGCTTATTTGATTTGTCAGAAGTCGAAGATTGAACATCAGAAACTGTTGGTTCTGATGCAACCGTTGAATATTCCAGAGTGAAAATGGGATAGCATTTCCATGGATTTTGTGATAGGTCTGCCAAAGACTTTGAAGGGATGCGATTCAATTTGGGTGATTATTGATAGATTGACCAAATCGGCTCATTTTATACCAATGAGGATCAATTATTCTTTGCAGAAGCTAGCTGAATTGTATATTCAAGAGATTTTGAAACTGCATGGTATTCCTTCAAGTATTGTGTTTGATAGAGATCTGAGATTTACATCGAGGTTCAAGGAGAGTTTGCAGACAACTTGGGGTACTAAGTTGAGGTTGAGTTCTGCTTATCATCCGCAGACAGATGGTAAAGCAGAGAGGACCATCTAGTCGTTGGAAGATTTGCTGAGGGCTTGTGTCCTAGAACAAGAAGGTGCTTGGGATATCTACTTTTCATTGATTGAGTTTACTTACAAAAATAATTATCATTATAGTATTGGAATGACACCATATAAATCATTGTATGGTAGGAAGTGTAGGACTCCTTTGTGTTGGTATGAGTCAGGCGAGAGTGTTGTGCTCAGACCCAAAATTGTTCACCAGACGACTGAAAAGATCAAGATGATCCAAGAAAAGATGAAAGCATCGCAGAGTCGTCAGAAAAGTTACCATGACAAGAGGAGGAAAGCACTTTAGTTCCAAGAGGGAGATCACGTTTTTATGAGAGTTATGCCGGTAACTGGTGTTGGTCGAGCTTTGAAGTCTCGAAAGCTCACACCGCATTTTGTTGGTCCGTACCAGATTTTACAAAGTGTTGATTCTAAGTGTTGGCAGCAATTTTGGTAAAACAAAGAGTGTTCAGAAGATGTCATGTGTGATGTCTTAACATAAGATATCCTATGTACCTGCTGGAGTTCAAGAACATGTGCATGCATGATTGTTTCAGAATGCCACATACAATGACAAGGCTTCTGATATGGATGTACCTGCTGGAGCTTAGATGAAAGATATGTTCATGCAGGATTGTTTCAGATGACATACACAATGTCATGGCATCTGATATGGCTGTACCTGCTGGAAGTTATAAAAGGAATTATTGGATTATGCAGGATTTTTCCAGGATGTCAGACCCGATGTCATGACATCCTGTACACAGAACATTCAGTATGAATGTCTGGTGTTTTGTGATTGCACAATTAATGGCAATCTTTGGATGATTGAAGATATGGCTAGCTGGCGCATTCAATCATGGATTACAACCAGATTTACTTATTTTCCAAGGAGATCTATACAACTGTTATAAAAAGATTTGATTGGAAAATAGATTTAGGGTTTTCAAGATGTCCAAGCCCAGCTGAAAGCTTCTATAAAAAGGGACTTAGAAAACCTGTTTGAACACACAACCAAGACTGAGCGAAATATAGAGAGAGAGCTAGGGTTTGTGTCTGTTTAGTCGTAAGACTTGTAGGTCATTCAAGTCATCCATTGATGATTGAATTGGACTGATTTGTGGTTGTAATTTGTCACTCTAAAGCTGTTAAGCAAGAGTGTGTATCTTCTTGATCAAAGCTTTGAAGCAAGATCAATAGTGTGTCTTCTTGATTGAAACTGTGAAGTAAAATCAAGAGTGTGTAATTGAAAAGTATTTTCTTTTCACAAGGGATTGGTGTTTAAAATCACTGGTGTGTGATTGTAAGGGAAGTGAGTGGGTTCTCATATCTAAGAGTGCTTAGGTAGAAGTTGCACGGGTAGAAATTAGGTGAGAAAGATTGTAACTTGTTGAAGTGTACGAAGAGTCTTTGAACTAATTCTATTTTAGTGAATTTCCTTCCTGGCTTGGTAGCCCCCAGACGTAGGCGAGTTGCACCGAACTGGGTTAACAATTGCTTGTGTTATTTGCTTTACCATTCTGTTTATCTTATCCATTGTGTGTTAGCAGATATCAGTGTCGTAACATTATCTTCGACATCTTATATCTGATACCAGAATTTCAATTGGTATCAGAGCAGGCATCCTGCTCTGGTTCTGGGTGAGATCTAGGGGCAATACTTTCTGGTACAATGGAGAGAGATGGAGGACCTGTTCATAGGCCACCAATTTTGGATGGTTCTAACTATGACTATTGGAAACCTCGAATGGTAGCGTTTCTAAAATCCCTTGATAACAAGGCTTGGAAAGCTGTGTTAACAGGTTGGGTACATCCTGTCATTACTAAAGAAGGAGAAGCCACCACTAAGAAGCCTGAAGAACAATGGTCCAAGGAGGAGGATGATCTTGCTCTTGGAAACTCTAAAGCCTTGAATGCAATATTCAATGGGGTAGACAAAAATATTTTCAGGCTGGTAAACAACTGTGAAGTGGCCAAAGAAGCTTGAGACATTCTCAAGACCACTCATGAAGGCACCTCTAGGGTAAAGATGTCTAGACTCCAGCTGCTCACCTCCAAGTTTGAAAACTTAAGGATGAAAGAAGATGAAAATATTCATGAATTCTACATGAGTATCCTTGAAATTGCTAATGCCTCTGGAGCCTTGGGTGAGAAGATGTCAGATGAAAAGTTAGTAAGAAAAATACTCAGATCACTCCCCAAGAGATTTGCTATGAAAGTAACAGCCATAGAAGAATCTCAAGACATCTCAAATATGAGAGTTGATGAGCTAATTGGATCCATCCAAACATTTGAGATAGGAATATGTGATGGAGCTGAAAAGAAAGCCAAGAGCATAGCATTTATGTCAAACACTGAAGAGGAAGATGAGGAAGGTGGTCAAGATATTGATGAAGACCTGGAAAATGAGATAGCAATGCTGGGAAGACAGTTCAACAGACTGATAAAAAGGGTAGATGTGAGGGCAAAGGGAAATGTCAAGAACATCACATCTGACATCAGTAAATTCAACAACTTTGGTAAGAAACCAAAGTCTGAAGAAAAGCCCAAAGAAGTTCAGTGCTATGAGTGTAATGGGTATGGTCATATTAAAACTGAATGTGGGACCTACCTCAAGAAACAAAAGAGGAGTCTTGCGGCCTCTTGGTCTGATGGAAGTGAAACAGAAGAAGCCACAAACCATGTGACTGCTTTGACAGGAAGATGGGGGTCTGAGGAAGAGTCAATTGATGATGAAAGAACCCTTAAAGAGTTGTGCCACAGAAAGGCAGGAGTGTGCGGACAAGTTGAAAGCCAGAAGAAAGTGATAGCTCAGCTGGAAAATGAAAGGAAGAGCTTGTGGAAACCATCTCAAAATTAAAGGTGGAAGTTGTATTCTTAAATTCCAAACTAGATGAGATGACTAAGTATGTAAGAATGCTTAACAATGGATCTGCCATCTTAGACAAGGTTCTCCAGACTGGCCAAATAACAGGAAACAAATCTGGTATTGGCACTACGCCAAAAAGGTTTTTTAACAGCGCATCTTAGACAGTGCTTTTAAAAGAAAGCGCTGTCTAAGGTTAAAATAAAAATAAAACACGGAAAATGTTCTAAAAAAATAATGAAAGCGCTGTCTAAGGGGGGGTCTTAGACAGCGCTTTTAGAAAGCGCTGTCTAAGACCCCCCCTTAGACAGCGCTTTTAGAAAGCGCTTTTAAATATAGACCTTAGTCAGCGCTTTTGAGAAAGCGCTGTTTAAAGTCTTTCAATTAAAAAAAAATTAAAACCAAAAGCGCTGTCTAAGGTGGGGGTTTAGAAAGCGCTTTTGGAAAGCGCTGTCTAAGGCATATCTTAGAAAGCGCTTTCCACAAAAGCGCTGTCTAAGGTCTAATTAAAATTAAATATTAGAGTATTGCAATATTTTTAAAAATAAACAACATTTTTTCTCTACACAATTTCTTTTCTTTTGAAAAAAGACAATTAATATAAAAAATTATTTTACTTCTTACCTTCTCTCTTTAAAAATTGAATAGGTTGCACTACATATCGCTGGTAAGTAGCAGTGGCAGTCGGAAAATGGCGTACTCCAATGCCAGGCGCACGTTAGCCTCCACTCTCTCACGAGCTCTTTCTTCATCATCATCTGGAATCGCTTCTCGCAGCCGCACACGTTTCGCTTTTGCGTTATCTTCTCCCAAACAAACCCTACCCGTCCCTCACTCGTTCCCTGTTCGGTTGAAATCATCGGGTTCGGGTTATTCTCCGTTGAACGATCCATCCCCAAATTGGAGCAACCGTCCTCCAAAGGAAACGATTCTTCTTGATGGCTGTGACTACGAGCACTGGCTCATTGTTATGGAGTTTCCTGATAATCCTAAACCCTCTGAAGATGAAATGGTTAATAGCTATGTCAAAACCCTAGCTCAAGTTCTCGGAAGGTTTCGTTGGTTTCACTTTTTCTCATACTTTGTTAGCACTTTTTTTAAATCTGGTTTCTAATTTTTATTGTTTGGATTTTTTTGTAGTAGTGAGGAAGAGGCTAAGAAGAAGATATACTCTGTTTCTACTACTACTTATACAGGTTTTGGTGCTCTTGTTTCGGAAGAGCTTTCTTATAAACTCAAAGGTGATTGTTTTCTTGTTCCTTTTTAGCTGATTCACCAATCTCAATTTAGCTTATGAGTTTTGTAATTAGTGTTTTGTTGTGAATGCTGTTGTGCTAATGTTTGTTTGATTGGAAATTTTATATTGCATATGGATTATAATGGAGGTTAATTTCATGGACTGTCCTTGAGATTTTCTTGTATTTGACTTTTCTTGTGCAATCAAATTTGTTTGTTGTTTTGATTTTCGTATCGTAAAGAGAATTGTTATAACATACTTGGATGTTGGATTGACTTATTTGAATTTATCTACTAGCATGAATGGTTGTTAAACGGGTTGGGAGTGCTTGTGGAAACAACTTGTGACATGAGCAAAATCAACTTATTTCCATGAGCTGGGCAGGATGGTTAATAAAAATAACTTATAGCTTATATGAAAACAGTTTACTTTTATTTAATTTTAGTTATAGAAATAACTTATAAGACCTTATGCTACATGTGGTTAATTAAGTTGTTTTTAAATATTTGGTTCTAGATGATCGAGAATTACCCCATATGTTTAACTTGTTGTGGCCATCTTTTCTGTCTTAATAGAGTTGCCGGGAGTTCTTTGGGTACTGCCAGATTCGTATCTTGATGTTCCTAACAAGGACTATGGAGGTGAGTGGATTTGTTTAAATTAAGAGTTTGGTTAATTGTTGGATCATTGTTTGTTAACTTGATCAATCTTGGCAAGTTTCAGGTGATTTGTTTATTGATGGTAAAGTAATCCCTAGGCCACAGTATAGGTATGCTGAAAGGCAACCAAGTAGGAGTAGACCTCGTCCACGGCATGATAGGCGACGAGAAACCATGCAAGTTGAAAGGAGAGATCCTACTCCAAGACAGAACTGGAACCAAGGTCAGGGAGGACATACGCAGCCATCAAATTCCAATGAATAGCCAAAAATCGCCTTCAGATGGTGGAGAAAGCCATGAAATGTATATTAGGAACTCTGCTTGAGCAGTAGTCTCGTGTTGATTAAAGAACCAAGTTTTTCAAGTAGATGATTTTGATTTAAGGTTCTAAGGTGATATTTACTCTCATTTTCCCTTGTTTAGAAAATGCATGTATCTGAGTGACATTTGATCATAGTATTTATCACCATTCAGAATTATGATGAGTTTGGGACTTGGATATCACCATTGTAGTCTTTTTCATTTGTGCAAAAGTTTTGTGGAAGGAAGCCCGTGTGGGCAAATCTGGAGTTCCTCAAGTAGACCGGATACCGTGACGGAGTACGTTCTTCGGATCCTCATGGACAATAAAGATGCGGAGAAGTTGTTTTTTATACCGTTTAATACCGGGTTAGCATTTCATTCTAAATTCATCTATTATAATTATTTTCCAAGTTACCATCTAACATTTGCCTAATCATTACAGTGGACATTGGTTGTTGCTCGCAATCAATCCTATCCGAGAAATTGTGTATTATCTTGACTCGTTAGGAAATGATTGGACAACATACCCGAATATGAAGGTCCTAATTGACACGTAAGTGAGAATGTTCAAAATTTTTCTTAGTTTATGTGAATTGTTCTAATTGCTTCATTTTTATTTTATTAGCGTCCTACAAGCTTTTCGGGCCCAACGAGATATCCAAACCTCAAGGAGGGGCGCCAACTCCATTACATGGATTAAAGTGGCGGTATATTTTTAATTACCACATTTTTATTATATTAGTGATGACACTTGATAAAACTTAGGATTTATAATCCATATTTTTTTTTCATATGTAGTGTCCTCAACAACGTAATCAAATAGATTGCGGGTATTTCATGTTGAGGTTTATGCGAGATACTCTTGCTTTGGGCCGATTAAAGATTCCCACCGATGTATGTATTTCTAACTTATGAGTTATTTTTATATTTACACATATCTCATATAATTAAATAGTTGGAATTAATTCAAAATATGTTATATTATTATGTAGTACTTTGATGAATTCAAGTGTGCATTTTATACAAAGGATCAAGTGGACGAAATCAAAGAGGAGTGGTGTCAATTCATGATAAAGCTCAATGTTTGTTCATAAATTTGTGTAATTAATGTGTACATTTGTAGTATATGTTATGACTTGTAAATGTGTACATAAATTTGTATATATTTTGATACATTTAAGGCAAAATTGGTTTGAATTGGTATATATATATATATTTGTTAGCCAAAAATTGGTAGAAAAAAGGCCAAAATGGCATATATAAAATGTGATAATTGTCTGTCAAAATCTGGTTGAAAACAGGTAGAAATTCTGGTTTATAAACCTGGAAAAAATGTGGTTTAAAACAAAAGCTTCAAAAATTTTCGTATACCTTAGACAGCGCTTTTGTAAAAAGCGCTGTCTAAGGGGGGGGCTTAGACAGTGCTTTTTGAAAAGCGCTGTCTAAGGTATACCTAAAAAAATTAAAATAGGAGGGTCTTAGAAAGCGCTTTTGGCCAAAGCGCTTTCTAAGGGGGTGGGGCTTAGACAGTGCTTTTCAAAAGCGTTGTCTAAGGTATACCTAAAATTTTTAAAATAAGAGGGTCTTATAAAGCGCTTTTGGCCAAAGCGCTGTCTAAGGGGGGGGGGGGGGCTTAGACAGCGCTTTTAAGATTTAAAAAAGCGCTGTCTAAACCTTTAGCAGCGGAGGTTTAGACAGCGCTTTAAAGCGCTGTCTAAGGCTAAAAAAAGCGCTGTCTAAGGTCTTGTTTGTTGTAGTGTGGGTTCAAGGCTGAGTACAGTTACACTGGTTGCAAATCAAAATCCAAACCTAATTGCAGCCATGTTAAAAGCAAACCTGAGATGTCACATCAGATGTCACACACAGCATAAAGGGAAGCATCAAAGATGGAAATGCCAATACTGTGGAAAATTTGGCCACATGAAGCCCTTTTGCTATAAGCTATATGGCTATCCTGGCCCTGTTCAGTCTCAATACCAATCAGGGTCCAAGCATCACAAGACTGTCAACAAAAGGCAATGGACTCCTAAGACAAAGGTCACAAGTCTCATAGCTCACACTTCCCTCAGAGTTTCTGCCAAAGAAGATTGGTACTTTGACAGTGGTTGCTCTAGACATATGACTGAGAACAAAAATCTGCTAACTGAACTTCATCCTCATGCCATGAGTTATGTTACCTTTGGTGATGGTGCAAAGGGGAAAATCAAGGGAATGGGTAGGCTGGATTGCCCTGGAGTTCCTGACCTTGATGATGTCCTACTTGTTAAGGGATTAACTGCTAATCTTATAAGCATCAGTCAACTGTGTGATCAAGGTCTGAATGTAAACTTCACCAGAACTGAATGTCTGATTACTAACAAAGAAAACAAAGTAATCATGAAGGGAGTTAGGTCCAAAGACAACTGCTACATGTGGAGCTCTCAAGAAACTGGATACTCCTCAATGTGTACCTTAGCCAAAGAAGAAGAGGTGAAGATATGGCATCAAAGATTGGGCCATCTGCACCTTAAAGGTATGAAAAGGATCATATCTGTTGATGCAGTTAGAGGAATTCCCAACTTAAAGATTGATGAGGGAAAAATCTGTGGAGAATGTCAGATTGGAAAACAAACAAGGATGTCACACCAGAGGCTTAGACATGACACAACTACCAAAGTCCTAGAGCTACTTCATATGGACTTGATGGGTCCCATGCAAGTAGAAAGCCTTGGTGGGAAGAAATATGCATATGTAGTGGTAGATGACTTCTCCAGATACACCTGGATCAATTTCATAAGAGAAAAATCTGATGTATTTGAAGTCTTTAAGGAGCTTTGTTTGAAACTTCAAAGGGAAAAAGAAAGTCCCGTTGTCAAAATTAGAAGTGATCATGGGAAGGAGTTTGAGAACAACAAATTTGCTGAATTCTGCTCTTCAGAAGGAATTCATCATGAGTTCTCATCCCCCATCACTCCCCAGCAAAATGGTGTGGTGGAAAGAAAAAATAGGACTCTTCAAGAATCAGCCAGAGCTATGATTCATGCTAAGAAATTGCCCTATCATTTTTGGGCTGAAGCCATGAACACAGCCTGCTATGTTCACAACAGAGTGACATTGAAGAAAGGAACTCCCACAACCCTTTATGAAGTCTGGAAAGGAAGAAAACCCACAGTCAAATACTTCCATGTATTTGGTAGCAAATGCTATATCCTGGCTGATCGTGAGCAAAGAAGGAAGATGGATCCCAAAAGTGATGAAGGAATATTTCTGGGCTATTCAACAAACAGTAGAGCCTACAGGGTCTTTAATTCCAAAACTAATGTATTGATGGAATCCATTAATGTTGTGGTTGATGATCAACAGACGGATGTCATAGACGATGTTGAGACATCTCTGAATGCGTCTCTAGTTGACCACTCAGACAGAAATAAGGAAGAAGAACCTCCTCAAGCTGAACCTGAAGATGACAAAATAAACAAGGGACCCTCTATCAGAATTCAGAAGGATCATCCCAAAGATCTTATCATAGGAGATCCAGATAAAGGAGTCACTACTAGATCAAGGGAAGTAATCTCACATGGCTGCTTTGTGTCAAAAATTGAACCCAGAAATATCAAGGAAGCCTTGACTGATGAGTTTTGGATCAATGCAATGCAAGAGGAGCTAGGCCAATTCAAGAGGAATGAAGTGTGGGAATTGGTTCCTAGACCTGAAGGGGTAAATGTCATAGGAATAAAGTGGGTCTATAAGAATAAATCTGATGAACAAGGGGTTGTTACTAAAAACAAAGCTAGATTAGTAGCTCAAGGATATACTCAAGTTGAAGGAGTGGACTTTGATGAAACATTTGCTCCTGTAGCTCGCCTTGAGTCCATTAGACTATTGCTTGGAGTGGCATGTATTCTGAAATTCAAGCTGTTTCAAATGGATGTGAAAAGTGCCTTCCTGAATGGCTACTTAAATGAAGAAGTATATGTTGAACAACCTAAAGGATTCACAGATCCAAACCTTCCACAACATGTGTACAGATTAAAGAAAACCCTTTATGGATTGAAGCAAGCTCCCAGGGCTTAGTATGATAGACTCACAGTATTCCTCACTGACAATGGATACAAAAAGGGAGGTATTGACAAAACTCTGTTTGTGAAGAATGAAGGAGGAAAGCTCATGGTGGCACAAATACATGTAGATGACATTGTTTTTGGTGGGATGTCAGAACAGATGGTTGAACATTTTGTTAGACAAATGCAATTTGAGTTTGAGATGAGCCTTGTTGGAGAACTGACCTACTTTCTTGGGCTACAAGTCAAACAGATGGAAGACTCTATCTTTCTATCTCAAAATAAGTATGCCAAGAACATTGTGAAGAAGTTTGGAATGGAAAATGCAAGCCATAAAAGGACACCTGCTCCTACTCATGTGAAAATCTCCAAAGACGAAAATGGTGTCAGTGTAGATCAGAGTCTATACAAAAGCATGATAGGAAGTCTCCTATATCTCACAGCAAGCAGACCTGACATTGCATTTGCTGTAGGTGTTTGTGCTAGGTATCAAGCTGAACCAAAAGTCAGTCACATAAACCAAGTGAAGAGAATACTGAAATATGTCAATGGCACCAGTGACTATGGGATGTTGTATACTCATGGATCTGGATCCATGTTGACTGGGTTCTGTGATGCTGACTGGGCTGGAAGTACTGATGCTAGGAAAAGCACATCTGGGGGATGCTTCTTTTTGGGGAACAATCTGATTTCATGGTTTAGCAAGAAATAAAACTCTGTATCTCTATCCACTGCTGAAGCTGAATACATAGCAGCTGGGAGTATTTGTTCTCAACTGGTATGGATGAAGCAGATGTTGTCTGAATACAATGTCACACAAGAAGTCATGACATTATACTGTGATAACCTGAGTGCCATAAATATTTCCAAAAATCCTATTCAACATAGCAGGACAAAGCACATTGACATTCGTCATCACTTTATCAGAGAACTAGTAGAAGAGAAGATCATAACTCTGGAGCATGTTACTACTGAAAAGCAATTAGCTGACATTTTCACTAAAGCTTTGGATGCCAATCAATTTGAATGTTTAAGGGGGAAGCTGGGGATCTGTGTTCATGAGAACCTATAGCAAGCAAAGGAGTGTGTGGTTATCCCAGAGGATATTTGTGCTTGGGAAAACTGTGTTGTGGCAAGGAAGCTATTCGGATGCTGATGTTTGAAAGATTGAAGTTATAAGGTCACCTTTGGGCAATTTTGACTAAAAAGGGGGAGAAGTGCTGATGTGGATGTTGGATGTGGCTGGACAGAAGGACAACTATTATTAAAAGAAGTGCACAGGTGCTACAACAGAATGGTATTCTGTTTTCAGATGTCAAAGGGGATGTATGATATGGTGTACAGGTGCTGATGTTGAAGCAGATGTCAGTATGACATTCTGGCTGGTACAGGTGCTGGAGTTACAGTAACTGTTATATTTGATGAATGCACAGATTTAGGGGGAGAAGAAGTACCCTGGTGCATTGTGCATTTATGTGTCTTACTAGTTGCATCCATAACTAGTAATTCTGTTGTTTGTTGCACAGATTTAGGGGGAGGAGAAGTACCCTTGTGCATGTGTGTATTACTAATAGCCATAACTAGTAATTGTTTTGCTTCTGCTGCTGATTAAACTTCTGTTATGTTGTTTAACTGCTGATAGTTTGCCTTGTGAACAAAAAGGACAGATATATGTTTTAGCCAAAATTTGCCAAAGGGGGAGTTTGTTGATTCTAAGTGTTGGCAACAATTTTGGTAAAACAAAGAGTGTTCAGAAGATGTCATGTGTGATGTCTTAACATAAGATATCCTATGTACTTGTTGGAGTTCAAGAACATGTGCATGCATGATTGTTTCAGAATGCCACATACAATGACAAGGCTTCTGATATGGATGTACCTGCTGGAGCTTAGATGAAAGATATGTTCATGCAGGATTGTTTCAGATGACATACACAATGTCATGGCATCTGATATGGCTGTACCTGCTGGAAGTTATAAAAGGAATTATTGGATTATGCAAGATTTTTCCAGGATGTCAGACCCGATGTCATGACATCCTGTACACAGAACATTCAGTATGAATGTCTGGTGTTTTGTGATTGCACAATTAATGGCAATCTTTGGATGATTGAAGATATGGCTAGCTGGCGCATTCAATCATGGATTACAACCAGATTTACTTATTTTCCAAGGAGATCTATACAGCTGTTATAAAAAGATTTGATTGGAAAATAGATTTAGGGTTTTCAAGATGTCCAAGCCCAACTGAAAGCTTATATAAAAAGGGACTTAGAAAACCTGTTTGAACACACAACCAAGACTGAGCGAAATATAGAGAGAGAGCTAGGGTTTGTGTCTGTTTAGTCGTAAGACTTGTAGGTCATTCAAGTCATCCATTGATGATTGAATTGGACTGATTTGTGGTTGTAATTTGTCACTCTAAAGCTGTTAAGCAAGAGTGTGTATCTTCTTGATCAAAGCTTTGAAGCAAGATCAATAGTGTGTCTTCTTGATTGAAACTGTGAAGTAAAATCAAGAGTGTGTAATTGAAAAGTATTTTCTTTTCACAAGGGATTGGTGTTTAAAATCACTGGTGTGTGATTGTAAGGGAAGTGAGTGGGTTCTCATATCTAAGAGTGCTTAGGTAGAAGTTGCACGGGTAGAGATTAGGTGAGAAAGACTGTAACTTGTTGAAGTGTACGGAGAGTCTTTGAACTAATTCTATTTTAGTGAATTTCCTTCCTGGCTTGGTAGCCCCCAGACGTAGGCGAGTTGCACCGAACTGGGTTAACAATTGCTTGTGTTATTTACTTTACCATTCTGTTTATCTTATCCATTGTGTGTTAGCAGATATCAGTGTCGTAACATTACCTTCGACATCTTATATCTGATACCAGAATTTCACAAAGGATAGGAGAGGTGGCCTATCAGATTGCTTTGCCTCCACTGCTTGCTAATCTTCATGATGTGTTTCATGTGTCTCAGTTGAGGAGATACATTATGAATCTGTCTCATGTGATCCAAGTGGATGATGTGTAGGTGAGAGATAACTTGACTGTGGAGGCTTCACCCATGTGGATAGAGGATCTAGAAGTAAAGCAGTTGCGGGGTAAAGAGATTTCCTTGGTAAAGGTAGTTTGGGGAGAACCAGCTGGTGGGAGCATGACTTGGGAGCGTGAAGAGCATATGAGAGAGTCGTATCCGAATATATTTTCATTAGGTAATTTTCGAGGACAAAAATTTCTTAAGTGAGGGAGAGTGAAACTGCTGAGTTGTAGAAAATTTCAGAGATGCATCTCCGAAAATTTTCAACATTTTAGTTTCCTAGCTACCGAAGATACATCTCCAGAATTTTCTCTGTTATTTTTGTTATGTTTTTTTTTGCTTATGGTGTTATCTGCTTGTACTAATTGTCTACTTTACTTTAACTTATATGCATAATGGCTGATAGACATGATAAACTGAGGCACATGAGGATTGCAGAGCATACATTAGTGCAGAAGGAGAAGAGTCAATAGGTTTCAGATGTTCCTGGCCCCTCTGGCCATGCAGGGCCATCTACTTCTAGGGCCCATGCTTATTTTCATGCTTCTCCATCTTCTTCTTCCCGTAGGATACAAGTTTCACCTACTGACACATCACTCCTTCCATCCTCCTACAGGCGCCAAGTTTCACCTATTCAGGTGCTTGATGTACCCGAGTCACCAATGGTATCGAAGGCACTACTGTCACCTCATACTACTGATGTTGTTGAGCCAGTGCAACCTTCAGAGGGTGAGGATGTTGCAGATGCTGAGCCAAAGGAATCTAGAGGAGGCCCTGTAGATTTTTCATTACTACCTCTGTACCCAGACCATACTATCATACATATCTAGGATAGAGAGGTAGCATTAGTTAGATTCATTCTCTTTAATTTAAGTTGATTTTAATTGACAAGTTTGTGACATTGATTTTTATTTTTTCAGGACCATCATCCGCTGAAGCTTATTAACCATAGACTAAAGATTACTAGCTTGCCTCAACTGAATGAGGATTTGCTTTAGGCTGCTAAGTCATTATCTGACCTGAAGGATTTGTGCACGAACGGTTATATTACGGTCAACCACAAGATGCTTAATGCATTCATGGAGAGATGACACTCGGAGACCTCGTCATTTCATCCCCCATTTGGTTAGTTGTCTATCACACTCGATGATATGTAGTGTTTTCTACATCTTCCGATCATGGGGGAGATATCTAGATCATGGGAGGATTACTAAAGACGAGGCACTCGAGACGATGGTAGAGTATTTCGGTTGTCCCAGGGGAGGAGAAAGATGAGTTGGATAGGACCAAGGGGCTCATGCTATATTTGAGTACTTGAAAAAGGTATATACACAAGAGTTCTAGAGAGCACATCAAGCTACATGTGATGATGAGCAGGTAGGGCTCCACAAGAGCGCATGCTATGAGAGCATACTTGTTATTTTTATGGATAAAAGTTCCACTTATACAAATTTCGTCTACCTATGGTACTTCAGAGATTTCGAGCGGATCCATGAGTATAACTAGAGGGCGCTTACCTGTACTCAAAGTTATCAGAGGGTTGTAGGTGGAAGATGAAGCGGGTTATAGGCAGCATCACACTACTGACGATAATATTTATTGGTCTTTTAATCTTTCTGTGTCATTTTCATTTCATCTTTACAACACCATTACTTATGATTCATGGGTTCCAAAATTTTCAGGCTTGGATCCTTCAACACTTCCTGCATATCTCCAATTGGGCAAGTGTACTTACTTACTCTGAGGATATGCTGCGTACTATTGCATTTTCCCCGCTCAAAGGGAACCGGGCGACTGATTCGTTCAGAGTGTATCTTAACCACTTAGTTGCTGAGGACATGCACTTCAACAGTTATGTCGATCACTATGAGACGCGACCATTTGACGAGATATTGATATACTCTGGATGGTTAGCATATAAATGATATTTCGTTGCTCCTCATCTTCCTGAGTGCATCATGCGGCAATTCGACTATACTCAGACCATTCATAGACACCTTGTTGTCTCTGCTCCTCCTGCTTTGACATGTATGCAGATGGATGGCCTGTTTAATGATTATGAGAGTCATATGGTACCGGAGGAGGCACATAGTACTATAGCCCCAAGCGATTAGAGTTACGTGGATGGGTACATCTAATGGTTCTTCAGGGTGTCACATCAATATATCGTGCAGACAGCTCCAGGAGACCCATCGAGACCAGTTCATTAGGAGATACTAGAGGAGGAGCAGACTCAGTTAGATCATCCTGAGGATGTCCTGCATAGATGTCGTTGCATTATGGAGATTGCACAAGCATGCATCGACAATGGTATCTTCCTTGATGAGTCTGATGTGAAGAAGGTCTTAGATGCCATCATTACAGAGGCACGAGGGACATTGATATATTAGAGACAATCCAGAGAGAGGGGGGATTGATGGTCGAGAAGGCAAATGAGGCATGACATATGTAGTCCGACATACACAGTAGTGCATTAGTATATAGTGGTAGTATTATGATTTTATTTTGACATCATGTTATTTTATTGTTGTTCTCGACTTTTTTTGACATTTATTGGTCTTTTATTTATATATGACATTTTTTACCATATGGATTTATGTACATCATTGTTTGTATATCGATTAGTTTAAATCTCGTCCCATAACATGATACATAATGCTAATAAATATTCATCTGAATACATGTAAACAAAACATAACTTATGATTCATTTTGTTCTGATATGTTAGAGATATGTATCTTTGATATTATTTCGTAGATGCATCTCTGAAATATTTTAACGTTCAATCAGAATTTTGTGCGTCCGGAAATGCATCTCTGAAATCTTGGAGAATTTTAGAATTTTCACGTGATGGCTAAGAAACATATGTGATGCATTAAGAAATTCCCTTTTATTATTAGTTAAGTCCAACTTATACTCAAACCTAGGAGCAACACCATAAAATATCCTAACACCATAAAATTTGTTAGGTCCAACCCAATTATACTCAAACCTAGTAGCAACACCATAAAATATCCCAACACCATAAAATTTGTTAAGCCCAACCCAAACCCAATTATTTCAACCTAACACTAACACACAAAAACTAAGATAAGAATTCTCAGTTAATCGATACAATCAAATTTAATTTTAGATAAAATTGAGTTTAATTTTTCTAATTATGGTTTAATTAAGATTAGCTATTTTGAATATGAACCCACCCATAACCAACCCCGTCCACCTAACACTTATATCTCACATTCCATCATTGCATATGCAAAATAATTATATTGTTTTAATGTAAAATAAGTAAAACACTCGAATGTTTTAAATCCCAATTACATATTTTTAAAAATTTAGTATTTTTTTTTGTATTTTTATGCAACCAGGACACATATTCACAAATTCCTATAGTTATATCACATATTTATATTGTATTATATGGTGCATTTTTACTCTATTTTGATAAAAAAATATTTTTTTAGTAAAATGTGTCACATAAGATGGGATTAAGGGTGGCAAAACCGACAGTCTGCCCCGTTTAAGTCCGTCCAAAAGCGGGACAAACTAACTTAGACATTTGTACTCGAAAGTCAGCTTACCTGTTTACTAACGAGTTAGTAGGTTAGCGGGCTGACCCACTAAACTCTTTTTAGTTTGATTTAATACTTTATTTATAATTATTTTTTATTAATTTACTACTTTATTTACAACTTCATTTACTACTTTATTTATAAACTTTTAGACTTGGTTGATTTTTGATCCCATATACCATTATCATTCAAACAATAATGCACACCTTTAAGAGTTACTAAATAATAAAAAATATAAAAAATTGTAATATTTTACTAAACAAAAATTAAAAAAAAATTCATTATTTCATTACTTCTTAATTTTCTAACTCGTATCTCATAAATTATTGGTTTTCACGGTGGCAACTAACATCCACTATCACTGTAAGCGAAACAACATGAAAATAAATTTACCGATTCATAGTGAGGAAAGCCATAAGTATTCAAATTCCCAAGAAAAATATTAATGGATTGACCTCCTTAGTGCATATGACAAATTTCAATTCTAATCTTTTTTTAATAAAAAAGCTCATAGGAAAAACCCCCTCTAGCCTCACCCTTCCTCATTTTTAAGGATGGTTAGATGAGGCAGGCTAACTTAAGGTAACAAGTCGAAAACCTCGGTCTGACCTTATAAAATTGGTGGGTCAAACGAACCGTCCTGATAGGCCCGACCCGTTTTACCACCCCTAAACGGGATGCCATGTAACACCCCGTTTTTCTAATTTATTTAGTTAATTAAAATTATGCGTGTTTAATTATTTAAGTTAAATTTCATGTGCATTGGATGGTGTTTGGATAATTAGTAGTAGTATTTGATGCGTTGGGTTGATAATATTAATTCTAATTACTTAAATAATAAAAGAATTAATAACTCTAAAATAATGAGAACTTTTAATAATTAGAAGGTAGTAATTAGTGTATTTTGATGCACACTCTTCTACTATTATATTACGGCAATTATATAGTTTATCTTGTCATTTTTATTATTTTAAGTATGTTTTTCAAGCTTAGTTTATTTCTATTTTTTTTATTCAGTTGCTTATTTTCTAAATAAATAGTTATTTACACCTTCTCGTTGTACTGGTCATAACTTGATCTATGAGAATCAGATTGACGCGTTCTAATATGTGTTGGAAAGATAAGAGGATAAGATACAAATTTTGTGTTGAAGTAAAAAGTTGATTCATGGTGCAGAAGGATTAAATAATTTATTTTAGTTCCAAACTTAAGAAAATAATTAGTTTTGGGCCGAATTTCTTGTTTTGTTTAACCTAAGTCATTCGTTGTTGTTCATTCAATTTGAATTTTTTCACAAAAATTAGCTTTGTATGATTTCATGAAGAACTAATTCCAAAGGCGAGTTCTGCTGATTATGGATTCCGTCACACTTTGAGGTTATAACAATTTCAATCCAATTTTTATTCCTTTCAATTTTATTATGTGATTCTTGTATGCTTAATTCGATTTTCATAGAGTATATTGATTTAATTTGATAGATGTATGTTCCTAATTTTAATCTTGTGTTAACTTAGCTTCTTTGTTAGCTTCACCTAATCTTTAACCGTATTCTTAATACGGTAATAAAAGATATAATTGTTATAGTATTGTTCACGCTTGTTGATTGACATTGTGATCGAATAAGAATAAAGAATCCACTTAGGGGATTGGAACTATAATATCCAGTGATAAGTCGGAATCAAAATCAGTGGATTAACCGTTTTAGCTTATTCAAAATCAATTAATTTTTTTATCGTTATCTTAATTGAAACCTTAAACCTCCATCATTGTTACGATCGTTTGGTTAAAACATTCAACCGTCTTTGCGATACGACTCAGGTGTCGCTTTCATTTTACTGCATTTTTTATTCTCGTTTTTGACCCGTGTATGACAGTGGATCAAATTTATTTATTGGGATAAAATATAACAATAGAAAATAGTAGAGAAAAAAGGAGAATAACATTAGTGATATTTTCATTAAAAAAAATTAGAGATGAGAAGAGCATTTTGAAAATAAAGGAGTAAGTGGGGGCAAGGTTGGAAGTCACTAAATTAGGGAAATTATATTACTAATAAAAAGGTTACTAAATGGTAAGGTTGGAAGTCACTAAATTAGGAAAATTATCGATGGTTTTGAGAGTTTTTCTATGTAAAATAGAATTTTGGTGGAAAGAGGAAGAGACCAGGGCTAGGGTATGAGAAGAATATCCATTGGAAGAACTTTAAGGAGTTTTGTTGGAAAATATAAGGTGGGGGGGATTACTCCTAATGTCGTGTAGATTGCATGAATTAAATAGAGGGTAATCCTTAATTCTTTTAGGTTTTCATATCTTTTCCCTTTTGTTGAATGAATGATGAATATGATGTAAATTCTGTGATAGCATGACTTATATGATGTGAAATTTGTGTATTATTTTGCCGTAGGATTTATGTGTTTTTATGAATAATGTTGGTATGAATTATTGTTCCTATGTTGTTGTGAATGGATTCATGATTAAGTGAGTAAATTGCATGATAGTTGATATATAATTGATGAGGTGTTGTTATTTATATGTTAAAAGATGATAAAATTTAAATATTTTCATGTACAATAATGTATAGTTATTGTATTTGGCTCTGATTTTTTATATTAAAAAAGAAGATTATATCAAAAACTTTGTTTAGTCAAATAAAAAAAGCTTGCTTAGTCAAACAAAAAATGTGAATTTAATTAAATTTTTACTCTTGAATCTCACTCTCAGTCTCACCCATTTTGGTGGAATCCGAGATTATTCTCTATTTTATTTTTTATAATGCCTAAAATTAGCTTTGTTATTGTTTATAGAGGTAGAAAGAATAGACTGGTTTTTGGTTTTGGTAGGACTCAATTTGGAAACTAAACTATGAATAATTTTTACAAATGATGTCAATCTTTTAGTAGGCTAAGACTTGGTTTGATAAGATTGGCGAGAAAATATTCAACCCACTTATAGTAATCCATTCTTTTTCTAGGACTGCATTTGATTTGATTTTGACATTTTAAAAAATATATAGAAAAAGTAACGGTGATGCACCACCACGTTGGTTAAGACTCCTATTATAGCAACTTCAATAGGATCATGTAGCGGTAAATTCATGACCATTAAGCTATGGATAAACTTAACGTCAATTAAACCAGAGTCGACACCGTGCTTTTTATTGTTTCCAAGGGAAAAGGGAAAAGTATGAACGAAACCCAAAGATAAGAAGTTTTCAAATTAAAACTAATAAAATGCCAGAGATTATAGGTAAGGGGGTTGGTTACACAGAGGAAAGGTGTTAGCACCCAAAGTGTCCTATGTACTCCTAGGGAGTCCTTTCTTGTGTGCATACGTGTTTTTGTAAAAAAATAATGTTTGCAATAAATAGAGTGGAGGGATGAGAAAAGAATTTATTAATTATATTTTTGTGTTTGACAAGACCTTCGGACTTGTGCCTACATACCAACATAAAATGAGGGATCAAAACCTCGTAGTTCGTGGTAACAATTTCAAAGTGAATGCATTGCTTTTAACAAAAATTTAAGTTTTAACAAGGGCACAAAAGGCCTAAAAAGGTTTGAATGAGTGTTAGTTCTTTTTGTCTTTTGAAATTTTAAGTCAAGTATAGTTAGGTTAATTTACAAGTTTGATTAAGAAAAGAGTTAAAAAATGCAATGACATAAGGCCAAAGTTTCTAATTTGCAATATGGTCTAAGTTTAGAAATCACAGACAAAGAAGATTTTAAAAGGAGGGAGAGATTTGAAATTAAAGAAATGGGGAGGATATGAAGGTACTAATCCTAAGCAAAAATTTAAAAGTTAAGAGTTGAAAAGATCTAACTAATGGGCTGTAATCCAATAGACAAGAATGTCATATAGAAACCCAAATTTTCCTTGGACTTTATAATCAAGCAATATCAGTACACAAATAGAAAGATGAAGAGCAAGATATCAAATAAAGATAGTCACATCCAAGCTTAGCAACTCCATGATCTTCTTCATAATCTCCCATGTATCAGATGAGATACTCCTTGAATGGCTCAGAGATAGGCATTAGACACAGGTTCAAAGTAACAACTTCAATAAGACTATATAGAAGATAAACTCAAATGGATTCACAATATTTGCATCAGATGAAGTTTCAATTCACAAGCACTTGGTTTCATGAAAGTTGGCATTGGCCAAGTCCTTTTGCATAGGGAGTGTTGCCTAATTCTAAGTCCAATGTCTCAGATCAAATCCAACAATCCACACAAATGTCTTTTAGGGTTTTTGTTGTTATTATATACATTAAGGTCAAAAGACCACAAACACAAGCAAGTATATACAATCACAACATAATCACAAGATAAGGCTCAAATGAGCAAAATGAAAATGGCATTAAGGTAAACAAGTTAAATGGTATGAATAATGGAAAATGAATAAAGACTTAAAAATTAAAGTGCATAAAAGTAAATGACTTGAAATTAAATGTTAGTTGTTAATTGATTAGAAGTTAGTATTGGTTTTGCTTTGTTTTGTTTAAGTCATTCTTTGGAGAACACTCAATCCACTATTCATAAGCATGGATCCTTGAACCAAGACATCTTCCAAAGGAAGGAAAAAAGGTCAAGTTTCCACACAATACTATGAAAGAGGGGAGACTTACAATCTCACTTACTAGAATGATATGCCTTTTGTGTCAACAATTTAGTGCTATGTTAAGCAATCGTAATTGGACTTATGTAGAAGTCACAATTATTTGAGGTCAGGTAATAGAAATTTTAGTGTTAATGCATGTTAGAGATATGGTATTGTGAACCATACTCCTAAAATATACCACACTTAAAAGAATGCAAAAGGGGTGGACCTAATCTCATCCATACTTAGGTTGATTTTACAATCAACTAGCCTTATGATATAGAGATATCACAGGTCCTAAAATGAATGAGAAGAAGATGGGATTAAGATGAAGAGGGAGGGGGAATGGAATACATACAAATTGGTCAAATGAGGACTTTTATCAAATTAAAACCATTCATTCATTTTGGGAGATGAAATGTACATTTCATCAATCCCCTAAATCCAATGATTTTAACTCAACAAAGTCAAATCAACCTTGACCAAGGCCCAACAACACAAGTCAAACTCAACAAGTCAATATCAAAAGCTCAACACAATTTATTTTGCAATTAAACAATTAAAATCAATTAAATAATGCATTAAATTAAATTATGGTTGGTCCAAATCCTAAAATCTCATCAAAACACCAAATAAATGGCCATGAGATTTATCATAGGTCAAACAAGGTCAAAGGACCTTGAAGAAAAAATTTCATTAATTTTTGAAACTTAAAACTATTTTTAAACAATTAAAAATATTCACAAAAAACAATTAAATCATGAAAAATATTAATAATAATCCAAAAAATAATTTTAATTCAGAAAATGAAAGAGGAATTTATTTAATTTTTTTTGGTGAAACTCTCATATTTTTTTGGATCAATATTAAAATTAATATGAATTAATGAAAATAAACCAAATAAAATGAAAATCAGAAAATGAAAAAAAAACGTGGACCACTTGATCTCCCTCATTAATTGAGGTGGCAGATCAAGTGGTCATCAACACGCGTTCCATCATGGAGACGAGTCAAAGCGCTGCAGGGATGGTATTCAAAACCAAGCACGAGATTAAAACGTTTTGCAAGGATCATGTGGTTCAGATGAGCGCCAGCACACCACCGGAGCCAAAGCTGCGGTCTCCTTCTCCGGTGAGCCTCACCGGACTGGTTCACTCACAACCATCACCAAAATAAAAAAGGAGGACATGAATTTAAAGTAGAAATGCTCAGGAGCTTGAATCTGGCCTCAAATTCTCCTAACTCCAAGTATATTGAAAGATACAAGGAGTTGAAATTTGAGGATCATGATGTGAGTTGCTTCAATTTATCCTCAAAGCAACTCAATCTTGTTGCCTACATTGGTAGGACTTCAGACAACCAAAGATCAAGAAGAATTATGGAGAAATGAGTGAGAATCGAAGAGATGAAAAATTCTAAAAGATACCTTCAATGCAGGTTTGTATGAACACGATCTTGCTTCCACTTGCTCTTGATCTTGCTCTGGACACTTGATGGAATGGAATTGAATCAACACTAGGCACATGTCTCTTGGAGATTTGAATCTCAAAACAGTGGAGATTCAAACTCAATTTCCAATGGAAATTCTCAAGGTTATCCTTTGAATGAGAGGGTTTTGGAGATTGGGATTCAAAGCTGGCGTGCATGGTCCTCAATTTAGGGTGCAAGGGTCTCTATTTATAGCCATATGATTGCTAATTGCGCACTTGAATTAAAGTTCCAAAAAAAGCAATGTACATTGCATGGATGCATGGGCGTGTGGTAGGCCCATGTAATCATCTCTTCAGGTCCAAAAATGAGTACAAACATTGATGAAGTCACATTGGTAAGCCATGCAGTTGTGTATGAGAAATGCAAGTTCAATTATGCCAAATGGTCATCCATGTTCAAGCCATACGCAAGTCACCCATACCTTATCCAAATGGGATGAAATTGGACTTTTCGAAAAGGTTAGATCAAGAGGAACAACTTTCATGTACAACACTTTTTCATTTAAAGCTTGAATCATGTTGAATTTTGAGGTGGAACTTGGGAAAATCAAACATATCAAAAAAAATTCTAAGTGTCAAGCCATATGTTCACTTATTCAATCTTGGCTAACTTTTTATGTGAGCTTCAAATGAGAAACGTTCCTTCATCAAAGTTGTAGCGCTCTCAAATTACTTCAACATGGTCACAAATTTGGCCTCATTTGGATTTATCATGAAGGAGTTATGCTTTTTTGAAGTTGAGGAAAATCACTTGTTCAATGGCATTGGTCCAAAATGACCTATAATGTATCCTCATATCACATGAATTTAAAATTTGAATTTTCTCTCCCTACAAACATCAAAGTTGAATTAGACATCTTGAATTTGATTTTGAAACTTGAAAATATTTCATCTCATAAAAATTGAGCAAGTTATGGTCTTGGGAAGTTGACCTCTAAATTAGGGTTTAGACAAAATGACCTATAATCTTTCACCATAAAAAATGACTTTCCAAGAAAAACTAGATCTATACCTCAACATGAAAGTTATTTGTAATGTCATTTAGAGTAACTTTACGCTTGGAGTCATTTTTATATGACAAAAATTGTTGGAGATAGGGTCTAGGGAACCCCAGTTTCAATCAGATGAATTCCTCTGGTCAACCACCATGAACCAACTTGATAGCTTGATATTCTCTTGACTTTTGGGACTCATGGAGGATCATATATGCATAATATGATGAAATTTGAAGTATCCCTTGAAATATTTGATCAATTGTTGAAGAAGCTTATTGAAGAAGTTACACAAGATACCCAGATGAATTAGGGTTTCCAAGGCAAACCACTTCCAGACTCTTGATGATTCTTTGATCAAAATAACATGTAAATACCATGGAGATTCATATATTATGCTTAGAGCCATAGTAAACCAATTCTTGATTGAGCTCCTTACAATGAGGGTCTTAAACCCTAGATGTGAGCTTGACAGATCAAAGGTGAGCATGTGCTCTACCTACAAAAGAGTTAGTTTATACAAAGACATATTTGGTATTTTGGTTAGTAAAAAATGATAAAATACAAAGTATGATACAATCAAATGTGCTTGGTGATCTCTCCCAATGCAAACCCAATGAATGAGGGGTAAGGAGGATGCCTAGGTGTGATCCCAATGCCAATACATATGATGAGATAGCGTGAGGGATCTTAGGATCAAAATTGGGGTCTTACAGCTGCCCCTATTTAAGGACGTTCTAACTGAGGAGATGAAGGTTAAAATCTTCGCATCGAGTCAGTAGAATGGGCTTAAATAACAACATGTAGAAACAAATTTTGGTCCCTAAGAGACCTCATGATGCATATGATATGAATGTTGAAATAAATCTCTGTGGGGAAATGTTGCCACAAAGGAAAAGAGTCCAGAGAGACTGAAAGTCCACAGCAGTATAATGCATTCCATAAGGAAAACTTACTGGGGGAGACCGAGACTCTGGGGAAAAAGGTTTGTGCGTAGGCCAGGCTACGACTTAAAACAACTGGGGGACTCGAGGGATTCCATGAAAATAAATCAATGGAAAGACTCAGCTGGGGAATAAGGGGAACATCTACAGGGGAAACGGGTAGATCATAACAAAGCTGAAATACTCGAACCAAACAGGAAATAGCGATTTGACTAAGGAAATATGCACTCAACTCAACTGAGGAAGAAAAGATCTTCAACACTGGAAGAGCAGAAATATATTATCCGTTACTGGTTACTGGGTAATGGGATAACAAAATATGACAGGGAGGACATCCGTTACCGGTTAGGGTAAACATATCAAGGATGACTCGCTGAAGGCAACCAGGAGGTGTATTCATTACCGGTTACTGGGTAATAATAAACTGCTGGGAAAAACCAAAACAGGATTTACAACTACTAGTTACTAGGCAGAAAACCAAAGAGAGAGAATATCCGTCACTGGTTAAAGTGAACATATCAAGGATAGACTAAAAGGAAAGAAAAACCCTTCATCGATTAGGATGAACATATCAAGGATAGACTTGCCTAGGGATTCTAGGAAGGATATCCGTCATCGGTTAAGATGAACATATCAAGGATAAACTGCCTGAAAAAAGTAGGAATTACATATATTAAAAAATAGAATACCAACAAGAGAATATCCGTCACCTGTTAAGATGAACATATCAAGGATAGACTCAGAGGGGAAAATATGAATTACATCTATCAGTTACTGGATAGAATACCAAAAGGAGAATATCCGTCATCGGTTAGGATGAACATATCAAGGATAAACTCTGCAAGGGGAAGAAAAACAGGATTTACAACTACCGGTTACTGGGTAGAATAGCAAAAAGAGGAGCAAATCCGTCACCGGTTAGGATGAACATATCAAGGATTAACTCTCTGGGGAATAAAATAGGGATTACAACTACCGGTTACTGGGTAGAATACCAAAACGAGAATATCCGTCATCGGTTAAGATGAACATATCAAGGATAAGGTCAAAGCAAGGGAAGAAAATATCCGTCATCGGTTAGGATGAACATATCAAGGATATACTTCCTAGGGAAACGTGAAAACGAATCCACTGGGGAGAAAAGTTACTCTTGTCGGGTATTGGGCAAAAGTGAAAACATGAGAAGAATATTACCAGTTACTAGGTAATATACTCCCAGGGGACCAAAGAGCATCTATCTAGGTAATATCTAGAAAGAAACGGCCAATCAAAGACTCAACCCGATGAGGGAATAACTCAAGGGGAGTGGTTCCGTCCAGATACTCAACCGGAGAGGAAACTGGAATTACAATCATCCACGAGGAAATAACTCAGTGGGGAAAGAGAAAGGTTAAAGTCTTTCTGCTTAATGAGCTGACACTCTACAACTGAAAGAGAACAGACAAACCAAATCTGTATGGGGACAAAATATACCACCATAGTAGAGGATCAACATGAACAATGAATCACATGAATGTATATGTATATGTATATGTATATATGATGATTATGCTGATAAAACAATCACAAAGAATACAAATGTCGTTGGTTTGAATCATCGATATAACCCCTAGCCAATCCTCACAGGAGGGAAACTACTGCTGGAGATAAAATAAACGAACGCCTTAAAGGCTCAATCCTGGCTGGGTAAAGCACAAGGAGAGGATCTGCTGAGGAAACTGCTACAACATATGCGGGGAATTTTAGGTCAATTCCATATCAAATGGGAGACAACCTTGTAGGGGATTACAATGATCACTAATCCTTCTATCAACTTTTGATGTCCACTGTGCTCTTGGCTTTGGCTGAAGAGGAATCAAAACCAATTGTCATGCTTAAGAAAGTCATCAAGACTGAAGATCAACAGGATGCAGTTATTTGCCATAATCCCTAATTTTTGCATAAACTTCCCCAAGGTGGGGTACTCAATTTATCGGGATAATCCTTCTAGTTTTATGTCTCTAATTTTTTCCTGGATCTCCCTTTCAGGTTTCAATCCACCGAGACACTCATTTTTGCCTAAGCCGCCCTTTCAGGTTTTCGACTTAGCGAGTTATTCTTTTTCTTTTTAGGCAAAGTATTTCTTGACTGCATCGGCATTCACAGGACAAGTGAACTCTTCACCATCCGTAGTTGTAAGAATCAAAGCACCGCTAAAAAGGCTTTCTTATCAACATATGGGCCTTCATAATTAGGAGTCCATTTTCCCCTAGAATTTGACTTGAAAGATAGAATCTTCTTGAGCACAAGGTCACCTTCTCTGAATACACGAGGCCTGACCTTCTTATCAAAATCTTTCTTCATCCTTTGCTGATATAACTGTCCATGACACATGGCAGTCTGTCGCATCCGCGAAAAACAACCGGCGGGCTAAAACAAAAACAAACAGAGCCGCCACCGTGCGTTATTTATCCCAAAAGAGGGAAAGGAAACGCTCGAAGTAAACCTGGAAAAGACATGGTCTCGCGACCAAAGAGATGGGTATGGAAGTCGGTTATGCAAAGGGAAGGTATTAGCACCCCTACGCATCCATCGTACTCGACGGGATCCACGCTCAGAAAGATAGAAAAAGGTTGCTCAAACAAACATCACACACACACACTGAAACAACACAGGTGGGAAAAGGGGAAAGGGCTCGCTAGGATATCGCATCCTATGCCTACGTATCTCATCTGGAATGAGAATCAGAGCTACCGTAGTTCGGCTCACGCACGCCGAAACAAAACACATGCAAAACAGGCAAACATGGAAACCGAATGCCAATCGCTGGACTTACATCAGACTCCGAACCAAACAAACCCACACTGGAAACCAAATGCCAATTGCTGGACTTATATCGGACTCCAAGCACACAACAATAGGATAACAAACAACAGGAAAGATGACAAACAACAAGTTACTAAGGAGTCTGGCACTCGAGCCTAGCAACTGTCAAGCAAACACAACAAAAAGAAAAAAGGGTGCCCTGAGAGATCTCGTACGACCTCCTGCCTACGTACCTCATCTGGTATGAGGATCAGGGCAACGTAGTTCCCCTGAACAGGGGAGAAACTTTCTCCTAACTGGAGACTGGGAAATGACCAACTAGAAGGGAGACTGACTCGAGCCTAATAGTTATCATGTATTCCACAATGGTCCTAGGTTGAGTTTTCTATCTAACTTGCACCGACTGCAAGCTATCCTAAACAGGCAAAGCAAAGCATGCAAGCACAACCAAAACAAAGCAAAAATACACAATTAGCACACACTATATACAGACAAAGTGGGCTCACACAAGGGTTAGGCTGCAAAAGCAAGCCAACTGTATCAGGGTGATGTTTAGCTCTTAACCCTAACATTGAGAGTTAGGGTGAAGTAGATGAAATAGGAAGTGAGGGGTGTGCCTCACAGCTCTTATCCCTGGCCTGGGAGAGCTTTAGACAAAGGAAGTGTGGGTTTAGAAAGTGGGAACCCTTCTACACTTATGACTGACTCAACATGGATCTTGGGTTAATATCCACAATGCATCAACACCAGTTGTGTGAGCAAAGGGATGACTCAACTGAATAGCAGGAGATGGATTGCACATCTCTTTTATCTGCCAATTGCCTTATTCAAGGTCTTTTCCTGCTTGGCACAAATATAAACATACACAAGCATTGCCTCTTAAGGAGGGCTTCAGACAGGTGCCTGACCAAATAACAGGCCAGGTCTTCCAGACTACATGAAGTCAGTGAGTTATACCTCAATTGGTTAAGCAACCAAGCAACAACAAAAGCAAGTTCAAAAGAACTATAGCAACTAATGTACCTGAAAACAATCTAACTCAGTCAGTACACAGCTTAAACAGTCAAACAGACAATTACAAGTCAACAGTTAACTGTACACAAGCAACAAGCAATGCACAAGCTCAACTCAAATGACTTAGAAGCCACCTACAAAACAAACTCAAGATTAGTTCAACATTGACCAATTGGTCAACTCAAGCAAGTGAATCATTTCCCTCATAGCCATATGCTTCTTAACCTGCAAACCAAGCTCAAACATGAGAAGCAAACCCCTAGGACAAGGCCAAGGGTCAAAGAGGGAGAAAAAAATTCAAAACAGAACATGAAAATTGGCACAAATCAAGTTCAATCAAATTAGAACAATTTCCAAGTGGTCTCACATTTATATCATACACCAATTTCATTTCACACAACAAAGAGTGCAAATCATGCAAGTTCAAAGCTCATTGGACCAAACAGAATGAATCAATCCAAACTAACTCAAAAATAATTCAATAAATCTCAATAAAAATCATAGCTAAACAGCACTCATAACATGATTATCATACCAAAATTCAAGTCAATTGGACAAGTGGAAGCATGCCAAATAAATTCTATAAGACAAGGTATGCACAAACAAGCTCAAATGAGGCACAAAATCATGCATCAACTTCACACAAGCACAAAATAGAATTGGTACACGATAAATGCATCAGACCAAAGCCATGGCAAACTTCAAAGAGTCTAGAATCACTCCACAAAATTTCAAGTTCATAGGATAAACATCAAGAATTTCACAAATCTTCTAAGTTCATGACCATCCAAAGATCCACAAATGACAAGCCATAAGAGAAAATCTCAAACAAATAGGAAATGCACTAAACAATTCCACAAATATTCACAAGCAATCTTAACATCCAGAAGTAGCATCATGCAAAAATTTACATCATTTGGCATTGAATTGGCATGGAAAAGAAAATCCACAAGTTAGACAAGCAATGGTGTGACACACATTGTCACACCTACATTCAAACAATCATATCTCATCAACCAGGAATGGGAAAAATACAAACTCTATACCAAAATGACCATTGGGATGTCTATTTTAAGCATGCAAAGTGTCAAGAATTTTGGATAAAATCTCATCATTTCATGAAGGATATGGCAAAGTAGGTCATGAAAATACACACATGAACAAACCCTAGGCAAGAATAAAATTCGTCCAGGCACAAATCATGGAAAAATATTCATTAAATTCTAGACATCATGAGGAGAATGGTGCAAAAAATCCCATGCCAATTGGAGTAATATTGATTGAGTTATGAATTTTTGAATGGAGAGAAAAAATAAAAAATGATATGAACAAGCATATAGAACATAGCATGGCATAACATGAAAAATGCAAAAGGTTCATTGAACTTGTCCTAGCCAGGAATCGAAGTATGTGTGGTTTTGAATCAGCGCGCGCTTTCACTAATGGACCAGGACACGTGGTCCAATGCATGGCCTAATAACACATGAGCGCATGCAGGCAAGGCAAAAGTGGATCAAAGTGAATTCTGGAAACGAAAATTCAAATGTTCATCCGTGTTCATCATAAACCCTAGGCTCAAGAACAAATTGTTTCAGAAATTCATGAAATGCATATCACCAGAATCCTCTTTCAACGTACATCAACGTGTTATGCTTGGATTAACCTAATTCTTCCTAGATCACAAGATTCGAACCAAAACACTTTCATGCATCAAACTTCTAATCAATGTAACTTTCTCATTTCTCAACGAAATTCAATGGAACAAAGTGCAGATTACTCTACATTCCAAGATCTACCAAAGGCATGTAACAATTTCAAGAATCATGCAAGTCGAAAACTGACCTTCAAGATGCAACAGTAGTGGAATTGTGCGAATTAGGCCTTGGCAAGGTGAAACAGCTGTTCTTCCAAGCTTAGATGAGTGAATGAATGAAGAATTAGAAGTTGATTGTGCTTGATCTAGTTGGAATCTTCACTTGCCATTGTTGAACACATGCTTCAACAGTCCTTGGATTTGCTCGAAAACCTTGTGATCTTGCTTCTAATGACTTCAATTATGCATATGGATGAAGGATTGATCAAAGCAAAAGCAATGTTTATGCAGAAAAATGGAGAAAAGTTGAGAGAAGAAGTTGAAGAATTTTTGGATCTAGATCTCAATTTCATAATTCTGTTATGATTAGCAAGAAAACAGTTAGAATTAGGTTTATATATGTGATGTTAAGCATGTTGCTAATCATGATTAGGCTAATGCAATGGTATTAAGTGAAAACCAAGTTTTAGTGCACATTAGCAAATTGCCTTGTACATGAAATGACCAATGTAACAGTGCAAGGTTTCTGAACCAATTCACTTCAAAATGCTGTTTCTAAGCCAAGGCAAGTGGAATCAAGTGAATTCAAAGCATAATTTTCAAATTGCATTTTCCCTCCAAAATTCAAATGGAAAGTCCAATTTTTTTGCAATGGAAATTCATGGATTTTGATGCTTGAATTGGATAGCTCATGTCAAGACAAGAATGTGGCAAAAAACCCCCACTTCATTTGGCCTTTTGGATCAAAAGTTATGCACTTTTAAAATTCAAATTTTCTTGACCAAGATTGATCCATAACTTGCCAACCACACATGAGAAATTCATGTTCTTGGACTTTTTGGAAAGGTGAGAGCAAGATCTTCAACTTTCATGTTGGACAAAATTTCATTTGAAGCATTTTTGGACATGTAATCTTAAGGAGAAAACCTTTCCATTTTTGGCAATTTTGAATTACAAGTCACTTTCTATTTTTGGAAAGTTTTCATCTGACTTTATTTTCTTCAATGTTGATGTTTGAAATGTCAAATGAAACTTGTTTGGACATGAATGAAGTAGTTCTAACCCTCTCCCACCTCCAAATCCATCAGTTGACTTCTGGTTGACTTTTGTTGACTGATAGATGAACTGGCTATTCACAGCTGAACTTGAGCCTCAATCTCCTGATGAAATGGCTCAAACATGAAACCCTAGCTTCCATAAGCTCAATGAAACCATATGATGATCTCTCATCTCAATGAAGACCTCATCTCCTTGACAAGCCCGGATTGGCACCATACAGATGATTAGGGTTGACCAGAGGTCAAAACCCTAATCCCAAGGAACATGATCAAACACAATGAATCTCTTGGTGATGATAAAACCATGATGATGATGTACCATTTCAATCCAATATAATGATCAACCTCCTTGAGGAACCAAAAAACCCTAACTGAAGCACAAACCCTCAGATGGCTAGTGATCAATTCAATGAGACCCTTAGGCTTGAATCTTAACTTCTTTATCTTCTGAACAAGACTTAGGAGGATGACTTGCTTATTGTTGCCACATGATATGCCAAGATGCAATGACTAATGACCTAAAAGATGAAATGCAATATGCTAAGCTAGTCCCAAGAGAGGAGGGCAAATTTTGAGGTGTTACAGCTGCCCCTATTCAATCCACTGTGAACCTGTCGATATGAACAGCCTCGGCTTTCAGATGATCAGGGTGAAGAGTGATTGAATACCAAGAACAGACGAACAATTTGCACTCTGATGGGAAAAAATTAACAATGCCTGTCAAAACCGGCAAAGAAGCAATCTCAAAAGAAACATCCGTCTGGTACGGAGAGAGTCGGCCTGCACACCGAAACCGAATGTCGACCCGGATACCAAAATAAATGGTAACACAGGGATAACCATGGCCTGAACACCACTCATCCACTGGGGATTATTATCAGCTTCTTTTTTCTTTTCTTGAACCCCGGAACTTTTTCTTGCGTATGATCCCGGATCACCGCATTTGAACCCCGACAACTTCATAGTAATCTTGTTTGCCAAATAATGAACCCCGCTCTCCAATTGAACCCCAGTCGCCTGACGATAACTTGTGATCGCCATTGTGAACCCCGCTCTCCAGAAAACACCCTGTGTCTCCGTTTCTCCATTTGGACCCCGCTCTCCAGTTTCTTGTGATAACTCCGCTGGCAACGCTGGAAGTAACACCAATCACCACTCCGATGGTGACATATCAGAGGGTATTCGACCAGACATTTACCAATGACTGGGAAGGAACTCGACGTTTACTGGACATCGAACAATGATGTTTACTGACACCAAAGAAAACTCGACCAGACATTAACCAATGACTGGGAGGGAACTCGACGTTTACTGGACATCGAACAATGATGTTTACTTGACACCAAAGAAAACTCGACCAGACATTAACCAATGACTGGGAGGGAACTCGACGTTTACTGGACATCGAACAATGATGTTTACTTGACACCAAAGAAAACTCGACCAGACATTAACCAATGACTGGGAGGGAACTCGACGTTTACTGGACATCGAACAATGATGTTTACTTGACACCAAAGAAAACTCGACCAGACATTAACCAATGACTGGGAGGGAACTCGACGTTTACTGGACATCGAACAATGATGTTTACTTGACACCAAAGAAAACTCGACCAGACATTAACCAATGACTGGGAGGGAACTCGACGTTTACTGGACATCGAACAATGATGTTTACTTGACACCAAAGAAAACTCGACCAGACATTAACCAATGACTGAGAGGGAACTCGACGTTTACTGGACATCGAACAATGATGTTTACTTGACACCAAAGAAAACTGACGTTACGAGGATCGACACGACACTTACTGGTATCGCAAGGATGACATCCACATATGTCAAAACCAGGCAGACGCTTGCCAGGGACTAACTGGGAAATACTGTTGCTCCAAAATCACGATGCTGAACTCCTCAGAGTAACACATTCCAACTTCCATCTCGCACGACAGAAATCTTCCCCCAGTATCGCACTACTGGGGAATACCATTGACCCAACGCCACAATGCTGAACTCCTCGGAGTATCATCTTTACTGACCGGCAAAACCCATTCTCGGATGGTAACCACGGCTCGAGTCGCGCTGATCGCGATCTTCATTTCCATCTCTGTCCGACGAAAAAGTTTCCTCCAGTATCGTACTACTGGGGAACATTGCTGATCTGACATCATGATGCTAAACTCCTCAGAGTAACACCTTCACTGACCGGCGAAACCAAATCTCAAGCGGTAATCACGGCTCGAGTAACATCCTCACCCACTCGCGAAATCATATCTCAAACGGTAACCACGGCTTGAGATTAGCTTATGCTTGCAATGATGATGCATGACCTTTTCCAGCGTAATGCTCCATAATCATGGAAATGCTACGCGATGTATTATGCAATATGCTATGCTTATCTACATGATGAATGCATAAAAGGTATCCCCCTCAAGGGACTCTTCTGGGGAGCTCGAGGCACTCTGCTGAGGAACTCGACAACACTCCGATCTCCACCCTGCTGGGGAATAACACTGCTTCTGGGAAACAGGCAACCCTTGCTGGAGATAAATTCCGCTGAACCCGATCCGCTTGGGGACTTCGCTGGGGAAGAATCCACCAACGCACTCTGTGGGGAAACAACGGTCTGACTAGCTGGGGATATAACAATTCCGACTCTGCTTGGGAAACCACCACCCACAGATACCTCCGCTGGGAAATAGCAATCTTCAGGCCTGGCTGCTGAGGAAACACCAAATCTACAACCTGCTGGGGAGATAACCATCCCGACCCTGCTAGGGAAACACAGACCCTGAATCTGCTGGGGAATTAGTCATCCCGACTCTGCTTGGGGAGACGAGGAAAGTCTGGTACTGACACCCGCCGACTCATCGAACCAGGGCATTCCATATCCAACTCCAATGTCAGCTTTCCTATTTTGAGAACTTCCAGACTCATCTGGACTTTTCTGATTCATCACCTTGTATTCCCGACCGCTTCGTACTCCACAGCGATCTAACTCCTGGGATTCATACAGACTTTCCAATCTTCAGACTTTGAAGAGTCTTCTTGATTAATTCCAAGGATCGTCGTACGTCCCTCGCCATTCTTCAATTCATTCGTCCCTGATCAGACTCTGCGGGGATTCTTTTATCAAAAGCTTCCACATCACAACCTGTAAGTGAGTGAAAATATCTAACAGTTCCTGCAAAAGAGATCGTTAGATAAAAACGTGCCCCAGGCGTGTCCAGATTTCAACACTTGGGTCACTCAACCTTCCGAATAAGATTTCAAGCTTTCAATCTTATAAGCATGCATTGGAAGGGATCTCCATGTCTCGAAATGCAAAGATTCTTTATCAAAATAAACGGATGTTTTTGCAATCAAAGCGGTAATGAAAAACAAAAATAGAATTTATTTGACTGAACATGCATTTTATTGACTGAAAAAGTATGGCTCAAAACTGGGCAATACAAAGGAAGCAATCCCTGAAAAGAGGTAATTGCGCACAAAAGGAAAACCTATCCTAATGGCAATGTGAAACCGTGATCTCATCGAGTTCCAACTCGGTTACACCCCATATGTCCTCAGACTCTCCGTGCTTTCTACCTTCTGAACAAGACGCTTTTGATTGATCCCTACCGGGTATTATCCATGTCATATACAAAGGATAAACGATCATGCCGGACGCGGTTGTTCGTTTTAATCCCTCTTTTGCCTGGACCGCCCTTTCGGGTTTTCAGTCCACCGGGATACCCTTTTTTGCCCAAGTCGCCTTTTCAGGTTTTCGACTTGCCGGGTGTACAATTTTTCTTTTTTTTATCCCTAATTTTTGCCCGAACCTTTTCTTTCTGTTTTTTGGTTCGCCGGAATGCCCCTTTTTTCCTGGACTATTTTATTCTTTTCGTCCAGCGGGTCTCTTTATACGAAGTATTTTTTAACTGCGTCCGCATTCACAGGGGATGGAAAATCTTCACCATCCATGGTCGTTAACAACAAGGCTATGTCAGAGAAAACCTTCTTGACCGCGAATGGACCTTCATAATTGGGTGTCCATTTGCCCCTTCGATCGTTTTGAGGAGGAAAGATCCTTTTCAGCACCATATCACCTACGTGATATACCCGAGGTCGTACCTTTCGGTCAAAAGCACGTTTCATTCTTTGCTGGTATAACTGTCCATGACAAATGGCCGCCAGCCTCTTTTCCTCAATCAGGCTCAACTCTTCGTATCGAGTCCTTACCCATTCAGCCTCTTGCAATTTCACGTCCATCAGGACTCTTAAAGAGGGAATCTGGACCTCAACCGGTAGCACGGCTTCCATTCCATATACCGCTAGAAAGGCCTTTGCCCCAGTAGATGCACCGAGGTACAATACCCAGGATACAAACTTCGTACTTGCCACATCGTCGGCGCATTCAAATGCTAGTCAGGCAGCACAAGGAATGTGGGGATCTCTTTGGCATAACCAATTCCGTTTCCATTCATGTTAATGGCCCCATCAGACATCAGAATCCGTTCGGATTCGGGGTCAGGCCCCTCCTCCGGGATCGATTACTCTCAATCTTTCGATTTGAGCACCTCGAGATGTCCTCATCAGGGAACTCAAACTTCCTTGGTTGATAATCCTCAATGGGTTGCTGAGCGAGGTAATCAGACAATACACTCCCCTTGATTGCTTTCTGAGAGGTATATCGAATATCATATTCAATCAAAATCATTGGCCCTTTCGCAACCCGTCCGGTCATTGCTGGCTCTTCAAAAATCTACCTGATCAGATCCATCTCGAAATCCACAAAGTGGTATGAACCAGCATATACTGTCTCAGTCGGCGAGCAGCCTATGCCAAAGTACATCAAGTTTTCTCGAACAGTGAATGTATTGTTTCACAGTCGGTAAACTTTTTGCTAAGGTAAATTGCATGCTCTTTTCAACCAGACTCGTTATGCTGCCCCAGTACACACCTCATAGACCCCTCGAGGACCGTCAAGTACAGATTAACAGTCTCTCTCCATAGGGAGGCAACAGAATCGGAGGCTCCTGCAACTTATTCTTTTATTCTTCAATGCCCCTTGGCAATCATTATTCCACCTGACCGTTTGATTTTTTTTTCACGGCTTGAATGGGTTCACACGTGGCTGTTAGAGGAGATGTGAACCATGACATGTAGTTCAATCTACCTAATAGACCACGAACCTCTTTTTCTGTTTTCGGTTCAGGCATTTCTTGTATTACTTTTTTTTAAGCAGGATCAACCTCGATTCCTCTCTTACAATGAACCCCAACATCTTACCGGACCGCACTCTGATAGTGCACTTATCTGAATTCAACCTCAGTTTGAATTGTCTCAACCAGTTGACCAACTTGGCCAGATCCACCAGATGCCCCTCTTCTGTTTGGGACTTTGCTATCATGTCATCAACATAGCATTCGATTTCATGATGAATCATATCATGAAACAAAGTCACCATGGCTCTCTGATAAGTAGCACCGACGCTCTGCTTCACTAGAGGACAGTCTTCTCTCCATAGTAGCTTGTGCACAACGACATCGGTATCCGACCCTGGCATATCCTGACACGACCAGGCGAAGGTATCCACATGCTCTTTCAACAGGGCTACCATTCTGCTCTCGACTTGCCTCTGAAGCAGCCCCAATTTTCATTTCTTTTCTGACCTCGGCAGTATACAGGTTAACAAGCTCAACTTGCCCTTCGTGCAGCTGAATCACCTTCTCCTCTTGTTTCAACAACCTGGCTAATTCCAGCAGATCACAATCTTCTTCGCCTTCTTCTTCGGTATGATAGATCGGATTGTCGAAGTCATACAGAGGTGTAACCGAATTGTTATCAACGAGATCAGGAGAATTATTTTTGAAGTCGGAACGAGACAAATCAAAAAGGGGAAAAATGAAAACAAACATTGCCATTTTTATTTGTTTTTAAACTGCAAAAATAAATGAAAAACAGGGAACACCGCTTTTAATGTGAAAAACATCCCTTTATTAATGATGCAAATTTTGCAAAATGAAACATATGAGGTGGCCCTTACAATGGACCATTACGTTTCGGGCAAAACGTATGGCTTCCATGCAAATAAAATTGAAAACAGAAAATATTACTCTTCCGGACGAGTGACAGTGATGATCTTTTCAGGCCTTCCAGTTCTGGATCTCCATCCCTGGTACGCACGGTTTTATCCAACCATCAAACTCGCAGTCACTGTCAGTCTCTTCACCTACCGCAAAGGCGTGATCCGAATTTTCAGCAATTGCACCCACCATCGCCTGACCATGCGCCGGCATGGGATTAGCATTAACATTCGGTGATGATGCAAAATTGATGGCCTTGGAGTCTACCAGATCCTGGACAACATGCTTAAAAGCTCTACAGCCCTCAATGTTATGCCCTGGTGTACCAGAATGGAATTCACACTGGGCGTTCTCATCATAGTTAGGAGGCCTCTGATCTGATCTTAACGGAACCATCGTCCTTGGCTGAACCAACCCAAGATCCATCAACTTCTTAAACAGAACAACATATGTCACGGGCGGCTTATCGAACTGACGATCTATCCCTTTTCCCCTCACTTGGTACCCGGCTCTCTGTGCTCTCTGTTGAGGTGGCTGATGTTGCTGTCGTACTGACTGATTACCAGCAGGGGTGGTTACCGCAGCAGTGTGCTGGTAGTAACGATCCCTACCGTGTCCTCTCTGGGCATACACAACACTCGATTCTCCCTCATTCTTGCGCTGACCATTCCCAAATGGCTTCTTTACTCCAGACGACGGAGCATTTCCCTGTATTTTCCCCATTCTCAGCCAACTTTCAATTCTCTCACCAGCCACTACTATGTCTGCAAAGCCAGTGACGGGACAACCCACCATCCTTTCAGCAAAAACCCCCTACAGGGTACCCATGAACAGATCAAACATCTCCCGATCCACCAGCGGAGGTTGAACTCTGGCAGCCAACTCCCTCCATCTCTGTGCGTATTCTTTAAACCCCTCACTCGGCTTCTGAGACATACCCTGTAGCTGGGCACGGCTAGGAGCCATGTCAGCATTGAACTGGTACTGTTTAAAGAATGCATCTCCGAGATCCTGCCAGCTCTTGATATCCGAAGACTTCAACTTGGTATACCATTCCAAGGACCCTCCGGACAGACTGTCCTGGAAGAAGTACATCCACAGCTTCTGATCCATAGTATACGCAGAGATCTTGCGGACGAAAGCTTGAAGATGAGTTTCCGGGCAGGAACTCCCATTATATTTATCAAATGCGGGCGCTTTGAACTTTTGTGGGATCACAATCCCCTTTACCAGCCCCATGTTCGACATATTGACAACCCCCGGAGTAGCATGGCTTTCCAGAGCCCTGATCTTTTCTGCCAGCACCTGAATTTCCTTGTTTGGCGGTTGGGCACCGTACTGGCCGAATGGTTCATTATGCATGGAGAATTGATCAGCTTCTCTGTCTTCCTCCCTATCATCCTCAGCCCCAAAGAACGGAGGGAACAGACTGTCCTTTATATTATTACCCATCTGACCGGGTCCACCACCTGTGGCATCACCAAAACCACCAACATTGCTTACTACGCCCACGGTCGTCCTCTTTCCACCGTCCCTAGGACCACCAAGACCCTGGTTGGAGACACCATCCAGGTTGACACCACTGTTGGCAGCTGAAGCCCGCTCGAGCTTCTCAACTTTATCAGCCAGTGCTTTCTGACCAACTGCAAAACCTTGCATGATGTTGATCAACTCATTCATCTTATCCTTCAGCTCGAGAACATCTGTATTTGGTAGATCCATCAGCCTTGGAGTGTTGCGTCTGGTGAAGTATCGGTGCAGACGTGTTGTCTGCAAGGGTATAACTCTGCGCGCTCGAGCAATGATTCCTGAAACAATCAAGCACGTTAAAACCCGACACCTGCAAAACAGCAAACAAGTTAATATGCATGAATGCAACGTCTATCCATACGAGGAAGCTTCTGTCTTTTGATCCTGGTTTCATCGAGACAGATAATATTTTGACAATAACATTCTGACATCAGGATGTCTCTCAACCAGAATCTTAATCGAGAATGTACCCTGAGTATGGATAGACATGAGTTAGATGCCGATGAATGCAAAATGTGGATGATGCTGATGCGTGAATGCAATGCACTGTGCCATCCTCCAAGTCATCTGAACACTTGTTGCACTGAAGCCTTGATCTCTGAATTGATCACAACCATCTGAAGGAATATGTAACCACAAATCCGACTTGGGATTCCGAAATAAACGGAACTGGAAGGTACATCATCATCATCATCAGACAATCTCTGAGCAGATAACCACAAGAACCTCTGAATCGGCCCGGGGAATCCAGAAATAAACGGATCCCCACTGATAAATAACACGGACAGCACTCCGGCGCCTCGGAAATAAATGTCCATAAATCCGACTTATAAATATGACTCTGATCAACGGAACCATTAGTCACCATCACAGTCACCATCTGAACATGCATCTGTAAGAATCACCCATCCCCTCACAGGTAAATTCTAATCAGGTTATCCTAAGGCGGATAATGGCCTCGACAATCGGGCAAAGATACTCAACGGGTTTGCCCTTTCGGGTGTGCCGTTGCAGCTCTCTTAAGATCGTCTAAACCAAAGATCCGGGAATGATCGGTCATCGAAGTCAACAGCTCAAAAAGAGGTAACCCAACCAAAGTGGAACCCCACAAAGGAAGAGCACTCTCAAATGAACCTCGTCCGGCTTGTGGTATGTCACGTTGCAACAATATGCTGATAAAGCAAATAAGGAACGTGAGACCACACTAATCCTAGGTGTATACTCGGGCCTGGGTTTTAGCCCCACTCAGAACACCCACCCCACAACAGAGGAACCAACCTGTACAGAGGACAGCAACATGATAGTATGATGCATGCAAATATTTATGCAAATATATACACAACAGGATAATAAATGCAATAAATAGCAGCACAAGCAACCTAAACTATCCTAGAACTCTAGGAGAGACTCGCTTAGGGAAGATGGACCAGCAATAGGTCAACTTCAGTCCCCAGCAGAGTCGCCAGCTGTCGCATCCGCGAAAAACAATCGGCGGGCTAAACCAAAAACAAACAGAGCCGCCACCGTGCGTTATTTATCCCAAAAGAGGGAAAGGAAACGCTCGAAGTAAACCTGGAAAAGACATGGTCTCGCGACCAAAGAGATGGGTACGGGAGTCGGTTATGCGAAGGGAAGGTATTAGCACCCCTACGCATCCGTCGTACTCGACGGGATCCACGCTCAGAAAGATAGAAAAAGGTTCCTCAAACAAACATCACACACACACACACTGAAACAACACAGGTGGGAAAAGGGGAAAGGGGTCGCTAGGATATCGCATCCTATGCCTACGTATCTCATCTGGAATGAGAATCAGAGCTACCGTAGTTCGGCTCACGCACGCCGAAACAAAAGACACGCAAAACAGGCAAACATGGAAACCGAATGCCAATCGCTGGACTTACAGCAGACTCCGAACCAAACAAACCCACACTGGAAACCAAATGCCAATTGCTGGACTTATATCGGACTCCAAGCACACAACAATAGGATAACAAACAACAGGAAAGATGACAAACAACAAGTTACTAAGGAGTCTGGCACTCGAGCCTAGCAACTGTCAAGCAAACACACACAAAAAGAAAAAAGGGTGCCCGACGAGATCTCGTACGACCTCCTGCCTACGTACCTCATCTGGTATGAGGATCAGGGCAACGTAGTTCCCCTGAACAGGGGAGAAACTTTCTCCTAACCGGAGACTGGGAAATGACCAACTAGAAGGGAGACTGACTCGAGCCTAATAGTTATCATGTATTCCACAATGGTCCTAGGTTGAGTTTTCTATCTAACTTGCACCGGCTGCAAGCTATCCTAAACAGGCAAAGCAAAGCATGCAAGCACAACCAAAACAAAGCAAAAATACACAATTAGCACACACTATATACAGACAAAGTGGGCTCACACAAGGGTTAGGCTGCAAAAGCAACCAACTGTATCAGGGTGATGTTTAGCTCTTAACCCTAACATTGAGAGTTAGGGTGAAGCAGATGAAATAGGAAGTGAGGGGTGTGCCTCACAGCTCTTATCCCTGGCCTGGGAGAGCTTTAGACAAAGGAAGTGTGGGTTCAGAAAGTGGGAACCCTTCTACACTTATGACTGACTCAACATGGATCTTGGGTTAATATCCACAATGCATCAACACCAGTTGTGTGAGCAAAGGGATGACTCAACTGAATAGCAGGAGATGGATTGCACATCTCTTTTATCTGCCAATTGCCTTATTCAAGGTCTTTTCCTGCTTGGCACAAATATAAACATACATAAGCATTGCCTCTTAAGGAGGGCTTCAGACAGGTGCCTGACCAAATAACAGGCCAGGTCTTCCAGACTACATGAAGTCAGTGAGTTATACCTCAATTGGTTAAGCAACCAAGCAACAGCAAAAGCAAGTTCAAAAGAACTATAGCAACTAATGTACCTGAAAACAATCTAACTCAGTCAGTACACAGCTTAAACAGTCAAACAGACAATTACAAGTCAACAGTTAACTGTACACAAGCAACAAGCAATGCACAAGCTCAACTCAAATGACGTAGAAGCCGCCTACAAAACAAACTCAAGATTAGTTCAACATTGACCAATTGGTCAACTCAAGCAAGTGAATCATTTCCCTCATAGCCATATGCTTCTTAACCTGCAAAGATCCACAAATGACAAGCCATAAGAGAAAATCTCAAACAAATAGGAAATTCACTCAAAATTCCACAAATATTCACAAGCAATCTTAACATCCAGAAGTAGCATCATGCAAAAATTCACATCATTTGGCATTGAATTGGCATGGGAAAGAAAATCCACAATTTAGACAAGCAATGGTGTGACACACATTGTCACACCTACATTCAAACAATCATATCTCATCAACCAGGAATGGGAAAAATACAAACTTTATAACAAAATGACCATTGGGATGTCTATTTTAAGCATGCAAAGTTTCAAGAATTTTGGATAAAATCTCATCATTTCATGAAGGATATGGAAAAGTAGGTCATGAAAATACACACATGAACAAACCCTAGGCAAGAATATAATTCGTCCAGGCACAAATCATGGAAAAATATTCATTAAATTCTAGACATCATGAGGAGAATGGTGCAAAAAATCCCATGCTAATTGGAGTAATATTGATTGAGTTATGAATTTTTGAATGGAGAGAAAAAATAAAAAATGATATGAACAAGCATATAGAACATAGCATGGCATAACATGAAAAATGCAAAAGGTTCATTGAACTTGTCCTAGCCAGGAATCGAAGTATGTGTGGTTTTGAATCAGCGCGCGCTTTCACTAATGGACCAGGACACGTGGTCCAATGCATGGCCTAATAACACATGAGCGCATGCAGGCAAGGCAAAAGTGGATCAAAGTGAATTCTGGAAACGAAAATTCAAATGTTCATCCGTGTTCATCATAAACCCTAGGCTCAAGAACAAATTGTTTCAGAAATTCATGAAATGCATATCACCAGAATCCTCTTTCAACGTACATCAACGTGTTATGCTTGGATTAACCTAATTCTTCCTAGATCACAAGATTCGAACCAAAACACTTTCATGCATCAAACTTCTAATCAATGTAACTTTCTCATTTCTCAACGAAATTCGATGGAACAAAGTGCAGATTACTCTACATTCCAAGATCTACCAAAGGCATGTAACAATTTCAAGAATCATGCAAGTCGAAAACTGACCTTCAAGATGCAACAGTAGTGGAATCGTGCGAATTAGGCCTTGGCAAGGTGAAACAGCTGTTCTTCCAAGCTTAGATGAGTGAATGAATGAAGAATTAGAAGTTGATCGTGCTTGATCTAGTTGGAATCTTCACTTGCCATTGTTGAACACATGCTTCAACAGTCCTTGGATTTGCTCGAAAACCTTGTGATCTTGCTTCTAATGACTTCAATTATGCATATGGATGAAGGATTGATCAAAGCAAAAGCAATGTTTATGCAGAAAAATGGAGAAAAGTTGAGAGAAGAAGTTGAAGAATTTTTGGATCTAGATCTCAATTTCACAATTCTGTTATGATTAGCAAGAAAACAGTTAGAATTAGGTTTATATATGTGATGTTAAGCATGTTGCTAATCATGATTAGGCTAATGCAATGGTATTAAGTGAAAACCAAGTTTTAGTGCACATTAGCAAATTGCCTTGTACATGAAATGACCAATGTAACAGTGCAAGGTTTCTGAACCAATTCACTTCAAAATGCTGTTTCTAAGCCAAGGCAAGTGGAATCAAGTGAATTCAAAGCATAATTTTCAAATTGCATTTTTCCCTCCAAAATTCAAATGGAAAGTCCAATTTTTTTGCAATGGAAATTCATGGATTTTGATGCTTGAATTGGATAGCTCATGTCAATACAAGAATGTGGCAAAAAACCCCACTTCATTTGGCCTTTTGGATCAAAAGTTATGCACTTTTAAAATTCAAATTTTCTTGACCAAGATTGATCCATAACTTGCCAACCACACATGAGAAATTCATTTTCCTTGACTTTTTGGAAAGGTGAGAGAAAGATATTCAACTTTCATGTTGGACAAAATTTAATTTGAAGCATTTTTGGACATGTAATCTTAAGGAGAAAACCTTTCCATTTTTGGCAATTTTGAATTACAAGTCACTTTCTATTTTTGGAAAGTTTTCATCTGACTTTATTTTCTTCAATGTTGATGTTTGAAATGTCAAATGAAACTTGTTTGGACATGAATGAAGTAGTTCTAACCCTCTCCCACCTCCAAATCCATCAGTTGACTTCTGGTTGACTTTTGTTGACTGATAGATGAACTGGCTATGCACAGCTGAACTTGAGCCTCAATCTCCTGATGAAATGGCTCAAACATGAAACCCTAGCTTCCATAAGCTCAATGAAACCATATGATGATCTCTCATCTCAATGAAGACCTCATCTCCTTGACAAGCCCTGATTGGCACCATACAGATGATTAGGGTTGACCAGAGGTCAAAACCCTAATCCCAAGGAACATGATCAAACACAATGAATCTCTTGGTGATGATAAAACCATGATGATGATGTACCATTTCAATCCAAGATAATGATCAACCTCCTTGAGGAACCAAAAAACCCTAACTGAAGCACAAACCCTCAGATGGCTAGTGATCAATTCAATGAGACCCTTAGGCTTGAATCTTAACTTCTTTATCTTCTGAACAAGACTTAGGAGGATGACTTGCTTATTGTTGCCACATGATATGCCAAGATGCAATGACTAATGACCTAAAAGATGAAATGCAATATGCTAAGCTAGTCCCAAGAGAGGAGGGCAAATTTTGAGGTGTTACACAGTCAACCTCTTTTCTTCAATCAAATTCAGCTGGTCATACCTGATTTGACACCATTCAGCCTCAGTCAACTTGGCTTCCATCAAGACACGCAATGATGGGATCTCCACCTCTACTGGGAGCATAACTTCCATGCCATAAACAAGTGAGAAAGGGGTCGCCCATGTTGAAGTGCGGATGGATGTACGGTACCCATGTGTAAGACCCTAATTTTTACCCTAAGATCCCTCACGCTATCTCATCATATGCATTAGCATTGGGATCACACCTTGGCATCCTCCTTACCCCTCCTTCATTGGGTTTGCATTGGGAGAGATCACCAAGCACCATTTGATTGTATCATACTTTGTATTTTATCATCTTTACTAACTAAAATCCTAAAAATATGTCTTTGCATTTTGTCTAACTCTTTTGTAGGTAGGGCGCATGCTCACCTTTGATTTATCAAGCTCATATACAGGGTTTACGACCCTAATTACTAAGAGACCAATCAAGAATGAGTTACAATGACTTTAGGCATCATATATGAATCCCCATGAGCTTCACATGTTATTTTGATCAAGAATTCATTAAGAGTTTGGAATTGGTTTGGCTTGGAAACCCTAGTTCATCTGGGTATCTTGTGTAACTTCTTCCACAAGCTTCTTCACCAATTGATCAAATATTTCAAGGTATACTTCAAATTTCATCATCTTATGTATATATGATCTCCCATGAGTCCCAAAAGTCAATAGAATTGCAAGCTAGCAAGTTGGTTCATGGTGGTTGACCAGAGGATTCATCTGATTAAAACTGAGGTTCCCTAGACCCTATCTCCTACAATTTTTATCATATGAAAATAATTCCAAGAGAAATGTTACTCTAAATGACATTACAAACAACTTTCATGTTATGGTATAGAGCTAGTTTTTCTTTAAAAGTCATTTTTTATGGGGAAAGATTATAGGTCATTTTGTCTAAACCCTAATTTGAAGGCCAACTTCCCAAGGCCATAACTTGCTCAATTTCTATGAGATGAAAGATTTCCAAGTTTCACAATCAAAATCAAGATGTCTACTTCAACTTTTATGTTTGGATGAAGATCTAATTTAACTTTTATGAGCATGTGATATGAGGATACATTATAGGTCATTTTAGACCAACACCATTGAACAAGTGATTTTCCTCAACTTCAAAAATGCATAACACCTTCATATTAAATAAAAACGAGGTCAAATTTGTGACCATTTTGAAGGACTTTAAGATAGATACAACTTTTATGAAGGAACATTTCTCATTTGGGGTTCACATGAAAAGTTAGCCAAGGTGGAATAAGTGAACATATGGCTTGACACTTAGAATTGTTTTTGATATGTTTAATTTTCCAAACTTCCACCTCAAAATTCATCATGATACAAGCTTCAAATGAAAAAGTGTCCAACATGAAAGTTGTTCTACTTGATCTAACCTTTCCAAAAATTCATATTTCATCCATTTTGGACAAGATTTGAATGGGCTGCACATGGCTTGAATGTTGCATCATCATTTGGCAGGATTGAACTTCAAACGTCCATGCATATTTGCCTAGCATTCCAACATGATCTCAGACTTATGTACACTCAATTATGGACCAAATGGAATTATTCCATGGGCATGTACACGCCCATGCACCCATGCATCACTCATTTCCAAATTTGGAAGTTCACTTCAAGGGTGCAAATATCATTTGAATTAGCTATAAATAGAGACTCTATGCATCAAAAATGAGGACCCCTTCGCGCCAACTTTGATCCCAAACACCAAACCCTTCCATTTGAGAGGATAAACCCGAGAATTTCCATTGAAAATTGAGTTTGAATCTCACTATTTTGAGATTCAAAACTCTAGGGATCCAAAGCCTTTTGATCATTCTAATCTACTACTGCAAGCATTCTGAGCAAAATCAAGCACGAATCAAAGCAAGAACAGTTGAATTCAGACCTGCATTGAAGGTATTTTCCAGAAAATTTCATCTCTTCGATTCTCACTCAATTCTCCATAATTCTCTTGGATCCTTAGTTGTCTGAAGTCCTACCAATGTAGGGAACAAGATTGAGTTGCTTTGAGGTTAAATCGAAGCAACTCAGATCGTGCACCTCAAATTTCAACTCCTTGTATCTTTCAATATACTTGGAGTTAGGATGAATTGAGGCCAGATTCGAGCTCAGTGCCAATTTTACTTTGAAATCATGTCCTTCTTTTTAATTTTGGTGATGGTTATGACTGAACCAATCCGACGAGGCTCGCCTGAGAAGGAGATCGGAGTTATAGCTCCGTCGGTGAGTTGGCACGTTCATAGCCACATGATCCATTTGAAATGAAATAATCTCGTGCGTTGGTTTGAATTACCAAGTTTGTGGCGCGCTGACTAGTGTCCATCGTGGATTGCGCGCTTGTGACCATTTGATCTGCCACCTCAATTAATGAGGGAGATCAAGTGGCCCACGTTTTTTTGATTATTTGATTTTCATTTTATTTATTTTATTTTCATTAATTCATATTAATTTCAATATTAATCCAAAAATTATGAAAGTGTCACCAAAAAAATTTAAATAATTTCCTCTTTCACTTTCTGAATTAATTTTTTTTTTGGATCATTATTAATATTTTTCATGATTTAATTGATTTTGTGATTTTTTTAATTGTTTAAAAATAGTTTTAAGTTTCCAAAAATGATGAAATTTTTTCTCCAAGGTCCTTTGACCTTGATTGACCTATGATAAATCTCATGGCCATTTCTATAGTGTTTTGATGAGGTTTTAGGAATTTGATAAACCATAATTTAATTTAATGCATATTTTAGTTGATTTTAATTATTTAAATGCAGAATAAATTGTGTTGAGCTTCTAATTTTGACTTGTTGAGTTTGACTTGTGTTGTTGGGTCTTGGTCAAGGTTGATTTGACTTTGTTGAGTTAAGATCATTGGATTTAGGGGATTGATGAAATGTACATTTCATCTCCCAAAATGAATGAATGATCTTAATTTGGTAAAAGTCATCCTTTGACCAATTTGTGTTGATTCCATTTCCCCTCCCTCTTCATATCATTCCCTTTCTTTATTCATCCATGTCATGGACCTATGATATCTCCATATCCTAAGGCTAGTTGATTGAAAAATCAACATGAGTGTGAATGAGATTAGGTCCACCCTTTTTGCATATTCTTTTTAAGTGTGGTATGTTTTAGGAGTATGGTTCATAATACCATGTCTCTAACATGCATTAACACTAAAATTTCTATTGCCCGGCCTCAAATAGTTGTGACTTCTATATAAGTCCAATTATGATTGCTTAACATAGCGCTAAATTTGTGACACAAAAGGCATAACATTCTAGTAAGTAAGTTGTAAGTCTCCCCTCTTTCATGGTATTGTGTGGAAACTTGGCCTTTTTTCCTTCCTTTGGAAGATGTCTTGGTTCAAGGATCCATGCTTGTGATAAGTGGGTTGAGTGTTCTCCAAAGAATGACTTAAACAAAACCAAAGCAAAAGCAATACTAACTTCTAATCCACTAACCACTAACATTTAATTTCAAGCCATTTACTTTTATGCACTTTAATTTCAAGCCTTTATTCATTTGCCATTATTCATACCATTCAATTTGTTTACTTTAATATCATTTTCACTTTGCTCACTTGAGCCTTACTTTGTGGATATATTGTGTTTGTATATACTTGTTTGTATTTGTGGTCTTTTGACCTTAATGAACATAATACGAACAAAAACCCTAAAAAAACATTTTGTGTGGACAGTTGGATTGATCTGAGACATTGGACTTAGAATTAGGCAACACTCCATATGCAAAGGACTTGGCCAATGCCAACTTTTATAAAACCAAGTGCTTATGAAGAAAACTTGCATATGATGCAAATATTGAAGATCCACTTGAGTTCATCTGTAACATGATCATATTGAAGCTGTTATTTTGAACTTGTGTCTAAATGCTCCTCTTTGAAGCCATCTGATACATGGGGAATTATGAAGAAAGATCATGGAGTTGCTAAGCTTGGATGTGGCCATATTTATTTGATGCCTTGCTCTTCATCTTGCTATTTGTATATTGATATTGCTTGATTCTAAAAGTCCAAGGGAAATTTGGGTTTCTATATGACATTCTTGTCTATTGGACTGCAGTCCATTGGTCAGATCTTTTCAACTCTCAACTTTTAAATTTTTGCTTAGGATTAGTCTCTTTATCTCTTCCCCATTTCTTTAATTTCAAATATCTCCCTCCCTTTTAAAATCTTCTTTACTTGTGTTTTTTTTCTAAACTTAGACCATTTTGCAAATTAGAAACTTTGGCCTTATGCCATTGAATTTTTAAACTCTTTTCTTAATCAAACTTGTAAATGAGCTTAATTATATTTGACTTAAAATTTCAAAAGACAAAAAGAATTAACACTTATTCAAACCTTTTTAGGCCTTTTGTGCCTTTGTTAAACTTAAATCTTTGTCAAAAGCAACTCATTCACTTTGAAATTTTTACCACAAACTACGAGATTTTGATCCCTCATTTTATGTTGGTACGTAGGCACAAGTCCGAAGGTCTTTTCAAACACAAAAATATAATTAATGAGTTCTTTTCTCATCCCTCCACTCTATTTATTTCAAACATCATTTTGTACAAAAACACATATGCACACAAAAAGGGCTCCCTAGGAATACCTAGGACATTTTGGGTGCTAACACCTTTCCTCTGTTAACCAACCCCTTACCTGTAATCTTTGGCATTTTATTAGTTTTGATTTGAAAACTTCTTATTTTGGGGTTTTGTTCATACTTTTCCCTTTTTCCTTGGAAACAATAAAAGTGCGGTGGCGACTCTGGTTTTATTGACGTCTTGCTTATCCATAGCTTGATGGTCATGAATTTACCGCTACAGAAATTAAGTGGCGACTCTGCTGGGGAATAGTCTCTAGTGGGTTTAGCCTACTTTTTTGTGTGTATATAATTGTATATTTGATGTTTGTATATTTGTTTGTATGATATAATTTGCTTGTTGTGCTTGGTGACCTCTGAGAGGTGAGATAAGTTCTAACCCGAACATGAGTGCAATTAAGATAGGAGGATGGTATAGTCATGTTCGACTTGTGTGGAGTAGTCCTTAACAAGTTAGCTTGAGACCCATCTACTGAGTGGAGACCCTTTTGGAGTTATGAATGTCACACAAGTCATTTGTGGTTAGGCATTAATATCTCTGATTTGGGGTCCGAGAAGCTGAGGAGCGTAGAACATTTAACCCCTCTTGGCCTAGTTAGGACGTAGTGCAGAGACTGTTCAAGTGTAGACTTGATAATAGTTGTTACGTGATACTATATTCAGACGAGTTTCTCTTGAGGATATTATGGGTTGATGAGCCAGTCATCCTAACATGTAATATTCGATAGATGGAATTAAGACTCTGGGAACTTTTTAGAACATGATCTACAGGTTTTTATCCTTAGTTCACTCCTTTGGGATGGTTCTTACCCAGGCTCCATGCTCGTGACTCACAACAAACCCTTGATTCTTGGTTGATCCAATTAAGTCTTGTCAATATCAATGGAACTTGGGTGTTGATAAGGTGAAAGCCATAATCCACCAAAATGGATGATTGGTCTTGGCAATGACTTGATTCATCCCTTGACCTTTTTTTGTTTGCCTTGTGTGTGATCCCTTATTTGTGATTGTTGCATTCATGCATTCATGTGCATCATAACATTCATTACACAAAAATTTAAAGGAACTGAGGTCTTATTTGCAAATATTTTCAGACCATGGATTATGGACGAAGGAACACTAAGAAGTACAGTTTCAGATGTCCCGACTTGAAAGAGTTAAGAAAGATATCATCTTTTGTATTAGATCCCTTGGACTTCAAGCAACGTCATGGGAAGCTTCTGTCTATTTTGTCTGCTGATGTGGTTGAAGGATTCTTGAGTGTGTTGGTTAAGTTTTATGACCCTCTATATTGGTGCTTCACTTTTCCTGATTATCAACTTGTGCCTACGCTAGAGGAGTATGCCCATCTCTTGGGAATACCTGTTTCTAGAAAAGTACATTTTAGTGGATTCAAGGAGATTCCCAGATCTCACATCATAGCTGAAGCTCTTCACTTGAAGAAGTCTGAGATAAATGCTCATTGGGTGAAGAAAGGAGGATTGTTTGGATTGACTTCTGAGTTCCTCATCAAGGAAGCTCCTGCCTTTGCTCAAGCCGGTAGTGTGGATGCTTTTGAAGCTATCTTTGTGTTGCTCATCTATGGATTAACTTTGTTTCCTAACATTGACGGTTTTGTTGATGTTAACGCCATTAGAATCTTCTTGATTGGAAATCATGTGCCTACTCTGTTGGGTAATATGTACTTCTCTTTGCATATAAAGAATTCTAAAGTTGGTGGAACGATTGTGTGTTGTGTTCCTCTTCTGTACAAGTGGTTTATTTCGGACTTGCCTCATACGCCTACTTTTATGGAGAACAAACAAGGTCTACGGTGGTCTCAGAGACTTATGTCTCTCACTAATGATGATATAGTTTGGCATGATTATTCATTGGGTAGCTTGGAGATTATTTATTATTGTGGTGAATTCTCTAATGTGCCTCTCATTGGTACACAAGGAGGAATCAACTACAACCCTTCTTTGGCTCGTCATCAACTTGGGTTCCCCTTGAGAGACAAACCTAATAACACTTTGTTAGAAGGTCTTTTTTATCAAGAGGGTAAAGATCCCCAACATTTGAAGCATAAGATTGTGCATGCTTGGTATAATGTGCATAGGAAAGGAAGATATGAGCTCGGTCTGTGCAACTATGTAGCTTTGGAAGCTTACACTCTTTGGGTGAAGAAGAGAGATTTGGAATTGAAGATGCCTTATGCTTGTGAGAGACCTATGTCTTTGGTTGTGGCTAAGCCATCAACTCTCCCTAACCAAGATGTAGAGGAGTTGGAAGACGAACTCGCCAAGATGAAGCAAGAAAAGGACATGTGGGAAGAACGTTTCCATGCTTTGAGCAGAAAGCATGAGAAGTTGCAACTTGAGTCTAAGGACAAAGATGCACTTATTGAGCTTCTTGAAGACCGAGTAATGAAGAGACAGAGAGAACCAGAGGTTTCATCTTCCTCTAGTATGCCTCAGCCTTCTGTTGCTTGGAAGAAGATTGTTGATCAGTTATTCCTTGAGAAGACTCAGATGAAGACTTCTTTTGAGTCATAGATTTGACGCATTCGAAGGAAGTACGCGTCTGCAGCCAGATCTGCTGATGTTGTTATTAGGGATCCTTAGGATGACTAGTTTCCTTTCCTCTTATATTTTGTATTTTGGTTTCTGAATATGTACTCAATGTAATCCTTCCAATTATATGAACAAAAGAGATTTTATGGTCAATCAAATTGGGAAATTATTATTATTATTATATATTTACAAATAAATAGTATGTTCCTTGAAAATAAAAACAAACAAGCATTTCATTCCATGCATCATTTGCATACATGTTTCTCTTTCTCCAAATGTCTTATTGGTTATTCTTCTGTGCTTCAGCCAAGCTGACTCATCGATACAATACCCGCGCCAATCACTCAAGAATCATGGAACACCTAGAACAAGAGAACAGAGACTTGAAGGACAAGATCGCTTGCCTGACTTCCATGATGGAGTCAGTGTTGGCTACTCAGAACCAATCTTCTCCAACGCCTGCAACTCCTCCTCCTCAGAGGAATGTCATTTTCGAGGTTGCTACCTCTACCATTCCTGCTACCGCTGCTTACTTTGCGTCTACCATCCCTGTCGGATTCTCGTGGGGAATGCCGCCCAACTTTATACCTGAGGGTTTTGTGCCTACTTTTGCTTCCATGCCGGCATCTAGCCCGGTCATGTCTGTGCCACCACAGGTTGTTCATGCTTTACCCCGAGTTGAAGACATCATTTATCATTACGAGTCGTCTGAGGGTCCGAATGTTTATGAAAAGATGGACGAAATAAAAGACCAATTCCTTGAGCTACGAAAGGAGTTGAAGACCTTGAGGGGTAAAGATCTGTTAAGTAAGAGTGCTGCGGAACTTTGCTTGGTTCCAAATGTCAAAATCCCGATGAAGTTCAAAGTCTCTGACTTTGAAAAGTATAAGGGGAATACCTGTCTGCTCAGTCATCTCGTCATGTATGCTAGAAAGATGTCGACACAACTGATAATGATCAATTATTGATTCATTATTTCCAAGACAGTCTGACTGGTGCCGCTCTGAGGTGGTACATGGGTTTGGATGGTGCGAGTGTCCGCACATTCAACGATTTGGGTGAAGCATTTCTGAAACAGTACAAATATAATGTGGATATGGTGCCAGATAGAGATCAGTTGAGGTCGTTGTCTCAAAAGGATAAAGAGACGTTCAAAGAGTACGCTCAGCGATGGAGAGAGCTTGCCGCTCAAATTACACCTCCTTTGGAAGAGAAGGAGATGACCATGATTTTCCTCAAGACCCTGAGCTCATTTTACTATGAGAGGATGATTGCCAGTGCCCCCAGTGATTTTACCGAGATGGTAAACATGAGGATGAGGCTAGAAGAAGGTGTCCGAGAAGGACATTTATCTAGGGAGGAGGTTTTGTCTAGCAAGAAGTATGGTAGTGGGTTTCCTAAGAAGAAAGAGAATGAGACTAATGCAATATCTGTTGGGAGGAAGAGGAGGCCTCATGTAAGAAGAAGTCAACAACCCTGTCAACACTATCATCAAGTATCATCTGTAATTCTGGTATTTTCTAACAATCAATCAACACCAATTCAACAACAACATCAACAACCGCCACCGCACCGAACAAACACCTACAACACCAACAATACCAACAATCATCAACAACCGCAAAACTTTGAGAGGAATAAGGTCTCTTTTGACCCAATTCCTATGACTTATGCCGAATTGTATCCATCGTTGGTTCTCAAGAATCTTTTGCAACCGAGAAATCCACCTCAAATACCTGAACCCTTTCCATGGTGGTACAAACCGGAATTCTGTTATGCCTTTCACCAAGGAGCTCCCGGTCATGATATTGAGAATTGTTACCCCTTGAAGTATGAAGTCCAAAAGATGGTCAAGAGTGGAATGGTGTCCTTTGAGGACCGTGCGCCAAATGTCAAAGCTAATCCACTACCTTCCCATGGCAACCCTTCTGTCAATATGGTCGATGGTTGTCCTGGGGAGTTCAAGGTATTTGATGTACACTTTATTAGAAGGTCCTTGGTGAGGATGCACAAGGATATCTGTTTGGTTAGAGATTGTGAGCATGACCATGATGGTTGTGCAATCTGCAGTGTCAATCCTAGAGGTTGTATGGTTGTGAAGAGAGACATTCATAGGTTAATGGATGAAGGTATGATTCAGATTCTCCACTCCCGTCACGTGGATGGCGATGTGAATGTAATAGTGCCAGTATTCAAGACACCATAGAGAGTGGTGATTCAATTCGATAATAGTAGCAGTAACAGTGTCAACAACAAATCGGTATCTCTATTGGTTATACGGTTAGCGGGCCCCGTCCCGTATGCATCCGATAAGGCTGTCCCATATTAATACAATGCTACCATGTTAGAGAATGGTCAAGAGGTTCCTTTGCCTACGACCAATTCTTTTGTGAGTATAGATGATGTTACTAAGGTGACTCGTAGTGGTCGTGTCTTTAGGTCGGTGTTCCCTAAGAATGTGGAAGATATATCTGTTAATAAGAAGGTTGATGTGCCTGTAGTAGATCCTGTTAGCACTCCAAAGTGTCACTCTGGTGAATCCAATAGTTTGAAGCCTAACGATGACGATGTGGTACACCGATTAATCAAGAAAAGCGAGTTTAATGTGGTGGAGCAGCTGCTCCAGACCCCCTCCAAGATTTCAGTGATGTCCCTGCTTATGAACTCTGAAGCGCACAGAGAATCACTATAGAAGGTGTTAGAGAAAGCGTATATGGAACATGATGTTACGGTGGATAAATTCGATAATATTGTGGCTAACATCACTTCCTGCAACAATCTTAGCTTCTGTGATGAAGAACTCCCCGAGGAGGGTAGAAATCACAACTTGGCTCTACACATTTCAATGAATTACAAGGAGGATGCTATGTCAAATGTTTTGGTTGACACTGGTTCTTCATTGAACGTACTCCCGAAATCAACTATGTCAAGGTTGTCTTATCAAGGAGCTCCTATGAGATATAATGGTGTGATCGTCAAAGCTTTTGACGGCTCACGCAAGATTGTAATCGGTGAAGTGGACCTTCCTATGAAGATAGGTCCGAGTGATTTCTAGATTACTTTCCAAGTAATGGATATCCACTCGGCCTATAGTTGCTTGTTAGGAAGACCATGGATACATGAGGCAGGAGCAGTTACTTCAACATTGTACCAGAAGCTCAAATTTGTCAAGAATCGTAAACTAGTTGTTGTTGGTGGGGAGAAGGCTTTGTTAGTAAGCAACCTGTCATCTTTCTCTTATGTATAAGTTAAGGATGAGATTGGAACTCCATTCCAAGCCTTATTTATTTCCGAGGAAAAGAGAGTTGGGGCACCGATGTCCTCATTCAAAGATGCGCAGAGAATTGTTGAAGATGGTAAGTCTGATCAGTGGGGACAGATAGTTGAAGTCGCCAACAACAAGAGCAGAGCCGGTTTGAGTTTCCAACGAGGATCATCTGTGGTTAGAGCTGAAGATGTGCAACCCAGTTTCCGTAGCGGGGGGTTCATTCATGGTAATGAACAACACTTAGCTGTTGTGATCGAGGGTGATGAAGATGAAGACTGCACCAATTTTGTGACGCATGGAAAAGCTTGCAACAATTGGACTGCTGTTGATGTTCCTATTATTGTGCATCGATCTAAGTAATTGCTTTTATTGTTTTTGAAAATCCTTCTCCTATGCCTAAGGGAGAAGTGAACATTTTTTGGCATTTCAAATTTGATCATCAATAAAGAATAATTCTATTCGTCCACATCTATGATGTTTTATTTTTTACTTTTTGCTTTATTCTGAAAATGGTAATCACAAAAAATATAAATAAATAATAATTGTCCATCTGCATAATATTTGGTTGCAATTCACTTCTCTAAAATCAAAATATCAAATCATTATGTAGGTTGGTTTCTAAACCCATTGAATACAATGATCAAACTCCTTCGCCAAATTTTAAATTCCCTGTGTTTGAGGCCGAGGAAGGAAGTGATGAAGAAGTATCAGATGAATTGTCTCGTCTTCTTGAGCACGAGGAAAAAGTCATTCAGCCATTCAAAAAGTAGATTGAACTAGTTAACTTGGGTTACGAGGATGATGTGAAGGAAGTCAAGATTGGGTCTCGACTGTGCCCAGAAGTGAAGAAGGGGTTGATTGATCTTCTCCGAGAGTATTCAGACGTGTTTGCTTGGTCCTATCAAGACAAGCCAACATGCCCTCCAATCAAGCAGAAGTTGAGAAGGACTCGTCCTAATATGGTAGTGAAGATCAAAGAAGAAGTGCAAAAGCAGATTGATGCTGGTTTCCATGTGACGACCGAGTATCCGCAGTGGGTGGCCAATATTGTGCCTGTTCTGAAGAAGGATGGAAAAGTTCGTATGTGCGTTGATTATAGAGATTTGAATAAAGCCAGTCGAAAAGATGATTTCCCTCTGCCACACATTGATATGTTGGTAGACAATATGGCTAAATTCAAAGTCTTTTTGCTTATGGACGGATTTTCCGGATATAATCAGATTAAGATGGCACCCGAAGATATGGATAAGACCATATTCATTACACCTTGGGGAACATTCTGTTATAGAGTGATGCCTTTCGGTTTAAAGAATGCTGGTGCAACTTACCAGAGAGCAATGACTACTCTTTTTCATGATATGATGCATAAAGAGATTCAAGTTTATTTCGATGATATGATTGCTAAATTCATTGATGAAGAGGAACATGTTAAGCATTTGTTGAAGTTATTCCAGCGTTTGAGGAAGTAAAAACTCCGCTTGAATCCCAATAAGTGTACTTTTGGTGTTCATTCTGGTAAGTTGTTAGGCTTTATTGTCAACGAGAAAGGTATTGAAGTTGATCCTGCCAAGGTCAAAGCGATACAAGAGATGCTTGCGCCCAAAACTGAGAAGTAAGTAAGAGGTTTTCTCGACCGCTTGAATTATTGAAGGAGAAAAGCGATCCAAAATGCAGCGAAATTTAAAAATTTATCCTTTAGTGATCCTTACGAATGGGCATGATCAGTGATAGAATCGTTACCTTTTGTGGCGATTGAAACCTTTGATGCAGATCTACGGAGTGATCACGAATGTTGAATGGTGATAACGCTTCTACTCAATCCACACGAACGGATTCCTTCAATCTCAGTGCTAGCTACTACGAATGAAGGCTTTGAGTGAGAGAGAAAAAAATTACAACTGCACAAATGCTTTTGCACAAAGGTTCTATTTATAGAACCACTTGTGTGGGCTGCAAGCTAAAAAGCCCACTTAAGTGTATGTGGCCAAAATCACTTAAGCGTGTGGTACCTTACCATATTTCGTATTCTACTTAAGTACACCGTACCTTACGATGTTCTACAATTCACTTAAGTGCACTATACCTTACGGTGTTCCTTAGTTACTCTATCTCTCACAATACGTCCTTTTGTGTGTGACCCTATAGGTTTTCGCAGCATTGGCAATTATATTAAATCACGTATTTAACATAATAAACAGTGAGCGGTTTCTTGCAACACATCACTGCTACCCAAGACACAAAAATGTCATGTGATCTAAAAAATCCTTTTGTGAGAATACTTATGTGTTCAATTACTCTTTTGCCCTTATATCTATATTGAACACAAGGCATAGACCGTGTCATCCTTGTCCAGTTCAATATTGGGCCCATAGACATTTATCCTGTTACGCAGGATGGGCAAATTCCATCTAGGTCACTCATGTCCCTCAGCATGCTTTATGGAGTACCCATTAACTGTATTTATGGTCATCTAGTTATGGATAATGTTTGATCAACAATAATGCACTCGACTCTACATCTAGGGTCCATAGTGGTTTCAGGTCGAAGGGTGGTATACACCATTATCACCATGAGAATAACTTATGACACTTTGCATAACATTCTATATAGTATTCTCATAGTAGGTCAATCCAGTATAAATATTACTCTTAATATTCATACCTATGTTTAAGACTTGATAACTCCTTATCCATGATCCATGAGATGTGATCATCAGTCTATATACATAATAGTCTTAATGCTTTAATGTTATCCCACTTCACAATAAAGCTCAACTACGGATACTTTAAGAATAATGTCCTTATGTTTAATGTGATCTCATGATTAAGTCACACTTGATACATTAAACGGACTAGCTATTCTAGGGACTTTATTAAACAAACATAATAAAGAAAAAGCCTTTTATTATTAATAAATAATTGGATACAAGTACCAAAAGTATTGTCCTCTAGGGCTTACACCAACAATTATATCTCCAGATTCATATCACACATGACTGCCATATATGCGCCTATATTCAAGCTTCTTCGGAAAGATCAGTCTTGTGATTGGACCGAAGACTGCCAGAAAGCTTTTGACATTATCAAGGAATATCTACTTGAGCCTTCGATTCTGTCTCTGCCCGTTGAAGGAAGACCGTTGATCATATATTTGACTGTGCTTGATGAGAGTATGGGTTGTGTTCTTGGTCAGCAAGACGAAACTGGAAAGAAAGAATATTCTATTTACTACCTTAGTAAAAAGTTCACCGATTGTGAGACTCGATATTCTATGCTAGAAAAGACTTGTTGCGCATTGGCTTGGGCTGCTAAGTGTCTGCGTCAATATATGTTGAATTATACTACTTGGTTGATATCCAAAATGGATCCAATCAAGTATATTTTTGAGAAGCCTTCTTTAACTGGGAGGATTTCCCGTTGGTAGATATTGTTATCAGAATATGATATTGAATACTGATCCTAGAAAGCGATTAAAGGTAGTGTCTTGGCTGACCATTTGGCTCACCAACCGATTGAAGATTATCAGTCAGTGCAGTATGATTTTCCTGATGAAGAGATCTTGTACTTAAAAATGAAAGATTGTGATGAACCATTGCTTGAAGAAGGGCCAGAACCTGGTTCCCGTTGGGGCATGGTATTTGATGGAGCTGTTAATTAATATGGTAATGGCATTGGGCCAGTGATTATTACTCCTCAAGGCGTGTATTTTCCGTTTACAGCTAGATTGACTTTCAAGTGTACGAACAATATGGCTGAGTATGAAGCTTGTATTATGGGACTTGAAGAGGCCATTGATCTCAGAATCAAGTATTTGGACGTCTATGGAGCTTCAGCTTTGGTTGTGAATTAGATCAAAGGTGAATGGGAGATGAATCAACCCGATTTGATACCATATATAGATTATGCGAGGAGAATTTCAACTTTCTTTACAAAGGCTGAGTTTCATCATATCCTTCGAGATGAAAATCGGATGGCAGATGCTCTTGCAACGTTGGCTTCAATGATCATAGAGAAATATTGGAATGAGGTTCCCAATTTGACTGTGATGCATCTTGATAGGCTAGCTCATGTGTTTATTTTTGAAGAGATCAAAGATGAGAAGCTGTGGTATTATTATATCAAGTGTTTCCTCCAAAGTCATATTTACCCGCTTGGGGCATCTTTGAAAGATAAGAAGACTTTGAGAATATTAACCGACAACTTCTACCTGATTGGTGATGTATTGTACAAGAGAAACTTTGATATGGTTCTTCTCATATGTGTGGATAGACACGAAGCAGACTTATTGATGACTGAAGTCCATGAAGGTTCCTTTGGTACTCATTCCAATGGACATGCTATGGCAAAGAAGATGTTGCGAGCAGGTTACTATTGGCTGACAATGGAATCTGACCGTCGTAAGTTTGTGAAGAAATGCCACAAGTGTCAAATATATGCAGATAAGACTCATGTTCCTCCGACACTGTTGAACGTCATTTCCTCCCCATGGCCCTTCTCCATGTGGGGAATTGATATGATTGGCATGATTGAGCCCAAAGCTTTGAATGGATATCATTTCATTTTGGTGGCTATTGACTACTTCATAAAGTGGGTAGAAGCGGCATCGTATGCGAATGTGACCAAGCAAGTTGTTGTGAGGTTTATCAAGAATCAGATTATATGCCAATATGGTGTGCCAAGTAAGATTATTACTGATAACTGATCGAACTTGAACAATAATATGGTGGAAGCTCTTTGCGAAGACTTTAAGATTGCACACCATAATTCTTCTCCCTACCGACCTAAGATGAATGGGGATGTTGAAGCTACAAACAAGAACATCAAGAAGATCATTTAGAAGATGGTGGTAACATATAAGGATTGGTAGGAGATGCTCCCATTTACTTTGCATGGGTATCGTACATCCATTTGCACTTCAACAAGGGCAACCCCTTTCTCACTTGTTTATGGCATGGAAGTTGTACTCCTAGTAGAGGTTGAGATCCCATCATTGCGTGTCTTGATGGAAGCCAAGTTGACTGAGGCTGAATGGTGTCAAACTAGGTATTACCAGTTGAATTTAATTGAAGAGAAGAGGTTAACAGCCATGTGTCATGGTCAGTTATATCAGTAAAAAATGAAGAAAGCTTTTGATAAGAATGTTAGACCTCGTGAGTTTCGAGAAGGTGACCTTGTGCTCAAGAAGATTCTGTCTTTCAAACCAGATTCTAGGGGAAAATGGAATCCTAATTATGAAGGCCCGTATGTTGTTAAGAGAGCCTTTTCAGGTAGTGCTTTGATTCTTACAACTATGGATGGTGAAGATTTCACCCGTCCTGTGAATGCAAATGTAGTCAAGAAATACTTCGCCTAAAAAAGTAAAAGAACAACTCGCTAAGTTGAAAACCTGAAAGGACGACTTAGGCAAAAATGAGCGTCTCGGTGGATTGAAAACCCGAAAGGGAGATCCAGGCAAAAGTTAGAGACATAAAATAGAAAGAATTATCCCGGTAAATTGAGTACCCCACCTTGGGGCAATTTATGCAAAAATTAGGGATTATGGAAAGTAACTGCATCATGTTGATCTTCAGTTTTAAAGACATTGTTGAGCAAGGTGGTCCAGTCTGTTCCCTCGTCCCCAGTAGCAGCCAAGAACACAGTGGATATCAAGAGTTGGTAGGAGGATTAGTGATCATTGTATTCAATGTAGCCCTTTTTCCATGTAAATTACCATTTTTCAACTTTTGTAAAGATCTATGGAGTCTTGTCATTTACAGACTACCATTCTATTAAATAAAGTTGAGCTTTTATCCAATTATTTCTATTCTTGTTAATTCAGCCAAATAGATTTAAATTTTATTATGATCATTTTTGAAATAAATTTTTTAATCAAAATCATATTTTTCTTAAACATATAAAAGCATTAAATTTAAGCAATTGATTTCATTTAAAAGGAATATCAACGGTGGTTTGAAAGCAGTAAGCCCTGGATGTGGAGCATTATCGGTTCTCCCCAAGCAATTAGCGTGATCCCTATTTCATCCCCGACAGTATGTTAGCACCCGGTGTTTGTTGATTTCCCTAGCCGAGTTGTTCATCTTCTCCAACTGAGTTTATGATTGGCCTCCCTTGAGTTGTAGGCATATTATCGCAGTGGTTTGCATGGCGTCGATAGAACTTTGTTTTGCTGCAAGTCGCCATCAAACTGGTCCCCAATCAGAGTTTCCCTCTGGTTTAGAGCAGCTATTTGTATTTATCCCCTGCAGGGTTGTCTCCCATGTGATATGGTGTGGACCTAAAATTCCCCGCAGAGTTGATAGCAGTTTCCTCAGCAGATCTCCTTCTTTCTTCCCCGGCTTGGTTCGAGCCTTCGATATGTTTGATCTTTCTCCAGTTGATGCCTCCATCCTGTTGAGATTGGCTAGGAATTGTATCGATGATTCAAACCAGTGACATTTTGTATCCTTTGTGATTGTTTTGTCAGCATAATCATCATACATATACATATACATTCATATAACTCCATTATTGCATTATTACCCCTTGTGATTCATTGTTGTTCTGATTCTCTGCTATGGTAGTACTTTATCCCTATGCAAGTTTAGCGTGGTTGTCCTCCTTCAATTGCAGAGTGTCAACCCCTAAGCAGAAAGACTTTAACCTTTCTCTTATTCCCCACTGAGTTATTTCCTCGTGGATGATTATTATTTTAGTTTCCCCCCCAGTTGATTATCTTGATGGAACCACTCCCTTTGAGTTATATCCTCATTGGGTTGAGTCTTGATTGACCGTTTCTTTCTAGATCTTACCTAGATAGATGTCCTTGGTCCTCTAAGAGTCTATTACCCAGTAACTGGTAATATTCTTTTTAGTTTGCAGTTTGTTACTTCTTGCCCAATACCCGACAAAGGTAACCCCTTTTTCTCCTCGGCGAGTTTGTTTTCACGTTTCCCAGAAAGTATATCATTGATATGTTCATCCTAACCGGTGATGGATATTTTCTTCCCCTGCTGTGAGTCTATCCTTGATATGTTCACTTTAACCGGTGACGGATATTCTCCTTTTGGTATTCTACCTAGTAAAAAGGTAGTTGTAATCCCTATTTCGTTCCCTAGAGAGTTAATCCTTGATATGTTCATCCTAACCGTTGACGGGTTTCCTTCTCTTCGCGGTCTTCTACCCATTAATCGATAGTTATAAATCCTTCTTTTCTCCCATTTGTAGAGTTTATCCTTGATATGTTCATACTAATCGGTGACGAATATCCTCTTTATGGTTTTCTACCCAGTAACTGATAGATATCATTCCTATTCTTCCCCTCGGAGTCTATACTTGATATCTTCATCTTAACCAATAACGGGTATCCTCCTTAACATCCCAGGCAAGTTTATCCTTGATATGTTCATCTTAATCGATGACGGATTTTCTTTCCTTTGAGTCTATCCTTGATATGTTCACTTTAACCAGTGACGGATATTCTCTTCCTTTGGTCTTTTGCCCAATAACTAGTAGTTGTAAATCCTATTTTTCCCCAACAAGTCTATTCTTACACAGTAATCGGTAATGAATACGCCTCCTGGTGGCCCTCAGCGAGTCATCCTTGATATGTTTGCCCTAACCAATAACGGATGTCCTCTCTGTCAGATTTTGTTATCCCCGTACCCAATAACCGATAGTGGATGATATATTTCTTTTCCTCCCGTGTTGAAGATCTTTTCTTCCCCAGTTGAGTTTGAGTGCGTATTTCCTTAGTGAAATCGTTGTTCCTGCGTGGTTCGAGTATTTCAGTTTTTTTTTCTAATTTACCTGTTTCCCCTGTAAACGTTCCTTGTGTCCCCTGGCTGAGTCTTTCCATTGATTTATTTTCATGGAATCCCTCATGTCCCCCAGCTTGTTTTAAGTCGTAGCCTGGCCTACGCACAACCTTTTTATCCCCTCAGAGTCTCTGTCTCCCTAGTGAGTTTTCCTTACAGAATGCGTTATACTACTGCGGACTTTCGTCTCCCTGAATTCTTTTCCTTTGTGGCAATATTTCCCCATAAAGGCTTATTTTAACATTCATATCATATGCATCATGAGGTCTCTTAGGGACCAAAATTTGTTTCTATATGTTGTTATTTAAGCCCATTCTACTGAGTCGATACAAAGATTTTAACCTTCATCTCCGCAGTTAGAACGTCCTTAAATAGGGGCAGCTGTAAGACCCCAATTTTGACCATAAGATCCCTCATGCTATCTCATCATATGCATTAGCATTGGGATCACACCTTGGCATCCTCCTTACCCCTCCTTCATTGGGTTTGCATTGGGAGAGATCACCAAGCACCATTTGGTTGTATCATACTTTGTATTTTCTCATCTTTACTAACTAAAATCCCAAAAATATGTCTTTTCATTTTGTCTAACTCTTTTGTAGGTAGGACACATGCTCAACTTTGATCTATCAAGCTCATATCTAGGGTTTAAGACCCTCATTGCTAAGAGCTCAATCAAGAATGAGTTACAATGACTTTAGACATCATATACGAATCCCATGAGCTTCACATGTTATTTTGATCAAGAATTCATCAAGAGTTTGGAATTGGTTTGCCTTGGAAACCCTAGTTCATCTGGGTATCTTATTTAACTTCTTCCATAAGCTTCTTCACCAATTGATCAAATATTTCAAGGGATACTTCAAATTTCATCATATTATGCATATATGATCTCCCATGAGTCCCAAAAGTCAAGAGAATTGCAAGCTAGCAAGTTGGTTCATGGTGGTTGAACATAGAAATTCATCTGATCAAAATTGAGGTTCCCTAGACCCTATCTCCTATAATTTTTATCATATGAAAATGATTCCAAGATCAAATTTACTCCAAATGACATTCCAAACAACTTTCATGTTGCGGTCTAGAGCTAGTTTTTCTTGAAAAGTCATTTTTTATGGTGAAAGATTATAGGTCATTTTGTCTAAACCCTAATTTGGAGGTCAACTTCTCAAGGCCATAACTTGCTCAATTTGTATGAGATGAAATATTTCCAAGTTTCAAAATAAAATTAAATATGTCTACTTCAACTTTGATGTTTGGAGGAATAGCTAATTCAACTTTTATGAGCATGCGATATGAGGATACATTATAGGTCCTTTTGGACCAATACCATTGAACAAGTGATTTTCCTCAACTTCAAAAACATATAACTCCTTCATATTAAATCCAAATGAGGTCAAATTTGTGACCATTTTGAAGGATTTTGAGATAGCTACAACCTTTATGAAGGAACTTTTCTCATTTGGAGCTTACACAAAAAGTTAGCCAAGGTGGAATAAGTGAACATATGGCTTGACACTTAGAATTTTTTTTTGATATGTTTAATTTTCCAAACTTCCACCTCAAAATTCATCATGATACAAGATTCAAATGAAAGAGTGTCCAACTTGAAAGTTGTTCCTCTTGATCTAAAATTTCTAAAAAGTCCAATTTTATCCATTTTGGACAAGATTTGAATGGGCTGCGCATGGCTTGAACATTGCATCATCATTTGGCAAGATTAAACTTCAAACTTCCGTGCATATTTGCCTAGCATTCCAACATGATCTCAAACTTGTGTACACTCAATTATGGATCAAATGGAATGATTTCATGGGCCTGTACACGCCCATGCATCCATGCATCACTCATTTCCAAATTTGGAAGTTCACTTCAAGGGTGCAAATATCATTTGAATTAGCTTCAAATAGAGACCCTATGCATCAGAAATGAGGACCCCTTCGCGCCAGCTTTGATCCTAAACACCAAACCCTTCCATTTGAGAGGATAAACCTGAGAATTTCCATTGGAAATTGAGTTGGAATCTCACTGTTTTGAGATTCAAAACTCCATGGATCGAAAGCCTTTTGATCATTCTAATCTACTCCTGCAAGCATTCTGAGCAAGATCAAGCACGAATCAAAGCAAGAATAGTTGAATTCAGACCTGCATTGAAGGTATTTTCCAGAAAATTTCATCTCTTCGATTCTCACTCAATTCTCCATAATTCTCTTGGATCCTTGGTTGTCTGAAGTCCTTCCAATGTAGGCAACAAGATTGAGTTTCTTTGAGGTCAAATCGAAGCAACTCAAATCGTGCACCTCAAATTTCAACTCCTTGTATCTTTCAATATACTTGGAGTTAGGGTGAATTGAGGCCAGATTCGAGCTCGGTGCCATTTTTACTTTGAAATCATGTCCTTCTTTTTAATTTTGGTGATGGTTATGACTGAATCAGTCCGGCGAGGCGCGCCTGAGAAAGAGACCAGAGTTGTAGCTCCGGCAGTGAGTTGGCGCATTCATAGCCACATGATCCTTTTGAAATGAAATAATCTCGTGCGCTGGTTTGAATTACCAAGTTTGTGGCGCGCTGACTAGAGTCCATCGTAGATTGTGCGCTTGTGACCACTTGATCTACCACCTCAATTAATGAGGGAGATCAAGTGGTCCAAGTTTTTTCTGATTATTTGATTTTCATTTTATTTAATTGATTTTCATTAATTCATATTAATTTTAATATTGATCCAAAAAATATGAGAGTTTCAGCAAAAAAATTTAAATAATTTCATCTTTTATTTTCTGAATTAATTTTTTGGGATCATTATTAATATTTTTCATGATTTAATTGATTTTGTGATTTTTTTAATTGTTTAAAAATAGTTTTAAGTTTCCAAAAATGATGAAATTTTCTCTCCAAGGTCCTTTGACCTTGTTTGACCTATGAAAAATCTCATGGCCATTTCTATGGTGTTTTGATGAGGTTTTAGGAATTTGATAAACCATAATTTAATTTAATGCATATTTTAGTTGATTTTAATTATTTAAATGCAAAATAAATTGTGTTGAGCTTCTAATTTTGACTTGTTGAGTTTGACTTGTGTTGTTGGGCCTTGGTCAAGGTTGATTTGACTTTGTTGAGTTAAGATCATTGGATTTAGGGGATTGATGAAATGTACATTTCATCTCCCAAAATGAATGAATGATCTTAATTTGGGAAAAATCCTCCTTTGTCCAATTTGTGTTGATTCCATTTCCCCTCTCTCTTCATCTCATTACCCTTCTTTTTTCATTCATGTCATGGACCTATGATATCTCCATATCCTAAGGCTAGTTGATTGAAAAATCAACATGAGTATGGATGAGATTAGGTCCACCCTTTTTGCATATTCTTTTTAAGTGTGGTATGTTTTAGGAGCATGGTTCATAATACCGTGTCTCTAACATGCATTAACACTAAAATTCCTATTGCCTGGCCTCAAATAGTTGTGACTTCTACATAAGTCCAATTACGATTGCTTCATATAGTGCTAAATTTGTGAAACAAAAGGCATAGTATTCTAGTAAGCGAGATTGTAAGTCTTCCCTCTTTCATGGTATTGTGTGGAAACTTGGCATTTTTTCCTTCCTTTGGAAGATGTCTTGGTTCAAGGATCCATGCTTGTGATAAGTGGGTTGATTGTTCTCCAAAGAATGACTTAAACAAAACCAAAGCAAAAGCAATACTAACTTCTAATCCACTAACCACTAACATTTAATTTCAAGCCATTTACTTTTATGCACTTTAATTTCAAGCCTTTATTCATTTTTCATTATTCATACCATTCAATTTATTTACTTTAATGTCATTTTCACTTTGCTCACTTGAGCCTTACTTTGTGGATATATTGTGTTTGTATATACTTGCTTGTATTTATGGTCTTTTGACCTTAATGAACATAATAAGAACAAAAACCCTAAAAAACATTTTGTGTGGACTGTTGGATTGATCTGAGACATTGGACTTAGAATTAGGCAACACTCCCTATGCAAAGGACTTGGCAAATGCCAACTTTTCTAAAACCAAGTGCTTGTGAAGAAAACTTTCATCTTATGCAAATACTGAAGTTCCATTTGAGTTCATCTTCAACATGATCATATTGAAGTTTTTATTTTGGACCTGTGTCTAAATGCTCCTCTTTGAAGCCATCTGATACATGGGGAATTATGAAGAAAGATCATGGAGTTGCTAAGCTTGGATGTGGCCATCTTTATTTGATGCCTTGCTCTTCATCTTGCTATTTGTGTATTGATATTGCTTGATTCTAAAAGTCCAAGGGAAATTTGGGTTTCTATATGACATTCTTGTCTATTGGATTGCAGTCCATTGGTCAGATCTTTTCAACTCTCAACTTTTAAATTTTTGCTTAGGATTAGTCTCTTCATCTCTTCCCCATTTCTTTAATTTCAAATCTCTCCCTCCCTTTTAAAATCTTCTTTGCTTGTGTTTGTTTTTTAAAACTTAGACCATTTTGCAAATTAGAAACTTTGGCCTTATGCCATTGAATTTTTAAACTCTTTTCTTAATCAAACTTGTAAATGAGCTTAATTATATTTGACTTAAAATTTCAAAAGACAAAAAGAATTAACACTTATTCAAACCTTTTTAGGCCTTTTGTGCCTTTGTTAAACTTAAATCTTTGTTAAAAGCAGCTCATTCACTTTGAAATTGTTACCACGAACTACAAGGTTTTGATCCCTCATCTTATGTTGGTACGTAGGCACAAGTCTGAAGGTCTTGTAAAAAAAATATAATTAATGAATTCTTTTCTCATCCCTCCACTCTATTTATTGCAAACATCATTTTGTACAAAAACACATATGCACATAAAAAAGGGCTCCCTAGGAGTACCTAGGACACTTTGGGTGCTAACACCTTCCCTCTGTGTAACCAACCCCCTTACTTGTAATCTTTGGCATTTTATTAGTTTTGATTTGAAAACTTCTTATTTTTGGGTTTTGTTCGTACTTTTCCCTTTTCCCTTGGAAACAATAAAAGCGCGGTGGCGACTCTGGTTTTATTGACATCTAGCTTATCCATAGCTTGATGGTCGTGAATTTACTGCTACACCATGTAAGGCAAATGGAAGCATCTCATGCCAATCCTTGTATGTCACAACCATCTTCTGGATAATCTTCTTGATCTTTTTGTTTGCAGCTTCATTATCCCCATTCATCTTAGGTCTGTAGGGAGAAGAATTATGATGTGCAATATTGACGTCTTTGCAAAGAGATTCCACCATATTATTATTCAAGTTAGATCCATTATCAGTAATGATCTTACTTGGCACACCATATCGGCATATAATCTGATTCTTGATAAACCTCACAATAACTTGCTTGGTTAGATTCACATACGATGCCGCTTCCACTTTGTGAAGTAGTAAATTGCCACTAGAATAAAACGATGTCCATTCGAAGCCCAAGCCAATGCACAACAACTCTTCTCAAGCATAGAATATCGAGTCTCACAATCGGTGAATTTCTTACTGAGGTAGTAAATAACATACTCTTTCTTTCCAGTTTCATCTTGTTGACCTAAAACACAACCCATACTCTCTTCAAGCACAGTCAAATACATGATTAACGGTCTTCCTTCCATAGGTGGAGATAGAATCAGAGGCTTAAGCAGATACTCTTTGATACTGTCAAAAGCTTTCTGCCAGTCTTCGGTCCAATCACAAGACTGATATTTCCAAAGAAGCTTGAATATAGGCTCACATGTAGCAGTCATGTGTGAAATGAATCTTGAGATATAATTCAAGCGACCGAGAAAACCTCTGACTTGCTTCTCAGTTTTAGGCACAGGCATCTCTTGTATTGCTTTGACCTTGGCGGGATCAACTTCAATACCCTTCTCGCTGACAATAAAGCCCAACAACTTACCAGAACGAACACCAAATGTACACTTATTGGGATTCAAGTGGAGTTTGTACTTCCTCAAACGCTGGAATAGTTTCAACAAATTCTCAACATGCCCCTCTTCATCAATGGATTTAGCAATCATATCATCAACATAGACTTCGATCTCTTTATGCATCATATCATGAAAAAGAGTAGTCATTGCTCTTTGGTAAGTTGCACCAGCATTCTTTAAACCGAACGACATCACTCTATAATAGAATGTTCCCCAAGGTGTAATGAATGTGGTCTTCTCCATATCCTTGGGTGCCATCTTGATCTGATTATATCCGGAAAATCCATCGATAAATGAAAAGACTTTGAATTTGGTTGTATTGTCTACCAACATATCAATGTTTGGAAGAGGGAAATCATCTTTCGGGCTGGCTTTATTCAAATATCTATAATCAACACACATATGGACTTTTCCATCCTTCTTCGAAACAGGCACAATGTTGGCCACCCACTGCGGATACTCAGTAGTAATAAGGAAACTGACATCAATCTGATTTTGCACTTCTTCTTTGATCTTCATTGCCATATCAGGATGCGTCCTCCTCAACTTCTGCTTGACTGACGGACATTCTGGCTTCAAGGGCAATCTATGCTCCACAATCTCAAAATCCAAACCATGCATGTCTTGATAGGACCAGGAAAACACATCTGAATACTCTCGGAGAAGATCAATCAATCCTTCCTTAACCTCTGGGCACAGTCGAGACCCACTCTTGACTTCCTTCACATCATCCTCGGAACCCAAGTTGACTAACTCAATCTGCTCTTCGAACGGATGAATGGCTTTTCCCTCATGCTCAAGTAGACGAGATAATTCATTAGATACTTCTTCATCACTTCCTTCCTCAACCTCAAACACAGGGAATTCAAAGTTTTACGGAGGAGTAGGATCATTGTATTCAATGGGTTTAGCAACCAACCTGCATAATGATTTGATATTTTGATTTTAGAAAAGTGAATTGGTGACCAAATATTATGCAGATGGACAAATTGTATTTCATTTATTTATGTTTTTTGTGATTACCAATTTTCAGAAAAGCAAAAAGTAAAAATAAAACATCATAGATGTGGATGAATAGAATTGAATTTTATTAATGATCAAATTTGAAGATGCCTAACAATGTTCACTTCTCCCTTAGGCATAGGAGAAGGATTTTCAAAAATAATAAAAGCAATTACTTAGAACGATGCATAATAACAAGAACATCAACAACATTCCAATTGTTGCAAGGTTTTCTATGCGTCACAAAATTGGTGCAATCTTCATCTTCATCACCCTCGATCACGGCAACTAAGTGTTGTTCATTACCATGAATGAACCCTCTGCTACAGAAACTGGGTTGCACATCTTCAGCTCTAAACTCAGACGAACCTCGTCGGAATCCCAAATCGACTCTACTCTTGTTCTCGGTGACCTCTACCATCTGGCCCCACTGATCAGAAATACCGTCTTCAACAATCTGTAGCACCTCAAATTTGCACCTCCCATTTGTACATTCATTTCATTTTTAGGTCATTAAGATTGCATTAGCATTGCATAGCATGTTACATCTCATCAGGCAAGACTGGTCAGGAGATTCAACTGTGCAAGGCAACAAGAGCATTTTCCATGAGATCAAATCCCTGGGGTTGTTACAATGAGATTACATGACCCAAGGATCATTTTGAAGTAGCTTGGCCAAGGGTTGAAGGCTCAGAACTCATCAGTGCATGTGCAATTCATCTGAGGCCCATGAAAGTCAACAAAAGTCAACTGCAAAGTCAACTGTGGATTTGGAGGTGGGAAGTGGTTAAAGATGCTTCGTTCATGTTCAAACAAGTCTCATTTGACATTTCAAACATCAACATTGAAGAATTTGAAGTCAGGTCAAGACTTTCCCAAAATAGCAAGTGACCTATAATTTGGAATTTCCAAAAATGGAAAGATTTTAGACCAACTTTAACTCAAGATTACATCATCAAGAAAGCTTCAAATGAAATTTTGTCCAACATGAAAGTTGAAGATCTTTCTCTCCTATTTCCAAAAAGTCCAAGATCATGAATTTCTCATGTGTGGTTGAGGAGATATGATCCAATCATGGCAAAGTGTGTTTGAAAATTCAAATGGGCATAACTTTTGAACCAAAGCTCCAAAATGAGTGGTTCTTTTTGCAATATTCTCCTCATAACATGCACTTTCAAAATGTACCATTACATGACATAAATTTCCTTTGCATGGGCATGTGCTTATTCATGAAGATTTGTGAAGGAAATTGCATAACATCATTTTGGATGATCATGGACATACAAAATCATTTCCAAAGCTTGCATGGACATTGATTAATTGGATTTGGGCCAGAGTTTGGCACTGTTCACGTGCTTCTCATGCATGGAGGGTGAAAATACCAATTAGTGCAAACACTTCATAAGTTGCTAATCACATTTGCATTAGGCTTAAACTTGATTTAAACATCATTAGCATGGAGTATATAAGGTTAATCTTAACTGCCTTGGCCCTTAACACAGATTTCAGATCTGAATTTCAAGATTCACTCAAAATTTTCTCTCAATTTTTTTACAAAATTCTTCAAACAAGAGCTATTCCTATTGCTTGATTCATGTTCATGAGGCATATTTGAGTAGGTTTGGACCTGAATTCGAAGCCAATCGTGCCAGTTTGGATCATATGCAAAGCTTGAAGGGTTCCATGGAAATTGCAAATTGAGCTGGATTCAGTTGTGTTAGAGCATCCAATTCATCATCAATTACTTCATTGAGCATTGTAGAGGAGATTGGAAGCATTGCCAAGCCTTGTAGCACGAATTCCAGGTTCTGCTCATCAAGAAGGTCAGAATTCAATCTCTTTAATTTTGCAAATTATTGTGATATTCATGTAGATCCTTGAATGGTGATGATGCTGGTGAAAAAATCGAGTAAAATGATGCACTATACATGAAGATACATGCATTTCAAGTTTTGATGACATTTTTTCTTTGCTTCGATCTGAATGATATTTGATGATTCATGTTAAAGTGATGTTTGATCTTGCATGAGCATGAGATGAGGAACCGATTGGCATAGGTTTTATTAATTTCTGGACATTTTTTTGGTTTTCTGGAATTGTGTTCATCGTGTTCATTCTGGAGAAGATGAACTTCATGCATTTCCAGATTGGCTAGGATTTTGCTACAGATTTGCTACGAAAAACTCATGCATTAGCTACGAAATCTGGAATTCTGGAAACGCGCTTGTGTTTAGGGCTTTAGGTCAAAACGCCACCGTTTTGGTTGGCGCGCTTGGAATTCAAAAGTGGACTCGGTTCGATACCGAGCGAATGCTTTTTTTCAAAATGCCATGCCATTTTACCTTTTCCCTCCTATTTTCATGCCTTGGCTTCATATTTTAATTTCAATTTTTTCCCAAACTTCCAAAAATCATATAAAATTGAAAAATGCACCAATTTGATCCCAATTTTTTGCTATATGATCCTTATCCTGTCTACTTTTTTATGATCATTAAATTGCAAGTTGTGTTTGGCTGAAAAAATCATTTGTCCTAGGGTGTTTGAATGCATATGCATGTTTGACCTTGCCTTGTTCCTTTGATCATAAAATGCTCAAAAATGATCCAATGCTTCTGAATTTTTTTGTGTGGATTCTAGACATGTTGAGTGACATTTTGGCTTTGGTTTGAGATTTTTCCCATGATTCATTTCTGTTTTATGATTATGCTAACTTGGTGTGACAATTTGTGTCACACATGTGATTGTTTGAATTGTGCTATGTGATTTCCATGCCTAATGATGTCCAATGCTTCTGATATTTTGCGTGATGTATGTTATGGATGTCTAGATTGCTCATGATTTTTTCCAGATTTTTTGGAATCATTTCTGTTTTGATTGAGATTTTCCATTCATGTTGACCATTTGGATGCTTTGAAATCACCTTTGACTTCACTTGATCATGAAATGCATTTGGTTAATGATTTTGATATGAGCCTTTTTAGGATATGTCAATAATTGTTTGAAGTTGCTTGGTGTCAAGTTTGAGGTTCTGTTTTGACTTTTTTCTCCATCTTTGACCCTAGGCTTTGACCTAGTGGTTTGTGGCTTACATGTGGGCTTTGATTTCAGGTTTAAACATCCAAGTCCATAGTTGATGATGCTTCCTCATTTGAGCATTGATGTTTGCTCTTGATTACTAACACTTGTGTGTTTTGTAGGTTGATGCTAACTCATTTGAGTTTGCCTTGTAGTTTGCACACAGTGAACATTGTCTGTCTGTTTGTTATTGCCTGTTGATTGTTTGTCTGTACAGTTGAACTGATTGGTTTAGATTTTTCACAGGTACCTAAGTTGCTTTGAGTTCTTTTGAACTTGCTTTGCTAGCTTGTGGTTTGCTTACCACTGAGGTATAATTCTTCTGACTTCATGTAGTCTGGAAGACCTGTCCTGTTATGTGGGCAGGCACCTGTCTGAAGTCCTCCTTAAGAGGCAATGCTTGTGTTTGTTTAATATTGTGCCCTGTACATCCAAAGACCTCCTAAGTGAAGAGGCATTGGCAGATACAAGGGATGTGCAATCCATCCCCTGCTATTCAGTGTGTCATTCATCCTGCTCACACCATTGTGTTGATGCCCTTTGAATATTAACCCAAGATCCTGGTGAGTCAGTCATCTGTGGAGAAGAGTTCCTACATTCTGAACTCCCACACTTTCTATTTTGAGTCAAGCTCTCCCAGGCCAGGGATAAAAGCTGTGAGGTCTTACCCTCACTTCCTATTTCATCTGCTTCACCCTAACTCTCAATGTTAGGGTTAAGAGCTAACAACACCCTTTTCCAGTTGGTTTGTTTGTCGAGGTTGACATGACCCCTTGACTAAAACCTAACCTTGATTGAGCCAATTGATTGCATATAGTGTGTGCTATTTGTGCTTGTGTTTACTCAGTTGATGTCTAGGCTAGCTTGCTTCCTGTGCAAGTTAGGATAGAAACCTTAACCTAGGGCCATGGTGGATTTACATGATAACTATTAGGCTCGAGTCAGGCTCCCTTCTAGTTTGTCATTTCCCAGTCTCTGGTTAGGCTAGAAGTTCTTTCCCTGCGTAGGGGAACTACGTCGCCCTGATCCTCATACCAGATGAGGTACGTAGGCAGGAGATGAGCAGATCTCTCCGGGCGCCCTTTTTCTTTTGCACCCCCTTTGTGTGTGTTTGGAGTCTGACGTAAGTCCAGCGATTGGCAGTTGGTTTCCTGTGTGTGTTTGTTGGTTCGGAGTCTGATGTAAGTCCAGCGATTGGCATTCGATTTCCATGTTTGCCTGTTTGTGTGGAGTCTGACGTAAGTCCAGCGATTGGCAGTTGGTTTCCTGTGTGTGTTTGTTGGTTCGGAGTCTGATGTAAGTCCAGCGATTGGCATTCGGTTTCCATGTTTGCCTGTTTGTGTGGAGTCTGACGTAAGTCCAGCGATTGGCAGTCGGTTTCTTGTGTTGGTTTTGTTTGGCGTGCGTTAGCCGAGCTACGAGTGCTCTGATTCTTCTCCGGTCAGAGAAGATACGTATGCATAGGATGCGACATCCTAGCGAGCATGTTTCCCCTTACCCGAACTACGTCGACTCTGATGTTTGTGTCTGACAAACTACGTAGGCCCAGGATGCGACATCCTGCCGAGTCCCGTTTCTTTTGTCTTTTTGTGTTTCCTTCCAGCCTTGTGCAGTTTGTGAGCAGTCTTTAGCAACCTTTCTTCTATTCTTTTGTGCGTGGATCCCGTCGAGTACGACGGATGCGTAGGGGTGCTAATACCTTCCCTTCGCATAACCGACTCCCGATCCCATCTCTCTCTGATCGCGAGACCATGTCTTTTCCAGGTTTACTTCGAGCGTTTCCTTTCCCTCTTTTGGGATAAATAACGCACGGTGGCGGCTCTGTTGTTTCATTTTCCCGCCGGTTTTTCGCTCATTTATGATTATGATGTGATTGTTTATGTTTACTTTTATGTTTGCATTTATGTTTGCATGCATCATATTTTCATTTGTGTTGGCTGTGTGTTTGTCTCTCTGTGGGGTGGGAGTTACAAAAGGTAAAAGGCCCAATACCCAGGCTATGAGTGAACTCTAGAAAACCTAGTAATAGAGTGATTCATGGGAAGCGGGTGGTATTGCGCCACTTAGCAGAACATGATATCACGAGTAGTTCAGATCCTGATGGGGTATTATCGGTACATACATCTGGTGTGTACAGGATGATATTCTTGAAAGGGTTGTTTATCCTGCGTTTCTCTTGACCTTACCCTGGCCTAGATGATACCCGTGAATGGGGAGGGATTGGATCATTTGCAGGTACTGATGGTGACTATGGTTCAGATGGACCTATGGATATCTATCTCTGACACGCCGGAGTTCTGTCCGTCATATCTATCAGCGGGTTCCGTTTATTTCGGATCCCCGGGTTGAATTTGAAGATACTTGTTTAGAGGATCTGGTTGTCATCCGTTCAGTGGATCTCTTGTGATGATAGTCCCCGGTTCCGTTTATTTTGGAACTTCCCAAGTTGGATTTATGGTTAATCGGGCCCTCAGATGATTGTAATCAGTTCAGAGACCGGTTCAGTACAGTTGATCCTCAGATGACTTGGAAGATGGCACAGTGACCTGCCTGCATGCATTTGCATCATTCCCATTTCGCATTCATCTGCATTTAACCCATGTCTATCCGTACTCAGGGTCCATTTTTTGATTAAGATTCTGGTCGAGAGACATCCGGATGTCAGAATGTTGTTGATGAAATATTATCCGTCTCAATGAAGCTAGAATCAAAGGACAGAATATTCCTAGTACGGATAGATATTGCATGCGTGAGTCATATTAACCTGTCTTCTATTTTGTAGGTGTCAGTATCTAACCGGTGCGCATAGCTCTTTCGTTCAGACATCCTGCCAAACTCAACAAACTCAGACTGATGGATCCGTCTAACGCCGACATTCTCGAAATGAAAGAGATGATGGGGGAGTTGTTCAAAGTCGTGCAGGGGCTCGCCTTGGGGCAGAAAGCAATTGTTGAGAGGTTGGAGAGGATTGAAAGTTGGATGATAAAGGAGAAAGTTCAGGGAAAGGCTCCGTCATCCGTAGTATAGAAGCCCTCTGGCAATGGTCAGCCCAAGAAGGAGGTTGAATCAGGTGGTGTGCAGGCCGAAAAAGAACGCGGTAAGGATCGTTACCACCCTTATGCTGCCACTGTAACCATTCCTGTTGGTAATCCATCGGTACAACAGCAACAACCACTACCTTAACAGAAGGCACCGAAAGCTAAGGGCCAAGTGAAGAAGGGGACGACGGATCGTCAGTTTGATAAGCCACCCGTGACTTATACCCTTCTGTTCAAGAGGTTGAGGGATCTTGGGTTAGTTCGGCCAAGGATATTGGTTCCTATAGAACTGCATCGGAGGCCTGCAAACTACGACGAGAATGCCAGGTGCGAGTTCCATTCTGGGGCACCAGGACATAACATTGAGGGTTGTAGAGCTTTCAAGCACGTTGTCCAGGACATGGTGGATTATAAGGCCATCAGTTTGGCGCCAACACTGAATGTTAATGCTAACCCCGTACCGATGCCAGGTCCCGTGGGAGTGAAGGTGATGTCAAAGGACAAGAGAGGAACAGATGTGACTGGTGGGGATCAGTTAAAAACTCCAATGTCTGTGATCCCGAAGCATCTGATGAAGAGTGGAGCTTTCCCTAGTGTTGATAACTGTTGTGCGGCCGTCGCCACAAACGGGTGTATAGTGATGGGGGAAACGATCCAGAGGATGATGGGAGTAGAAATGGACGATGTAAGATGTGAAGCACCCGGTCAGGCAGTTGAAACCGTCAAGGTGGAAAGCGCCCTTGTTGCTGAGAAAGAGAAGAAGTTGTCCATTTCTTCTTACAAACAGGCCATGGAAGTGGTGAAGAGCGGAGAAGCCCTAGGCTGGGGAAAGATCATAGACATTATGGTGAAAGCGGATATGTTCGGGATTGGCTATCAGCCAGACCAAGACTCGTCTGGACAGAACAGAGGACGTCGTCAACCGTTCACATTCGTCAGGGCCGGAATGCTGGATCCAGGTCACGCTTGTGCAGTGGGTGAAGAGATTGACCGTGACCGTGAGCTTGAGTCGTGGATAAAATCGTGCGTACCAGGGAACTGGAAGGCCTCAAAGATCATCACCGTCACTCATCATGAAGAGTAGTATTTCTGTTTTTCAATTCGGTTTGCATGAAAGCCATACGTTTTGCCCGAAACGTAATGGTCCATTGTAAGGGTCATCTTGTGTGTTTCATTTTGCAACATTTTGCATCAGTAATAAATGGATGTTTTTGTGATTAAAAGCGGTGTTCCCTGTTTTTCATTTATTTTTGCAGTTTAAAAATAAAAATAAAAATGGCAATGTTTATTTTCATTTTTCTTTCCTTTTGATTTGTCTTGTTCCGACCTCAAAAGTGACTATCCTCCTGATCTCATTGATAACAATTCGGTTACACCTCTGTATGACTTCGACAATCCGATCTATCATGCCAAAGAAGAAGGCGAAGAAGATTGTGATCTGCTGGAAGATTAGCCAGGTCGTTGAAACAAGAGGAGGAGGTGATTCAACCGCATAAGGAGTGATTCAAGATTGTTATTCCAGGCACCGCCGAGGTCAGAAAGGAAGTGAAAGTTGGGGCCGCTTCAGGGGCTAATATAAAGAGCAGAATGGTAGCACTGTTAAAAGAGCATGTGGATACCTTCGTCTGGTTGTATCAGGATATGCCAGGGTCGGATACCGATGTCGTTGTGCACAAGCTACCATTGAGAGAAGACTGTCCTCTAGTGAAGCAGAACGCCGGTGCCGCGTATCAGAGTGACTTTGTTTCATGATATGATTCATCATGAAATCGAATGCTATGTTGATGATATGATAGCAAAGTCCCAAACAGAAGAAGGGCATCCGGTAGACCGGGGCAAGTTGTTTGACCGGTTTGAGACAACTCAGACTGAGGTTGAGTCCGAATCAGTGCACTTGTGGAGTGCTATCCGGTAAGTTGCCGAGGCTTATTGTGAGAGAATAAGAGGAATTGAGGTTGATCCTACATAATAAAAAAAAGAAAAAGAAAGAAAGAAAAGAAAAGAAAAGGAAAAAGCAATGCAAGAAATGCATGAACCGAAAACAAAAAGAGATCAAACGGTCAGGTGGATAATGATTGCCAAGGGGCATTGAAAGATAAAGGAATAAGTTGTAGGAACCTCTGATTCTGATGCCTCCTGTGGAAGGAACAACTGTTAATCTGGTACTTGACAGTCCTCGAGGGGTCTATGAGGTGCGTATTGTGTCAGCATGACGAGTCTGGTCGAAAAGAGCATGCAATTTACCTTAGCAAAAAGTTTATCGACTGTGAAACAATACATTCACTGCTCGAGAAAACTTGCTGTACTTTGGCATAGGCTGCTCGCCGACTGAGACAATATATGCTGGTTCATACCATTTTGTGGATGTCCAAGATGGATCCGATCAAGTATGCGTTGGAGAAGTCAGCATCGACCAGACGGATGGCGAGAGGGCAAATGATGTTGACTGAATACGATATTCAGTATACCTCTCAGAAAGCAATCGAGGGGAGTGTATTGTCCGATTACATCGCCCTGCAACCCATTGAGGATTATCAATCGAGGAAGTTTGAGTTCCCTGATGAGGACATCGAGGTTCTCAAATCGAAAGATTGTGAGAAACCGATCCCGGAGGAGGGGCCTGACCCTAAATCCGAACGGATTCTGATGTCTGATGGGGGGAGGTTAATGTGGATGAGTGCCGTTTTGGTTACGCCGAAAAGATCCCATATTCCTTTTGTTGCCCGGATAACATTTGAATGCACCAACAATGGTGGCTGAGTACGAAGCTTGTATCCTGGGTATCGATCTTCGGTGCGTACGTCTACTAGGGCAACGCCGCGCTCGCTCGTGTATGGGATAGAAGTGGTATCAGCTACTGAAGTCTAGATCCCATTGTGGAGAGTCCTGATGGATGAGAAATTAGAGAAGGCTAAGGGCTCGATATGACGCGTTGAGCCTGACTGAGGAAAAGAGGCTGGCAGTTACTTGTCATGGGGCAGTTGTACCCAGTGAAGGAAACGTGCTTGTGGCTGAAAGGTGCGACCTCGTGCGTATCACGTGGGAGAGCTGGTATTGAAAAGGGTCCTTCCTCCTCAAGGCGATCGTGGGGCAAGTGGATATACAGTTATGGATCCCATTCGTGGTCAAAAGGGTTTTCTCTGAAGAGCCTTGTTGTCGACGACCACGGATGACGAAGATTTTCCATCCCTTGGGAATGCGGACGCAGTTAAAAAATACTTCGTAAAAATTAACCCGCTGGACAAAAAGAATAAAAGAGTCCAGGCAAAAAAGGGCATCCCGACGAACCAAAAAAAATGAATGAAAGAGGTTCGGGCAAAAATTAGGGATAAAAGAAAAAAACTGTACACCCGGCAAGTCGAATACCCCATAAGGGCGACTTGGGCAAAAAAGGGTATCCCGGTGGACTGAAAACCCGAAAGGACGGTCCAGGCAAAAGAGGGAATGAAATGAACAACTGCGTCTAGCATGATCGTTTGTGCTTTGGATACATCATGGATAATCCCCTACAGAGATCGATCGGAAGCGTCTTGTTCAGAAGACAGAAAGTGCGGAAAATCTTGAGGACATATGGGGTGTAACCAAGTTGGAACCCGATGAGATCACGGTTTCACATTGCCATTAGGATAGGTTTTTCCTTTTATGCGCAATCACCTCTTTTCAGGGTTTGCTTCCTGTGTGTTGCTCAGTTCTGAGCCACCTTTTTTCAGTCAATAAGATGCATGTTCATTCAAATAATTATGTTTTTGTTTTCATTACCGCTTTGATTGCAAAAACATCCGTTTATTTTTGATAAGCATATTTGCATTTTGAAACATAGAGGTCCCTTCCGATGCATGCTTATAAGATTGGAATCTGGAAATCTTATTCGGAAGTTTGAATGACCTAGGTGTTGAAATGTTGGCACGCCTGGGGCATGCTCTTATCTAACGATCTCTTGTGCAGGTGCTGTTAGATATCTTCATTCACTCGCAGTTTGTGATGGGTAACATTCCGACAGAAGATCCCTGCAGAGTCCAATCAGGGGCAAGGGATAGAAGAACGGTGAAGAGATGAAAGAATTACGACGACGATCCTAAAGGGTAATCAAGAAGACTCTTCAAAGTCTGAAGATTAGGGAGTTAGCCCGGATCTGAGGAAATCAGTCGTCTCGAAGCAAAGAAGAGACGAGAATATTAGGTGATGAATCAGGAGAGACCAGATGAGTCTGGGAGCCCTCAAAAGGGGAAAGTTGACACTGTGGTTGGATGATGAATGCCAGTGTTCGACGAATCGATGGGCGTTCCATGTCAAATAGGCTGTATCTCCCCAGTGGGTTTGAGAGTGTTATCTCCCTAGCAGATTCGAGATCGGTGTCTCCTCAGCGAGCCTGAAGGTTGCCATATCCCCAGTGGAAGTGTCGGTGGGTAGATTGTTCCTAAGGGTTGAGGATGTTTCCCCAGCAGGCTTGAGAGTGGCCGTTTCCCCAAGCAAGTCTGAAAGTTGTTAGAACTGTTATTCCCCAGCAGTCGGATAGCAGGATCAAAGGCTATTCTATCCCCAGCAGGTCTAAGGATTTTTAGTTCCCCAACAGGCCCGAGAGTTGGTCTGTCCCCAGCTAGTCTGAAGACTGTTGGTCCCCACTGAGTCTGAAGGATGTTGTATCCCAGCGGAGGTATCAGTGAGTAGTCTGTTCCTCAGCAGTCAGGTACGAAGTACTGTAATCCTCAGCATGGTCGTGAATGCCTTTCCCCAGCAGGGTTGTGAATATTTTCCCCTAGCAGATCTCCCCAGCAGAGGTTTGTGTCGATGGTTTTCCCCAGCGAGTTCCCCAAGTGGATCAAGGTCGGTGAAAATTATCCCTAGTAGAGTTTATCCTACCTATAGACTGGCCGCTATCCTCAGCAGAGGTGAGCATTGGTTGTTCCCCTAGCGGGGTCCCTCAGTGGATTGGATTCAGTGGAAGTCGTCCCCGGTGGGATTTATCCTTTCTCCAGCAGCAATGCTATTCGCCAGCACGGTTGAGAAGTTGGCGTGTTCCTCAGACAGAGTCTCCCCAGAGTTGACTTGGTTTCCTCTGCCGTCTCCAGAGTATCAGATCAGCAGAGCACCCCCAGCAGTGCATCTCCCCACCGAGTCGGAGAATCTAATCAGATGTGTGCACTCAGAGGAGCGACCTGTGCTCCCCAGCAGGAGTTTTCATCATTTGCATCTTGCATGTAGTAATCATTGCATCCTCAAAACGCGTAGCATTTCCATTCAATATGGAGCATTACGCCATAGAAAAATTCAAACATATGCATTCATGTGTTAAACCTAATCAGACCATATCCCCGGCAGAGGCGGATCATTGTTCAACATCTGTACGACACATTTGCTACAGTTGCTCTTGACAGATAGCATTCAAGGTTGATTCTCCCCAGTGAGCTCCCCAATGAGATCCCCAGCAAGTGTCTGGCCTTGCCTTGACATATGTAAATGTCATCCCTGTGATACCCGTGAGTGTCGTGGCAGCACCCGTGTGTGTTCCTTTTTTTAGTGTCGGTAAACACCATTGTTTCGGTGTCAGTAAACATCGAGTCTCATTCCAGTCATCGGTAAATGTCTGATCGTCCTTTTTTTTTGGTGTCGATAAACATTGAGTCTTTCTCCCAGTCATCGGTAAATGTCTGGTCTTGCTTCACTTCTGTACGCATCATCTTTCGATGTCGGTAAACATTGTATCTTTTTCCATTCATCCATTGATGTCTGGTCACCTCTCCGTTGGTTTCGATAAACGTTGAGTTTTTCCCATTCGTCTGTTGACGTATGGTTGTATATCTTTTCCCAGTTCATCCGTTAATGTCTGGTCACCTCTCCGTTGGTGTCGATAAATGTCGAGCTTCTCCAGTTCATCCGTTGATGTCTGGTCACCTCTCCGTTGGTGTCGATAAACGTCGAGCTTCTCCCGTTCGTCCGTTGACGTCTAGTCGAGTCTTTCCCATTCATTCGTTGATGTCTGGTCACCTCTCCGTTGGTGTCGATAAACGTCGAGCTTCTCCCGTTCGTCCGTTGACGTCTGGTCGAGTTTTCCCAGTCATTCGTTAATGTCTGGTCACCTCTCCGTTGGTGTCGATAAACGTTGAGTTTCTTCCATTCGTCCGTTGACGTCTGGTTGTATATCTCTTTCTTCCATTCATCCGTTGATGTCTGGTCACCTCTCCGTTGGTTTCGATAAACGTTGAGTTTTTCCCATTCGTCCGTTGACGTATGGTTGTATATCTTTTCCCAGTTCATCCGTTGATGTCTGGTCACCTCTCCGCTGGTGTCGATAAACGTCGAGCTTCTCCCGTTCGTCCGTTGACGTCTGGTCGAGTCTTCCCATTCATCCGTTGATGTCTGGTCACCTCTCCGTTGGTGTCGGTAAACGTCGAGTTTTTCCCATTTCGTCCGTTGACGTATGGTTGTATCTTTTCTTTCCCATTCATCCGTTGATGTCTGGTCACCTCTCTCCGTTGGTGTCGATAAACATCGAGCTTCTCCCGTTCGTTCGTTGACGTCTGGTCGAGTCTTCCCATTCATCCGTTGATGTCTGGTCACCTCTCCGTTGGTATCGATAAACGTTGAGTTTTTCCCATTCGTCCGTTGACGTCTGGTTGTATCTCTTCCCATTCATCCGTTGATGTCTGGTCACCTCTCCGTTGGTTTCGGTAAACGTCGAGTTTTTCCTAGTCGTCCGTCGGCATCTAGTTGTGATTTCTTTGTTCCCATCCATCATCCTTCGATGACGGGTCGTAGTTCCTTTTCTGAAAAATCAAAATCCCCAGTGAAGTCGTTGGTGAACGTCTTGTCTGGTCCAGTGATAATATCAGATCCCAGTGGAAGTTATCCTTGGTGGACATTCTGTTCTTGGATCCATGCAGAGTGCAAATTTCTACGGTTCTTTGGTATTCAATCCCTGTGTACCTTGAAGGTCTGACAGCCGTTGCTCTCATCCGTTCAGGTTCCCAGTTGATTGAATAGGGGCAGCTGTAGCACCTCAAATTTTCACCTCCCATTTGTACATTCATTTCATTTTTAGGTCATTAAGATTGCATTAGCATTGCATAGCATGTTACATCTCATCAGGCAAGACTGGTCAGGAGATTCAACTATGCAAGGCAACAAGAGCATTTTCCATGAGATCAAAGCCCTAGGGTTGTTACAATGAGCTTACATGACCCAAGGATCATTTTGAAGTAGCTTGGCCAAGGGTTGAAGGCTCAGAACTCATCAGTGCATGTGCAATTCATCTGAGGCCCATGAAAGTCAACAAAAGTCAACTGCAAAGTCAACTGTGGATTTGGAGGTGGGAAGTGGTTAGAGATGCTTCGTTCATGTTCAAATAAGTCTCATTTGACATTTCAAACATCAACATTGAAGAATTTGAAGTCAGGTCAAGACTTTCCCAAAATAGCAAGTGACCTATAATTTGGAATTTCCAAAAATGGAAAGATTTTGGACCAACTTCAACTCAAGATTACATCATCAAGAAAGCTTCAAATGAAATTTTGTCCAACATGAAAGTTGAAGATCTTTCTCTCCCATTTCCAAAAAGTCCAAGATCATGAATTTCTCATTTGTGGTTGAGGAGATATGATCCAATCATGGCAAAGTGTGTTTGAAAATTCAAATGGGCATAACTTTTGAACCAAAGCTCCAAAATGAGTGGTTCTTTTTGCAATATTCTCCTCATAACATGCACTTTCCAAATGTACGATTACATGACATAAATTTCCTTTGCATGGGCATGTGCTTATTCATGAATATTTGTGAAGGAAATTGCATAACATCATTTTGGATGATCATGGACATACAAAATCATTTCCAAAGCTTGCATGGACATTGATTAATTGGATTTGGGCCAGAGTTTGGCACTGTTCACGTGCTTCTCATGCATGGAGGGTGAAAATACCAATTAGTGCAAACACTTCATAAGTTGCTAATCACATTTGCATTAGGCTTAAACTTGATTGAGCTATTCCTATTGCTTGATTCATGTTCATGAGGCATATTTGAGTAGGTTTGGACGTGAATTCGAAGCCAATCGTGCCAGTTTGGATCATATGCAAAGCTTGAAGGTTCCATGGAATTTGCAAATTGAGCTGGATTCAGTTGTGTTAGAGCATCCAATTCATCATCAATTACTTCATTGAGCATTGTAGAGGAGATTGGAAGCATTGCCAAGCCTTGTAGCACGAATTCCAGGTTCTGCTCATCAAGAAGGTCAGGATTCAATCTCTTTAATTTTGCAAATTATTGTGATATTCATGTAGATCCTTGAATGGTGATGATGCTGGTGAAAAAATCGAGTAAAATGATGCACTATACATGAAGATACATGCATTTCAAGTTTTGATGACATTTTTTCTTTGCTTCGATCTGAATGATATTTGATGATTCATGTTAAAGTGATGTTTGATCTTGCATGAGCATGAGATGAGGAACCGATTGGCATAGGTTTTATTAATTTCTGGACATTTTTTTGGTTTTCTGGAATTGTGTTCATCGTGTTCATCCTGGAGAAGATGAATTTCATGCATTTCCAGATTGGCTAGGATTTTGCTACAGATTTGCTACGAAAAACTCATGCATTAGCTACGAAATCTGGAATTCTGGAAACGCGCTTGTGTTTAGGGCTTTAGGTCAAAACGCCACCGTTTTGGTTAGCGCGCTTGGAATTCAAAAGTGGACTCGGTTCGATACCGAGCGAAGGCTTTTTTTCAAAATGCCATGCCATTTTACCTTTTCCCTCCTATTTTCATGCCTTGGCTTCATGTTTTAATTTCAATTTTTTCCCAAACTTCCAAAAATCATATAAAATTGAAAAATGCATCAATTTGATCCCAATTTTTTGCTATATGATCCTTATCCTGTCTACTTCTTTATGATCATTAAATTGCAAGTTGTGTTTGGCTGAAAAAATCATTTGTCCTAGGGTGTTTGAATGCATATGCATGTTTGACCTTGCCTTGTTCCTTTGATCATAAAATGCTCAAAAATGATCCAATGCTTCTGAAATTTTTTGTGTGGATTCTAGACATTTTGAGTGACATTTTGGCTTTGGTTTGAGATTTTTCCCATGATTCATTTCTGTTTTATGATTATGCTAACTTGGTGTGACAATTTGTGTCACACATGTGATTGTTTGAATTGTGCTATGTGATTTCCATGCCTAATGATGTCCAATGCTTCTGATATTTTGTGTGATGTATGTTATGGATGTCTAGATTGCTCATGATTTTTTACAGATTTTTTGGAATCATTTCTGTTTTGATTGAGATTTTCCATTCATGTTGACCATTTGGATGTTTTGAAATCACCTTTGACTTCACTTGATCATGAAATGCATTTGGTTAATGATTTTGATATGAGCCTTTTTAGGATATGTCAATAATTGTTTGAAGTTGCTTGGTGTCAAGTTTGAGGTTCTGTTTTGACTTTTTTCTCCATCTTTGACCCTAGGCTTTGACCTAGTGGTTTGTGGCTTACATGTGGGCTTTGATTTCAGGTTTAAACATCCAAGTCCATAGTTGATGATGCTTCCTCATTTGAGCATTGATGTTTGCTCTTGATTACTAACACTTGTGTGTTTTGTAGGTTGATGCTAACTCATTTGAGTTTGCCTTGTGGTTTGCACACAGTGAACATTGTCTGTCTGTTTGTTATTGCCTGTTGATTGTTTGTCTGTACAGTTGAACTGATTGGTTTAGATTTTTCACAGGTACCTAAGTTGCTTTGAGTTCTTTTGAACTTGCTTTGCTAGCTTGTGGTTTGCTTACCACTGAGGTATAATTCTTCTGACTTCATGTAGTCTGGAAGACCTGTCCTGTTATGTGGGCAGGCAGCTGTCTGAAGTCCTCCTTAAGAGGCAATGCTTGTGTTTGTTTAATATTGTGCCCTGTACATCCAAAGACCTCCTAAGTGAAGAGGCATTGGCAGATACAAGGGATGTGCAATCCATCCCCTGCTATTCAGTGTGTCATTCATCCTGCTCACACCATTGTGTTGATGCACTTTGAATATTAACCCAAGATCCTGGTGAGTCAGTCATCTGTGGAGAAGAGTTCCTACATTCTGAACTCCCACACTTTCTATTTTGAGTCAAGCTCTCCCAGGCCAGGGATAAGAGCTGTGAGGTCTTACCCTCACTTCCCATTTCATCTGCTTCACCCTAACTCTCAATGTTAGGGTTAAGAGCTAACAACACCCTTTTCCAGTTGGTTTGTTTGTCGAGGTTGACATGACCCCTTGACTAAAACCTAACCTTGATTGAGCCAATTGATTGCATATAGTGTGTGCTATTTATGCTTGTGTTTACTCAGTTGCTGTCTAGGCTAGCTTGCTTCCTGTGCAAGTTAGGATAGAAACCTTAACCTAGGGCCATGGTGGATTTACATGATAACTATTAGGCTCGAGTCAGGCTCCCTTCTAGTTTGTCATTTCCCAGTCTCTGGTTAGGCTAGAAGTTCTTTCCCTGTGTAGGGGAACTACGTCGCCTTGATCCTCATAGCAGATGAGGTACGTAGGCAGGAGATGAGCAGATCTCTCCGGGCGCCCTTTTTCTTTTGCACCCCCTTTGTGTGTGTTTGGAGTCTGACGTAAGTCCAGCGATTGGCAGTTGGTTTCCTGTGTGTGTTTGTTGGTTCGGAGTCTGATGTAAGTCCAGCGATTGGCATTCGGTTTCCATGTTTGCCTGTTTGTGTGGAGTCTGACGTAAGTCCAGCGATTGGCAGTTGGTTTCCTGTGTGTGTTTGTTGGTTCGGAGTCTGATGTAAGTCCAGCGATTGGCATTCGGTTTCCATGTTTGCCTGTTTGTGTGGAGTCTGACGTAAGTCCAGCGATTGGCAGTCGGTTTCCTGTGTTGGTTTTGTTTGGCGTGCGTTAGCCGAGCTACGAGTGCTCTGATTCTTCTCCGGTCAGAGAAGATACGTATGCATAGGATGCGACATCCTAGCGAGCATGTTTCCCCGGTCCCGAACTACGTCGACTCTGATGTTTGTGTCTGACAAACTACGTGGGCCCAGGATGCGACATCCTGCCGAGTCCCGTTTCTTTTGTCTTTTTGTGTTTCCTTCCAGCCTTGTGCAGTTTGTGAGCAGTCTTTAGCAACCTTTCTTCTATTCTTTTGTGCGTGGATCCCGTCGAGTACGACGGATGCGTAGGGGTGCTAATACCTTCCCTTCGCATAACCGACTCCCGATCCCATCTCTCTCTGGTCGCGAGACCATGTCTTTTCCAGGTTTACTTCGAGCGTTTCCTTTCCCTCTTTTGGGATAAATAACGCACGGTGGTGGCTCTGTTGTTTCGTTTTCCCGCCGGTTTTTCGCGTAATGCGACACAATCTTCTGAGCGTCTTTGAAGGAGGACATGGGTGCCCCAACTCTCTTTTCCTCAGCAATAGATAGAGCTTGGAACGGAGTTCCAACCTCATCCTCAGCTTCTACATAAGAGAAAGACGATAGGTGGCTTACCAACAAAGCCTTCTCCCCACCGACGATAACAAGTTTTCCATTCTTGACAAACTTCAATTTCTGCTGCAAATTTGACGTACCGGCTCCTGCCTCATGTATCCATGGCCTTCCTAACAAGCATCTATAGGCCGGATGGATATCCATTACTTGGAAAGTAATTTGGAAATCATCGGACCTATTTTCATAGGAAGATCCACTTCACCAATCACGGTCTTGCGAGAACCATCAAATGCCTTGACGATCACGCCACTATATCTCATCGGAGCTCCTTGATACAACAATCTAGAAAGAGTTTATTCGGGAAGAACATTCAATGAAGAACCGGTATCAACTAATACGTTTGACAAAGCATCCTCCTTGCAATTCATTGAAATGTGCAATGCTAAATTGTGATTTCCACCCTCCTCAGGAAGTTCCTCATCACAGAAGCTCAAATTGTTACAGGAGGTGATGTTAGCCACAATATGATCAAACTGATCCACTATAACATCATGCTCAACATAAGCTTGCTCCAATACTTTTTACAATGCTTCTCTATGTGCTTTTGAGTTCATAAGCAGAGACAACACTGAAATCTTGGAAGGAGTTTGGAGCAACTGCTCCACCATATTGAACTTGCTCTTCTTAATCAACCGGAGTACCTCATCATCATCATTAGGCTTTAAGCCGCTGGATTCTCCAGAATGACATTTTGGAGCACTAATTGGATCAACTGTAGGTACTTCAACTCTCTTACTGACAGAGATATCTTCTACACTCTTTGGGAACACCGGCCCATAAACTCGATCGATACGGGTCACCTTCGTAACATCAGCAATGCTCACAATAGAACTGGTCGTAGGCAAAGGAGCCTCTTGACCATTCTCCAACATAGTTATATTATACTGGTACGAAACAACCTTATAGGATGCATACGGGACTGGACCCGCTAGTATAACCAACAACGATACCGATCTATTGCTGACACTGTTACTGCTGTTACTGTCAAATTGAATCACCACTCTCTCTAGTGTCTTGAACACAGGAACTATAACACTCACATTGTCACCCAAGTGACGGGACTGAAGAATCTGGATCATACCTTCATCCATCAACCTCTGGATGTCTCTCTTCACAACCACACAGCCTCGGGGATTAACACTGCAGATTGCACAACCATCATGGTCATGCTCATAATCACTTACATTACATATATCTTTGTGCATCGTCACCAAGGATCTTCTAATGAAACAGACATCATATAATTTGAACTCCCCAGGACAACCATCTACCATATTAACAGAAGGTTTACCATGAGCAGGTAGTGGGTTAGCTTTGACATTAGGCTTACGATCTTCAAAGGACACCATCCCACTTTTGACCAACTTATGGACTTCGTACTTCAAGGGGTAACAGTTCTCAATATCATGGCCAAGAGCCCCTTGGTGAAAGGCACAATGAAGCTCTGGCTTGTACCACCATGGAAGTGGTTCAGGAATATGTGGAGGATTTCTTGGTTGCATAAGGTTCTTGAGAACCAAAGATGGATACAACTCGGCATATGTCATAGGAATCGGTTCAAAAGAGACCTTCTTCCTCTCGAAATTTTGTTGTTGATGATGATTGTTGGTGTTGTTATTGTAGTTGTTTGTTCTTTGCGGTGGTTGTTGTTGACGTTGTTGTTGAACAGACATTGATTGATTGTTTAAAAATACAGGAATAACAGATGATACTTGATGATGGTGTTGGCGGGGTTGTGGACTTCTTCTAACATGAGGCCTCCTCTACCTCCCAACCGATACTGCATTAGTCTCGCCTTCTTTATTTCTGGAAAACCCACTGTCGTACTCTTTACTAGACGAAACCTCCTCTTTAGATAACCGTCCCTCTCGGACTCCTTCTTCTAACCTCATCCCCATGTTCACCATTTCGGTAAAATCACTGGGGGCACTGGCAATCATGCGCTCATAGTAAAACGAGCTCAGGGTCTTGAGAAAAATCTTAGTCATCTCCTTTTCTTCCAAAGGAGGGGTAATCTGAGCGATAAGCTCTCTCCATCGTTAAGCGTATTCTTTGAATGTTTCCTTATCCTTATGAGACAACGACCTCAACTAGTCCCTATCCGGTGCCATATCCACATTATACTTGTACTGCTTCATGAAAGCCTCACCCAAATCATTGAAAATGCGCACATTCGAATTATCCAAATCCATGTACCACCTCAGAGCAGCACCAGTCAGACTGTCTTAGAAATAATGAATCAGTAACTGATCATTATCAGTTTGCGTCGACATATTTCTAGCATACATGACGAGATGACTGAGTGGACAAGTATTCCCCTTATACTTTTCAAAGTCGGGGACTTTGAACTTCATCGGGATCTTAACATTGAGAACCAAGCAAAGTTCTGCAACACTCTTACTGAATAAATGTTTTCCCCTCAGGGTCTTCAACTCCTTTCGCAGCTCAAGGAATTGGTCTTTCATTTCATCCATCTTTTCATAAACATTCGGACCCTCATATGGCTCGGAATGATAGATGGTGTCCTCAACACAAGGCATAGTCTGAACAACCGGTGGTGGCACAGACATGACCGGGCTAGATGCCGACATGGAAGCAAAAGTAGGCGCAAAACCCCCAGGCACAAAGTTGGGTGGCATCCCCCACGGGAATCCGGCAGGCATGGCAGGAGCGAAATGAGCGGCAGGCACGGTTGAAGAAACAACCTCTGATATGACAGTCCTCTGAGGAGGAGGAGTTGCAGGAGTTGGAGAAGATTCTTGGATGATTGGCGTGGGTATTGTATCAATGAGTCAGCTTGGCTGAAGCACAGAAGAAGAACCAATAAGACATATGGCGAAAGAGAAACCTGCTTATACAAATGATGCATGAAATACAATGCTTGATTGTTTTTATTTTCAAGGAACATACTATTTTATTTTCAAATATATAATAATAATAATTGCACAATTTGATTGACCATAAAATCCCTTTTATTTATATAATTGGAAGGATTACACTGAGTACAATTTCAGAAACCAAAAATACAAAATACAAGAGAAAATGAAACTAGTCATCCTAAGGATCCCTAACAACAATGTCAGAAGATCTAGCTGCAGGCACGTACTTCCTTCGGATGTGTCGGATCTCAGACTCAAAAGAAGTTATCATCTGAGCCTTCTCGAGGACAAGCTGATCAACAATCTTCTTCCAAGCAACGGAAGGACGAGTCATACTAGAGGAAGATGAAACCTCTGGCTCTCTCTGTCTCTTCACTACTCGGTCCTCAAAAAGCTCAATAAGTTCATCTTTATCCTTAGACTCAAGCTGTAACTCCTCATACTTTCTGCTCAAAGCATGGAAACGTTCTTCCCACACATCCTTCTCTTGCTTCATCTTGGAGAGTGCGTCTTCCAACTCATATACATCTTGGTTAGGGAGAGTTAATGGCTCAACCACAACCATAAACATAGGTCTCTCACAAGCATAAGGCATCTTCAATTCCAAAGCTCTCTTCTTCACCCAAAGAGTGTAAGCTTCCAAAGCTACACAGTTGCACGGACCAAGCTCGGATCTTCCTTTCCTATGCACATTATGCCAAGCATGCACAATCTTCTGCTTCAAATGTTGGGGATCTTTACCCTCTTGATAGAAAAGACCTTCTAACAAAGTGTTATTAGGTTTGTCTCTCAAGGGGAACCAAAGTTGACGACGAGCCAAAGCAGGGTTGTAGTTGATTCCTCCTTGTGTACCAATGAGAGGCACATTAGAGAATTCACCATAACAATCAATAATATGCAAGCTACTCAATGAAGAATTATACCAAACTATATCATCATTAGTGAGAGACATAAGTCTCTGAGACCACCTTAAACATTGTTTGTTCTCCACAAAAGCAGGCGTCTAAGGCAAGTGAAAAATAAACCACTTGTACAGAAGAGGAACACATCATACAATAGTTCCACCACCTTTAGAATTCCTTAGGTGCAAAGAGAAGTACATATCACCCAACAAAGTAGGTACGGGATTCCCAATCAAGAAAATTCTAATGGCGTTAACATCAACAAAACTGTCAATCTTAGGGAACAAAGCTAAACCATAAATGAGCAACACAAAGATAGCTTCAAAATCATCCATACTACCGGATTAAGCAAAGGTAGTAGCTTCCTTGATGAGGAACTCAAAAGTCAATCCAAACAATCCTCCTTTCTTCACCCAATGAGCCTCTATATCTGACTTCTTCAAGTGAAGGGCTTCAACTAAAATATGAGATCTGGGAATCTCTTCCAATCCACTAAAAGGCACTTTGTCAGAAACAGGTATTCCCAAGAGATGGCCATACTCCTCTAACGTAGGCACAAGCTGATAATCAAGAAAAGTGAAGCAACGGTAGAGAGGGTCATAAAACTGAACCAACACACTTAAGAGTCCTCCAACCACATCAATAGATAAAATAGACAGAAGCTTCCCATGACGTTGCTTTAAGTCCAAGGGATCTGATACAAAAGATGATAGCTTCCTTAACTCTTTCAAATCGGGATATCTGAAACTGTACTTTTTAGTGTGCCTTCATCCACAATCCATGGTCTGAAAATATTTGCAAATAAGACCTCAGTTCCTTGAAATTATTGGTGTGATGAATGTTATGATGTACATGAATGCATGAATGCAACAATCACAAATAAGGGATCACACATAAGGCAAACAAACAAAGGTCAAGGGATGAATCAAGTCGTTGCTAAAATCAATCATCCATTTTGGTGGATTATGGTTTTCACCTTATCAACACCCAAGTTCCATTGATATTGACAAGACTTGATTGGATCAACCAAGAGTCAAAGGTTTGTTGTGAGTCACGAGCATGGAGTCAGGTTAAGAACCATCCCAAAGGAGTGTACTAAAGATCAAAAACCTGTAGATCATGTTCTAAAAATTTCCCAAAGTCTTAATTCCATCTATCGGATATTACAGGTTAGGATGACTGACTCATCATCCCATAATATTCTCAAGAGAAACTCGTCTGAATGTAGTATCCCGTAACAACTATTATCAAGTCTACACCTGAACAGTCTCCGTACTACATCCTAAATAGGCCAAGTTGGGTTAAATGTTCTATGGTCCTCAGCTTCTCGGACCCCAAATCAGAGAAAGTAATGCCTAACCACAAATAACTTGTGTGACATCAATAACTCCAAAAGGGTATCCACTGAGCAGATGGGTCCCAAGCCAACTTGTTAAGGACTACTCCACACAAGTGAAACATGACTATACCATCCTCCTATCTTAATTGCACTCAAGTTCAGGTTAGAACTTATCTCACCACTCAGAGATCACCAAGTACAACAACCAGATTATATCATGCAAAAAAATATACATACATTAAATATACAATTATATACGCACACAAAAGTAGGCTAAACCCACTAGACACTACTCCCCAGCAGAGTCGTCACTTAATTTTTGTAGCGGTAAATTCATGACCATTAAGCGATGGATAAATTTAACATCAATTAAACAAGAGTCGCCACCGCGCTTTTTATTGTTTCCAAGGGAAAAGGGAAAAGTACGAACAAAACCCAAAGATAAGAAGTTTTCAAATCAAAAATAATAAAATACCAGAGATTACAGGTAAGGGAGTTAGTTACACAGAGGGAAGGTGTTAGCACCCAAAGTGTCCTAGGTACTCCTAGGGAGCCCTTTCTTGTGTGCATATGTGTTTTTGTAAAAAATGATGTTTGTAATAAATAGAATGGAGGGATGAGAAAATAATTCATTAATTATATTTTTGCGTTTGACAACACCTTCGGACTTGTGCCTATGCACAAACATAAAATGAGGGATAAAAACCTCGTAGTTCATGGTAACAATTTCAAAGTGAATGCATTGCTTTTAACAAAAAATTAAGTTTTAACAAGGGCACAAAAGGCCTAAAAAGGTTTGAATGAGTGTTAGTTCTTTTTGTCTTTTGAAATTTTAAGTCAAGTATAGTTAGGTTCATTTACAAGTTTGATTAAGAAAAGAGTTTAAAAGTGCAATGTCATAAGGCCAAAGTTTCTAATTTGCAATATGGTCTAAGTTTAGGAATCACAGACAAAGAAGATTTTAAAAGGAGGGAGAGATTTGAAATTAAAGAAATGGGGAGGAGATGAAGAGATTAATCCTAAGCAAAAATTTAAGAGTTAGGAGTTGAAAAGATCTGACCAATAGGCTGCAATCCAATAGGCAAGAATGTCATATAGAAACCCAAACTTCCCTTGGACTTTAGAATTAAGAAATATCAATACACATATAGTAAGATGAAGAGCAAGGCATCAAATAAAGATAGCCACATCCAAGCTTAGTAACTCCATGATCTTCTTCATAATCTCCCATGTCTCAGATGACATACTCCTTGAATGGCTCAGAGATAGGCATTAGACACAGGTTCAAAGTAACAGCTTCAATAAGACCATATAACAGATGAACTCAAATGGAATCACAATATTTGCATCAGATGAAGTTTCAATTCACAAGCACTTGGTTTCATGAAAGTTGGCATTGGCCAAGTCCTTTTGCATAGGGAGTGTTGCCTAATTCTAAGTCCAATGTCTCAGATCAAATCCAACAGTCCACATAAATGTCTTTTAGGGTTTTTGTTGTTATTATATACATTAAGGTCAAACGACCACAAACACAAGCAAGTATATACAATCACAACATAATCACAAGATAAGCCTCAAATGAGCAAAATGAAAATGGCATTAAGGTAAACAAGTTAAATGGTATGAATAATGGCAAATGAATAAAGACTTAAAAATTAAAATGCATAAAAGTAAATAGCTTGAAATTTAATGTTAGTTGTTAGTTGATTAGAAGTTAGTATTGCTTTTGCTTTGTTTTCTTTAAGTCATTCTTTGGAGAACACTCAACCCACTATTCACAAGCATGGGTCCTTGAACCAAGACATCTTCCAAAGGAAGTAAAAAAGGCCAAGTTTCCACACAATACCATGAAAGAGGGGAGACTTACAATCTCACTTACTAGAATGTTATGCCTTTTGTGTCAATAATTTAACGCTATGTTAAGCAATCGTAGTTGGACTTATGTAGAAGTCACAACTATTTGAGGTCGGGCAATAGAAATTTTAGTGTTGATGCATATTAGAGATATAGTATTGTAAACCATACTCCTAAAACATACCACACTTAAAAGAATGCAAAAGGGGTGAACCTAATCTCATCCATACTTAGGTTGGTTTTGCAATCAACTAGCCTTAGGATATAGAGATATCATAGGTCCATGAAATGAATGAGAAGAAGATGGGATTGAGATGAAGAAGGAGGGGGAATGGAATCAACACAAATTGGTCAAAGGAGGACTTTTATCAAATTAAAATCATTCATTCATTTTGGGAGATGAAATGTACATTTCATCAATCCCCTAAATCCAATTATTTTAACTCAACAAAGTCAAATCAACCTTGACCAAGGCCCAACAATACAAGTCAAACTCAACAAATCAATATCAAAAGCTCAACACAATTTATTTTGCAATTAAACAATTAAAATCAATTAAATAATGCATTAAATTAAATTATGGTTGGTCCAAATCCTAAAACCTCATCACAACACCAAATAAATGGCCATGAGATTTATCATAGGTCAAACAAGGTCAAAGGACCTTGGAGAAAAAGTTTCATTAATTTTTGAAACTTAAAACTATTTTTAAACAATTAAAAATATTCACAAAAAACAATTAAATCATGAAAAATATTAATAATGATCCAAAAAATAATTTTAATTCAGAAAATGAAAGAGGAATTTAATTAATTTTTTTTGGTGAAACTCTCATATTTTTTGGATCAATATTAAAATTAATATGAATTAATGAAAATAAACCAAATAAAATGAAAATGAAAAAAAAAACGTGGACCACTTGATCTCCCTCATTAGTTGAGGTGGCAGATCAAGTGGCCCTCAACGTGCGTTCCATCATGGACACGAGTCAAAGCACTGCAGGGATGGTATTCAAAACCAACGCATGAGAGTAAAACATTTTGCAAGGATCATGTGGTTCAGATGAGCACCAACACACCACCGGAGCCAAAGCTCTGGTCTCCTTCTCCAGTGAGCCTCACCAGACTGGTTCACTCATAACCATCACCAAAATAAAAAATAAGGACATGAATTTAAAGTAGAAATGCTCAGGAGCTCGAATCTGGCCTCAATTTCTCCTAACTCCAAGTATATTGAAAGATACAAGGAGTTGAAATTTGAGGATCATGATTTGAGTTGCTTCGATTTGACCTCAAAGCAACTCAATCTTGTTGCCTACATTGGTAGGACTTCAGACAACCAAAGATCAAGAAGAATTATGGAGAAATGAGTGAGAATCGAAGAGATGAAAAATTCTGAAAAATACCTTTAATGCATGTCTGTATGAACACGATCTTGCTTCCACTTGCTCTTGATCTTGCTCTGGACACTTGATGGAATGGAATTGAATCAACAAAAGGCACATGACTCTCGGAGATTTGAATCTCAAAATAGTGGAGATTCAAACTCAATTAACAATGGAAATTCTCAAGGTTATCCTTTGAATGAGAGGGATTTGGAGATTGGGATTCAAAGCTGGCGTGCAGGGTCCTCAATTATGGGTGCAAGGGTCTCTATTTATAGCCATATCATTGCTAATTGTACACTTGAATTAAAGTTCCAAAAAAAGCAATGTACATTGCATGGATGCATGGGCGTGTGATAGGCCCATGTAATCATCTCTTCAGGTCCACAAATGAGTACAAACATTGCTGAAGTCACATTGGTAAACCATGCAATTGTGTATGAGAAATGCAAGTTCAATTATGCCAAATGGTCATCCATGTTCAAGCGATGCGCAAGTCACCCATACCTTGTCCAAACAGGATGAAATTAGACTTTTTGGAAAGATCAGATCAAGAGGAATAACTTTCATGTTTAACAATTTTTCATTTGAAGCTTGGATCATGATGAATTTTGAGGTGGAAGTTGGGAAAATCAAACATATCAAAAATATTTCTAAGTGTCAAGCCATATGTTCACTTATTCCACCTTGGCTAACTTTTTATGTCAACTTCAAATGAGAACAGTTCCTTCATCAAAGTTGTAGATATCTCAAATTCCTTCAAAATGGTAAAAAAATTAACGTCATTTGGATTTAGCATGAAGGAGTTATACTTTTTTGAAGTTGAGGAAAATCACTTGTTCAATGGCATTGGTCAAAAATGACCTATAATCTATCCTCATATCACATGCATTTAAAAGTTGAATTTTCTATCCCTAAAAACATAAAAGTTTAAGTAGACATCTTTAATTTGATTGTGCAACTTGAAAATCTTTCATCTCATAAAAATTGAGCAAGTTATGGTCTTGGGAAGTTGACCTCCAAATTAGGGTTTAGACAAAATGACCTATAATCTTTCACCATAAAAAATGACTTTCCAAGCAAAACTAGATATAGACTTCAACATGAAAGTTGTTTGGAATGTCATTTAGAGTAACGTTTCTCTTGGAATCATTTTCATATGACAAAAATGATAGGAGATATGGTCTAGGGAACCCTAGTTTTCATCAGATGAATTCCTCTGGTCAACCACCATGAACCAACTTGCTAGCTTGATATTCTCTTGACTTTTGGGACTCATGGATGATAATATATGTATAGGATGATGAAATTTTAAGTATCCCTTGAAATATTTAATCAATTGTTGAAGAAGCTTGTTGAAGAAGTTACACAAGATACTTAGATGAATCGGGGTTTCCAAGGCAAACCACTTCCAAAATCTTGATGATTCTTTGATCAAAATAACATGTAAAGACCATGGGGATTCATATATGATTCTTAGAGCCATAGTAAACCAATTCTTGATTAAGCTCCTTGTAATGAGGGTCTTAAACCCTAGATGTGAGCTTGACAGATCAAAGGTGAGCATGTGCTCTACCTACAAAAGAGTTAGTTCATACAAAGACATATTTGGTATTTTGGTTAGTAAAAAATGATAAAATACAAAGTATGATACAATCAAATGTTCTTGGTGATATCTCCCAATGCAAACCCAATGAATGAGGGGTAAGGAGGATGCCCAGGTGTGATCCCAATGCCAATGCATATGATGAGATAGCATGAGGGATCTTAGGGTCAAAATTGGGGTCTTACAGATCATATGTTGTATTTAGTAAGTTAGCCCAATTAAGCCATATGGTTATATTTGGCCCCAAAATTTATTCAAAATTTATTCATGCTTTTAAAATGGTTACCAAAGCTTATTGTTGTATAAAAATAATTGCATATTTGTCTCTCAATTCAGTCAGATTTTTTCCTTATACACTAAAATAAGGGTGGACAAGATATACCACCGGACCTAACCGACCAGACCAATTGCAATATTTAGCTCCAGGTTAGTTTATTTTTGTTTCATGAGTTGAGAGGATAATTTAAATAGGTTCAAAAATAGTATGTGTGGTTTGGTTCAGTTGAGTTTATTGGTCTGATGAGATTCGAACTCGGGCGGTGTTTTTTTATTAGGGAATTTCTTATTCCACCCTATGGGGTGGAAAACACCCTATGGAAAAATCTAAAATGTCTCTCAGATTATGGAGCTGTATCTTCGAACGCATCATTGCATGACCTTATAACGCATTAAATGAATGTCACACTAGAGTAAAACAAAATTTTATCTCAGAGATACATCTTCAGGTATTTTTAACAAATATATTGATATTTGAGCAGTTAGTGGATATTCCGGAGATGCATCTTCGGAGGTTTGGGGCGGGATTTTGAAATATCTGTCACCTTTGCATGTCAGATATTTGTGGAGATGCATTTCTGGAATAAGTTGATAAAACGGTCACCTGCATGATCACAAACCCATACTTATTTTTCACTCCAAACCCTTTTCAAAAATCCTTCCATTCTCAATCAACATTTTCACTCCAAATCTTCATTATTGTGTTTCATTATATCGGAAGGAGCAAAAGAAGCTGGAGTTTCAGGTAAAGTTCATTTATTTCAAGCCTTATTGCTCATATTAAGCTTGGTTTTAGTCTAAAATACGTTCGCTTAATCCGGAGATGCAACTCTGAATTATGTATGAACTCCCCGGGAGGTGCGTCTTTGTAGGCTGTTTGTTCTCATTTTTCCAACTCTGTTTACAATTTTACCAGTTTTTGAGTTTTTATTGTAACTATTTTCATTAGATATGGTGCACCCTGATGTTTTCCCAAAACATATTGTGTCTTCGGATTCCAAACGTGTTATTGTGAAGGAGGTATATGTTTGAAACCAATTTAAAAATGAGCAAAAGAGTTTGAATTTCGTGATCACATGCTTTAATGGATTCGTACGAAGACCTCCAAACTGGGATTTGATATGGTAATTAGAAGGTTTGATAATGGTTCGGATAGAAGAGGTACATTTGTGACAATGACATGCGAAAAAAGTGGGAAATATAGACCTCCTATTCGAAATTTTAAACGAGATGACATCGGTTCAAGAAAATGTAAGTGTCCATTTAAGTTGCATGGTTATATGTTGGCAAATAAGAAATGGGGATTTAATGTCGTATGTGATTTACATAACCATGACTTGTGTGAAAAGTCAACTACTCATCCAATTATGCGTCGCCTCATGCCGGAAGAAAAGAAATGTGTTTTAGACCTGAGATTGAATTTGGTTCAACTAAAAAACATACTTGCAATTTTTAAACATAAAGACTCGGAAATATCTCAAATCTCAAGCAAGTGTTAAATATTTGATATCAATATAACAAGGCACTAAGGGGGGATAAAAGTGAAATGCAATAATTATTAAAACTTTTGGATGATAACAATCATGTTTCCAGGTACCAAACATGCGAGGATGGAGTAACCGTTAGAGATATATTTTGGACTCATTCTCATTCCATCAAGTTGTTAAACACGTTTCCTACTATGCTCATCATTTATTCAATGTATAAGACCAACAAGTACAAACTTCCACTATTGGAGATGGTTAGTGATACCTATACTTAGAAGACATATTTTCTCGGGTTTGCATTTCTAGAGAGCAAAAAATAGGAGAATGTTACTTGGGCTTTAGAGGTATGTCGGACAATGTTGAAGGACCAAGAAGAGATGCTGAAAGTAATTATTACCGACCGCGATACCGCTTTGATGAATATGATTACAAAGGTATTTCCTAATTCTTATGCATTACTTTATAGGTATCACATAACAAAGAATGTGAGAAGTCAGGTTAAACCCGTGGTAGGGGTGAAATAGATAAAGGACGAAGATGGAAAAATGGTGAAGGAGGATGTGATAGTGGAAAAAATAATTGATGCATAGAATGTTATAATACATTATTATACTAAAGAGTTATATGTCGATTTCGTTATACATTTCAGGAAGGTGTGCGAGAAATATCCAAATTTGTTGAAATATGTTGAAAGCACAATTTTGCACCAGGTGAAGGAGAAAATTATTTATGCATAGACCGACCATGTTAGATACCTTGGGAAAAAATTAAAAATCCAAGTTGAGTTTGCCCATGCTACATTGAAGAATTGGTTGGAAAGTAGTAAGGGAGATTTGTGTAAAGATTGGAACTCTGTAAACCAAATGATCCAGAACCAGCATAATGAGATACATACATCATTTGGTCGGAGCATCACAGTTTTGGAACACAAATTTAAAGACAATAATCTTTATTCTCAATTGATTGATAACATATCTCAAGCATGTTTGAATTATGTTTTTCCTGAAGCAAAACAAGTTGATAATGTAGGCTCCGATAGTGCAAAGTATGGTTGCACAATTGTGAAAATCTATGGTCTTTCATGTGTTTGTCTTATAGCAAAAAAGGTGAAACTTGGTAGCCCGTTAAGAAAATATGAAGTTTGCTGTTACTGGAAAATACTTGTGTTTGATGATGATGGTGTCATGAAAGACGGTAAATCGAATATCTCTATCTTGACCGAATGGGAAGTGATACAAGAGAGATTTTGAAAGTCGATGACAATATGAAACCCACATCAAAGAACAATTGAGGAAGATTGCTTATCCGAAAACCATTAACTTGAAACCACCCTCTTAACCGGTAAAAATAAAAGGTGCTCCAAAGAAGGTCAAACCTACATTGAGTGACAATTCAATGGCGCGACTTCCTTCATATTTTGAACACGTTGACAAAGTTTTTCTGGATACACAAACTCCAAAATCTCAAAAAAGTGTTTTTAAAGGAGCTCACATTAGAAAACCACCTCCTTCACCGCCTACACAAAAAATTACATTCATTGGCGAGATGCCAGTTTTTATGCACAAATATATCGAACAAATCATCAATGTTAAGGGTGACGATAATTTTAGTTTTTGAGTTGTTTCGGATTTACTCGGTAAAGGAGAAGATGATCACACACTTGTCCTTCATCAATTTATCCATGAGTTGAGGACCCATAAAGAATCATGCACAAGCTTTAAAAAAAGAAATAAAATTTTGATACAATTTATAAGTCTCTTGTTCCTTGCATTAGTGGACCGCACTAGAGGAAAAATGGACGCGCTTCCCTAAAATGGGTTATCTCATATCAAATGCGTATGATAGAATGTGTGTTGATCTTATAAGATATGATTTTTCAGAAATTTTTTCCCATTGCGCACCACCCCACCTAAATATACAAATGATCATATTATGTGTATTGGGTGGATTTCAAATCACGACACTTTGTTAAAGATTATTTGAAATTGGGATGCCCTATACCACTTAAATCAGTGGAGTGGACGACTCATTCAATAAAAAAAGTCAAGACTTTGACGGACCGATTTGTGGAAATGATGCAAGAGTTCACCAAATTGAGTGACATTGAAAGAGAATCAAAAGCACAAAATTCAAAGAGGGGATCACCCATACTTATAGATTTAGCATGCGATAAATCTTTTGATTCATTTTAGTTTTTCGTCATTAATTAATTGTATGTAATTGTATATTAATATTAATGAAGTGTAATATATACAATTCATTTTAATATATTTTGATGTTTGTCAAAAAGTTTGCCCATTTTCCAAATAAAACACACAAGTTATGTTTTCTGTCTGGTTCAAGAGAGGTTCTGGAGATGCATCTTTGGAATAAGACAATAGGGTGGTATTGGAGATGCCTCACTGAAACGTCCACTAATACAAGATAGAATTTTTAAGGTCCATATTTTTCTACAACTTCTATAAATATAGGCTCTTATTTTTTATTTCATAGAAACATAAAATGTCACAAATGAACATCGTATGGTATGTCGCAAATGTTTCCTTTTCCAGCGCGACACCCAGATGAAAATTTAAGATCAATGAGTACACTTCTTTTGCAGACCTGCAATATAAAGTGCAGAATCTCCTACCTTACAGAGAAAATCGAAAAATTGTGAAGCTTAAGTATCATTCACCGTCAATTAATAACGAAGGAAATATTGAGTTCAACAACTATGAGTTCAAGACGGATGAAGATGCAAGGGCTATGTGGAATACATTTACTATTTTGTCACAAAAATTATGATTGAGGTGGAAGCGACAATTTCAATATCAGACGAAGTTATTGTGAAGATGTTGAAGCGTCCACCTGGATATTAAAATGTAATTTCTAATTTTATATTAACATCACATATATAATGTTGATTTTATGTTATGAATGGTAATTTTATTTTGTCAAAATACAACTTTCATGTTTTCTGCTTAATTTCTATTTTAATATGCTACAGAGATGCACTTGTGAACAGATTCAGGAGATGCATCTTCGAATCAAGAAAAGCCACACTCCTAGGGCGTGACTCAGAATTGGCATATGGTGTGTCTGTTTGGGGTACGTCCGGAGATACATCTCTGGAATCTGGAAGCATTTTTGTATTTTTACATGGTGTCCTAGTAATTTATAGGGTGCATTAAGAAATCCCATTTTATTATTAGTTAGGCCCAACCCAATTATACTAAAAACCAAAAGCAACACTATAAAATATTCCAACACCATAAAATTTGTTAGGCTTAACCCAAACCAATTATTCCAATCTAACACTAACATACAAAAACTAAGATAAGAATTCCCCATTAACCGATAAAATCAAACTTAGTTTTGGATAAAATTGGGTTCACCTTTTTTAACTATGGTTTAATTCCGGTTAGTTATTATAGACCTGAACCCACCCATAACTGATTGTCGTCCTCTCATACTAACACTTATACCTCACATTCCTGCATCGCATATGCAAAATGATTATATTTTTTTAATGTAAAATAAGTAAAACTCTCCATTTTTTAAATCCCCTTTGCACATTTTTAAATGTTTTTGTAAATTTTCGTATTTTTATGCAACCAAGTACATATTCACAAGTTCCTATAGTTATATCACATACTTATATTGTACTTATATGGTGCATGTTTACTCTATTTTGATATAAATATGTTTTTTTAGTAAAACGTGGCATGTAAGATGAGATTAGGGGTGGTAAAACAGACGGTCTGCCCCGTTAAAGCCCATCGAAAAGTGGAGCGTGCCAACTTAGACATCTTAGCTTGAAAGTCAAGTCTACTCTGTTTACTAACGAGTTGGTGGGTCGGCCCGTAAAACTATTTTTAAAGTTTGATTTACTATTTTATTTACAAATTTTAAAAATAATTTACTACTTTATTTACAATTTCATTACTTTATTTATAAATTTTTAGAATTGGTTAATTTTTTATTCCACATACCATTACCATTTAAACAATAATGCACACCTTTAAGAGTCACTAAACAATAAAATATATAAAAAATTATAGTATTTTACTAAATAATAATAATTAAAAGTTTACTATTCCATTACTTCTTAATTTTTTAACTCTATCTCATAAATTATTGGTTTTTATGGTTGTAACTTGCATCCACTATCACTATAAGCGAAAGAGTATAAAAACAAGTTTACCAATTCAAGTAGGGTTAGACGTAAGTATTCAAATTCCCAAAAAAAAAGTTAATGGATTGTCCTCCTCAATGCATGCTCAATTTCCATTTTAAACAAAAAATATTTAATAAAAAGTCAGCAGACAAAAACAGCTCCGACCTCGTTTTTAAGGCGGGGCGGGCCAATATAAGGCAATGAGCCAAAAACCTCGACCTGACCCACCAAAAGTGGTGGGCCAAACTTACCGTCCATCGGGGCCGACTAGTTTTACCACCCCTAGATGGGATGCCACACATTTTTCAGAAGTGTAGTATGTAGGAACAAGATTTGGTTCTGCATCTAGCCTTATGTTTTGATGATAACAATTCATAGACTCTTAAAGAATATTTTTGTATCCTAATCAATTTGTTTAGTGTGAAAATACTAGATTCAAGTTCTGACTCTGAATGAATGACATGTGATGTCATCAGATTTTGAACATAGTGCACTTTGACTCTGAGATACGTGGATTACAAGATGTTCATGCTCTGGATTATGTACTTCAGCGCTTCTGACTATACGCTCATCCAAAGCTTTGCAACTCTGATGCTTCTGAAGCTGATATGCTTTGAAGTCCTACTCTCTCAACAACTCTGAATTGTGTCACCAGACTCTGAAGACTAGGTTTTGATGAACGATGTCAAGACTCTAAAGACCAAGGTTCTGAATTTTCTCTCAACCAAACTCTTAATCTTCTCTTATGCATGTTTCATCACCTAACTATCAGAAGCCCCTAAATATTGAAGATAAGATCAAAAGGTTTTACGCAATGACTATACTATTGTACCATTTTACCTCCCATTTTCAGAAGTCGTTATGCAAGGATACAACTGCATTTTGATATTCCAACTATATCCTCCAACAAAAAATTTCATTGAATATATAAAGGAGACTTGGGATAATGAAACAATGTTACACATTCTAAGAGATTATTGTTACATGAATAGTGCACTTTGTGAAATATTTTAAGAGAAAAGAGAAAACACACACTTGAACTTTTATTCATACTCTTCATAGAATATATATTTGTGTGATAAACTTGTATTCATTTAGTGTATTATGCTTTTTAGAAGCATTTTATAAACACACCTTTGTATCTTAATCTGTTTAATTGTATTTTCCTTGAGTGACTAGGATTTAGTCAAAATACTGAAGAAGATATTGACTGTAGGTCTTTGTGTTGTAATCAATTTGATTATAGTGTATTAAGTCCTTTTTTATAAGGTGAAATCACCTTGGAGGTGGACTGGAGATAGCTTAGTTAACAGTGAACCAAGATAAAAATAATTGTTTCATTATTTTTGTTCTTTGCTTTCTGCTTGTTGTGTTGAGTTGAAAAAGTTTTTATTTTTTGAAACTCAGTTCAAACCCCATTTCTTGTGTTTCTCGTCACATTCATGGTACACATATATAGGAATCTACTGTGTTTATTGATAAATGGGGTAAAAACTTATATGTTTTCACCGCATGCACCAATAAATTGTGTTTTTTAAAAATAATTTTGAAGTAATAATTTGATTAAATCATTTGAAATTTCATTGTATATTTTTAGTCAGGACTAGAAGAGAAAATGTCCTTATTGTATATCTATTTGGTGATAGGCATATCACACCCTAATTGACGCAAGTGGTAATGGAGAAGGTCCTAGTCAAATTCCGCTTAGGGCAACAAATAACTCATTATTTGTGAGATGTTTAAGCTGTCAACACTTGATTTATTTGGAAATGTTAAGATTAATTAGGATTACTTATCTATGTTTTTATGACTTTAGCCTAGTTTAGCATTGAGCATATTAGGGGCTCCTTTTGCATTTTTATGTGTTTTTGTGTATGTGCAGGAGCTGCTCTGGTGACAAGTTATGTCGCGCCAGGAATGCATTACCATTTCTCAGCAGGTCTTTGAGCCACAAGATTTTGGAAGGAGTGATTGATCTCAACCTTAGGGAAGTCGTGGCAGACTTATGAGAAAAGAAAGAAAGAAATTTGCTAGAGAGTTTAAAGGATAACGATGAGCACTAAAAGACAAAAGCTTGAAAATCTGTTTTGGGGCTGCAATGGCACACATCATGTCCTCTCAGCATAACAGGCTTGCTAAGAGATGAGTTTTATCCTGCAAGAGATGTGTATTATTCATGGTATTATTATGATAGGATAAGAGCAAGAGAATATCATGAATTACATGAGGCAAGTTAATGGATAATCAAGAGGCTCAAGATCCAAGGTCTTAAGAGAAACCCTAAAATCAAGTAGGCTATAAAATGGCCATCTCAGATAAAGGAAAAAAGGTTTTTAAGTTTAGAAAAACTAGAGAAAACTCATAGAAATTATTTTACTTGGAGAAGAGGAAGGTTGAACCTGAATCTGAGGCATTTTCTACTTTTACCTTTCTTGAAGAATACTATTGTGTCAAGTGTGACAGAAATCACGCTCTTGTTGGTTAAAGATTGCAAGAAGTAGAAGTGTCGTCCTTAGGTTTATATTTTCTTTTCATTTGAATTTAGAATTATTAAGTTTGATAACCTTCATTGTTGTATTTAAAATGCTCGCCATGAGCTAAACTCTTTATCTTGAGCAATGTGAAATGTAATGAAAATTAGTATTTTGTGTAGCATGATGTGGCTTTAGCGATGCATTTTACCATATGTTTTATTGTTATATATTTATTTATTTGGCTAATCATCTTAGAAATAGGTAAATGTTTATTAATGTTAAGGAATCCTTTAATAAGTAGAACTCATGATAAATATGAATAAAAAAATAAATAGAAGTATTTGTCATCTAAGTGCTTTAATGATAAAGCTATAGAACCATAGACGAATGTAGAACTTAATAAATATGTGCACTAATACTATTGCGAGATTTATGAAAATCTTCCTTAACTTAGTTGCATTTATTTTGATGTTGTAGGCATACACCTCTAGATCATGTTGTGGCCTCATTTGTTACGACAAGTCTTATCACACTAACAGATTAGATGAAAATTATTGAATGGGTCATTGCCCAACATGCCTCTTATATTTTTTTAACTTCTTTACTCTTATTAATTATTGTTCAACCTAAACCCATGAAAACAACCAATTATTATCATCATTTTCTCATGACTATTCACAATTTTTTAATTTGAAAATAAACTTAAGTTAGTAGAATCTTTGTGGGATCAATATTCTTACTTTTAAAAGACTTGCTACTATTGGACTATGTATACTTGCACATATAAATAGAATAACAAGCTTTTGGTGCCATTGTCAGGTATTATATTATTAACATTTTGATTTTCATAAAAAATTATGAAACATGCACTTAAGCTTTTGACATTTTTCTGTCTTCTGGTGATACGACAGGTGTATGAGTGACTGTTGCATGTGTAGGTTGTTGACTGTAGTTTACACCGGAGACTCTAAACTAGAGAGAACATTCAAATTACTAAGGATATTTCAAGCTGTAAGTTAACTAACAAGAAACCCTTTTCCTGCTGTTCTATTTGAAAATTGAAGATCACTTTGAAGAACCTTAACACGGGCAAGAAGGAGTTATGGCAAAAACTAATATTATTGGCATTACCAATGATAAAGCACGAAACATTAGGGATTATGCTATTTTTGATCCCAATGCCATGCACACGTGAATTATACGACAAAAAATCACTGAGGCATAGTTTGAGGTTGAAGAGGAGACAAAAAAGATGAAATTTTTGGAGGTGGTAAAATTAGGGTTTGAAGTTGAAGAGGAAACACAAATGATACAGTATGTGATGATGATGGAATGAGAGTTTGATTTTGAAGACGAAAGGAAAAAGATGAGGGTTACACTGGTGAGGGAATTAAGGTTTGAGGTTGAAGATGAACTGAAAAAGAAGGATAAAGGAGAGAACAGAGGGAAGAAGAGAGAAAAGAAAAGCTAAAGTGAAAGAAAAACTGATCTTTTGGTTATCATATAGGGTGAAGAGATATGGAGGAATCTTGGGTGAACAAATGAAGGGTTGACAATGGATGATTTTCTGAGTGGCTGATGATAAGGTTGTGGATATTGTGTTGAGCAAAATCCTGTTGAGAAAGAGAGACTTTGATACGTGTAGTAAAGTAAGTATGATGGAGAATCATGATTTGACCAAGAATGATGAAAAATAAACGTGAAGATGAGATAGATGACCAAAGTTTAATTTTTCTGATACTATATTAAGCCTTGCCTAATGAACACCTTAACTAATACATGTTTTTTAAATAGAAAATATGTGAAACAATTGAAATAAAAAAATATATTTTTCTTCCATTTTACTCATAAATGAGCTCAAATATGTAGAGTTGGTCCTAATAGACAGCCCACAAAATAAGGAATGGTTATAACAAACAAATCTTAGAAATACACTAATAACAATAAATCAATATAATTAAATAAATTATGTTTAACACTGAGAATTTTTATGTTAGAATCGGAAAAAAAAACTATAATAACAATTATTGAATTCCAGCAATTAGCAATAATTGCTATATACCTTAAATATGCCTAGAGACATATGAAGACGAAGAAAAAATATAAGAGAAATTATTAAGAAAGATTTAGAAATCAACAATTTAAAAAAAAAACATTATTTTAGTTAGAACATTATAATGGTTGTTGATCCATGTAATCGATCAGATTTAATCGGATGATTATTGTTGTTGTACATTGTATAGTGGTAGAATTTCTTATTTGAAATTTAAAGAAATTCTAGGAAATATGTTGTATTTTGACTATAAAATTGTTTGGAGTATTTAACATATTCTAAAACTATATCTCAAAGATAAATTTTGAAATAAATTCTAAGATTTATATTCAAACACAAATGAAGAAAAACTAGTAAATGCACGTGTTATTGCACAAGATTGTTATAAATAAAGTTAATATATATTTGATTGATTAAAAAACCTAATATAAAAATTATTTAGTATAGTTAAAATAAACAATATAAATAATATAATATTTATTATTTTTAAAATAATTAGACACTTTTAATGTAATTGAATTAAATAATTATAACTATTATAGTTTGGTTATTTAACACATACATCAAATTGTTAAACTTAATTTTATAAATTTGAAACGAATTTAATTTTCTATTCAACTACTCCCTCCCTACCAATTTATAAATTATCAAAAAATATAAATTACAAATTACAATTTGTAAAGAAAAATATAAATTTGAAACACAATCATTTTGCTTATTACAATTTGTAAAGAAAAATATAAATTTGTAAAGAAATATATAAATTTGAAACACAATAATTTTTCTTATTACAAATTATAAAAAAACAAATCAACTTTATTTTATTCTAAAAATATATTTTTTCAAAATAAAATTAAATATAAATTATAATTAATTTGGTTTCTCTCTCATATTTTCTATAAACAACAATCAATCAAGATTTTTATTTACATTTTTATACTAAACATATTTAAAAAAAAGACACAAAAATTTAATTTATTTTAATAAATATGAAATATTAGTTTTTTTGGCTTATAAATTTGTTTGTCATGTATTTTTTTTTATAAATATAATTCAATTATAAATATTTTTCTTACATTTTTTTATGTTTTATTGGAAATGTTTGTCTCGTGTTATTTTTATATTTATCAGTGACAAATACATGTTCGGTATATTTCAATCTCTTGATCTTAAAAGTTTTATCTAGTGTTTTTCACATAATTATGAGAGGTAAATACATTCTCTTATTCTTTTTAATATTAGTCAGTGTTAATTAGTTTTTGAAATATATAAATTTGTAGAATAAGTCCATGTCTTGTGTATGATTTCAATTAGAATTATAATTCATATATTACAACTATTCTCACTGTTTTAAAATACAAATAAATATTAAATCTAACAAATTGATTTATGAAAAAAATATTTGTATGAGAAATATCAATGTTAGTTATCTTTTTTGAAATATATTGATTATGTTGATAAGAAATCGTTTACATAGTTGTGAAATTGGTGAGATGCAAGAAAATCCGGTAAATCGCGGTATATCGCCTTAGTGAGATGGTACATGCAAACACTTTGATGTCTAAAAAATTTTTTATAGGATGTCAGAGATATTATGTGCATAATATGTAAGTATGTATTATAAGTAAATTTTTATTATAGGAGTTTTCTAGGGTTTTTTTGGGCATAAAATCTTGCAATGTAAGATCATTGTCTATATAGACAACTATTATAGTATAATTAGTTCTTTCATTTGAGGCTCTCCTTCAATCATTCTCCTTTGTTTTCTATAATATATTTATGCTTACTCTCCGAGGTCAGAGAACCTTCATTAAGTCTATCGTTTAAGGTATGACATCTTTTACATTTCAATGGTCTTACATCATAATAGTGTGTTAAGTTGAACGACCTCTTAGTTGTAATGATTCGTTATTGGATCATGTGTTATTGGACTACACATGTTATTGGATAATGATATCTTGGAATGCATGCATTTTAGGTTACGAGTATAGTCAAAGTCGAGATGGGAACATATATCAACGTTCTTTTAAAGTTATAAATTACATCAATTTCTCGTGTATGATTTTTATAAGAGATTATAATTCAAATACTAAAATTGTTTTATTTTTTCTTTAAAAAATATTTAAAAATATCAAATTTAACTAAATGGTTAAGTGATTCATTTTCTGAAAAATGTGATAAAACAAAAGTATGAAAAAAATTAGTTTGTGAATTATAGATTTTTTATTTTTATTTTGAGGATATTATAAAAAGTATTAATTTTAATTAAAATTTTAATTTTTCTATGTATACTTCATTAAAAACATATAATAGTTAGTATTCTTTAAAATATAATTTCTATATTATAACTATTCTCATTTTAATTTAAAAGTTATTAAAAAATATTGAATTTAACAAATTAACTAGTGACATAACATTTATTAAGTGTATGAATTGTAAATTTCATTGATTTTAAAAAATAACTTTAAAAATTTATAATTAATGTAATATAATAATAATAATAATTGTTTCAACGATTTTTTCTGATGATTCACTTCTAAAAAATAATGTCAAAATTATAATTAATTTATGATAAATATTATTTTTATTTGTATATTAACAATATTGAAAAATATTAATGTCAACTAAGTTTTTAGTTTTAAATATTTATTTCATGTATGATTATGATAATAAAATATAATTTTTAATTTAAAATGGATTATATTTAACACATCAATTAATATTAAATATTTATCAAACATGAAAAATAAAAATTGTAATATTTAAAAAAATAAAAGTAAATAATTTATATAAGAATTACTGTTTGTTAAAATATGTTTAAGGTTAGTTTTTATTTTATGGTGATACATTGTTTATTAAATAATATTATAGAATCAATATAGTATAAAAAATTAGTATTATGAAACTACTCAATTTAATGTGACATTGAGAGAAAAAAATTAAAAAGTCCTACAAAATTTTAACATATCATGTTATGATAGAAATTAAGTACAATTTATTAACAACATTATTAAATTAGTTTAATATAATACTTTAAATATTATTAAACTAATAAATTTAATATAATATTGAAATTAAATTTTTTAAAAGGCTTTTGAAAAAGTTCAACGTGTCATATTAAAGAGGAAAAGAAAAGGAGAAAAGGACATAATAGTACATTTAATGGAAATTTGTTTTCTTAAGAAAACTATACTAAAAGTGTTATAATGAGATCTATCAGCAAATAAACCGGTGTGAATAGTATCCCATAGTTTACTCTTAAGAGCCCTATGAGTGTGTATTAGGCTGAACAACTGTGCTTGTATTGTAAATGGGCTGTAATAAACTGATCGACTAAGGACCCAACGCTAAAGAGATTTTGTCTTGACACACTTAAAAATAGACTTGGCACCCTTCCAAAAACTATAATATCTTTCATCATTAAAAACTGAAAATCTAATAATATCAGTCATTTTTCGGATCTTTTACAAAACCAGAGCTATTTTTTTGGATTTTTGAGATTTCTATTGGAATTTGACAAATAAGTCAAATTTCTTTTTTAAAACTTTACTTTTTTTACCGGCATTTTTATGTTAACACCGCACTTTTTTTTTGGAAATCAATGATTTTGTATCCGTATTTTTGAAATGTCCGATAAAATTCTATAAATTACATTAATATTTATTGGTGTTTTTGAAAAATTTGATAAATCACCATGCATTTTTATTGAATTTTTTAAAAAATATAATAAAAATGCATACATGCATACCGTCTTTTTCAAGAACTTCAAAAACGAGTTTATTTCCTCGGAATTTTAAGAAAAAATCCATTTAATCCATGCTTTTTCTTGTTTATTTATTTTAAGATTGATATGTCATATTTCTTTAAAAAAATACAGTAAATCATCTAGACACCTTATGTACAGCATGGAGTGTATAAGGACTTTCATGATACTGTCTTATTTTTGAGCTATCTGCGATGAAAGAGATCAATAACTAGATATTTGTTTGAGAGGTGTTTGTACCAGTTTGAATATGTTTAATGCATCATTTAATCAATCCTTATTGTGCCATCTGAGAGAATTGATAGATAATTTATGTTTAACATTGTCTACAATGCCATTGCTATTAGAGATACTGTCATGAATGTGCAATTTCCTGAGCCGTGTGAAGACGATTACTTAGAGTGTTACGTTACAATATCATACTCTCGCATCATCTCATTTGTATCAGGACAATATCTCAACTCGATAATAACATTTAATTAATAAGGAGAATCACAATATACCTTTCATAAAGTTTCTTTTTAAGAAAAGACAACTAAAAACTCTTTTTAGAGCGTTAGAGAATCTCCAATTTTACAAATTTGTGCTCCAATGATCAAAATGATAATCCAAGTGTTATTTTAATTTGTAAAGAGTTTAACAACAAAACTCACAAATACTAATAAGTAAAAATGAAAATTAGGACTTTAAATTTGCTAAGGAGCATATTAAATATGAATGTAGTTGATATGAGTTGTCCTTATTAAAGCTTATGTTTTAGTGTTTAGAGATTAAAAGTAAAATTTGATTATACTCATGGTTTTATTTTACCGATCACCAAAAAGTTTTACTCCATTTTCCTTACATTTTCCCTCATATTCACACATTTTATGAAAAAAAAGTTAACTTTATTATTCTTGTATGTTTTTAACTAATTTATAATTTTATTTTTACTATTCATTCATGTTTTCTGAAAATAGGAAGGAATTTACACCCCACATATGTGTATCATATAACTTCCAGAAATGATATCTGATACATATTTTTTATTTATAGACTATCTTGAAATATTTTATTTGGTGTGTATTTTATTTTTTATTCAGAGAATTGAGTAGTTATTCGATTTATTTTTTATTTTTATTGTATCGGATTACTTGACAAATGTTGTCCGATGAAAAGACGTTGTTTATCAGAACACTTGTTGTTAAGTTATCCGGTGATCTATGTTTTTGTAACCGGAAAACTTAATGATAAGTTATCTGGTAGTTTTTTTATTAAAAAAAATTGTAACCTTTTGTTTTATGTTGCAACTATAAAAATTCCTTTACAAATATGCGATAAAAATCAAATATGTGTAGATACCTCTTGTGCAATCTCAACAACACAAAGATTCAATACACGAGAATACTCAATAAGGTGGTTAAATAGGTTGGAATTAGAAATAAAGTAACTATTATCATCACTCATTCAGATACAGTAACAGACAAGAGAGGGAGACACAACAAAGTAATATTTGGTTGTGCTAAAGGTGAGAAATACAAGGATATATATATTTGAACACAAAGTGCCACTAAAAAATATGGATGTCCATTCAAAATCAGGTTGACACCTTCGAAAGATGGGTATGGATGGAAGGTTGATGTAAAATATGGACTTAATAACAATTATTTATCTGATAGATTAGAAGGTCATTCATTTGTTGGTAGGCTAAGCACATATGAGAAGCAACATGTTGTATATTTGACAAAGAGACATGTTTCACCTAGATACATGTTGTTATTCTTGCAAGAGCGAGATTCAGAGAATGTCACTCTGAACACACAAATATATAAGCATAAAAGCAAGTTACAAAAAGAGATAAGAGTTTCCAAGTGAGATGCAACATTTGTTTAAGCTCATAGAGGACGCATGTTATGTTTACCGGAGTAGAAAAAGAGATGACTCAGAAGTTGTGAGAGATATTTTTTAGACCCATCCAGATTCAATTAAGTTGTTGAATATTTTTTCCATTGTGTTAGTTATGGAAAACACTTACAAGACAAGCAAATATAGACAATTTTTTTTAAATTATTGGCATGACATCAACCGATTTGACATTTAATGTTGCATTTTCTTTTATGGAATATGAGCAGACATAAAACTTTTGTCGGGTGTTGGATAAGCTGGAACAATTGTTTGCAAAGAAAGAATTGTGTTCACATGTGATTTTGATTGATATAGATTTTGCTTTGATGAAAGAAATTAAAGTTGTGTTTCCAAGGACGATTAATTTGCTATGTCGATTTCATATCAACAAAAATGTTGGTTCAAAATACAAGTAATATGTGGAGAATGACATGCAAAAGATGATAGACACATTATAGATGGAACTTGTATGAATTAGTTGTGAGTGCATTATCCTCTTAAGAAATATTTTGAATGATGTCAAAACTAGGACATTTAGTATTTGTGTATATTGGATCTTGTTGTCTATGTCTAGATGTTCATTTTCATATTAGGACACTTAAAATCATGTTACATAGACCATTACAAGTCAAAATTATGATTTTCATGAAAAATAAGTCTATGGGTCGATACATCCATTCTATGAGTCGATACATACTGAAAAACTTTTGAATAATAAATTGTGCCTTCGATGTATCGATACATCCACTATATGGGTCGATACATACTAAAGGATTTTTGGAATAAAATTCTCTGCCTTCAATGTATCGATACATGATGCGTGTGAGACAATACATAATGTGTTAGAGTCGACTCCAGCTGAAGGTTTTGGCAAGTCAAATGGCCATGCCTTGATTGTATCGACTCCTAAGCTTTATGTATTGACTCATACGTATTTGGAGTAAATACATTATATTCTAATTTTATGAAACTTGTAATTTTTACTAAAAATATATTTTGTTTGTTATTTTTCCTTTTCACACACACACACACACACACACACACACATAAATATGCATTCATGCATAATTTCTCAAAATTGAAACTAAGAACATACAATGAATTTTCTCATCATCTTCAACCTTTTCTCTTCATACATTCAACGATTACATATAATCATTCTTGTTGAATGCCATATATATTAGATTGATAAGGTCCAACTTAGGATTGTTGTAATCAAATTAGGTTGAGTATTCTAATAGGGGTTTCATTGATGAAACCGGTTAGGGCTTTTCCTCCAAAATCAAGGATTGATTTTAGTATTTTTGTACAAGATATCACAACGAGGATTCAGCCGAGTGAAAGCTTTGAAGAACAGAGTTATGTCAAAGGAGTAGCAATAAACGGAAGATCGACTTGGAAGTCTTGGGCCACTTGATCTTTCTTAATATCTAGGGGAGATAAGAAGTTAGGATCAACATCAAACATTAGGTTTGGGGGTTTAGATTACTATTTTTTCTCTTGTATACAACTCTTGCAAAAGTTAATTACATATCTCAATTTTATTTGAAATTGGGGGTAGACGTACCCATAGTGCAGACAATTGGAGAACTGCCTAAACAAATCTTTGTGTTCTCTCTCTCTCTCTCTCTCTCTCTCTCTCTCTCTCTCTCTCTCTCTTTATCTCTCTACATTTGATAGTACACTTAGTGTGCAATTTGATCAACTAAAAATTCGGTTTATGTTGAAGTAATTCAAATTGTTTTGTAAAGATAATTGCAATCTAAACAATTGCAATTGCTTTTTTATATCTTCAACACAAAAGAAAATCAACTTGGTGTTTATTGCACACTAAGTGTTTGATAAATTTCATTTGTTAATTTTTGTTTCCTATTTCATTGGAAATTGATTACAAAGTGTGACATTGTTCAAACAATTATTTTGTAAAATATATTGATTTAATTTCTCATAATTGTTATACGTTTTGTTACCGTTTACACGCATATCTAATTCTTTCGATTACGTTCAGGATATACGAGTGTTGATCCAAAATTTCTTTCGCTTGCCATAGTAAATATTTTTAAAACTGTAGCGGGGTATTCGTTACCATTAGAGATATTGACTAAATCCAAGGTAAACCATACAAGTCGAGTCGCCACCGCACTTCTATTTATCGAAAGGAATGGTTAGAAAGCGAACAAAAACCTAAAAGTTTTATCGAATCAAAAACTAGTAAAAATGTCAGAGATCGGGGTAAGGGGGTTGGTTATGCAATGGGAAGGTTTTAAGCACCCAAAACATCCTAGGTACTCCTAGGGAGCCCTTTTCACATTTGTTGTAAGGTTGGTATTTTGTGAAAATTTGTTTGTGCAAACATGATTGAAGAGATGAGAAGAGAATATACAAGTTACTTACATTTTGTGTTTGGATGGATAAACCCATTGCCTACGTACCATCTTAAAAAAGATTAGGATCAAAACCTCGTAGTTCGGGGTAAAAATTTCAAAGTGAGTTGGTGAATTGATTGGTCCAAAAGCCTTAAGGTCTTTTGTTATCCAAGGGATAAAACTCAATCTAAAACCACAAATCCACCATGTGAGGATAGCTTTAACATGCTAGTGAGGGGTTAACCCTATAATAAGCATGGAAGACTCATTGTCCATCACTAAGGATATAGGTGAGTATTACATCTACCTCAAGGATAACTCAAACCTAATAGCTAAAGGTTATGAAAAGAGTTTGATTAAGAGAGTGGCCATTGAAACCACAAAAGTATTTGAATGAGTTATATTTACCAATGAAAAGTATTTACAAAATATGGTCAAAGTTGACTTAGAGATTCAATTCAAAATAAGTGTTATGAAAAGAAAGTTTGAAAATCCAAAGCATAAGGCTTAGGTTTCTAATGTTTGAAAAGAAATGTTAATGTTTGCACAAAAAGTTTTGGCTTGGGTTAGAGTGGAGGGAAGAAGAAGAATGGCTAAAGTCCTAATCATACAAGAGGTAAGGGATAAGAAACAAGACCACAAATGGAGTTCTTCTCTTGATATCATATTGATTATCCAAGTAGCTCTCATCCTTTGGAATATGCAAGCAAAATAAGTGTAAGCTCAAGCAATCGACATAATCAAACAAGCTCTTAGGAGATTCCCAATGCCTCTTGTATCTTTCACTTTGAATGAACATGGCAATTATTCTTAGGGGTGAGTTCTCATAGGATCCCCTAGCACAAAAGCACACACACATCAAAGAGTCTTATGAAGTAAATCAAGAATGGACAAGAGTGATCTTAGAGGTTTGGTCCTTCTAATCCATCTTCAATATTAAGGTCCTTTTACTCCAATTTTGCATAGGGAATGTCCTAGAAACTAAGTCCATTTGTCCATTTCTTTGCATTTGGTCCACAACAATCAAAACAAAACACAAGCACAATAATATATACACAATTATGTGCTCAAGTGAGCAAAAGGCAAATTGCATTAACATAAACATGTGCTCAAATAAGCAAAAGAAAAAGCAAATGAATAATATGTACAAGAATAGTAAATTGCATAAATGTAAAGGGCAAGAGTTAAATGTTAATGGTTAATGGTTAATGTTAGTAGTTAGTGTGCCATAAGGCAAATTTAGTGCTATGTTAAGCAATCGTAATTGGACTTATGTAGAAGTCACAACTATCTGAAGTGGGTCAATAATAATGTAGGCAACAACACAAGTTAGAGGTCTTGATTAGTGAATCAAACTCCAACAACTTGCCATGCCAAAAAGAAGATGAGAAATGATCTTGTATTGATTTAGGTTCTTTGCATGATTTAGAAAGCAATCTATCCTTAATGCAAAGTCATTCACTTGATCCATGATCAAGATGAATTAGATTTGAATCAAGGAAGATTAAACCTCCCTAATCAATGCTAACCACCAATCTTTAACTCATTGATCAAAAAAAGAAAAAGAAGAAGGAGAAGAAGAAGATGAAGAATTAAAGTGCATTAAATGAAATGGTATGTACTAATCAACAAGTGTTGGCCAAAGATAGAGAAGATCAAGGTCAAACAATAGAAAACAAAAGTAAAATGAGAATTAGAAGTCAAGAAACAAATAAAATATTTTTGGCATTTTTAATATTTAAAATAAAACTTGAATTAAAATAATAAAGAAAGGTCAAACTTCAAATTCACTTCAAATCAACTTTGAAAAGTCCAAGTGAATTATCCCAAGTTCAACAAGGTCAAACAAAGTTTGACAAAAAATTTCAGCATTTTTAGAAGTCAGAAACTATTTTTAATCAATTAAAAATGCATAAAAATAACCTAATTGAACTAAAATCTCAAATAAATCTCAAATCAATTAATAAATTGATGAGAATATTTTTCATAGATCTATCATCATTCAAAGAGGTTGAGAAAATATTTTTGTATTTTTTGGATCTCAAAAACTATTTAAAATGAATTAAAAATAACCAGAAAAGAGAAAATTCATAAAAATATCAAATGATAAAATAAAAAATATTAAAAATCATTTTTAGAAACTAGAAATTAAAAGAGAAATAATGCAATTGGTCCCATAATTTTTGGACCAATAATGAGAGAGATATGATTTTTAGAAATAAAATAGAATTAAAAGAAATAAAAGAAAATAGAAATCAGAAATTAAAAATAAGAAAAAAAGAGAAGCGTTGGATGATGGCTCATTAATTGAGCTGGCACATCACAAGGCTCCTGAGCACGCTTCCACCAAGTTCCTTAGTCAATGCATCACACATGGCCAATTGAAAAGTCATAACATTGGGTGGATGAGATCTAATCTGGAAACTCAAACGCACGGTCCAAATTTGATCTGGAGACCAGACGGTGGCCAGCGCCACCGTCTTCTCCGGCTAGCTCCGGCGAAGGCCAAAAATTACAGAAGAATAAATATGAACCAAAACGCGCGATCCAGGTACCAAACGAAAGGTGGAGTGATGTACATCACTTCTATGCCACTCAATTCCACTCCAGATCTCTAGATTGAGAGAAATTAGAGATGGAAGTTTTATGGTGTTCAAGTGAACTCAATGATTTTCAAAAATTGGAAATACAATAATGTTGCCTCTATGCAGAGGACTTCAGATCACACAAAATCAAGGCAAATGGAACAATATATGAGCTGGTTCGAAGCAAAATGCAATTGAGGAAAACCTTTGAATTGTGAGGAATTGAGTCAAGATCCTTGGGTTCTTTTGCAAGCAGAAAGCTCTATGGATCAAGGTGAAGAGGTCTAGGAACTTTTAGATCTAAGAAAACAGTCGAGGAAACTGAATTCTAGATCTGAAAATTTGAGAGAAAAGAGAGAGTTCCTTTGGTGTGAGGGATGGGATTTCAGTTGCACAACATATAGGGCGCCTTAAGGTTGAGAAAATGAGAGGCCAGACACTTGTATTTATAGATGGAGGGAGCTGCAAGCATCATCAAAATCGTGTGCATGGGAGAAGAGGGCCTCCATGCATGGGCCTGTACAGGCGCATAGAGGGCCCAATTCTGATTGGAATTGCAAGCTATACATCACCAAATATGAATTGAACGTGCAGATTGTGTATTAATGGATCATGCCTGGCAATTGGAATGATTTTAATAAAATGCACTATTTCATTGAAGCCTTCGAAAATGCCATGCACAAAATCAAAATGCAACCTTATGAGTAATGGTTGGAAAGCTTATTGCATAAGGAACAAATGTCATGTTGGTCAAAACTTCATTTGGGCCTTGGAAATTAATGAAAACTGAACTTGAAGTGTAGGGTGCAAAACATGCATATGTGAAATTTCCAAATTTGGCCAATGTTCAAGCCCTTCTGTCTCAATAATGCAAGATCCAAATGACAAAATCGTCAATATTAAAGTTGTATATATTTTCAAGACAAACAATTTGGACCTAAATTTTTCATCATTTGGATTTTTAATGAAGAAGTTATGGGCACTTGAAGTTGGACTTTTTCACATTTCAATGCATTTGGTCCAAAGTGACTTATAATGTTTTGCATTATCACATGTATTTCTTTTGAGATTTTGCAATTTTTTTCAACATAACACTTGAAGTAGACACATTAAGATTTACAATTCATTAAGTCTCACCTCAAAATCATGAAAAATGAATGAGTTATGTTCTTGGGAAGTTGACCCAAAATTAGGGTTTCAGTCAAAATGACCTATAATGTCTTGGAATGGATGATGACCTTCCAAGCTTCAAATCAAATTTTGATGAACATGAAAGTTGTTCATATTGTTCTTAAGAACATTTTTTCTCTTGGGATCATCTCAATTTGACCAACACATAAAAAGTTAGGTCTCAGTACATTTCAAAATAGTAAGATGAATTGACTGATCAACTTCTCAAGTCCACACCTCATATCTTGATGAATTAATGATTGAGGACACTTAAAATATTTCAAATATGCATGAAATGATGAATTAAATAACTTCCCTTGATTGTATTTGACCATGGGCTGAGGTTGCTTCAAGAGCAATGCACAGTTGATGAACAAATGAATTAGGGTTTCCTTGGGAAACAAACTTCAAACCCCTTGACTTGCTTTGATCAAAATGATGAATTGAGATACTTGGGAGGCATATTTGATGGATGGGAGCTTTGGGAACCATTACCATGCTTGCTTTCATCTTCTCTTGACCATATCATTGCATAAAGGATCTCCTAGAAGATTTAGACCTTGTGACTGCTCAAGCTATAAACAAAAGATCTTAGTGACATATTTTTGTGCTTTTGGTTAGTAAATAAAAATGAGAAAATCAATAATATACAATTCAAGCATGCTTGGTGATCTCAAACTAAATCTCAAGAGATCCCACCGAAAGGCAAAGAGTCAAGATGCCTATGATCCTTGAGGCCATGCATATGCCATGTTATGATTCCATGAGGGATCTTAGGGTCAAATTTGGGGTCTTACAGATGCCCCTATTTAAGATCATTCTAGCCGGAGAAGTGAAGGTTAAAATCTTCGTCTTGATGGGGTAGAATGGGCTTAAATAATAACAAAGAGACGAATTTTGGTCCCTAAGAGACCTCATGATGCAAATGTATGTATGCAAAAGGTAATACTCTGTGGGGATATGTGTCCACAAAGAAGAAAAGAAATCCGGAGAAACTGACAATCCGTATGAGTAATGCACTCCATAGGACAGAGACTCTGGGACTCTCGTGGGGATAAGAAAGGAGAATAAATTGCGTGAGCAGGTCACGACTTAACACTTGCTGAGACACGAGAGGGATTCCATGAAAATAAATCAATGGAAGGACTCGAGCTTACTCAAAAATGCATGTATTGGGGAATATGCCAATACAGCGGAACTATCCACAAAGGATACTTCGGATGAAAATCCGGACTCAGATGGGGAAAATCCACTAAGGGACTTCACTGAGGAATGTCTAAACAGAACTCCTCTGGGGAAACACCAGGATGAGGTATTACCGATTACTGGGTAATAAGCTCAAGGAGACATATGATCAAAACATCGGTATGAGGGTGAAAGAACAACATGCTCGGGGAGAATGAATATCTAAGACCGGTATATGGGTGAGAGATATCAAACATCCGAAATCATCTGAGGAAAACCTAAAAAGGTATATTTCAACTCAGGGGACAAAAAGTCATAATAGGGAGCAGAAGGGAAGGAACACCATGGATACCGGTTACTGGGCATATAATAGGTGACCGACCAAAGGCGTGAATTAGGGAATATTTCCAAGACACTCATCATCCAAAAGAGGGCTAAAAGGCAAACTCGATTACAGGATGGGCATTCGATTCCACAAAAGGGGATACGGATCTTACTCGATTGGGGAAGAACAAAAGACTTCGACCAAAGAGTGCATGAGATATATTATATATTACCGTCAGAACATAGATAACACACTCGCATGGAAGATTATCCACAACCTGTTACTGGGTTAATGAAGGATAACTCGACTGAAAGAAAAGGGGCACCAGGATACCAAAAACTAGGCATAGAATAATGACCGATCATAAGGGAGAAATGATCATTACCGACAAAAGGCAAATGAAAGATGACCCGATGGGGATACATTGACAAAGGCAACAATCCGGGAGACATATCACCGGTTACTGGGAGATATGCTCAAAAAGGGTGAAGGATTATCAATACCGAATATTGGATAAAGATAACCGTCAAGGAAGAGATTACATCTACCGGATACTGGGTAGAAAACCACGGGAGAGTAACCGTCATCGATTAGGATGAACAAAAACAAGGTTACCTCTGCAAAGGGGATAAAATAAGGTTTACAACTACCGGTATGAGGGTAGAAAACCACAGACTCCTCCGAGGAAAAGATGGATGATTACTGGTTACTAAGCAATCATTCATCTAAACTACGGGGAAGTGCAAGGAAAAATGCCAAAAGCCAATTTAAGAACAAACTAGAGAGGCAAGATGAAACAAGACTCATCCCTATGAGGATACAACTCAGGGGGGAACTCCATCCCAGTATATATGTTGGGAGGAACCAGAAACAACCATCATCCACGAGGACATAACTCAGTGGGGAATATGGGAGGAAGGATAAACACTTTCTGCTTATGGGGCTGACTCTACATGGGGAGATCAGACATAAATATTTTCTTGGGGAAATATATTACCAACTAGCAGGAGATAACAAACAAAGATATATGGTAAAGAATGCAACATGAATATCTGAATGTTAAAATTATGCATATATGCGTGATTTATGTATGATGAATGCTAACAAAACAGACATATCTAACACAAACAGGTCCAAGAATCAATAAACAAATATCTGGTACTACATCTCAAGAGAGAAAGCCAGGCCCAATGGAGAACATCCAATCTAATGGGGATCAGAGATATCAGGAAACCAAGATCTCGGCAGGGGAATGAACATCAGTCATTCCAGCTGGGGACATGATCATTGCACAGATAAAATCCCTTGTAGAAGCAACTCTACTGGGGAAATTATCAGAGGGGAGGATGGATCTCTGTGGGGAACAACCACCAATGAGAAGCTTCCAAGGTTACCACTACATACTGTACTACCAAATAGATCATATCTGCCGAGGAGGAAGGGTCACTACTCTGCTGAAGGAAAGAGGGATGAATATCTTTACCAAACACTCTGCTCGGGAGAAAAACCACAAAAGGCTCCGGAGGAAGAGGATACAAACATGCCAGGAATATGAACAAATGTCTCACCCTCTTGGGAATCATACCAACTTCGGGAGAGCACTGAAGACATCCCAAGTATCTTGTTATCATTGTGAATGTTCACTTTGTTTAAAAACAAGTTATGAAAATTTATTTATTTAAAACAATGATATTTCTCAATTAAAACATGCAAAACATTTGTTTAATAAAAAACAAATAAGAGTGCAAATAATTGGATAAAGGCTCAAATTTATTTAATGGAATGGTAGTCTGCAAATGGCAAGACTCCATAGATCTTTACAAATTTGAAATTGGTGATATATATTGGAAAAGGGCTACATTGAACATAATGACCATTTCTCCACCAACTCTGAATCCGATGTATTTGAAGCTTCAGTTAACGATGACTGAGTGAGAATCTCTGACAGATGACAGTTTGTAGAACAAAGTCTTGTCAGGATGCAGTTACTTGCCAAGTCCTTAATTTTTGCCTAGATTGCCCCAGGGTGAGGTACTCAATCTAGCGGGATACATATTCATTTTTTTTATGTCTCTAACTTTTGCCTGGATCGCCCTTTCGGGTTCTCAATCCACCGAGACGCTCATTTTTGCCTAAGCCGCCCTTTCGGATTTTCAACTTAGCGAGCTATTCTATTTTTATTTTTAGGCGAAGTATTTCTTGACTGCATCTGAATTCACAGGACGAGTGAAATCTTCCCCATCCATAGTTGTAAGTATCAAAGCACCACCTGAAAAGGCTCTCTTAACAACATATGGACCTTCATAGTTTGGAGTCCACTTGCCCCTGGAATCGGGCGCGAAAGACAAAAATTTCTTGAGCACAAGGTCACCTTCTCGGAACACACGAGGCTTGACCTTCTTATCAAAGGCTTTCTTCATCCTTTGTTGATATAACTGACCATGACACATGACAGTCAATCTCTTCTCTTCTATCAAATTCAGTTGGTCATAACGACTCTGAACCCATTCAGCATCAGTCAACTTGGCTTCCATCAAGACTTTCATTGATGGGATCTCCACCTCTACTGAGAGCACAACCTCCATGCCATAAACAAGAGAGAAAGGGGTTGCCCCTGTTGAAGTGCGGACAGATGTACGGTATCCATGTAAAGCAAATGGCAGCATCTCATGCCAATCCTTATACGTAACAACCATCTTCTGGATAATCTTCTTGATATTCTTATTAGCAGCTTCAACAGCCCCATTCATCTTGGATCTATAAGGAGAAGAATTATGATGCGCAATCTTGAACTCACTACACAGCTCTTTCATCATCTTGTTGTTCAAGTTAGATCCATTGTCAGTAATGATCTTGTCTGGCACACCAGAACGGCATATGAGTTGATTCTTGATAAACTTCACGACCACCTGCCTGGTTACGTTCGCATATGATGCCGCTTCAACCCACTTGGTGAAGTAATCAATTGCTACGAGAATAAATATGTGATCGTTGGACGCTTTCGGCTCTATCATGCCAATCATGTCAATTCCCCACATAGAGAAAGGCCAAGGTGATTAAATCACATTCAGAAGTGTCGGGGGAATATGAATCTTATCCGCATATATCTGACACTTATGGCATTTCTTCACATATTTGCAGCAGTCGGACTCCATTGTCAGCCAATAGTAGCTTGCTCTCAACATCTTTCTAGCCATAGCATGTCCATTGGAATGAGTACCAAATGAACCTTCATAGACCTCAGTCATTAACAGGTCTGCTTCGTGTCTATCCACACATCTGAGCATAACCATGTCAAAGTTTCTTTTATAAAGCACATCACCATTGAGGTAGAAACTGTCTGACAATCTCCTCAAAGTCTTTCTATCTTTTACAGATGCCCCAAGCGGGTAAATCTGACTCTGAAGGAAGCATTTGATATCATAATACCATGGCTTGTCATCTTGCACCTCCTCTACTGCAAATACCTGAGTTGGTCTGTCCAAGCGCATCACGGTGATATTGGGAACTTCATTCCACAGTCTAACCACAATCATTGAAGCAAGTGTAGCAAGAGCATCTGCCATCCGATTCTCATCTCGAGGAATATGATGGAAGTCAACCTCAGTAAAGAATGTTGAAATCCTCCTCGCATAGTCTCTATATGGGATGAGGCCAGGCTGATTCATCTCCCATTCACCCTTAATCTGATTAACAATGAGGGCCGAATCACCATAAACATCAAGATGCTTGATCCTAAGATTAATACATTCTTCCAATCCCATAATACAGGCCTCATACTCAGCCATATTATTCGTGCATTTGAAAGTTAGCCTTGCTGTAAAAGGAAAATGTGTTCCCCGATGAGTGATAATCACTTCCCCAATACCATTTCCATATTGATTCACAGCGCCATCAAACACCATGCTCCATCGGGAACCAGGCTCTGGCCCTTCATCGAGCGTAGGCTCAGCATAATCTTTCATTTTCAAATACAGAATTTCCTCATCTGGGAAGTCATACTGAACAGACTGATAATCCTCAATTGGTTGGTGTGCCAAGTGGTCAGCCAAGATACTACCCTTAATCGCCTTCTGAGCTCGATACTCAATATCATACTCAGACAACAACATCTGCCACCGGGCAATTCTCCCGGTTAAAGCAGGCTTCTCAAAGATGTATTTGATTGGATCCATTTTGGATATCAACCAGGTTGTATGATTCAACATATACTGGCGTAAGCGCTTAGCAGCCCAAGCCAAAGCACATCATGTCTTCTCAAGCATCGAGTATCGAGACTCACACTCAGTGAACTTCTTACTCAGGTAGTAGATATCATATTCTTTCTTCCCTGATTCGTCTTGCTGGCCAAGGATACAACCCATTGAGTCTTCAAGAACTGTCATATACATAATCAACGGTCTTCCTTCCACAGGTGGAGACAGAATCGGAGGCTCAAACAAATACTCTTTAATATTGTCAAAGGCTTTTTGGCAATCCTCGATCCAATCATGAGACTGATCTTTTCGGAGGAGCTTGAATATCGACGCACATGTGGCAGTCATGTGGGATATGAATCTGGAAATATAATTCAAGAGGCCAAGAAAACCTCGGACTTGCTTTTCAGTTTTGGGCGCAAGCATCTCTTGTATTGCTTTGACCTTCGCAGGATCAACCTCAATACCTGTCTCGTTGACAATAAAGCCCAATAACTTGCTGGAACGGACTCCAAATGTACACTTGTTCGAATTCAGACGAAGCTTATACTTCCTCAAACGCTGAAAAAGCTTCAACAAGTGTTCTACATGTTCAACTTCCGTTCTCGACTTTGCAATCATATCATCAATATATACCTCGATCTCTTTGTGCATCATATCATGAAACAAGGTAGTCATAGCTCGTTGATACGTGGCTCCGGCGTTCTTCAAACCGAATGGCATCACTCGATAATAGAATGTTCCCCAAGGTGTGATGAATGTTGTCTTCTCCATATCCTCGGGTGCCATTTTAATTTGATTATATCCGGAAAATCCATCCATAAACGAGAAGACATTGAATTTAGCTGTATTATCTACCAACATATCAATATGTGGTAGAGGGAAATCATCTTTCAGACTAGCTTTATTCAAGTCTATATAGTCCACACACATTCAGACTTTTCCATCTTTCTTAGGCGCGAGCACAATATTGGCCACCCATTGAGGATATGTAGAAGTCACCAGAAACCCCGCATCAATTTGCTTATGAACTTCTTCTTTGATCTTCACTGCCATATCAGGATGAGTTCTTCTGAGCTTCTACTTCACAGGCACACACTTAGGCTTCAAAGGCAGGAAATGTTACACGATATCTGTATCCAGACCAGGCATGTCTTCATACGACCAGGCAAAGACGTCGACATATTCTCGTAGCAACTCAATCAACCCCTTCTTAACAGATTCTTCCAGGAGTGCCCCAATCTTCACTTCTCTAACACAATTTTCAGACCCCAAGTTGACTGTTTCCAGATTCTCAAGATGCGGCTGAATGATCTTCTCTTCATGCTTAAGTAGACGGGTAATCTCGTCAGGAATCTTTTCAACATCATCTTCTTCTGCCTCAAATACAGGGAATTCAAAATTGGGAGATGGTGTTGGATCATTATGTTCAATGGATTTAGTCAACCTGCATAATGATTTTGGATAAAAAGAGATTTTAGAATTCAAACAAGGCAAATCATTATGCAGATGAAAAGATTGATTTTATTTTTATTTTTAGGGTTTTATGTGATCACCAATTTCATGCAAAAGCGAAAAGGGAAAATAATTGGAAAAACAAACATTTAACATGAATTTATTGAATGAAAATATCATTGTATTTATGCGCCAATAATGTCATCACTTCTCCTTTTGGCATGGGAGAAGTGTTTTCAAACACAATGAACATTACTTTGACTTATGGATAACTGTTGGGATATCCACAGCGACCCAATTATTGCAGATCCCTCCAGGGATGATGAAGTTGTCAGAATCCTTTGCATCTTCTTCCAAAATAGCAACAGCCTCTTCATCTTGACCGGTGTGGATGAATCCACCACTCTTAAACAGTCCTTGCTTGTTGAAGACACCAAAAGAGTACCCTATGCCAGCCCGGGATTTGTTGTCTTCCAGCTTAATCATTTGCCCCAATCCAACAGTTGCACCATGCTCAATGGCCAACTTCGCATCTTTATAGGACGCAAATGAAGAAGTTCCCTTCTTAATAGGTTCAACAATAGATAAAGCTTGGAATGGGGTTCCAACTTCATCCTCAGCATCTATATAAGAGAAGGAAGACAAATGGCTAACCAGGAGATCCTTTTCTCCCCCTACCACCACTAGCTTCTTATTTTTCACAAACTTCAGTTTCTGGTGTAGGGTGGATGTCACGGCGCCTGCCTCGTGAATCCATGGTCTGCCCAATAGGCAGCTATACGATGGGTGAATGTCCATGACCTGGAAGGTGATCTGGAAATCACTTGGTCCAATTTTAACTGGGAGCTCAATGTAAGACCCCAATTTTGTCCCTAAGATCCCTCATGGCATCATATCATACCATAGCATTGTCTCAAGGATCATTGTGTACCTTTGCCTCATTTCCTTGTGGGTGGGCTATCTTGTGAGTGTGGTTCTTGATCACCAAGCATGTTTTGCATTTGTATATCATTACTCGAGTTCGGGTATAGAACTCATCTCACAAAGATCACCAAGCATACAAGGAATTAATATTCAAGCAACTCAATCATTACATACAATACAGTAATCCCAAATTGCACAAAAATGTGTCACAAAATAATATACACAACAATACAACAAACATGAAAAGTAGGCAAAACCCACTAGGCAAAACTGTCCCCGGCAGAGTCGCCACTTTTCTGTAGCGGGGTATTCGTTACCATTAGAGATATTGACTAAATCCAAGGTAAACCATACAAGTCGAGTCTCCACCACACTTCTATTTATCCAAAGGAATGGTTAGAAAGAGAATAAAAACCTAAAAGTTTTATCGAATAAAAAATTAGTAAAAATGTTAGAGATCGGGGTAAGGGGGTTGGTTATGCAATGGGAAGATTTTAAGCACCCAAAACATCCTAGGTACTCCTAGGGACCCCTTTTCACATTTGTTGTAAGGTTGGTATTTTGTGAAAATTTGTTTGTGCAAACATGATTGAAGAGATGAGAAGAGAATATACAAGTTATTTACATTTTGTGTTTGGATGGATAAACCCATTTCCTACGTACCATCTTAAAAAAGATTAGGATCAAAACCTCGTAGTTCGGGGTAAAAATTTCAAAGTGAGTTGGTGAATTGATTGGTCCAAAAGCCTTAAGGTCTTTTGTTATCCAAGGGAGAAAACTCAACCTAAAACCACAAATCCACCATGTGAGGATAGCTTCAACATGCTAGTGAGGGGTTAACCCTATAATAAGCATGGAAGACTCATTGTCCATCACTAAGGATATAGGTGAGCATTATATCTACGTCAAGGATAACTCAAACCTAATAGCTAAAGGTTATGAAAAGAGTTTGATTAAGAGAGTGGCCATTGAAACCACAAAAGTATTTGACTGAGTTATATTTACCAATGAAAAGTATTTATAAAATATGGTCAAAGTTGACTTAGAGATTCAATTCAAAATAAGTGTTATGAAAAGAAAGTTTGAAAATCCAAAGCATAAGGCTTAGGTTTCTAATGTTTGAAAAGAAGTGTTAATGTTTGCACAAAAAGTTTTGGCTTGGGTTAGAGTGGAGGGAAGAAGAAGAATGGCTAAAGTCCTAATCATACAAGAGATAAGGGATAAGAAACAAGACCACAAATGAAGTTCTTCTCTTGAGATCATATTGATTATCCAAGTAGCTCCCATCCTTTGGAATATGCAAGCAAAATAAGTGTAAGCTCAAGCAATCGACATAATCAAACAAGCTCTTAGGAGATTCCCAATGCCTCTTGTATCTTTCACTTTGGATGAGGATGACAATGATTCTTCAAGTTGAGTTCTCATAGGATCCCCTAGCACAAAAGCACACACACATCAAAGAGTCTTATGAAGTAAATCAAGAATGGACAAGAGTGAGTTTAGAGGTTTGGTCCTTCTAATCCATCTTCAACATTAAGGTCCTTTTACTCCAATTTTGCATAGGTAATGTCCTAGAAACTAAATCCATTTGTCCATTTCTTTGCATTTGGTCCACAACAATCAAAACAAAATACAAGCACAATAATATATACACAATTATGTGCTCAAGTGAGCAAAAGGCAAATTGCATTAACATAAACATGTGCTCAAATGAGCAAAAGAAAAAGTAAATGAATAATATGTACAAGAATAGTAAATTGCATAAATGTAAAGGGAAATAATTAAATGTTAATGGTTAATGGTTAATGTTAGTAGTTAGTGTGCCATAAGGCAAATTTAGCGCTATGTTAAGCAATCGTAATTGGACTTATGTAGAAGTCACAACTATCTGAGGTCGGTCAATAATAATGTAGGCAACAACACAAGTTAGAGGTCTTGATTAGTGAATCAAACTCCAATAACTTGCCATGCCAAAAAGAAGATGAGAAATGATCTTGTATTGATTTAGGTTCTTTGCATGATTTAGAAAGCAATCTATCCTTAATGCAAAGCCATTCACTTGATCCATGATCAAGATGAATTAGATTTGAATCAAGGAAGATTAAACCTCCCTAATCAATGCTAACCACCAATCTTTAACTCATTGATCAAAAAAAAGAAAAAGAAGAAGGAGAAGAAGAAGATGAAGAATTAAAGTGCATTAAATGAAATGGTATGTACTAATCAACAAGCGTTGACCAAAGATAGAGAAGATCAAGGTCAAACAATAGAAAACAGAAGCAAAATGAGAATTAGAAGTCAAGAAACAAATAAAATATTTTTGGCATTTTTAATATTTAAAATAAAACTTGAATTAAAATAATAAAGAAAGGTCAAACTTCAAATTCACTTCAAATCAACTTTGAAAAGTCCAAGTGAATTATCCCAAGTTCAACAAGGTCAAACAAAGTTTGACAAAAAAATTCAGCATTTTTAGAAGTCACAAACTATTTTTAATCAATTAAAAATGCATAAAAATAACCTAATTGAACTAAAATCTCAAATAAATCTCAAATTAATTAATAAATTGATGAGAATATTTTTCATAGATCTATCATCATTCAAAGAGGTTGAGAAAATATTTTTGTATTTTTTGGATCTCAAAAACTATTTAAAATGAATTAAAAATAACCAGAAAATAGAAAATTCATAAAAAATATCAAATGATAAAATAAAAAATATTAAAAATCATTTTTAAAAACTAGAAATTAAAAGAGAAATAATGCAATTGGTCCCATAATTTTTAGACCAATAATGAGAGAGATATGAATTTTAGAAATAAAATGGAATTAAAAGAAATAAAAGAAAATAGAAATAAGAAATTAAAAATAAGAAAAAAAGAGAAGCGTTGGATGATGGCTCATTAATTGAGGTGGCACATCACCCGGCTCCTGAGCGCGCTTCCACCAAGTTCCTTAGTCAATGCATCACACATGGCCAATTGAAAAGTCATAACATTGGGTGGATGAGATCTAATCTGGAAACTCAAACGCACGGTCCAGATTTGATCTGGAGACCAGACGGTGGCCAGCGCCACCATCTTCTCCGACTAGCTCCGGCGAAGGCCAAAAATTACAGAAGAATAAATGTGAACCAAAACGCGTGATCCAGGTACCAAACGAAAGGTGGAGTGATGTACATCACTCCTATGCCACTCAATTCCACTCCAGATCTCTTGATTGAGAGAAATCAGAGATGGAAGTTTTATGGTGTTCAAGTGAACTCAATACTTTTCAAAAATTGGAAACACAATAATGTTGCCTCTATGCAGAGGACTTCAGATCACACAAAATCAAGGCAAATGGAACAATATATGAGCTGGTTCGAAGCAAAATGCAGTTGAGGAAAACCTTTGAATTGTGAGGAATTGAGTCAAGATCCTTGGGTTCTTTTGCAAACAGAAAGCTCTGTGGATCAAGGTGAAGAGGTCTAGGAACTTTTAGATCTAAGAAAACAGTCGAGGAAACTGAATTCTAGATCTGAAAATTTGAGAGAAAAGAGAGAGTTCCTTTGGTGTGAGGGATGGGATTTCAGTTGCACAGCATATAGGGCGCCTTAAGGTTGAGAAAATGAGAGGCCAAGCACTTGTATTTATAGATGGAGGGAGCTGCAAGCATCATCAAAATCGTGTGCATGGGAGAAGAGGGCCTCCATGCATGGGCCTGTACAGGCGCATGGAGGGCCCAACTCTGATTTGAATTGCAAGCTATACAACACCAAATATGAATTGAACGTGCAGATTGTGTATTAATGGATCATGCATGGCAATTGAAATGATTTTCATAAAATGCACTATTTCATTGAAGCCTTCAAAAATGCCATGCACAAAATCAAAATGCAACCTTATGAGTAACGGTTGGAAAGCTTATTGCATAAGGAACAAATGTCATGTTGGTCAAAACTTCATTTGGGCCTTGGAAATTAATGAAAACTGAACTTGAAGTGTAGGGTGCAAAACATGCATATGTGAAATTTCCAAATTTGGCCAATGTTCAAGCCCTTCTGTCTCAATGATGAAAGCTCCAAATGACAAAATATTCAACATGAAAGTTGTAGATCTTTTCAAGGAAATAAATTTGGACTTAAATTTTGCATCATTTGTATTTTTAATGAAGAAGTTATGAGCATTTGAAGTTGGACTTTTTCACATTTCAATGCATTTGGTCCAAAGTGACTTATAATGTTTTGCATTATCACATGTATTTCTTTTGAGATTTTGCAATTTTTCTCAACATAAAATTTGAATTATACACATTAAGATTTCCAATGCATTAAGTATCACCTCAAAATCATAAAAAATGAATTAGTTATGTTCTTGGGAAGTTGACCCAAAATTAGGGTTTCAATCAAAATGACCTATAATGTCTTGGAATGGATGATGACCTTCCAAGCTTCAAATAAAATTTTGATGAACATGAAAGTTGTTCATATTGTTCTTAAGAACATTTTTTTGCTCTTGGGATCATCTCAATTTGACCAACACATAAAAAGTTAGGTCTCAGTGCATTTCAAAATAGTCAGATGAATTGACTGATCAACTTCTCAAGTCCACACCTCATATCTTGATGAATTAATGATTGAGGACACTTAAAAGAGTTCAAATATGAATGAAATGATGAATTAAAGAACTTACTTTGATTTTATTTAACCATGGGCTGAGGTTGCTTCAAGAGCAAGACACAGTTGATGAACAGATGAATTAGGGTTTCCTTGGGAAACAAACCTCAAACCCCTTGACTTGCTTTGATCAAAATGATGAATTGAGATACTTGGGAGGAATATTTGATGGATGAGAGCTTTGGGAACCATTACCATGCTTGCTTTCATCTTCTCGTGACCATATCATTGCATAAAGGATCTCCTAGAAGCTTTAGACCTTGTGACTGCTCAAGCTATAAACAAAAGATGTTAGTGACATATTTTTGTGCTTTTGGTTAGTAAATAAAAATGAGAAAAGCAATAATATACAATTCAAGCATGCTTGGTGATCTCAAACCAAATCTCAAGAGATCCCACCCAAAGGCAAAGAGCCAAGATGCCTATGATCCTTGAGGCCATGCATATGCCATGTTATGATGCCATGAGGGATCTTAGGATCAAAATTAGGGTATTACTAAAACATAATTGTAATTTAAGAAATTTTTATTTGTGATCTATTCACCCCCCTCTAGATTATTCCCCTCGTCTATCAAGTGGTATCACGAGCACCCATTTATCTTGTGTTTCAAAACCGCTTATTAGATTATGGTTTCCAGACCTAAAAAGGCGTATAATAAAGTGCATGTTTTCAATGGAAAAAAGTATGGTTATTCGAATGATTGTATGCATATCCATATCAATTCTATTGATAGAAATGTATGGAACGCCATCCAAAACGATCCATTTGAAATTAATATGACCAATGCGGATGGTGTGTACCTAAACCGGAAGCACAATGGAATATGGATGATGAGAAAAAAATGGTAATGTGATTGGAAATCATGGAATATCCTAATCTCCATTTTAGGAGTTGATGAATATTACTGTGTTTCTCATTGTGAAATCGTGAAAGTTATGTGGGACTCATTACAAGTTGCCCATGAAGGCACAAATAAAGTCAAATAAGCTAGAATCAAGAGTTTGAACTCTTTCATATGAAGCTTGGTGAAACCATTGTTGATATGCAAAAAAGGACCACTCATCTTATAAACCGTTTTGATGCACTTGGTAATCTGATTTTCAATGAAATTGCTACTAACAAAATTTTAAGATGTCTTAATAGGAAATGGAAACCTAAGGTCACCGCCATCAAGGAAGCTAAAAACGTATTGACATTAGACATTACTACTTTGTTTGGTAAGCTTGAAGAACAGGATCAAGAGCTCATTTTCTTGGAGAAACATGAGAAGAAAATTAAGAAAGAAAAGAACAAAGAAAAGGAGGTGCACAAGAAGTCAATTGCTCTTGTGGCTTCTAGTTCTAAGTCCTATACAAAAGATCAATATGATAGTGGAACTAGTGACAATGAGTGTTCAGATGATGAAAATACGAGGTTGTTTGTTAGACGGTACCATAAATACATTAAGAGAAATGGAGTGAAGCACTCCAACAAGAATCTGATCAACTATAGAAGACAAGCAAATTCCTCAAAGCAAGATGAAAATCAGAAATAAAAATCTAAAGGGTCATGTTTTAATTATGGAAAAGTCGATCATTATAAGCCGGATTGTCCATTGATTAAGAAGGATAAAGGAAAGGGTCAATACAAGAATTCTAGCAAGCCTAGAAGAACGTACATTGCTTGGGAAAGTGATAGTGAATCCTTAAGTGAAAGTAGCTCAAGTGAAAGTGATGAAGAGGCAAACTTTTGCCTCATGGCCCATCATCATAAGAAGAAAAGTGCAAGTCATTCTAAATATGAACCTATTGATAAAATGTCTTATTCTGAATTACAAATTGCTTTTTAAAGTCTATATGGTGAAACTGTAGATGCTTTTAGAAGGTTGGCTTTAAATAAAAGAATATTTCTATACTTATAAGCCAAAGTTTTAGAAACTGAAAAACAAATGGACACTCTTAAGCAAACCATGTTAGATGCTTCGAAAGTTGATGTCGAGGATGAGAAATCTTCTTGATTTGGTTGTGAAGCTTGTCACATTTGGTAGAAAGAGGTTATTACTCTAAAATCCAAATTGGACAAGGCTTTAGAATCAAAATCTACCTTCGCTATTAATCCTACAAAATTTAAAATATCTTTAAATATTCCATACAAGAAGTACAATTTCGTTGTAAGGGAATCAAATAGCGAAAGTTGCTCTCATCATCACTTGATTTGTCACTATTGTTTCAAGAAAGGTCACGCCATTTATAAATGAAAATTGAGGATATATGGGTTCCTAAAGGTGTATTTCAATGGTTGCCCAAGTGCAACAATGTTTCTACTCACTCTCAAGGACCCAATGAAAATTGGGTACATACCACTCTTGTTTGATATTGTAGGTTGAATGTCTTTGTTCCATGGAAAGAATGTGGTTTCTTGATAGTGGATGATCAAGACATATGACGGGTGACATTTCCAAATTCATTGACTTCACGACAAAGAAGAATGGCTATGTGACCTACGAAGACAACAATAAAGGTGAAGTACTTGGTAAAGGTAGTATAGGTAATCCCTCTTCTACTATTATCTCCTATGTTATACTTGTTGAAGATCTTAAACATAATCTACTTAACATTAGTCAACTATGCGACAAAGAATATAAAATAACTTTTACAAATGGTTGTTGACTTGTTGCATAATTGAACATGATAAAAAGAAAGAATATGCATCAAAATACACTGATCAGTCTAAAGGGGTTGACTAGGGATTATCTTTCTTATATCTCCGGTGTTTAGGGATTTGAAACAATGTCTTACATCATCAACAAGGTTTTATTCAAAAGCATACATTCGTCATTCTCTTTTGATTTCGCTTGAGAAAAAGTTTGATACTGATAAATAAAATATGAGTGAACACGAATGGATTTATTCAAAACATGCACGTTTATTTCATTATTATTATTATCATCTGAAAACTAGACAAATTTTACAAATGAACAACAAATAACAAACAAGAAAAAATTACAAATGCAAATGTTTGAACAGTCTAATGCTGCGAGGTCTAAGCATGAGAAGGATCATTCTTGAGGATAATATGTAATGCACAACAACTTCTGATCAAGGAGTTCTTGAACTTTGTTCTTAGGAACATAACAAGCTTCTGTAGAATGCTCTACATATCCTGCATGATATCCAAATGTGGCATTGGGATCATGCTTATGATGGTTGGGAAACCTAGCAGGCTCGATATGTTTGGGCATAATTTCCCCAACATTAATCAGTATAGGCAGCAGATGTACATAAGGCATAAGAATCAGATCATTGCGAGGACGTCTCATTTCCTGATCGTTGTTCTCTTTGATAACTTGCTTCTGCTTCAGTTTTTTATTGCTTTGAGAGGGCCTCTGACGTGGTAGGGGAGACTGTTCTTGGGGAGGAAGTGGTAGAATGCTTGTAGTTACATTCTGTATGACATGCCTCTTAAGTCCATTCTCAGTTCGTTTGGAAACTGCAACTTAATTTGAGAGGTCCATTGTCAAACTATCAAGGAATAGTCCCAAGGTCATGTTAGTTATGTCTTCATCGTAATCCAATTTCCTCTTACACATAGTGTCCTCATGATTATCCTATTCCATGGTTCTCTGGCAGTCGGTATCAGCGAATCATTATCTTTCTGTTGGAGAAAGGGAGATGGTATAAACATTTATTTTTCGTATGAAGGGTTACGAATGCATGCGAAAAAAGAAAAAAAAATCCATACTTCCAAGGAATTCCAAGGTTTTAGGATGTTCAACCCAAACTAAAACTTTTGGATTCCCTAAGAGTACACATGCTAAGATTTATTTTGTTATGATGCCATGAAATGCAACATCACAGATCCAAGAATCTGTCCCATCTGAATAATCTGCCAAAACTTATCAACACAAGTTCAGAGGTCTAATGTATAGAGGTATGAAGAGGATTTGTTTCCTGCGTAGAACCCATATTCCCTCACAAGGTAGGTTCTAAGACTTTATGAAGATTCTTAGAGTCACGAATACTGAGGCAAAAATATCTTCGTCGCCATAAAATAATTGTGAGCCAACAATACCTTCGAGAGCATATACTCTAAGTGAGACCAAGTCTCAACTTCAAAAGCCAAGGATTTGATAAAGATCCTCAGAGTCACGGGGCCCTTTTAGTAGAATGCTTGTTAGGGGAAAATGACTTACGTGCCAGTGAAACTCAAAAAAGAATCTACTCCAAGCGGGGTCCTCATACCTCCCCCCAAGACAACTATGTCTGACGGGTCAATACAAGGCTCTCTTCTATCTTAGGTAAGCTCTCTAAGCTTGTGTATTGGGCATCTCACTCAATAGCATCATGAACTCATCCACGGGATAAACACAATAGATATATCAAAGACAATAATATACGAAAGCAATAAAGCATGTTATAATAATATAAAGCAAGTAACAATAGCAAAGATAAACATCTAAATAAACAAAGGAACAATCAAAACTAGTCTCGACTCTTACTTGCAAAAGCAAGAACTCCCCAGTAGAGTCGCCAGATGAAGCTGAGGAGTCTCAAGAAGAGATCCCCAATTGCATGCTCTCCTCAGCAGAGTCGCCAACTGAAGCTAGGGAGTCTCAAGAAGAGATCCCCAACTGCAAGCTTTCCCAACAGAGTTGCAAACTAAAGCTAACAGAAATATACCCAAGCGCATCACACGCTCGAAGGTACAACAGAGTCGCCATCAAACTATTTATTCCCGAAGGAAAGTGAAAACATCGATAAAACCCGGGGGAAAAGATAATGGGTAAGGAAGTCAGTTATGCAAGGGGAAGGTATTAACACCCCTTACATCCGTTGTACTCAACGGGAACCGTTTTTATCGTTCTTTGCTTGAATATGTGTTATATCTAAAGGTTACTCGCGAAAGAATAAAGGGAAAAGAAATAATAGATAGAGTGCTCAAAGAGAATTAGGGCCCTCATGCCTACGTATCCTTATACTGCAGTAAGGAATTCAGAGCTCCGTAGTTCATAGAACTAATGGTGGGAGGTGAAAAGAAGAGTGATAACAAATATGGTACGAACCAAAGGATAATGTTGTTTGAATCCAAAAGGGCATGAAATCTAAACTAGAGATTAAAACTAGAATGAACCAATATGTTGGGAGCCTAAGGCATGTAACCACTATATGGTATGGCTGAAAATAAAGGGAATTAAGTGTTTGGCATCAAGGCAAATACTCTCGGTTCAAAGGCATATACTGGATGGAGCTCAAAGAAATAATGTATTTGGCTCAAAGAGAGAGTATATCACATGAAGTGAATGATTGGTATAAAATTTTGAATGAATATAGTGAATAGTGAATAATGGAAAATGAATGGAGTGATAAAGAGAAATAATAGGTAGAAATAAATTAAAATATTGGGTAGAAGCGACAAAAGGTATAACTAGAACCAAAAGCTAAGAATATTGTTGGAATCCATAAAGAATATGGTATATGCAACCTAAGAGGAAAGGTGGCATGAACCAATATGTGGGGGGCCGGAGGCATCATACTGCTATATATGGTCTGGCCGAAAACAAGGAATTAAGTGTTTGGCATCAAGCCAAACATCTCTTGGTACAAAGGTGGAAAATTGTCCTAAAAGGGCATATGTGGAATTCCAAAGAAAATAATATCTAGTTCCAGAGAAACAGTATGTCACTGAGATAAATAGTTATGATTGAAGATAGATCATGGATCATGAAAGGTATGAGTGGGGCCCTAAGGCAGGAGAAAGAATAATTATGATTATGCTCACCAAGGGTTCGAAGCCTTGTGCCTACGTATTATCATCATGCAATGAGAAAGTCAGAGCTTCGCAGTTCGTGGAACTATGAAAACAAAGAAAATGAGATATTTGAGTGATGAAGAGCATGACTTGTACCATATGACAATGCTAGCATGAGAACCCACAAAGGTAAGTGAACTTTGAACCTAAGAGTAAAGGTAGCATTAATCGATATGTGGTATGACCGGAGCATTAACCACTATATGGTATAGCTAAAAACAAAGGAATTGAGTGTTTGGCATCAAGACAAACATCTCTTGGTTCAAAGGTGGACTCTAATTAAATCGTCCTAAAAGGATATGCATGGAATCCAAAGGGATAAGGTATTTGGTTCCAAAAGGATGGTATTGATTGATGATTGGGAGATAATAAAGAATGAAGAATTAATAAATACGCTAGCTTGCAGAGAATCTGAATCCTCCTGCCTACCTATTCTCACTGTGCAATGAGAAAGTCAGAGCTCCGTAGTTCAGAGAACTACGAAAACAAAGGAAAGAGAGATTGAAGTGATGAAAAGTATAACTTGTACCAAAATAAAATGGTAGTATGGGAACCCATAAAGGAAAATGAACTTTGAACCAAAGAGTAAAGGTGGCAAAGACCAATATGGGGGGTAGGGGGTGAGGCATCATACCACTATATTGGAATGACCAAAAACAAAGGAATTAAGTGTTTGGCATCAAGGCAAACATCTCTTGGTTCACAAGGTGGACAATTGTCCTAAAAGGGTAGGTATAAGACCCAAAGGAATATGATGTTTGGTACAAGGAACAATATATCATTGTAGGAAACAAATAATTTGAAACCAAAAGAGAATGGTATATTGAATCCATCAAGGAAGTAAACTCAGCACCGAAGAGTAAATAAAGATGGCATAGACCAATATGTGAGGGGCCTGAGACATCATACCACTATATTGGAATAACTAAAAACAAAGGAATTAAGTGTCCGGCATCAAGGAAAACATCTCTTGGTTCACAAGGTGGACTCTGATTAAATCGTCCTAAAAGGATATGCATGGAATCCAAAGGGATACATTGTTTGATTTCAGAAAGATGGTATTGATTGATGAATACAGAAGAATAAATAATTGTGCTAGCGGAGAATATGAATCCCCGTGCCTACGTATTATCACTGTGCAATTAGAAAGTCAAAACTTCATAGTTTGAAGAACTAATATGGAACAAAAACAAATAAAAGGATGTTTGTTTACACAACTAGGACTGACAAGACAAACAAGAAGTAAAGGGTAAGATTGGGGTAATAAAAAGTATCACTTGGCACCAAAGTACAATGGTATCCTAGGAACCCATGAGATAAATGAACTTTGAAGAAAAGAGTAAAGGTAGCATTAACTAATATGTGGTACGGCCGGACCATTAACCACTATATAGTATAGCTGAAAACAAAGGAATTAAGTGTTTGACATCAAGGCAAACATCTCTTGGTTCACAAGGTGGACTCCTATTAAATCGTCCTAAAAAGATATATATGGAATCCAAAGGGATTATAGTATTTTGCTCCAAGAAGGATAACACAACACTTTTAAGAAATTGCGAAGTGATATTGCAGGTATTGGACAAAGGATCATAAGAGACAGGGAGGGTGCCCTAAGGCATAAGAATATTCTTAAATTGATTGTAATTATGAATTTTGTTTTACGAGTTTAATCATTGGTACTTAGAGGAAGCTAAACGTCTAACCACCGGCTAAGTACGTCCGACAATCAGAGTACTCGTGAGTTGAGAGGACAAATTCATTCTAACCACTCTTTCACTCTTAGAATAATAATTTGGACTCAAGTTTATTTATTAAGTGTTTTAAACTGAAGTCAAGCATCGGGGGGCCAAAGCTAGGTGTGACCGACAACCCAAGTACTTGAGTATTGTGCAAAAGTACGAACACCTCACTTTTCATCCAAGTTTTATTATGAAAATGGTTTGATGAATAGAAATGGATAAAGGTAGAATGAGATGGGAATAGGATGAGATATGAATAGAACGGTTTGAGATAAGGATAAAGATAGGATATGAAATGTAATTGAGGGTGAGATACTTGACATTGGGTCAAGCACTCGCGTTGCAATTGATTTGATTTAATTTGGGAAACATTTTTCATTGAATCAAGTGTGTTTTTTGTCTTTTGAAAAGATTTATTTATCATTTGATTTTATATTTTTTAATTAGCATGCAATGACAAGCTATAAAAGCAATAAGCTATTACACTTGCATGGGATGGGGGGGACATATTGAAGGAGAATTGCAATCCAAAACGCAGCGGAAATTAAAATTTTCTCCTTTAGAGTTCCTTACGAATGGTCATGATCAGTGATAGAATATTTACCTCTTGTGACGATTGAAACCTTTGGTGCAGATCTCTTGTGATGATCAAAACCTTTGATGCAGATCCACGGAGCGATCACGAACGTTGAACGATGACAACGTCTCTACTCAGTCCACACGAACGGATTCCTTCAATCTCAGTGCTAGCTGGTACGAATGAAGGCTTTGAGTGAGAGAGAGAGAAAGAGAGAAAACGAAATTAATGCAACCGCTATTAATGCTTCTGCACAAGGGTTCTATTTATAGAACCACTTGTGTGGGTTTCAAGCTAAAAGCCCACTTAAGTGTATTTTGGCCCATATCTTATAATATGCCCAAAATCACTTAAGCCCATGGTACCTTACCATATTTCGTATTCTACTCAAGTATACCGTACCTTACGATGTTCTATAATTCACTTAAGGGCACCGTACCTTACGGTATTCCTTAGTTACTCTATCTCTCATCAATCCGTCCTTTGTGTGTGACCCTGTAGGTTTTCGTGACGTTGGCAATTATATTAAATCACGCATTTAACATAATAAATAGTGAGCGGTATCTAGCAACACATCACTGCTACCCAAGACACGAAAATGTCATGTGATCTGACAAAACCTTCTGTGATAATACTTATGTGTATAATTACCCTTTTGCCCTTATGTCTATATTGAACACAAGGCATAGACCGTGTCATCCTTGTCCAGTTCAATATTAGGCCCATAGACATTTATCTTGTTATGCAGGATGGGCAAATTCCATCTAGGTCACTCATGTCCCTCAGCATGCTTTGTGGAGTACCCATCAACTGTCTTTATGGTTATCCAGTTACGGACAATGTTGGATCAGCAATAAAGCACTCGACTCTACATCTAGGGTCCATAGTGGTTTCAGGTCGAAGAGTGGTATACACCATTATCACCATGAGAATAACTTATGACACTTTGCATAACTTTCTATATAGTATTCTTGTAACACCCTTCTAAATACCCCAAATTATTATAATTAAAATACACATATATTCATCAGAGTCATTATGCCCCGAAGGGTGTCACACAATCATTTCACTACATTCATCAAATATCCTGTCATGCTCATTTATTTAAATCAAAATAAGGTCTTTTGCATAATTCGCAACGGAATAAAATTCAACTCAATGTAAAACATGTAACACAATACATGTAAATCAATCAACAAACAATATCAAATTAATTAAAACATTCCCTCCCGATGTTACATCTATCAGAGCATGACCCGTAAGAACTACTCTAGACTCCAAGCATTAGCTTCTACTCAACTCCTTTCTCGTTACCTGAAAAATAGGTGTAAGGGTGAGTTCCTCAATCAATATAACAAGCATTATAGAACAACATGTAATGCTAAGTAATTAACACATTAATTCACCCTAACCAGACTACACACTCAGCAACGGCAGTATCCGTTCAAACATCATATTCACCAATAACATATAGCATATATATAATCTCAACCATACTCAACATCAACAACACAACACACAACACACATATAATACTGGAATACATCCATTCATATTATATGCCATACATTTATTATGCAATGAGACTCTGTGCATGCGGTACCGACTATTTGTGAACATATAGTTCAACCTCACCGTCCAAATCCAGGCACGGCTACCAAGCTCACTAGTCCCACTCATTTGAGACATAGTGACTCACTCACTAATTCCTCACCATGGGAATTAGCTACCACCCCAAATGGGCCATGATATGCACGCTAATCACCTAGCATGCAAACAACAACAACAATCAACATGATTTACTCACTAATTCCTCACCATGGGAATTAGCTACCACCCAAATGGGCCACAACATGCATGCTAATCACCTAGCAATGCAACATCAACAATAATCAAGAATAGACACATGCTCACACTCTAAGCCATAATACAGTCTATTCACACATGTACATTCACATCATCATGTATACCATCACACATTATCAACATAATTAATCACAAAAGCATATCATATCATGCCACATAGTCAAACACAGTATTAGCACACTCTACTAATACCTACACCACTCAAAACAACGGGAATTGATCCCTACAACATCATATCTCAGCTAAGTACATCACTCAGCCTAAACAACCAAAAACTGCACAACAACAGTTCAGGAAAATCCCAACTCTGCCCATACGCGTACTGCCCATGCCATACGCGTATTGCCCAAACCTGGCCAACTCCATACGCGTAATGCCCACTCTCATACGCGTATTGCGCCTTTCCTCGCTCAACTCATACGCGTATCACCTGTCTCATACGCGTATGCTACGCGTAACAATATCCCATTACGCGTACCACCAGAGACCAATTTACGTTCAAAATGTCATCTTTCTCTCCCATACGCGTAAGGCCTCCCCCCATACGCGTACCAACATCTCATACGCGTATTGCCTAGTGCCATACGCGTATGACCAGAGATCAAAGCTCGCAGATCTGCAATGGCTTTTCTGCTACGAGTTCTATCCGATCTAACCTTCCACAGTCCAATTTCGCACATAATTCTTTCCTATTGTCTAACACAACACAGATCCTATCCAATTCCACAACGTCTAACAATTTCCACGCTTAATTCCTACGAATTCTTCAATTATAATCCAATTTTCGTTCATCTCAACAGTTCACAAATTCAACATATATCATCCAAATCAGAGGTAAAACAATGGTCTATTACTACCCAGTACATATCATCCCATAATACCCGTTAATTGATGATAAACCCCCCTTACCTGAGTTAATCCGGCAAATCTCAAGCTTCAAGCTCTTCTCTTCTCCAACCTTCTTCCTCTTGCTCTGCCTTTGCCCTTTTCCTCTTTCACGATCGCTTCTCTGTTTTTCACGTAAAAACCTTTTTACTCCAAAATGGGACTTTTTCCTTAATTCCAACTTATATATATTTTCCAATAAATAATTATCCCAATAATTATTATTCCAAAATAATAGTAATAATAATCCAAAATTCCAATTATTCAATTAAATTAATAAAAAAAATATTAATTTAAATTAAATAATTATCTTATTTTAATTGGGGTGTTACAACTCTCCCCCACTAAAAGAGTTTTCGTCCTCGAAAACATACCTCAAGCAAATAACTCCGGATAAGACTCCTTCATCTGACTCTCAAGTTCCCAGGTCACATTGCCACCTGCTGGTCCTCCCCAAGCTACCTTCACCAAGGCAATCTCTTTACCCCGCAACTGCTTCAACTCTCGATCCTCGATCCTCATAGGTGATGTTTCAACAGTCAGGTTATCTCTCACCTGTACATCATCTATTTGGACTACATGCGACGGATCATGAATGTATCTCCTCAACTGAGACACATGAAAAACATCATGCAAATTCGCAAGCGACGGCGGTAAAGCGATACGATAGGCTACCTCTCCTATCCTTTCTAAAATCTGATAGGGACCAATAAATCGAGGTGTCAACTTCTTTGACTTCAAAGCTCGACCAACACCAGTTATCGGAGTAACACGAAGAAACACATGATCTCCCTCTTGGAACTCAAGTGCCTTCCTCCTCTTATCATGATAACTCTTCAGTCGACTCTGAGCAATTCTCATCTTCTCCTGAATCATCTTAATCTTGTCCGTAGTTTGTTGAACAATCTCCGGTCCAACCACAACACTCTCACCGGACTCGTACCAACATAAAGGTGTCCGACATCTCCTACCATACAAAGCTTCAAACGGTGCCATACCAATACTCGAATGAAAACTATTGTTGTAGGTAAACTCAATCAACGGTAAATAACAATCCCACGCACCTCTCTTTTCTAAAACACAAGCTCTCAAAAGATCCTCTAGTGACTGAATCGTCCTCTCAGTCTGACCATCAGTCTGCGGATGATATGCAGAACTCAATCTCAGCTTAGTTCCCAAAGCCCTCTGCAAACCTTCCCAGAATTTCGATGTAAATCTAGGATCTCTGTCCGAAACAATACTCGACGGAATACCATGCAAACTTACAATCTTCTCAATATACAACTCGGCTAATCTCTCTAACGGATAATCCATTCTAATCGGAATGAAATGAGCCGATTTCGTCAATCTATCAACAATCACCCAAATAGCTTCAAAATTCTTATTTGTCCTCGGCAAACCAGAAACAAAATCCATACTGATACTATCCCACTTCCACTCTGGAATAGCCAACGGCTGCATTAGCCCAGACGGCTTCTGATGCTCAATCTTTGACTTCTGACAAGTCAAACAAGAATAAACAAAACTCGCAATTTCTCTTTTCATTCCCGGCCACCAAAATAACTTTTTCAAATCATGATACATCTTCGTAGCTCCAGGATGAATACTCAAACCACTACGATGTCCTTCCTCAAGAATACTCTTCTTAAGTTCTGTGACATCCGGAACGCACACCCGATTACCAAATCTCAAAACACCATTCTCGTCAACCCTGAATTCACCACCTTGACCTTGATTCACTAGAGTCAACTTATCCACCAAAAGCATATCGGATTTCTGACCCTCTCTAATCTCATCCAGAATACCACTTGTCAACTTCAACATTCCCAATTTAACACTATTGTGGGTACTCTCACACACCAAACTCAAGTCTCTGAACTGCTCAATTAAATCCAATTCCTTAACCATTAACATAGACATGTGCAATGATTTCCGACTCAGTGCATCAGCCACTACGTTTTCTTTACCCGGATGGTAATTCAACCAAAATCATAATCCTTCAGAAATTCTAACCATCTCCTCTGTCTCATATTCAGCTCTTTCTGATCAAACAAATACTTTAAACTTTTATGGTCACTGAAAACCTCAAATCTTGATCCATACAAATAATGCCTCCATAACTTCAGAACAAATACCACAGCTGCCAGCTCTAAATCATGTGTCGGATAGTTCCTTTCATGAACCCTCAGCTGTCTCGAAGCATAAGCTATAACCTGCTTATTCTGCATCAACACACCACCCAAACCCAACAATGAAGCATCACAGTAAACCTCAAATGGTTCCGACGAACTCGGTAATATCAGAATAGGAGCAGTAGTCAACCTTCTCTTTAACTCTTGGAAACCTTCTTCACATTTTGAGTCCCAAACAAACGCTTGCCCCTTTCTAGTCAACATCGTCAACGGTAACGCCAACTTAGAAAATCCCTCAATGAACTTCCTATAATAACCAGCCAAACCAAGGAACTTCGAATCTCAGCAACAGACTTCGGAGCTTCCCACTGAGATACCGCTTCTATCTTAGAAGGATCAACAGCAACACCACCTCTTGAAATCACATGACCAGGAAACTAACTTCTTCTAACCAACCACACCGGTGCACCCCACGGTGACACCCTCGGACGAATAAATTTCTTATCCAACAGATCTTCCAACTGACTCTTCAATTCAGTTAACTCAACAGCAGACATACGGTATGGAGCCATCGACACCGGCCTAGTACCAGGTACCAAATCAAACGAGAACTCAACTTCACGCTCTGGCGGTAATTTGTTCACTTCTTCAGGAAACACATCAGGAAAATCACACACCACGGCTAGATCGCAAATCACCAATTTATCTTTAGCCTCTAAAGTCGCTAACAGCATAAACAACTCTGCCCCATCTGCTACTTCCTCGTTCACCTGCCTAGCTGATAGAAACAAATCCTTTCCTTCCTCAACCTCAGGAAATATCACAGCCTTCAACCGACACTCTGCAGCTAAATGACCACCTTTTCCACATTTGAAACACTTCTTCTCATTACTGGTACACTCATGGATACGATGTCCAGCCTGACCACATCTGTAACACTTAACAGGAGCACTAGAGTCTCCCCCACTAGGCCTCTTCATCCCACTCTGCCTCTGGAAACCTTTGCCAGCTGCATACGGTTTCCCACGATCAATCTGATTCTTACCTTTCCTATCAACCCTTTGCTGATAGCTCTCTGCTCTAGCCTTGGAATCCTGTTCGAAAATCCTGCAACAATCAACCAAATCAGAAAACACCCTGATCCTCTGATATCCAATAGCTTGTTTGATCTCAGGACGCAACCCGTTCTCAAACTTCACACATTTCGAAAATTCTCCAGCAGCCTCATTATAGGGAGTATAGTACTTTGACAGCTCGGTGAACTTCGCAGCATACTCAGTAACCGACCTGTTACCCTGCTTCAATTCCAAAAACTCTATCTCTTTCTTTCCTCTGACATCTTCTGGAAAATACTTTCTCAGGAACCTTTCCCTGAACACAGCCCAAGTGATCTCAGTATTCCCAGCAGATTCCAACTCAGTGCGGGTAGCAACCCACCAATCATCTGCTTCCTCTGACAGCATATGCGTACCGAGCCTGACCTTCTGGTTATCGGCACACTCAGTCACTCGGAAGATTCTCTCTATCTCCTTCAACCACTTCTGAGCACCATCTGGATCGTATGCTCCCTTGAACATTGGAGGATCGTTCTTCTGGAACTCACTCAGTTGACGAGCAGCTCCCATTCCCGCAACATTCGGATTTCCTCCAAGTACTCCAGCTAGCATACCCAGAGCCTCAGCAATCGCAGCATCGTCTCTACCTCTTCCAGCCATCTCTACTCCGAGTTAATCCAACAAGCTAACACAGTAAGTACTGATAGGGTTACACAACACCTATCCCGTACAGGGGAAACAGAATAATTACGACTCGACACGACCGACTATGCTCTGATACCACTAATGTAACACCCTTCTAAATACCCCAAATTATTATAATTAAAATACACATATATTCATCAGAGTCATTATGCCCCGAAGGGTGTCACACAATCATTTCACTACATTCATCAAATATCCTGTCATGCTCATTTATTTAAATCAAAATAAGGTCTTTTGCATAATTCGCAACGGAATAAAATTCAACTCAATGTAAAACATGTAACACAATACATGTAAATCAATCAACAAACAATATCAAATTAATTAAAACATTCCCTCCCGATGTTACATCTATCAGAGCATGACCCGTAAGAACTACTCTAGACTCCAAGCATTAGCTTCTACTCAACTCCTTTCTCGTTACCTGAAAAATAGGTGTAAGGGTGAGTTCCTCAATCAATATAACAAGCATTATAGAACAACATGTAATGCTAAGTAATTAACACATTAATTCACCCTAACCAGACTACACACTCAGCAACGGCAGTATCCGTTCAAACATCATATTCACCAATAACATATAGCATATATATAATCTCAACCATACTCAACATCAACAACACAACACACAACACACATATAATACTGGAATACATCCATTCATATTATATGCCATACATTTATTATGCAATGAGACTCTGTGCATGCGGTACCGACTATTTGTGAACATATAGTTCAACCTCACCGTCCAAATCCAGGCACGGCTACCAAGCTCACTAGTCCCACTCATTTGAGACATAGTGACTCACTCACTAATTCCTCACCATGGGAATTAGCTACCACCCCAAATGGGCCATGATATGCACGCTAATCACCTAGCATGCAAACAACAACAACAATCAACATGATTTACTCACTAATTCCTCACCATGGGAATTAGCTACCACCCAAATGGGCCACAACATGCATGCTAATCACCTAGCAATGCAACATCAACAATAATCAAGAATAGACACATGCTCACACTCTAAGCCATAATACAGTTTATTCACACATGTACATTCACATCATCATGTATACCATCACACATTATCAACATAATTAATCACAAAAGCATATCATATCATGCCACATAGTCAAACACAGTATTAGCACACTCTACTAATACCTACACCACTCAAAACAACGGGAATTGATCCCTACAACATCATATCTCAGCTAAGTACATCACTCAGCCTAAACAACCAAAAACTGCACAACAACAGTTCAGGAAAATCCCAACTCTGCCCATACGCGTACTGCCCATGCCATACGCGTATTGCCCAAACCTGGCCAACTCCATACGCGTAATGCCCACTCTCATACGCGTATTGCGCCTTTCCTCGCTCAACTCATACGCGTATCACCTGTCTCATACGCGTATGCTACGCGTAACAATATCCCATTACGCGTACCACCAGAGACCAATTTACGTTCAAAATGTCATCTTTCTCTCCCATACGCGTAAGGCCTCCCCCCATACGCGTACCAACATCTCATACGCGTATTGCCTAGTGCCATACGCGTATGACCAGAGATCAGAGCTCGCAGATCTGCAATGGCTTTTCTGCTACGAGTTCTATCCGATCTAACCTTCCACAGTCCAATTTCGCACATAATTCTTTCCTATTGTCTAACACAACACAGATCCTATCCAATTCCACAACGTCTAACAATTTCCACGCTTAATTCCTACGAATTCTTCAATTATAATCCAATTTTCGTTCATCTCAACAGTTCACAAATTCAACATATATCATCCAAATCAGAGGTAAAACAATGGTCTATTACTACCCAGTACATATCATCCCATAATACCCGTTAATTGATGATAAACCCCCCTTACCTGAGTTAATCCGGCAAATCTCAAGCTTCAAGCTCTTCTCTTCTCCAACCTTCTTCCTCTTGCTCTGCCTTTGCCCTTTTCCTCTTTCACGATCGCTTCTCTGTTTTTCACGTAAAAACCTTTTTACTCCAAAATGGGACTTTTTCCTTAATTCCAACTTATATATATTTTCCAATAAATAATTATCCCAATAATTATTATTCCAAAATAATAGTAATAATAATCCAAAATTCCAATTATTCAATTAAATTAATAAAAAAAATATTAATTTAAATTAAATAATTATCTTATTTTAATTGGGGTGTTACAATTCTCATAGCGGGTCAATCCGGTATAAATATTACTCATAATATTCATACCTATGTTTAAGACTTGATAACTCTTTATCCATGATCCATGAGATGTGATCATCAGTCTACAAACATAATAGTCTTAATGCTTTAATGTTATCCCACTTCACACTAAAGCTCGACTACAGATACTTTAAGAATAGTGTCCTTATGTTTAATGTGTTCTCATGATTAAGTCACACTTAATACATTAAACGGACTATCTATTCCAGGGACTTTATTAATCAACCATAATAAAGAAAATGCCTTTTAATTATTAATAAATAATTCGATACAAGTACCAAAAAGTATTAGCCTCTAGGGCTTACACCAACAATCTCCCACTAGCACTAGAGCCAATCAGGCATACCCCATATGCCCATTGATCTAGTATGGCCATCATGCTTCTGCTGCGCAAGAGGCTTTGTCAGTGGGTCAGCTATATTGTCAAGTGTAGGTACTTTACATATTTTCACATCTCCTCTATCTATTATCTCTCGAATGAGATGATAACGCCTGAGTATGTGTTTGGATCGTCGGTGAGATCTAGGCTCCTTAGCTTGTGCGATAGCACCATTGTTATCATAACAGAGACCAATGGGATCCACAATGCTAGGGACTATGCCAAGTTCACTAATGAACTTTTTGATCCAAACAACTCCCTTTTCTGCATTTGAGGCAGCAATATACTCGGCCTCGATTGTAGAATCAGCAACTGTATCTTGCTTTGAACTTTTCAAGCTCACAGCGCCACCATTTCAGCAAAACACATAACCATTGGAATCATTCATATTAAAGCGTCTCAGCACCTTGTCTATGTACTCTGACTTAGGCCAAGCATTTTATGATCTATCTCTATAGATTCTGATTCCTAATATATAGGCTGCTTCACCTAGGTCCTTCGTAGAAAAGCATTTCCCCACCCAAGACTTTACTTGTTGCAGGGTAGGGATATCGTTTCCAATAAGTAATATGTCATCTACATATAATACCAGGAATACGATCATGCTCTCACTAACCTTCTTGTAGACACAAGGCTCATCTTCATTCTTGATGAATCCATATTGTTTTACTGTTTCATCAAAACGAAGATTCCATGAGTAGGTCACAGGCTCATCTTGATCCATGAGTAATACATCACCTTGATCCATATATCTCAGGTAGGTGACGTATCCTGCCTGACCTACGTTGGTCTTGTTCTACTTGAGCAGGTTGCTCTTACACAACTACTTGTGTTTCCTGCTCCAATTCCTCCATAGGTGTGTCGATGCTTTGTGATTCTTGAATTTCTTCAAGCTCTACTTTCCTCCCACTGGTTCCTTTGGAAATAAAATCCTTTTCTAAGAAAACTCCAGTTCGAGCGACAAACACTTTGCCCTCAGAAGGATTGTAGAAGTAATACCCTTTTGTTTCTTTAGGATACCCCACAAATAAGCATTTGTCAGATTTTGGCTCAAGCTTAGTTGAAATTTGTCGTTTCACATAAACCTCGCAACCCCAAATCTTTATGTAAGACATATGTGGTTTCTTACCACTCCATATCTCATATGGTGTCTTCTCAACCTTTTTGGATGGAACACGGTTAAGTGTGTAAGCTGTTGTCAATAGCGCATGTCCCCAAAAGGAGTTTGGAAGATCGGCGTGACTCATCATGGAACGGACCATGTCCTACAGGGTTCGATTTCTTCTCTCAGATACACCATTCCATTGGGGTGTTCCAGGAGGAGTAAGTTGGGATAGGATCCCACACTCTTTCAGATGGTCATCAAACTCTAGGCTTAAATACTCACCACCTCGATCTGATCGAAGAGTTTTAATATTCTTACCTAGTTGGTTTTAACTCGTTAGGTTTCACCCTTTTAGTATTAATGTTATTAATAGGCATTTCGAGATCAAGGACATATAGTTCATTGCTCATTTGTGCAGTAGCATATAATATATCATTCAAATAAATTGAGCAACAATTGTTCTCTATTATAAATGAAAAACCAAACTTGTCCAGACAAGAAATGGAAATAATATTCCTGCTAATTGCAGGTACATAATAACAATTCTCTAACTGAATTATTAAACCACTAGGTAAAGTTAATACATAAGTTCCTACGGCTAAAGCAGCAACCTTTGCTCCATTGCCAACTCGTAGGTCAACTTCACCTTTTGCCAAATCTCTACTTCTTTTCAGCCCCTGCACATTTGTACAAATGTGAGAACCGCATCCAGTATCTAATACCCATGATGCAGAAGTAGATAAGTTAATAACAAAAATATCTGAAGTTGAAGTCTCTACTCCATTCTTCTTATCTTCTAGGTACTTTGGGCAGTTCCTCTTCCAGTGTCCGGTCTTACCGCAATGGAAGCAGGTGCCTGCCTTTGCTATACCTCCACTAGGCTTCAAAGCAGCAACAGTGGGTCTGGGTTTGGCAACTTCCTTGCCTTTCCCTTTATCACCCTGCTTGGTGGGCCTTTTGTTCTGTCTCTTTCCATTTCCGATCATCAGAATGGACTTCCCTTTTGACTTCAGATTCTGCTCGGCAGTTCTTAACATGGCGAGCAGTTCAGGAAGAGATTTGTCCATATCAATCATATTGAAATTTAGGACGAATTGACTGAAATTATCTGGCAACGATTGCAAGATCAAATCAGTCGCAAGTTCCTTTTCGAGGGGAAAACCCAATCTCTCAAGGTTTTCCACATACCCAATCATCTTGAGTACATGGGGACCTACAGGGGCTCCCTCGGATAACTTGCTTTGAAAAAGGGCTTTTGAAACTTCAAACCTCTCATGCCTTGCTTGCTCTTGATAGAGCATCTTCAAGTGTTCGATCATATTGAACGCTGACATGTTCTCATGTTGCTTTTGCAATTCTGAGTTCATGGTAGCCAGCATGAGACAAGCAGTTTCATTGGCATCATCGACATGCTTCTTATAAGCATCTCTTTCTGCCTTAGGTGCAGAACTAGGAGGTTCCTCTTCAGGAACAGGTGTCTCCAAGACATACAGCTTTTTATCATGTTTGAGGACAATCCTCAGGTTTCGGTGCCAATCCAGAAAATTTGTCCCAGACAATTTTTCTTTGTCAAGGATTGATCGCAAGATGTTGTTAGAGGTGTTTGTTGTCATGGTTATCTACATAAGGATTAAGAAAATATAAGTATCATTGACATATTTAATTAGGCCTTTAATCAAATATGCTCCCACTATTTTACTCAAAACAAATGACCCTCATCATTTGATTCGGAAAATCCCGTTGGAAGATTTTCTAGTGGGTCGAGATCCATATTTCACTTCGTTCTAAGTCCGCGTAGGAGGATTACACAAAACTAGGTTATTTAGGTAGGAACTCCTTCCAATTGTATCTCATACAACTCTCGAAAATTTCAGTTGGGTGAATAACTCCTTATTCCAATCCATCATATGGATTATTCCCAACTCTTGCTTCTAAACATATATAATAAAATTATAATTAAGTTTGACTCATCGTTTTAGCAGTTGGATATTACAATTATCCCATCGCACCTTAACTAATACAAAACATGCACCTCGCGTAGGCGAAACCTACATTATTCGATACCAGTTTTGATGAGTGCTAAAACTTGGAAAGCAAACATATATAATATTATTATAATTTGTTTAGTTAAGTTTTACCCATTATCTTAGCAGTTGGATATTACAATTATCCCATCGCACCTTACTAATATAGAACATGCACCTCGCGTAGGCGAAACCTACATTATCCGATACTAGTCTTGATGAGTGCTAAGACTTGGAAAGCATAAACTTAATATTTAAAACCCAAAACAAAATAAAGGACAACTAAGGCCATAACTGATCACCACAAGGCAATAATAACAAACACATTATTATTAAATTTTAATTCCTTTAATTAATTAAAACCAAATTAAATTTCGGCGACCGATCACACTACGTAGAGTTAGCCGGGGGTTCCGCTGACCGATCAGCGGACGGGGGTCAAGGGGGCAGCGCCCCTTGCGGGGTTGGAGGGGCAGCGCCCCTGTCCAAAATTTTTTAATGAACAATTCATTTGAAATGGACATTGTTTTGCATTAACACAACTCTTGCGTAGTCACAAAACTGAAAACCCCAAAAATTCTGACCCCGTGAGTGTGACGACCGTCACAAGCATGTTACGACCGTCACGCGGCCAGAAACAGAAATGCCTAGAATTTTGGATCTGTGAGTGTGACGACCGTCACGTCCAACTTGTTACGCTCGTCACACGTCCATTACGACCGTCACGCCCAGTTTGTTACGATCGTCACAAGTCCATGGCGATCGTCACGCGGTCAAAAACCAGCACTTTGAAACAGTCAGCAGACGTATTCCAACAAGCCCTAAATTCGCAACTCTTTGACGGCACAACCCTTGCGCCGTCACCAACCCTAATGCGCCAATTTCAGACCGTAAAACACACCTCGATTGTTGATTCAGTATGATTGATCAACAGGTCATTGCTTCACCATATTAATGCCGGATTCCGAAGCAAATGACCATTGATCGCTTAAAGGAAAACAACCATTTAGTGTTTGAATGAACGAAACAGAAATAGTATATCATATATATACCGTACTTTGCATTAGGATTACTCATATCATATATAAGTTGATCGGTCTCAATTGTGTAACCTATGGACGATCGATGTATCGCTGCTTCACCATACCAATGTCGGTTCCGAAGCATAGTCAACATCAATCATCCAACTCATACACTCATGATGCCAAATTTAATTACCCGTTTAATTAATTGATTCATTCTGTCTTTTAATCATATTAATACAGAAATTAAACAGCTATCCGATTCATGGTTTCGTAAGTGGCTCTGATACCACTGAAGGAGAATTGCGATCCAAAACGCAGCGGAAATTAAAATTTTCTCCTTTAGAGATCCTTACGAATGGTCATGATCAGTGATAGAATATTTACCTCTTGTGACGATTGAAACCTTTGGTGTAGATCTCTTGTGACGATCAAAACCTTTGATGCAGATCCACGGAGCGATCACGAACGTTGAACGATGACAACGTCTCTACTCAGTCCACACGAACGGATTCCTTCAATCTCAGTGCTAGCTGGTACGAATGAATGCTTTGAGTGTGAGAGAGAGAGAGAGAGAGAGAGAGAGAGAGAGAGAGAGAGAGAAAACGAAATTAATGCAACCGCTATTAATGCTTCTGCACAAGGGTTCTATTTATAGAACCACTTGTGTGGGTTTCAAGCTAAAAGCCCACTTAAGTGTATTTTGGCCCATATCTTATAATATGCCCAAAATCACTTAAGCCCATGGTACCTTACCATATTTCGTATACTACTCAAGTACACCGTACCTTACGATGTTCTATAATTCACTTAAGGGCACCGTACCTTACGGTATTCCTTAGTTACTCTATCTCTCATCAATCCGTCCTTTGTGTGTGACCCTGTAGGTTTTCGTGACGTTGGCAATTATATTAAATCACGCATTTAACATAATAAATAGTGAGCGGTATCTAGCAACACATCACTGCTACCCAAGACACGAAAATGTCATGTGATCTGACAAAACCTTCTGTGATAATACTTATGTGTATAATTACCCTTTTGCCCTTATGTCTATATTGAACACAAGGCATAGACCGTGTCATCCTTGTCCAGTTCAATATTGGGCTCATAGACATTTATCCTGTTATGCAGGATGGGCAAATTCCATCTAGGTCACTCATGTCCCTCAGCATGCTTTGTGGAGTACCCATCAACTGTCTTTATGGTTATCCAGTTACGGACAACGTTGGATCAGCAATAAAGCACTCGACTCTACATCTAGGGTCCATAGTGGTTTCAGGTCAAAGAGTGGTATACACCATTATCACCATGAGAATAAGTTATGACACTTTGCGTAACATTCTATATAGTATTCTCATAGCGGGTCAATCCGGTATAAATATTACTCCTAATATTCATACCTATGTTTAAGACTTGATAACTCTTTATCCATGATCCATGAGATGTGATCATCAGTCTACAAACATAATAGTCTTAATGCTTTAATGTTATCCCACTTCACACTAAAACTTGACTACAGATACTTTAAGAATAGTGTCCTTATGTTTAATGTGTTCTCATGATTAAGTCACACTTAATACATTAAACGGACTATCTATTCCAGGGACTTTATTAATCAACCATAATAAAGAAAATGCCTTTTAATTATTAATAAATAATTCGATACAAGTACCAAAAAGTATTGGCCTCTAGGGCTTACACCAACACATATGACCCACAATGGGGGGATGGAACCACACAATACAAATGGGAAATGAAAAAGAGATTAAACAAGTTACAAACCAAGTACCATGCCTAAAACAATCAAGTGACATGGTATCCTAACACAATACAAGGCAAAATGAATGGATTAAAGGGATAGTATCTTGGATTGTAGTTGATATCTCAATGGACATGTGAACACAGAAACATATGGAACTAGCATAGGTTAACGAATGAATTAAATGGGAGTTAAGATGATAAATGCTAAATCAACGTGAAATGGATCATATTATCATAAAATGATGATGAGATCATGGTAAATAATATGGGCATACAAGCATACATCATATTAAATTGAAATGACATTTTCAATTTAATTCAATAACCACAATCTAAAATGAAAATTAAATGGAATTAAAATGGACTTTATTTCATGTATATGGCATATGGATCAAGTTAGAAAAACAAATTTTAACCTAATTAAACATGTTAATTGAATCAAAAGTAAAATTAATGGATCAAAAAATCAAGCATCAAATGGTTAATTGTATTTTATTTTCAAGGCATTTTTCAATTTGATGAACAAAACAATTAGGATCTAATCATGATAAATTTCTAATCTAATCATGTAAAACAAAAGGAAATTAACCATAATTAACATGTATTTTTATGATTTCTAAACATGGAAAACAACAATTAAAATAAAAAATTAAAATCAAGATATTAAAAACCCAGAGTTAAAATCTATGTAGAAGAAGAATTAAAAAAAACAATGAAATAATTAAGTTAGGCCAAGGGGGGACAACTCTGAAAAATGGTGTGGAAAGAAATAGGCGTGTGGGCATTGGGGATCAAAGGCCCATTGCAAAGGTCATGGCAGAGGGGGGTGCAGAACCAGTTTTGGGTGATAGGTAGTAATCCATGGTTAAGCTCATTACATGAGCCCATTGATAAACCCAACAATGAATTGAGCACATGGAGAAAAAAGATCCAACAACAATTAACACGTGGTGATTGAGATAAATTCAAATTGAATTCTAAATTGACAAAAAAATGCGCCAGCTCACAGAATGAAGCTCAGGTGACTCAGATGGGAACCACCGTGAGCCACCGCACCGGAAATCTCCTCCGGCAGCGGTGACCACCAGAAATGGAAAATGGAACCACCCTTGGATTCTTCTTCTCACGCTCATCCTGAATCTATCCTCAATTTATCAAGATCTTACACCTAAATCCCTAACCGAAACATAAACCTCAAGAACCCTAATTCCAAATTCTTAAATTAAATCCCACTCTTGAAGAGTCAGAGCCCAGGGGATTGGGACTATAATTCCTCTACTTTCCCTCTACATTCCCGTAACAAGAAACCAGTGAAAGGAAAAAGCTTCAAGATTTACCTTCCCGGAGGTGATGACATTGATGACGCTGGTGAGCTCTCAGGTAAGTCCCAAATCTCTCTCTTTTGCTCTTGATTCTCGAATCCCTCTTCTTCTACTTGTTCTTATTTTTTATTCATTTGAGTTGTGGATATTGAGTTGAATTCGTTTTGTGAGATTGAGTGATTGTGAGGTTCAGTTGAATGATGAAGATGAGGGTCAGAGAAATGATTGAGCGATTTTTAGATTGGTGATGATGAAGGTTGAAGATGAGTCTGTTGAGAGTAGGGAGAATGATGGATAATTTTGTGAGTTTCTGTGATGATTCTGAGTGTTTTGGATTGAATGTGATGAATGAATCTCGGGTCTCTGAATGAAATGATTGGAGAGTCATAGTGAATGATTGATGGATGAATTTATAGGTTATTGGCATTGGGATTAGAAAAGTTCTGTTATGGAAGTTAGGAAATGGTAGAATAGGTAAGTTGTTTGATTCCTAGGCAATTAATTAGTTAATTAGTGCAGTGTTAGTTATGCTAAGTTCAGTTAGCTGGTTGAAGTGGTAGGTTAGTTATGTTGCATTGATTTTTGTTTGATACTCTGTGATGTGAAATGAGTTATGCCATCTGCTTTGCTTAATGTTGATGTGCCTTGGTTTTGTGTGTTTAATTCTTTTGGTATGTATAACAGGTTTTAGTGCAAATGTTCATGTACTGCATTGTGTTGATGTTTGCTCCATGTCTGAATTGGACTAGTGTTTGCTTGGTTCTTTACAGGATGGTATTTCTTCCTTGCAGGGTGAATGGTTTACATTTTGGCTCATGCTGGTTCTGCAGTAGGCTCATTTAGTAGGCCTGGATGGTGGTTTTGCAGGGTCATTTTTCCTTGCAAGTTCTACTGCAAGTGTTAATGTCTTGTAGTCTTGTGTTAATGCCTTTTGCTAGCAGGTTTGTGGCTTATGGTGTAGCATATTTGGTGGCTTGGTGCAAGCAAGATGCAGTCACATGATTATGCAGTAGGCCTTTTGTACTGGTTTTTGCATAATTTTATGACTTGCTTTGATGTGGTTCTTGTTGGTTATGACTTTGGTTTTTGCGGGGAGCTTTGCTCATGTATGTTTGTGTGCATGCTAATGAATTGTCTTGATTGGTCTCTTGTAGGCCATGAACATATGGTGTTGATGGTTGGACAAAGCATGCAAAACAAGTGACACCAAGCTTGAACTTTGAAGTACCAACGACAAATGGCAAAGATCAAGTAGGAGCTTTGGATTTAGGATTGGGATTTAGGGTTTTTGGGATGTAAAATGGTTGAGTTGACTTGGGTCAAAGTTGACCAAAAAGTCAACTGTTGACCAAAGTCAATATTGGTCAATATGTCATTTTTTTTGTAATATTTGCAATGTTTAGACATTTGTAATGTTGGAATTTGAAGTTATATGAATGAAATTGATATTTTGAATGAATGAATTTGGTATTGGATAAATTATATGAACTTGGTATTGAATGCATTGTATGAACATGACTTGAGATGGAATGAAATGGAAAATGATGAAAGATATTGAAATGAATGAACATATTAACATGGCTTGAATTAACTTGACTTGAAATGGATTTGTGACCAATGATCGGATGAAATGAACCAAGACATGAACAAGCTATTGAATGAAACTTGACCAAACAAGGGAGGTATAACAAGATGGAATGATAGTGGATCAGGTGAAATTAGGGTTATGTGCTCACATAATGAGCGATAGTCATGATTAGGGTTTATGGGGCCATGATCAAGTGGGACTCCCAAATTAGGGTTTAGATAGTCAAGATAAGGCCCAAAGAGCATCCACAAGGTCCCATAGAAACACCATAAAGAATTAGGGTTTGAATGCTCTGAGGAATGCCATGATGAAGTCTCCTTGAATCCATATCTCAAAGATCAAGCAATTCGGGTTTTCACTCCCAAGATGATCAAATGAATAGCCATGCCACATCTCTAAGGTTTGGTCCATAGAAACACCATCAAGAATTAGGGTTTGAATGCTCTGAGGAATGCCAAGATGAAGTCTCCTTGAATCCATATCTCAAAGATCAAGCAATTAGGGTTTTCACTCCCAAGACGATCAAATGAAGAGCCATGCCACATCTCTAAGGTTTGGTCCACAAGCAAACCCTAGTTTTGCAAGCCACAAGCTTTGAATCCATGATGATCAATTGTTAACATCAATGAATGATGCATATGAATGAAATATGAATGTGTGCAGATGAATCTTAAGTCAAAGGTTGAGTGAAAAAAGATGAAAAGGGGAGGACAAATTTCGGGGTATGACATGGAGGAGCAAACAATTTGCATTAGAGATCTGAAGAATCTAAAAATGCTTATATATATATATATATATATATATATATATATATATATATATAAAACATTACATGAATATTTTAATAAAATCTAATAAATAATTACCAATTTACATTTTTATTTGATACCAATTACAGTGAATGTTCTTATGGAATGTTTTATTTGCCAAAAATGATAATAAATAAATAAAATATTTGTGATTCATCTAATCGGAATTTCGTTTGTACGAACTTACTTATAAAATCAATATAATAATGACCAAATTATCATTTTGATTTAATACCGATGAAGAATGTTTTATTTCTTAATTGTCTTACTAAATAAAACACTTATTTAACAATTATTATCATTTTAATTTTGTTATTAAACCAATTACATTTAATGTAATTATAGTATATTTTCTTTTCTAATCTTTGTTAATAAATAAAACACTCAATTTTATTTTTAATATTATGTGATTTTTGCAGATTTATTAATTTTACAAAATCACGATTTTAATAATTATGAAATTAACGAATTTTATTTACTATACAAAAAGTGATTATGTAATTGAAATATTTGGTATACACTTATTCTTTTTTGTATTTAGAATAAATATTTAATGTTTAATTTTAAATTTAGATCAATGATAACCTTTTTTATAACTCATTACCATACATTATACATTAATTATTTTAAATAATAAATAAATACACGTCGCACTTCAGTATAACATATTTAAATCATAAATTTTTAGAATTTCAAGATAAAGAAAAAATCTAAGGTACATGCATCGTATAAATCAAAATTTATTAAGATAAAAAAAAATAACAGTTTACTTTTCCAATATAGTTATCTTGCAAAGAAAAATTATTTATATTAAAAACTATTTGTTTACAACGTATAAATAAAAACTGACCATACTTAATAATTTTAGTTATTTATTTGAAAATTACAATTATCATTTAAAACTATTTATTCAACTTTTTAATATTATGATCATCATTTATACTTAATGCACATTAAAAATATATAGTATACTAAACAATATGCAAAATAGTATTATTGGATTTTACTTATTTACTATTTTTATTTTATAATATAATGAAATCTCATTTACTATGTATTAAGTTAATATGTGAGTAAAATATTTGGTATAAAACTTATTATGTGAGTAAAATATTTTGGATAACACTTATTAAAATTTATTAAGTGTTAAAATAAAATAAATAACTGAATACATCTTCAAGAAAGATATTATATATCATGTAAAAATCATTATGTCATTGAATAATAACTGAAAAGATATTTTGTCAGTTTAATAATTAGTGAAAATTGTAGGATTTTCACTAATTATATAAGTTACATTATATTTATTATGTAGTTAAGAAAAATCATAATTAAATATCACATTCTTTATACAAATATTAATAGTCATTTTTAATTTTTCAATAGAATATAAACTTCCCTCTACTCAATCCATGCACAACTCCCACTCTGCACATCTATATCCCAATTAATCTAATTAGCGATTATTATGTCTAATAATAATTTGAATCCATACTATAAGTAATTATTATGAGTTTTGTATTTTTAGTAATTATAAAGAATTTTGATTTTTTACAGTAGTAATGGATAATTTTTATAATTTTATCTGTGATATGTGAGTAATAATGAGCAACAATAATTATTTAAATTTTGCATTACTTTAAAATATTATAATTTATATTAAATAGAATGAGATTTTGTTGCACACTACTCAAATAGAATGATATTATATTATTATAGACTTCAACCTATATACCATACAATACTATTTATTACGATGAACATAAAAAATTTATTGGAAGTTTACACGAGATTCAGTTAACTAAACTACGTTGATATTAAATATATCACATTTTCATGTTAACATATAAATAACAAAATCAATAAGCAATATCAAATTTTAAATATAAAAACAACTTTTTTCTATTAAAATAAATAGTGATAAGATGAATTAAAATGGTGTAATTACTATAAGTAAATTTAGGTTATTGATAAAAGGATATAATCAAGTTGAAAGGATAGACTACGAGGAAATTTATTCTCCTGTAGTCCGTCTTGAAGCTATTAGACTCCTTTTGACATTAACTTGTTGTCTAACTTTAAGCTTTACCAAATGAACGTTAAGTCTGTTTTTCTTAATGGTCATATAAACGAAGAGGTGTATGTCTCACAATCTCTAGGTTTTAAGGATCACGATAATCCTAATCATGTTTTTAAGTTGAAAATAGCCTTATATGGTCTCAAACAAGCTCATAGAACATGATATGAGCGATTGAGTGGAATTTTGATAAAAACAAGGATTCAATCGTGGGAAATTATACACCATTTTGTTTATAAGACATAAAAAAACCAATTCTCTTAATTCAAATTTATGTAGATGATACCATTTTCTATGTTTAATTGATACCAATTATTACAGGTGGTTATTTAATCATGATCCTTTTTTTTTTTTATATAAATATAACACATTTGATTTTTTATTTGTTTAATCAATATAACTTTGGTTTGATAGCAATTAAAAATATTATATAAAATATTAGAAAATATTTTGTAGCAGCCCGTATAATATATATTTAGAATAATATCGTACAAGTGTTAATTTTTTATACTGACACAACATAAGAGTCTAATGGCATGATTATATACATATGTCTAAACTAAAATACATCTATGATACATGTTATACAATAGTGCCTAAAAATAAAAAATAAGATCTATGTACAATCTCTTCATTGCACACAATTCACAGCGGAAGATCACAATGATCAACATCCTTTAAAACATCAATAGACAACTTCTCTTGCATATAACCTGCAAACAACACTTGAAAAGTAACAAAAATATTGGTGTGAGATAATAATCTCAGTGAGTTCCCTTATCTTATTGGTTCACTTGTCTCTACATGGTTTCTTATCGATTTCCTAACTAAAGTCTTCAAAGAGGATAAAGACTTAAGCAACTAGGAGATTATCACATTGTATGGAAACATGCACACTTGAGTTCACCAACTCGAAATAATCATTATTCGGAAACCGTACCAAGACATCTTTCCCCAACCAACCCTATGTCTAGGATTCTTGATACGGGTCACAGATCCTTGTATCATACTTCAACTTTCTTGTGGATTTCATATTCTTTCATGGGACTCATATCCAATCTAAGAATCGTCGCTCTCTATGGGACTCAAACTCATTTCGAGTCTTATTCCTCGTATGAGACTCTAACCCACTTTGAGGTCCACTATGGAACTCAAACCCATTTGGTTTCACAATGAGACTCTAATCCATTTGGTTGAGCGAAGCATTAGTGCATATATCCCATTTCTGACTTCTCATAAGCATAAAACTTTGGGACTGGCACGATAATGGGGTTGTTTGCGAATACATGATTTATTCGTTAAAAGCAACATGATAAACCGCTAATCACTATTATTTCACGATTTGATTTATTGGTAGAAACTATCCATCCACCCTCACGCAAACATCATGTTCCATACAAATCATATTATTTCACGATTTGATTTATTGGTAGAAACTATCCATCCATGTGTCGCATCTCGAAAAATACGATTCCTCGCGATGGTCGCGGAAAAAATAATGTTCGAACAGAGTCACCACCGAACTTTATTTATCCCAATGAAGGAATAGGAAAATATCGATAAAACCTTTAGGAAATGGAATAATGGTCGTCGCAACCATATTCGGGTTCGGGAGTGGATTACGTAAGAGAAAGGTATTAGCACCCCTCACGTCCGCTGTACTCAGCGGGAACCTTTTAGTTCTAATGTGCGTTTCGAGTGTTAATTTATGTTTGTTTGTTATCTTTGGGTTATAAAATATTGAAAATAGAAATGGATGAGAACCTCAGAAAGGAGAAAGAGGAGGTTTTTTATTAGTGTGCTCGCGAAGATACATCAATCTCCTGCCTACGTATCCTTATGGTGTAATAAGGAAGTCAGAGCATTCGTAGTTCGGGGAACTACGGTTAGTTGGTGTTTTTTAATGAACAACTGTTTAGATCACATCCTAAAGGCTAAACATTGGCTTGTCTACTCTCGGCGGAGGCTTAAGCATTGGTTTTGTTATGCGCATTAGAAAGGATTAAATGGTGTTCTTTTTGAAAAGAGTTTTGGTCATACGGAAGTGACAAGTTGGATTAATATGTTGGGTGTTTTGATTGGTTGAGATGTTTTTGGTTGGATGACGATTACTCGGATAGTCGAGTAAGACAACTCGTATCCTAACAGTCGGGAAAGGGAATAGAAGACTCTAGACCACTTTCTTTTTCATCCTTAATTATAGAAAGGATTTGATAATAGTTAAAGTGTTTTGAACGGATGACGAATACTCGGATAATCGAGTAAGACAACTCGTATCCTAACAGTCGGGAAAGGGAATAGAAGACTCTAGACCGCTTTCTTTTTCATCTGAGTGATTACGAAAATAAGTTTGCGTATGGTTGATGTATTTTAGCATGAACGACAGATACTTGAATGACTGAGTAAGACAACTCATATCCAAGCATTTGAGAAGAGGAATTGAAGACTCAAGACCATCTCCCTTTTCGTATAGTTTGTTATGAAAATGATTTGATTAAGTATAAGTTGGTAAAAAATGACAATTGTTCGACCGACCAAGTAAGAGAACTCATATTCAAACAATTGAGGAGTGAAATTGAAAACTCAAAGTCAACTCCCTTTTCATTTAGCTTATTGTGAAAATATTTCGATTTAATCGGAGTTTGGAAGTTGGTATAGGAACGACAATTATTTGACTAACCAAGTAAGAGAACTTGTATTCAAATAGTCAAGGGGAAAAATTGAAGACTCAAAGTTATCTCCCTCTTGGTTTCTTGTTATAAAAGGGTTTGATTTGTTTGTGCTTAAATGGATTAGAAATGACGACCATTTGACTAACCGAGTAAGAAAACTCGTATTCAAATAATCGAGGAGAGGAGTTGAAAATTCAAAACCATCCCCCTTTTCATTTTCAAATGAAGTGTTGTTTAGATGTGATTAAGTATTTTAATTTAACTTTCGATGTCGGATCGAGGTTTTAAAATTTGCATTCTTGTGAATGAATTGAATTTATTTGGTGAATAATCCATTTAATCGATTAATTAAAACCAAATAGGTCTCATTGTAAGAAAGCCCATGAGTAAGCCATGTGAGGTTGATGGCGATGCTTTTTCAAGCGATCGACTTACAAAGGCATTTAAAATGGGCTCGACTTTGAATCGAGAAGTTCTATTTGTTTTTAAAAAATTGGTTTGAATTGATGGCATGAGAATTATAATCTTTTTGTATCTTTTAAGTCTTTATCATTTTTAGGTCCATTTTAAGATGAGATGAAGAATGTACAATGATATAGCATAAAGCGAAGTAAAGTAAATACACAAAAAATAAATATTAGAAGCGGGATTTAAAAGAGTTAGATGTTAATTGCGGAAATTAAAGAATTAGAGTTAATCGTTAAATGTTAGGTGTTAGTTGAAATCAACATGAAATAACAAGAGAATTGCAATAAAATGTTAAATCTAAAACAAATAACTAAAGTTTAAACAATTAACAAAAGTATCATTAAATTAAAACTCAAAACAATATTAGACAATCGAAAATCTCAATTCTAAACTATTATCCAAAATATTAATTTTAAAATACTAATAAAGATTAAATTCTAAAATCATTAAAAATTCTAAAACAATTCTAAATCACCTTATAATTCTAATTAATCTATAATTATTTCTAAAAAAAGAAATCTAATTAAATTCTAAAATATTTTCAAAGATTAAATTCTAAAATCATTCTAAATTAAATTAAAAATTCTAAAATAATTCTAAATCACCTTATAATTCTAATTAATCTACAATTATTTCTAAAAAAAAGAAATCTAATTAAATTCTAAAATATTAACAAAGATTAAATTTTAAAATCATTCTAAATTAAATTAAAATTCTAAAACAATTCTAAATTACCTTATAATTCTAATTAATTTACAATCATTTCTAAAAAAAAAGAAAACTAATTAAATTCTAAAATATTAACAAAGATTAAATTCTAAAATCATTCTAAATTAAATTAAAATTCTAAAACAATTCTAAATTACCTTATAATTCTAATTAATTTACAATCATTTCTAAAAAAAAAGAAAACTAATTAAACTCTAAAATATTAACAAAGATTAAATTCTAAAATCATTCTAAATTAAATTAAAATTCTAAAACAATTCTAAATTACCTTATAATTCTAATTAATTTACAATCATTTCTAAAAAAAAAGAAAACTAATTAAATTCTAAAATATTAACAAAGATTAAATTCTAAAATCATTCTAAATTAAATTAAAATTCTAAAACAATTCTAAATCACCTTATAATTCTAATTAATTTACAATCATTTCTATAAAAAAAAAGAAAACTAATTAAATTCTAAAATATTAACAAAGATTAAATTTTAAAATCATTATAAATTAAATTAAAATTCTAAAATAATTCTAAATCTCTTTATAATTCTAACTAATCTACAATCATTCCTAAAAAAGAAATCTAATTAAATTCTAAAATATTAACAAAGATTAAATTCTAAAATCATTCTAAATTAAATTAAAAATTCTAAAATAATTCTAAATCACTTTATAATTCTAATTAATCCACAATCATTCCTAAAAAAAGAAATCTAATTAAATTCTAAAATATTTTTCTAATTAACATTCTAAATCAATCAGTATGGGCCTAAAAAGAACCAACCAATCTTATGGGGTGTATGGATAATGAAGTGGGGTGTATCTATTGATTGGGCCCAAAACTCATAAAAATGAATCAACCCATCCTGTGTGTTTCTTCTTCCTATCATATTTTAAGTAAATAAATAAAAATAATAAAAATGATGGTAAATGAAAAAACAATATCAAACACTCCAAAGTTACACGTCACAAATTAGGTTTGCTGAGAGTAGGAGTAAAATGGGATAGGAAATGAGAGAAGGAGAAAAATGGACCTCCACAATGGCGTGAGCGAGAGTACGACGGCGTGAACGAGAGTACGGTGGTGAAGGCCGTTATTGGCGGCAGCAAGGGGTTGTCGGAATGGTGGAGGTTGCACCGGTGAGGATGGTGTTACAGTGGATGGAAATCGGGTTAGGTTTTTCTGAATCGAGAGAGGATCGTGGGAGATCGTCGTGGTCGTGGCTTGAAGATGGAACGCAGAATGACGATGCTCGAGTCGAAAGATGAAGAGCGGAAGCGAATCAATTCCGAAAAGGTATTGTCGAGTTTTTTCGCTTCTCTCTTATGCTTCTGTTATTTCTTTTCTTTCCCAACTCTATCTCTCTTCTTCTCCTTCGATTACTGATCGATTCGTGAATCGTTGGTGAAGGATTACCGAGCGTCTCCGTTTCTGTTATTGTTGTTGTGTTCTTTAGGGTTTTTTTGAAAAAAAATCTTTGTTGTGTTTATGTTGTTCTTGCTGTGTTTGCTGTTCTTTAGGTTTTTTAGAAACAAAATGTTATCTTGTTCTTGCTGGGTTTGCTGTTCTTGCTGTGTTTTGCTGTTGGATCTTTAGGATTTTTCCTGAAAAATTACCGTGTGGTTCTTGTTTGGTTTTTTTCGAGAAAAATATTTTGCTCTCTTGTTCTTAATGATTAAACACTCTGTTAACTTCTCTATGTTTATGAATAATTTTAAGTCTTAGAAAAACTTCCCCCTTTTTCGAATTTCTCATCCCAGATTATGTGAGATTTGGTTTGTTCTGTTTTAAGCTAATGTCAAAAGTGCTTTTTGGATGTTTAGGTTAACCTTATGGATAAAGTTTTAATCTGAGTAATTTTTTAGTTGTTTTTCAGTTCTCTAAGTGCTTTTAAAATAAGTTGTTTTTGTTCTCTGCAGATTACAACTCTGAGGTGGCTTTGATGGAATGGGAAGAAAAAGTAGGCTGTAAGACAGTACACTTGGAGGCGTGCTGGTCTTGGTCATTAGAAATAGGAACCTTTTTTTTTGCAGCAAACTTTACTTAGTTAAAATGTAACTATTTAGTTTAGTTTTTTTTAAGGGCAAAATATGTATTTGGACTTATGTAACTTATTGAATTAAAAGTCTAATGGCCATTGTAACTTGTTGGATTTGAAAAAAATTGAATTATTAAAGTGAATTTGGGCTATTTGCAATTTGTTGGATTTGAAGTCTCATGCCATTAATAATTATGTATTCAACCTTTTAAGCTTTCAAAACTTAACTCAATATTTATTCATGCTAATCACTTTCAACTTTTAAAAACAATACACTTCTAACTTAAGTATAATGACTTAATATAAAAAAACAACATAATTCTAACTTAGGTACAAAGAAACTAAGTATAGTGATTTAATTTAAAAACAACACAATTCTATTTTAAATACAAAAATCTAAATATGAAACTTTTAATTTAAAAAAACAACACAATTCTATTTTAAATACAAAAATCTAAATATGAGACTTTTAATTTAAAAAAACACATACATGTTTCTAAAAAATGCAAATTTAATTTGGGAACCCATGAAGAACTTAGAACTTGGTATAAATATTTGGGATGTGTAAATGGACTAGTAAATAGTGATCATAGAAATAATAACATGGCTCTTAATACTTACTAAAAAAAGGTTTTGGATTAGTAATGTAAAAAGATTCAAACCACATTTTAGATTATGAACACACTTATGCAAATGGGCCTTTGAAACAAAGAGATCTCATGGGTAAACCACAAATGGCCGGACAAAATTGGGGTATGACAGCTACCCCTATTTAATTACCTCAAACTTGTAAGTGATAATGACAATAGTCTTTACGCATTCACGGTGGGAGATAATTAAATACAAGAAGACCCAAATTTTGTCCTAGGCAATGAAAGGAAGAAAATACAGGAAGAAAATGCGGTGAGAAATGGCAAAAGACATTATCCCACAGTAAAATGGAACAGTCAAGACTTTCTAGGAGTCGTCAGAACAGTATCTTATATGATAAAATTAAAATATTCCAGCAAGGAAAAAAAATACTTTAATTGAATCTAAGACTCTCCAAGGATATTAGAGCAGTATCTCTAAAAGAAATCTGAAATGAGACTCTTCATATTAATGAAGCAGCATCTCAAACAGTAAGAATGAGATTCTCTGTATCGGGTCGAAACAACATCTTATATGATAGAATTAAGATATTCCAGCAAGGGAAAAATACCTTAATTGAATCTAAGACTCTCCTAGGATATTAGAGCAGTATCTCTAAAAGAAATCTGAAATGAGACTCTTCATATTGATGAAGCAGTATCTCGAACAGTAAAAATGAGATTCTTTGTATCGGGTCGAAACAACATCTTATATGATAGAATTAAGATATTCCGAACAAGGGAATGATACTTTAATTGAATCTAAGACTTTCCGAGGATATTAGAGCAGTATCTCTAAAAGAAATCTGAAATGAGACTCTTCATATTGATGAAACAACATCTCAAACAGTAAGAATGAGATTCTCTGTATCGGGTCGAAACAACATCTTATATGATAAAATTAAAATATTCCAGCAAAGGGAAAAATACTTTAATTGAACCTAAGACTTTCCGAGGATACTTAGAGCAGTATCTCTAAAGAAATATCTGAAATGAGACTCTTCATATTGATGAAGCAGCATCTCAAACAGTAAGAATGAGATTCTTTGTATTGGGTCGAAACAACATCTTATATGATAGAATTAAAATATTCCAGCAAAGGGAAGAATACTTTAATTGAACCTAAGACTTTTCGAGGATACTTAGAGCAGTATCTCTAAAAAAATATCTGAAATGAGACTCTTCATATTGATGAAGCAACATCTCAAACAGTAAGAATGAGATTCTTTGTATCGGGTCGAAACAACATCTTATATGATAGAATTAAAATATTCCAGCAAAGGGAAGAATATTTTAATTGAATCTAACACTTTTCGAGGATAGTTAGAGCAGTATCTCTAAAAAAATATCTGAAATGAGACTCTTCATATTGATGAAGCAGCATCTTAAACAGTAAGAATGAGATTCTCTGTATCGAGTCGAAACTGTATCTTATATGATAGAATTAAAATATTCCAGCAAAGGGAAAAATACTTTAATTGAATCTAAGACTTTCCGAGGATACTTAGAGCAGTATCTCTAAAAAAATATCTGAAATGAGACTCTTCATATTGATGAAGCAGTATCTCAAACAGTAAAAGTGAGACTCTTCAGATAAACGAAGCAGTATCTCGAACAGATGAATGAGATTCTTCAGATAAATGAAGCAGTATCTCAAATATTCGTCTGTTGGGGAAATTTTTGAAAAGAGTCCTTTTGAGGGAGATTTACTAGAAATGCTCTGCAGGGGAAAAAGCTCATAAGAGACTTTTTAGGGTAACCTCTGCTTGGGGAGCAATGACTGTAAAGAAAAATGTTGGGAATATCATTATTAAAAAGTTGAAAAACGATTTTGTGAGATATAATCCCATGAGCATATGCATGGTAATAACTTCAATTGGAAATGAGGAATGTCCGAGACATATACGAATGACCTTGGGTCCTGTTAATTTATATTTGATTCTTGCATAATGTCCCACTTTGGGTGGGAATTCCATGCATGGGATGATGCATGGAATGTATGCAAGTATGCAATGTCGCTGGGGATATTTGGTTGTGCATGTAGGAATGCGAATGATTTTTATTTTGCTGAAATTCCCATTTTGTGGGAGTGTTATGCATGAGTATGCTGATGATTGATATGACTATGTTTTTTTGATTTCCCTTGTTTGGCAGGAAATTATGCATGAAATGATGCCTGTGATGCATGTTGGAATGCAACTGGGTAATTGGATATGCCCCGGTTAGGACATTTCGCTTTGAGGTATGTCGCCAACAGTATGGATTTTTCATCATTGGGGCGATCAAATTTTAATGCCCATGCTAGGTGGCTTTGGGAATATATTTGGGTTGTTCCGAATCATTGAAAGGTTCAGACTTTTCAACACGCGATACTCCGTCCATGATTTATCAATGTTTCTGTTGGAACTGTGATGGAGCCTTACCCCGGTCTGGCTATACCATGGGTACATTTATGAGAGGTAGGAATCAGTGGTTGAAAGGAACATAACCGTCTGCAATCAGTCCTGCACCTTTATGAAAGACAAGAGTGAATCTTGGGGACTAAAGGATTCGTCCGCTTACTGTTTCAAAAGCAATTTTACCACTTTATTCAAACATGCATTTTATTTTCTCCAATAGTTTTTAAAAGTGATGTTTATCAAAAATAAAAGGTACTTTGCAACCAAACAGATAAAATAAAAATGATTTGGGCACACTTTGTTGAGAAAAATTCTCTTTTATTGATTTGACCCTTAAATGGGTGGTTGTACATAAAGACGCAATTCCTTAATGAGGTAATTATTGTGCATAGAAACAAAATGGCAATGAGAATTGAGTTCTTATTGAGTTTCCACACTGCTATGATCCTTATGTCTTTGATAGCCCGAGCACTTTGCTTTTGAAAAGTGAGGTAGACTAATTCTTTGTCTTCGAGGGTATGTCAGATGTCCGTAAGTACAACTTTTTACCTTGGAATTAATCCCTAACTTTTGCCTGGACCGCCCTTTCGGGTTTTCGATCCACCGGGATACCCATTTTTTCCTGAGTCGCCCTTTCGGGTTTTCAACTCAGCGGGTCGAATTCTTTTATTTTTATCCCTAATTTTTGCCTGGATCGCCCCTTCGGGTTTTCGATCCACCGGGATAGCCATTTTTTTTTGCCTAAATCGCCCTTTCAGGTTTTCGATTTAGCGGCTTTTATTTTTCCACTTTTTTAGGCGAAGTACTTTTTAACAGCATCAGTATTGGTGGGAAGCGGCAATTCATCACCGTCCATAGTTACTAGAATTAGAGCACCTCCGGAAAAGGCTCTAACCACCACAAATGAGCCTTCATAATTTGGTGTCCATTTCCCTCTAGAGTCTTTGTGAATGGGCAAGATTTTCTTTAGCACTAAATCTCCCTCTTGAAACACCCTGGGACGAACTTTCTTGTCGAATGCCTTTTTAAGACGCATCTGATAGAGTTGACCATGACCTAACGATTTCAAGCGTTTCTCCTCAATGAGGTTGAGCTCGTCGTACCTTGATTGAACCCATTCTGCCTCGTCTAACTTAGTCTCCATCAATACTCTCATCGAGGGGATCTCCACTTCTATAGGGAGAACTGCTTCCATACCATAAACCAAAGAATAAGGGGTTGCCCCTATTGAAGTTCGTACCGACGTGCGATAACCATGTAATGCGAAAGGTAACATCTCGTGCCAATCCTTGTACGTAATAACCATCTTTTGGATGATTTTCTTGATATTTTTATTTGCAGCATCAACAACCCCATTCATCTTAGGTCGATAGGGTGATGAGTTGTGGTGCTCGATCTTGAATGTTGCGCATAACTCGTCCATGGTCTTGTTATTAAGATTGGACCCATTATCGGTGATGATTTTGTTGGGAATCCCATATCGACATATGATGTTATTTTTCAAGAAACGGGCGACTACGTGCTTTGTGACATTCGCATAAGACGCGGCTTCCACCCATTTGGTAAAATAATCTATGGCCACCAAGATAAATCTTTGTCCATTTGACGCTTTGGGTTCTATCATTCCAATCATGTCAATGCCCCACATAGAGAAAGGCCAAGGTGATGATATGACATTTAGCGGAGTAGGTGGTACATGTATTTTGTCAGCATAAATTTGGCATTTATGGCATGTTTTGGTGTAATGATAACAGTCGGTTTCCATCGTCAACCAGTAGTATCCTACCCTTAGAATTTTCTTGGCCATGGCATGCCCATTAGCGTGCGTACCGAAAGAACCTTCGTGTATGTCCCTCATAAGTTGATTTGCTTCATGCTTGTCCACACACCTCAACAAAACCATATCTTAGTTTTGTTTGTACAATACCTCCCCATTCAAGAGGAATTTTGATGCCAATCTCCAGAGGGTCCTTTTGTCAAGGCTGGAAGCCTCTGCCGGATACTCCCTCTTCTCCAGATACTGTTTGATATCAAAGAACCAGGGTTTACCATCTGGTTCTTCTGCTGTTGTCAGGCAATAAGCAGGTTCGTCAAAACGCCTAATCTCAATATGAGGCTGATGGTTGGGCCATATCAATTTGTACATGGAGGCCAGAGTTGCTAAGGCATCTGCCATCTGATTCTCTTCTCGAGGAATATGAGAGAAAGTGATTTCGTCAAACTTTGGGAGTAGCTTCAGCACATAATCCCGGTATGGAATTAAGTTAGCATGTCTTGTTTCCCAATCGCCTCTGATCTGATGTATGACTAAAGCAGAGTCCCTGAATACTTCTAGTATCTTGATCTTTAACTCAATGGCTTCTTCCAACCCTAGTATGCAAGCTTCATACTCAGCCATGTTGTTTGTGTAGGTAAAACAGAGCTTTGCAGTGAATGGTAGATGGAAATTCTTGGGAGACATCATCACTGCCCCAATTCCATGGCCTATTGCATTTGAGGCACCATCAAACATGAGCATCCAACCTGCTCTTGGCTCGAGGCTTTCCTCTAGTTCGGAGTCTTCAACATCCTTAACAGCCATGATGTCCTCATCTAGAAAGTCAAATTTCAAAGATTGGTAATCCTCCAGTGGTTGGTGAGCAAGATGGTCTGCTAGTACGCTTCCCTTGATTGCTTTTTGTGTAACATATTGGATATCATATTCTGACAACAACATCTGCCATCGAGCAATCCTACCAGTGAAAGCTGGTTTCTCGAATATGTACTTGATAAGATCCATTTTAGATACCAGCCAAGTTGTGTGAGTTAGCATGTACTGCCTGAGACGCTTAGCAGCCCATGTGAGTGCACAACAAGTCTTCTCGAGTAATGAATATCTAGTCTCACAATCATTAAATTTCTTGCTCAGATAATAGATGGCATGCTCTTTTCTACCAGTCTCATCTTGTTGTCCCAATACACAACCCATGGATTCATCGAGCACGGTTAGATACATGATGAGAGGTCTTCCTTCGACAGGGGGCATTAGAATCGGTGGCTCTTGCAAGTATTCCTTGATTTTATCAAAGGCTATCTGGAAGTCCTCATTCCACTCCACGCCTTGATTCTTCCTCAGAAGCTTGAATATTGGTTTGCATGTTGCAGTGAGGTGAGAAATAAACCTGGCGATATAATTTAGTCTTCCCAAGAAACCACGAACCTCCTTCTCAGTCTTTGGTGCAGGCATGTTCTGAGTGGCTCGAACCTTGTCAGGATCTACTTCAATTCCCTTTTGGCTTACAATAAAGCCTAAAAGCTTCCCAGATCGAACCCCAAATGTGCATTTATTAGGATTAAGTCTCAACCTAAACTTCCTCAAACGAGTGAATAGTTTCTCCAGGTTGGTGATATGCTTTTCTTCTGTCTGGGATTTAGCAATCATGTCATCGACATACACCTCAATCTCTTCATGAATCATGTCGTGAAAGAGAGTCACCATGGCGCGTTGATATGTTGCCCCAACGTTCTTTAAACCAAATGGCATTACTTTGTAACAAAAGGTGCCCCAAGGAGTAATGAACGTGGTCTTCTCCATGTCTTCGGGATCCATTTTAATTTGGTTGTATCCTGAAAAACCATCCATGAAGGAAAACACGAAGAACTGAGCTGTGTTATCTACCAGTACATCAATGTGAGGTAATAGGAAATCGTCTTTGGGACTAGCTTTGTTTAAGTCTCGGTAGTCTACGCACATGCAGACTTTTCCATCTTTCTTCGGCACCGGTACAATGTTAGCAACCCATTATGGGTATTTAGCGACTTCCAGAAAACCAACGTCAAACTGCTTTCTCACTTCTTCTCTGATCTTGAGGGCCATATCTGGTCGAGTTCTTCTTAGCTTTTGTTTGACAGCAGGGCATTCTTCTTTAAGGGGAAGCTTGTGGGTCACGATGTCAGTGTCTAATCCGGGCATGTCTTGGTATGACCAAGCAAACACGTTGTCATATTCGTGGAGGAGCTCTATCAGTCTTGTCTTCACTGTATCTTGAAGTGCTGCGCCTACCCTTACTTCTCTCTTATCTTTTTCTGTTCCCAGATTGATAACTTCAACATCTTCCTGGTGTGGTTGAATGACCTTTTCTTCTTGTCTGAGTAATCTGGCCAACTCTTCAAAGAGTTCGCAATCTTCCCCCACTTCGTCTTCAGCTTGGTAGATTGGACAATCAAAGTCATATTGGACCATAGCAGTGTTGTTATCAATGGTCTCGGTGGTGTTTCTGCATGTTATGATTTATGCAGTTTATTTAGAAAGTGCGTGCATAAAAATTGATTGCCATTTTCGTAAAGTAGATCAAAACGAAATAAAAGGAACAAAAAATTGAATGCAAAACGTCATTTCATTAATGATAAAAACTCTTGAAAAAGATAAAGGAGGCCCTACAACATGCTATTGTGCCTTGGGCAGAGCACATGGTTTTGTCTAAAAATGATAAAATTACTTTTGAAATATTTGGGGAACTTCCACAGCCTTCCAGTTTGTTAGTTCTTCATTAGGTGCGGCTTGACGCATCCAGCTGGACACCCCCTCCTTGCGGTCTTCTTCACTGATCATTGCCACTTGCTTGCCAAAGATGTGGCCAGCGCTGGTGAACGTTTTCTCCACAGAAGGAATCTTCTCTTTTTCAAATTGGTTACCGGCTCTGTGTGATGATGGGTCATACCCCAAGCCAAACTTGTCTCGTTTCTCTTTCAATTCCACCACTTTGCCCCAATCTTGTGCATCTTCACTTTCCATAACAGCTTTAGCTCCTTGCCACGAGGCCATGGATGGTCCGAATTTCGGGACCTCCAAGGTCTGTTGGATGGCCATCATGTTTACCACTTCCAGGGATTGGAATGGTGTCTCAGTGATTTCACCATCCACCTCGATATATCGAAAAGATGTTAAGTGACTGACCAAGATATCTTATTCTCCTCCAACCACAACCATCTTGTCATTTGTAATGAATTTTAGTTTTTGATGCAAAGTGGAGGTGACAGCACCTGCGGAGTGAATCCAGGGTCTCCCGAGTAAGCAAATGTAACCAGGATGTATATCCATGACCTGGAACGTGATATTGAAAATAGTTGGACCTATCTTGGTTGGTAGGTCAACCTCTCCTATCACTGCTCGCCTTGAGCCATCAAATGCCTTTACGATTAGGGTGTTGGGCTTCATACTTATCCCTTCTACTGGTAGCTTTATCAAAGTCGTCTTTGGCATGATGTTCAATGAGGAACCTGTGTCTACCAACACCCTTGACAGTATATTATCCATGTACTTCAAGGAGATGTGGAGGGCCTTGTTATGGTTCTTTCCTTCAATCGGTAGTTCGTCATCATTAAAACCCAAGAAATTTCCAGTAGTCACACAAGCTATCACGTCATCAAACTGTTCTATTGTTATGTCCTTGGTGATATGAGCGGCACTCAATACCTTCAACAGCGAATTCCTGTGTGCTTCTGAGTTAAGTAGGAGAGATAACATGGAAATTTTGGAAGGTTTTTGGTTTAGCTGGTCCACCACCTTATAATCGCTCTTCTTGATTATTCTCAAAAACTCCTCAGCTTCCTCACGAGTGACAGCAGCTTTAGGAGATAGGTGCAAGTCTTGCATCCCCTGATTAGGGATGGGGATCTGGACAACAACCTCCTTCCCTTTAGCTCTCTCAGAAGTATCAGCAGTTCTTGGTGCGAATACCCGGCCACTACGCGTCATTCCTGCTGGCCCCACAATTGAAGTGACATTTGGTTCGTTAATCATTAAAGGTTTATCTTCCTGCCCCTACTTAAAAGCTCTGGGTTGATATATCCATGGGACTGCCTTCTCATCTTTATATTCGAATGGTGCTGGGAACTCTATCACCAACGAATTTATAGGTATTTCTACTTTGACCTCATCATAGGGGATATCTACCACGACTATCTCTTCCTGACGCTTGCTCTTGACACGGTAAGTTATCTGTAACTCGCCTCGATCCAACATTTGTTGTATAAAACTCCTCAACTCTTCATTATTCTTTTCCTCAACCAGCTTTTCCAGGATCAGACCACTCTTCAGCAATTGTGCTCCTATCATGGTGATAGGGGTTTGAATCTCTTCAACCTTACGGATCAGTTTGCCTTCATCACTCTCCTCAATGGCACTGACGGAAGCATCCTTATGCGTCGGCATAGGGTTGGTATTCACGTTCGGGCGTCTTGGAGTGAAAGAAACGACCTTGGCTTCGATCAAGTCTTGTACTCGATTCTGAAATGCGAAACAGTTTTCCAAAGTATGACCAGGTGCTCCCATGTGAAATTCACAATGGGCATTAGCGTCGTATCCAGGTGGATACGGAAAAACAGCTGGTTTCAACTCCCTCAATGTTAGGAGGCCCTCCTTCTGCAGATATGGGAATATCTGACTATAGGGTACTGGTAGAGGATCAAGTTGTCTCCTTGGAGGTCTTGGCTTGAACTGTCTTGGTGGTGCGGTATTTTGCTGATGATAATGTTATTGATGTTGCGGTTGATACATTTGTTATTTCTGCATTGGCTGTTGATAGGGTATAGGTACCACGGCGGCGACTTGACCATATGAAGCTTGTTGCTTCCCTTTATAGTTTCTGGATATGGTGTTTGTTGCGCCTTCTCTTTTCTTCGGGAAACCTCCAGAATATTTCTTTGGTGCGCTAGATGCTGTCACTGCTCCAGGAATCTTTCCATCCCTCAACCCCTTCTCAATGCGGTCTCCAATTGTAACTAGATGTGCGAAGTCAGATGCGGCGGCTACTCACTAATCGATCAAAGAATGGGTCCTTCAAGGTGTCCACAAATATCCCGACCATTTCCTTCTCAGATAATGGTGGCTCTACCTGAGCAGCCAATTCTCTCCACCGCTGGGCGTATTCTTTGAATGACTCACTCTCCTTCATAGCCATTCCTTGCAACTGCATTCGGTCGGGTGCCATATCTAAGTTGTATTTGTACTGACGGAGAAATGCGTCAGCCAAATCCTCCCAACTTTGAATTCGGCCCTGTTCTAAACTCATATACCATCTCAGAGATGCTCCACTCAAACTGTCTTGGAAACAGTGTACAAGTAGTTTGTCATTTTCGGTATGAGCAACCATTTTTCTGAAGTACATCACCAAGTGACTTCTTGGACAAGTCTGTCCTTTGTACTTCTCAAAATCAGGGGTTTTAAATTTAGTCGGGATGACTAAATTCGATACCAAACGCATGTTCATGGCAGAAGCACCGAAGATGTTGTTTCGTTATATGGCTTTGATTTTCTTTTCCAGGGCACAGAGCCTATCTGCAGCAGGATCTGAAAGTATCTTAGGCTTTGGTTGATCAAGCATATAGAATGCATCATACTGGTCATCTCCAATCTCGGATCCATGATGAGTAGACGTATCAGAAGGTTCTGCACGGTCTCCATCTCCTTTGCCTCCTATTGGTATCTGAACCAATCTCTTCTTGGTGGGGACATAACTTTCGTCTTGGGGATTCGGACCTGGTGCGCCATCATTCCTTCTTGCTCTAGCTTCTTCCTCCTTACTCCTCTCTCTCTGAGCGATTGCAAGCATTGTCTCCAATAGCTGATCCATCTTCTCCTGGATCGTATTAATGTCTGTCCTCATGGTAACCTGGTTGGCCTCCACTTGCTCTAATGTCATCTTATATTTGCTTCGCGTCTCGTACCGGTGTTGATTAGTCAGTGTGGCTGGATAAAGGGTAAAAAGGTTGGGTAAGTTTTTTTGATTTTCATGAAGTGTGATGCATAATGAAGATGCAAATGTTATGCATATTTTATTTCCAGGGAGTCATTCGAGTTTCATTAGTTGTTAGTAATTCGAAGAAACAACAAATACTTAGAATAACAATAATGGAGTAATTTTCAAACGTTATTCATTCCAATACATAACATAGAGGTCCAAAAAGGTCATAGTTCAAAAGTACATTTGTTAAAGGAACAAAATACAAGACATAAGCAAATTAAACAACCGGCTTTCTGGCCTGAAGCTCTTCTAGTTCCTCATTGAATCTCTTCAACAACCCTTTGCAAAGCAGAACGAAATTGATTATGGCTGGAGGAGTGCTATCTTCTTTCAACTCTTTGATTGCGTCTCTCAACCTCCATGGCAATTCTTTAGCTGCCCAATTACAGAATCCTACTAGCCCATCGAGTTTTGCATGAAACTTATCCCTGTCCCCTTGTAAGAAGTTTATGGTCTTCTTAAAGGATTCATAATCTTCAATCACATAGTCTCGCTCTTTCAACCATATGGAGCTGTCTTGGCGTAATGACTCTAGCTGGTTCTTCCAATAGCTTACAGACTCCCTGGTATCTCTTACTTCTCGACACTTCTCCTTCCATACCATGGGTGACACCCTAGAAGCTTCAGTGGCTATTTTCTTGAGTCGGCGCTCCTGATCTACTTCAGCTTTTTCCTGACGAACATAATTGGTTAGTTCTTTTATCTGAGCCCCAAGTGTATCCCTTATCGTCTTGTTTTCCTTTGTAGCTAGATGCCACCAACGCTCATTGTCTTGACATTCTTTCTGAGCTTGTCATAGTTGACCTTTAAGAGTATCCAAACAATGATCAACCTATTCTAATCCCACTTTGATCTTCTTTCTCTTATGCTCTTCCTTGTTGAACTTTTCCACGTGGGCTTGAAGTTGTGCCTCTTTTCTCTCAAGCTCCCACTTCATATTATTTTTCTCATTTATGGTTTGTTGGAGTTTTGTCTGCAGCTCTTCATTCTCTTTTTCTAGCTTTGCCATGGCGGTCTTGAGTTCCTCTATTTCTTCAATAGGGACATGGGTGAACTTAGGTTTAGGAAGAGGTATAGGTGTCCGAATGACAAATGGCATTTTAATTATTTGCACCCTTTCCTTTACCCACTGAAAATATGGTTCTTTTGTAATCCCATTTGCTCTCCCTAACTCAACTTTCCCTTTTCGATTGATATTCTTCCAAGCTTCTTTGATTCGCTGGAATAAGCTAGGATTCTCAGCCCCAAAGTCAAGTAACAAGAAAGCTTCCAAAGAATTTGCCTCTGGAGGGCCTTCCATTGGGTAACCGAGTTGTCTGAGTGATAGAACTGGATTAGCATTCATACATCCTTGAGTTCCAATGAGCGGTAGATTTGGGAAATCTCCACAACTGAATATGATGTCTACGTTGATATATTCTTTGGAGTACCAAGAGAGATCTTCAGATCGGAGTGATCCCAATCTCTGAGGCCAACTAACATCTGACTGTTCAACCCAAGCATCTGTCTTCGGAAGATGTTCTAAAAACCATTGATACAATAAAGGAGCACAACGAGCAATCAATCTCTTCTTCTTAGTATACCTATGACTTATGTGATAATAGACATCGGCTAACAAAGTGGGTACTAGGTTCCTAGTAAGGAAAACACAAATGGCAGTCATGTCTACAAAACCATCCATATTAGGGAACATGACGATGCCATAGATAGCCAATGCAATAGCAGAGTAACAAGCATCCCAACTTTCTGCCTTCAACAGGGTATGAGCTCTTTCCAAAAGAAAACTTAGTGAAAACCCTTTGTTATTCCCTTTGGTCTCTAAGTTGTTGATCAGTGCATTTTGATGCACGTTCTTTCATGTTTGTACTTAAGCATTTCTTCGTTTTTATTTACTTATTTTTATGTTTTAATGTGTTTTTACAATTTATTTTATTTCTGCACTTATTTGTTTTTCGCATTATATTTTCAGCATTAGCAGCTTTCACGAGAAAAATCATATCTTGAGCTACGAGTATCAGATTGAGGCTTGTGAGTATGCGTTAGAAAGCTAAGGAAAAGATCTACAATTTTTGTTCAGAAGTAGAGAGCTTAATCGGACTGTAGCAGGGCCAGAAAGTCTGTTGAAGTTGCAGAATTTTATTTGTATTTTTGTTGGGTCATTTGTAGTGGGCTGGGTCGACCCAGTTGAGTTGTAAAACGGGTCTTTGTTTTCCCCTAGGTCTAGCAGCCGTACACCATGGGGAATGGAACGGGAAAATCACTGTTGAGGTACGAATTTGAGAGCTTGCAAAGAATGACTATGGAAAACTAATTTCCCAAGAATCAATTCACTGTAATCGGATGCCACTTTGAGGTTCTTTTATAATTTTCCATTAATCTGTTCCTTTGAATTATATCTATAATCATAATTACTTGCTTAATTTAATTGTTTTTATATGATAGAATTCTTTAATTTGATTGTTGTCTGCTTTTGAATCAATTTCGTGATTAGTGTAGCTTTTGCATTATCGCGTTCGATCATATTGCGTTTGCTTAATTCACAATAGTTTTAATCCGTTTGCTTTACTCGGAATTCAGGGACAGACTTCGTATAATTGTTATTGCGCTTGTCAGTAGCTTTTGTAATCGAATAGGATCAGACCCGTTTAGGGAATTGGAATTTTATAGGGATCAATGATAAGTCGGAAGATGATATAGTGGGTTGATTCGTTTCAGCTTATTCAAATAATCACTTTTCATAATCACTTATTTTCTGCATTTTCGTAATTGAACACCAATCAACCCCCCCATTCAATTATGTTTAATTATTAAAAACAAGAATCCTTGAGACGATATCCGAGTTTAATTGTCGCTGTATTACGTTTTTACAAAATTACTCGTTTTGATCCGCGTGCGACAACAGATCAGTTGTCTTTTGCTTCCTTTTCATCCATGTGAAGCGCACTAGCAATGACCTCAATGGGCAAAGATTCATTTGTCCCTTCAAATAGTGACTTGTCCTTCATAGAGATCCTAACAAGACGCTCGAATTCTTCCAACGTTGGTGCTAGCTGGAAGTCTTGGAATGTGAAGCATCTTAAAGGTAAGTCATAAAATTGGGCTAAAGTGATCAAGGCTGTATGGTCCACTTGTTGATTGAGGATGTTGAGCAAATTGCCATAATTCCTTCCAAAGTTGATTATGTATACAAGGTGCATCTGAGAGACCAAGTTACGTAAATTCTTCAGATCGGGATCCTTGAACTTGAAGGAATAAATGTTTCTTTTGCTTGATTCCATGTTTCTTGAATTCCTGCAACTCATGATACTCAGATTCCTTGGAAATAAAATAATATGAATGCTATGCTATGAATGATATTATGCGTGTCACATGTAGATTGATATACAGGTCATGAGGGCGGGTATTCTTGGTTACTAAACAAAACCCTTTTGGGAGGATGCTAAAGTTAAAAAGTTCCCAAAGTCATCAATCAATATCTAGAAAAATTATTGTCATGATGAAAACTCATCTGCAAATAACATCCCTAAACAAAGTTTCATCTGGGTGAGGCCTTCGTATGGTCCCAAAGAGGAAAACTCCTAGTGGGCCCATACTACACAACTCTCGAGTCCAAGGTTCTAATAAGGTTCTCAGAGTCATAGATCGAGGTTGGGAATACCACTGTAAGGTAGTAATACGCCCAAGGGATCTCATCTGATTGGGGCTTTCGTACTAACCTAATAAGTCCAAGACTTTTCAGGTAAATACTACATAACCACCAGATATAATGGGTTAAAAGGTCCCTAGAGTCATTGATCCAACTTGAAAATACTATCGTCGTGACGAAGACTCGTCGGACAATAATATCTCAAGAGAATCTCCTCTAGGCGGGGTCTTCGTTTCTTCCCAACAAGGAAGACTCCTTGTGGGCGCCCACTACGCAACCACCAACTTAATCTTATGGTTTTCCTCAGACTCGGGTGGAGAGCCTATCTCACGAAGTATCACCAACCAGAGAACCCCCAATAAGACATAGTAAATAAATCATAATATAATAATTATGATAGAATAATAATAGAAAATTAAAAAATAACAGATAAACAAACAAGATTAATACACAATACATAAACTGAACTAAATTAGGCATCACTCTCTTTTGCTTGGAGCCAAATATCCCCAGCAAAGTCGCCATCTGTCGCATCTCAAAAAATACGATTCCTTGCGATGGTCGCGGAAAAAATAATGTTTGAACAGAGTCGCCACCAAACTTTATTTATCCCAATGAAGGAATAGGAAAATATCGATAAAACTTTTAGGAAATGGAATAATGATCGTCGCAACCATATTCGGGTTCGGGAGTGGATTACGCAAGAGGAAGGTATTAGCACCGCTCACGTCCGCTGTACTCAGCGGGAACCTTTTAGTTCTAATGTGCGTTTCGAGTGTTAATTTATGTTTGTTTGTTATCTTTGGGTTATAAAATATTGAAAATAGAAATGGATGAGAACCTCAGAAAGGAGAAAGGGGAGGTTTTTTATTAGTGTGCTCGTGAAGATACAACAATCTCCTGCCTACGTATCCTTATGGTGTAATAAGGAAGTCAGAGCATTCGTAGTTCGGGGAACTACGGTTAGTTGGTGTTTTTTAATGAACAACTGTTTAGATCGTATCCTAAAGGCTAAACATTGGCTTGTCTACTCTCGGCGGAGGCTTAAGCATTGGTTTTGTTATGCGCATTAGAAAGGATTAAATGGTGTTCTTTTTGAAAAGAGTTTTGGTCATACGGAAGTGACAAGTTGGATTAATATGTTGGATGTTTTGATTGGTTGAGATGTTTTTGGTTGGATGACGATTACTCGGATAGTCGAGTAAGACAACTCGTATCCTAACAGTCGGGAAAGGGAATAGAAGACTCTAGACCAATTTATTTTTCATCCTTAATTATAGAAAGGATTTGATAATAGTTAAAGTGTTTTGAACGGATGACGAATACTCGGATAATCGAGTAAGACAACTCGTATCCTAACAGTCGGGAAAGGGAATAGAAGACTCTAGACCGCTTTCTTTTTCATCTGAGTGATTACGAAAATAAATTTGCGTATGGTTGATGTATTTTAGCATGAACGACAGATACTTGTGACTGAGTAAGACAACTCATATCCAAGCATTTGAGAAGAGGAATTTAAGACTCAAGACCATCTCCCTTTTCGTATAGTTTGTTATGAAAATGATTTGATTAAGTATGAGTTGGTAAAAAATGACAATTGTTCGACTGACCGAGTAAGAGAACTCGTATCCAAACAATTGAGGAGTGAAATTGAAAACTCAAAGTCAACTCCCTTTTCATTTAGCTTATTGTGAAAATATTTCGATTTAATCGGAGTTTGGAAGTTGGTATAGGAACAACAATTATTTGACTAACCAAGTAAGAGAACTTGTATTCAAATAGTCAAGGCGAAAAATTGAAGACTCAAAGTTATCTCCCTCTTGGTTTCTTGTTATAAAAGGGTTTGATTTGTTTGTGTTTAAATGGATTAGAAATGACGACCATTTGACTAACCGAGTAAGAAAACTCGTATTTAAATAATCGAGGAGAGGAGTTGAAAACTCAAAACCATCCCCCTTTTCATTTTCAAATGAAGTGTTGTTTAGATGTGATTAAGTATTTTAATTTAACTTTCGATGTCGGATCGACGTTTTAAAATTTGCATTCTTGTGAATGAATTGAATTTATTTGGTGAATAATCCATTTAATTGATTAATTAAAACCAAATAGGTCTCATTGTAAGAAAGCCCAAGAGTAAGCCATGTGAGGTTGATGGCGATGCTTTTTCAAGCGATCGACTTACAAAGGCATTTAAAATGGGTTCGACTTTGAATCGAGAAGTTCTATTTATTTTTAAAAAATTGGTTTGAATTGATGGCATGAGAATTATAATCTTTTTGTATCTTTTAAAAGTCTTTATCATTTTTAGGTTCATTTTAAGATGAGATGAAGAATGTACAATGATATAGCATAAAGCGAAGTAAAGTAAATACACAAAAAAAAATAGAAGCGGGATTTAAAAGAGTTAGATGTTAATTGCGGAAATTAAAGAATTAGAGTTAATCGTTAAATGTTAGGTGTTAGTTGAAATCAACATGAAATAACAAGAGAATTGCAATAAAATGTTAAATCTAAAACAAATAACTAAAGTTTAAACAATTAACAAAAGTATCATTAAATTAAAACTCAAAACAATATTAGACAATCGAAAATCTCAATTCTAAACTATTATCCAAAATATTAATTTTAAAATACTAATAAAGATTAAATTCTAAAATCATTAAAAATTCTAAAACAATTCTAAATCACCTTATAATTCTAATTAATCTACAATTATTTCTAAAAAAAGAAATCTAATTAAATTCTAAAATATTAACAAAGATCAAATTCTAAAATCATTCTAAATTAAATTAAAAATTCTAAAATAATTGTAAATCACCTTATAATTCTGATTAATCTACAATTATTTCTAAAAAAAAGAAATATAATTAAATTCTAAAATATTAACAAAGATTAAATTTTAAAATCATTCTAAATTAAATTAAAATTCTAAAACAATTCTAAATTACCTTATAATTCTAATTAATTTACAATCATTTCTAAAAAAAAGAAAACTAATTAAATTCTAAAATATTAACAAAGATTAAATTCTAAAATCATTCTAAATTAAATTAAAATTCTAAAACAATTCTAAATTACCTTATAATTCTAATTAATTTACAATCATTTCTAAAAAAAAGAAAACTAATTAAATTCTAAAATATTAACAAAGATTAAATTCTAAAATCATTCTAAATTAAATTAAAATTCTAAAACAATTCTAAATTACCTTATAATTCTAATTAATTTACAATCATTTCTAAAAAAAGGAAAACTAATTAAATTCTAAAATATTAACAAAGATTAAATTCTAAAATCATTCTAAATTAAATTAAAATTCTAAAACAATTCTAAATCACCTTATAATTCTAATTAATTTACAATCATCTCTAAAAAAAAAGAAAACTAATTAAATTCTAAAATATTAACAAAGATTAAATTTTAAAATCATTCTAAATTTAATTAAAATTCTAAAATAATTCTAAATCCCTTTATAATTCTAATTAATCTACAATCATTCCTTAAAAAGAAATCTAATTAAATTCTAAAATATTAACAAAGATTAAATTCTAAAATCATTCTAAATTAAATTAAAAATTCTAAAATAATTCTAAATTACTTTATAATTCTAATTAATCTACAATCATTCCTAAAAAAAGAAATCTAATTAAATTCTAAAGTATTTTTCTAATTAACATTCTAAAATAATCAGTATGGGCCTAAAAAGAACCAACCAATCGTATGGGGGGTATGGATAATGAAGTGGGGTGTATCTATTGATTGGGCCCAAAACTCATAAAAATGAATCAACCCATCCTGTGCGTTTCTTCTTCCTATCATATTTTAAGTAAATAAATAAAAATAATAATAATGATGGTAAATGAAAAAACAATATCAAACACTCCAAAGTTACACGTCACAAATTAGGTTTGCTGAGAGTGGGAGTAAAATGGGATAGGAAATGAGAGAAGGAGAAAAACGGACCTCCACAACGGCGTGAGCGAGAGTACGGTGGTGAAGGCCGTTATTAGCGGCGGCAAGTGGTTGTCGGAATGATGGAGGTTGCACCGGTGAGGATGGTGTTACGGTGGATGGAAATCGGGTTAGATTTTTCTGAATCGAGAGAGGATCGTGGGAGATCGTCGTGGTCGTGGCTTGAAGATGGAACGCAGAATGACGATGCTCGAGTCGAAAGATGAAGAGCGGAAGCGAATCAATTCCGAAAAGGTATTGTCGAGTTTTTTCGCTTCTCTCTTATGCTTCTGTTATTTCTTTTCTTTCCCAACTCTATCTCTCTTCTCCTCCTTCGATTACTGATCGATTCGTGAATCATCGGTGAAGGATTACCGAGCGTCTTCGTTTCTGTTATTGTTGTTGTGTTCTTTAGGGTTTTTTTGAAAAAAAATCTCTGTTGTGTTTATGTTGTTCTTGCTGTGTTTGCTGTTCTTTAGGTTTTTTAGAAACAAAATACTATCTTGTTCTTGCTGGGTTTGCTATTCTTGCTGTGTTTTGCTGTTGGATCTTTAGGATTTTTCCTGAAAAATTACCGTGTGGTTCTTGTTTGGTTTTTTTCGAGAAAAATATTTTGCTCTCTTGTTCTTGATTATTAAACACTCTGTTATCTTCTCTATGTTTATGAAGAATTTTAAGTCTTACAAAAACTTTCCCCTTTTTCGAATTTCTCATCCTAGATTATGTGGGATTTGGTTTGTTCTGTTTTAAGCTAATGTCAAAAGTGCTTTTTGGATGTTTAGGTTAACCTTATGGATAAAGTTTTAATCTGAGTAATTTTTTAGTTGTTTTTCAGTTCTCTAAGTGCTTTTGAAAAGTGCTTTTAAAATAAGCTGTTTTTGTTCTCTGCAGATTACAACTCTGAGGTGGCTTTGATGGAATGGGAAGAAAAAGTAGGTTGTAAGACAGTACACTTGGAGGCGTGCTGGTCTTGGTCATTAGAAATAGGAACCTTTTTTTTCCAGCAAACTCCACTTAGTTAAAATGTAACTATTTAGTTTAGTTTTTTTTAAGGACAAAATGTGTATTTGGACTTATGTAACTTATTGAATTAAAAGTCTAATGGCCATTGTAACTTGTTGGATTTGAAAAAAATTGAATTATTAAAGTGAATTTGGGCAATTTGCAATTTGTTGGATTTGAAGTCTCATGCCATTAATAATTATGTATTCAACCTTATAAGCTTTCAAAACTTAACTCAATATTTATTCATGCTAATCACTTTCAACTTTTAAAAACAATACACTTCTAACTTAAGTATAATGACTTAATCTAAAAAAACAACATAATTCTAACTTAGGTACAAAGAAACTAAGTATAGTGATTTAATTTAAAAACAACACAATTCTATTTTAAATACAAAAATCTAAATATGGAACTTTTAATTTAAAAAAACAACACAATTCTATTTTAAATACAAAAATCTAAATATGGGACTTTTAATTTAAAAAAACACATACATGTTTCTAAAAAATGCAAATTTAATTTGGGAACCCATGAAGAACTTAGAAGTTGGTATAAATATTTGGGATGTGTAAATGGACTAGTAAATAGTGATCATAGAAATAATAACATGGCTCTTAATACTTACTAAAAAAAATAGGTTTTGGATTAGTAATGTAAAAAGATTCAAACCACATTTTAGATTATGAACGCACTTATGCAAATGGGCTTTTGAAACAAAGAGATCTCATGGGTAAACCACAAAGGGCCGGACAAAATTGGGGTATGACACCATGATACACACCGGGGTATCCTTTTGTCTGGATATCGCCAATTAATTCTCTTATCCATGTCAGGGTCAACCCAATCAATTCGAGGGCCCTGTTTTAATTTTAAAATAGACCTAAAAGAATATAAATTTATATCGAAGTTTAAAAAAAACAATATAAAATAGTTTTAAAAAAGTAAATTATGATTTTACACCTATTTTTAAAACAGAGTTGTAAAATAGATTTTGAACAACATATAAATTTTACACCTTTTTTTGTTATTGTAAAAATAGGTGTAAAATGTATTATTTAAATAATAAGAAAAAGAAGTGGGTCCCCCAAATTTTGGGCCCCTGTTCTACAACACATGCTGCACCGGCAAATGGACGGCCCTGAACCTAACTTAAGTTAGGTTACTAATTCATTCACCTAGATGTCATCCTAATTATCCTCACTTATCAACATTTTAGATTATTAAACACAAACAAGATAATTATCAAACATACACAATAACACACATAAGTCTCATAACAATTATTATCATTAACCAAACATCCTTGGTTTAAGAATCATGGTTTTCTCGTTACCATGCAATAGCCCATTGAATTATCCTTCCGATGGTCTTAGTCTCATATCCATCGGATTCTCGATTCTTGAATTATGGTGAAAACATAACCATGATATTCAACCAACAATCCGTAATATAGTTAATGGCATACATTACAATATAACTTGTAGAGATCTCTCTCTATATAATAATTCTCTCACCACCATATTCCAATATAAGGAAAATATGAAATAATACATTATATACTATTATACTAACATTGCATGAGCTAATGGCAAGGAGCTTGCACCATGACCAAAAGGTCTTATGTTCAACTCTTGGTGAAGACACATTTTATTTTTTCAAAAATTTAATAACAATGATCGATTGTTTTTAGGATACAACCAATTGTTTGGCCTCCCAAAACTCTCGTGAAAAACTTGGGAAACTATCGATTGTAGTGAAAGAACAATCGATTGTTCAGCCTAAAAACTATAATTTCTCTTAATTTCTACAGTCCAGTTTTTAACACTTCATACTCCATAGTTACCCCTTTCAAACCATTTCAATACTTGTGATAACATTAGATCATGAAATCAACATGTAAACTCTCAATAATCAACAAGAATCAAACATATATCATGATCCCAACACAAACTAAAGCAATCATGGTACCAACACAACAACACCAACATAGAACATAACTTAGCACAACAACACCAACATAGAACATAACTTAGCACAACAACATAACATTCATGGATTTAACATAAAACCCTAACTTCTCCAAGTCATGAAATTATTCCCCAAGCTAAATCTAACTAGGAACTCACTTTCTATATAGAGGATGATATAGAAGATGAAGTGAAGTTAACGATGATGATGAAATAAAGTTGTTGATGATGATGATGGCAACTCCTTCATGGCCTTCTTCTTCTTCTTCCCTTCTTCCTATTTCTCTATTCTTCTCTTCTTTTTCCCTTTCTCTTTGTCTTTGTCTTTTTCTTTCTTTCTTTCTCCCTTACCTATATCTCTCTTCTTGTTATTGTCTACTTTTCTTTCTTATTCTTATCTTGTCTTTCCTTCTTTCTTAACCACCACACATATATAATATATAGAATATAATATATAATATATGGTATTAAGTAATGATAAAAAAATATCTCAATTGATATTTTGTCTCCTATTACCAATTAACCGATTATTAATGTTACTAAAATGTTCCCTCTTGCACTTATTAAAAATGGTCAGTCTCTTTTAATAATAATTGATCTCTTCTGAGTCTACTGATTACTCTATTCTTCCTAACTGACAATAATTAGAGCATATAGGAGCTCATATTGTTCCAACTGACAAGAGATATAGTACATAGGAACTCAGTTGGTCTCAACCAACAACTAATTGAGTATTTAAAGGAATATGGAATATTGCACTCCCCCCCTTAAATTGAAATTCTCCCATGAATTTCCTCCACTCAACAAAATAAACACTTCTTGCATCATCGTCTCAGGTCAACATTTGGCTTTGCTTCAATTCAATCCTCTGACATACTCAGTCATCCAACTTGTCTTCACTGGAAAATTTCCTTCTTTCATGAACTCTCCAAACTTTGTGATCTTAACCATAATCTTATTCCAATATTTCATTAACTTCTAACCTTGCTCCTACTCAATTCATCTGACATACCACTATGAATCACTTGGTCGCATTTCCCTCTGGAAACCACACCTTCCTTATCTTTATTTGAATAATCAATACTTATTAAATTTTCAAGAGATAACTGATTGATTCCTTGACTACACACAATATGACTACTCTTCTCTCACAATTCCTTCAGCAATTAAGACAAACTTTATAATCCATCAATTGATATCCTTATCAATTTTACTTAACCTGGTAATATACATTATGAGCTCATACCCTGATGCTTCACTTCTCTCATACTATTCCAATCAGATACACACTTGGCTCAAGGTTGTCTAACTTTCATTCATATGATTACTTATCCATCTGATCCTTGTCGCAACCTGCGAAAAAACAACGGGCGAAAAAAAGGAAATGACAGAAGAGTCGCCACCGTGCGTTATTTATCCCAAAGGAGGGAAAGGAAACGCTCGAAGTAAACCTGGAGAAAGGAAAGGAAAAAGACAAGGTCTCGCAACCAAATCTTGGGTTCGGGAATCGATTATGCGAAGGGAAGGTATTAGCACCCCTACGCATCTGTAGTACTCTACGGGATCCACTCTTGTTGTTCTTGTCTAAAGGGTGTGTGTTTATCTAATGTACTATTTACTAAAAGAGGGTCAAAAGAAAATGACTCGCACGGATGTCGCATCCACTACATACGTATCTCATCTGAGTATGAGAATCAGAGTCTTCGTAGCTCGGCTACCTATGGGTTAAAGAGAAGTGTGCTCGCTAAGACATCGCGTCTTATGCCTACGTATCTCATCTGGAATGAGAATCAGAGCAAACCGTAGTTCGGCTAACTACGGGAACAAAGGTCTCGATTGCAACTAGGGCAAGAGAAAGGGAACGTCTCGATCGCAACGAGTGCGAGAGAAAAGAATCGCAGCTAGGGCGAAAGCAAACAAGGATTAGTTGTTAGTCGTCAGTAAAAAAAAACTCGGCAAGACATCGCATCTCGTGCCTACGTATCTCATCTGGAATGAGAATCAGAGTTGTTGTAGTTCGACTACATAAGGATTTCCATTTGAACATGGACTTACAAAGGAGCACACCAGTTGTGTCAAAGGAGAGTGGGCAATGTGTTCACGTCCTAGCAGCAGGTGTCGCAGCTCGCTGAATCGAGTCTTAGGCAGTTACCTCTTTGCAATAGAACGGAATGACATGCCACATGATCGGAGACGCACGGAAGGTCTAAAAATGGGGAAGCTCTGCCCTAGAGTTGTCATGCAATATGGACCTAAGTGTTAGGATTTACAAATGGGAACATCTACCTAATGTTAGCATGTAAAGAATGAAGGGAATTCTACCTATGTTATCATACAAAAGAATGAGGGAATACTACCTAGTTATCATACAAAAGAATGAGGGAATACTACCTATGTTATCATACAAAGGAATATGGGAATTCTACCTATGTTATCATACAAAAAGGGTTCTACCTAATGGGTGCTACCTAAACGGAACAAGAATCGACACATGGAGCAAGAAGAGGATAAGGGTAAAGGGTAGATGGCGATGCATGAAGCAATCGACTTATAGGTAGATGGCGATGCCAGAAGCAATCGACTTACAAGAGAAATGGCGATGCATGAAGCAATCGACTTACAAAAGAATGGATGAATACGTGCTGGTTCTGTTAAGTTTTGAAAATGATTACTCGATGTTGGATCGAGGTTTTGATCTTGTTTTGAAATGATTATCGAATGTTCGTTTTATTTCTTGTATTAACAAATGAATAAAGAATGAAAGAATAAACATTATACACTTCATGGGAGAGGGGTACATTTGTTATGAATGGGGATTGTTCATGGCAATCAAACAATAATAATATGTGCCTCATACATCATACAAGTAGGCCACAGTTAATCAAACAGATAAGATAAGCAATCATGTATATGATCAAATCAAATAATCAAAGAATGAAGTAATGAAACATTAGACAATGCATGAGAAGTATAAACATGTTAAACAATCAAACAATAGAAGCATGGATGAAAGGAACAAGTATATAAAATATCAGATGAATCAGACAGGTGAAACTATGCACACAAAGGATCAAAGAATAATTTAATCGGGAAATGATGCAAGGATCAAATAAAATCAAGATGAGATGCCTCTAATACATGGCCTATGAGATGAATAAGGAAGGATTAAAAGATCTCTTCAATTGCCTTAAGCAATCCCTTAAGTCAAACATCAATCATAGAAAAGTCAACTGTAAAGTCAAGTCAACTTAAAAATTATCAAATAAATAGTAAATTAATCAAGAAAATTATGAAAAATTAAACTAACTAAGGTGGGGTCAGGACATTATCATCCCCCAAAAAGATTTCAAAAATAATGAAATTTGGTTATTGAATTAATTGAATCAAAACAAAGGTCAAATGAAAAGTCAACCAAGCAAACTAGGTCAAAAATAAATCCAAAATAAATTAAAAATGGGAAATAAAATCCCAAGAAAAGTTCAGGTTGACCATGAGACATTGGTCAACCCTCATCCCAAAAATCAGAATCTAAAAATAATTTGAAGTCATGAAAATAAAATAAATGAAAAAATGTGTGTTAAAATGGACTATTTGAAATAAATAATTGAAATAAAATATTAACATTAAACAAATATGAAAATAAAAATTAAAATAAATTAAATCAAACATTAAGGAATATAAAAAATATTTTTTTGGATTTTTTATGAAATAAGAAAATATTTTTAAGAATTAAAAACAAAGTAGAAAATAAAAACTAAGAATTAAAAAGAATGAAAATAAAATGGATAATGGGCCAGAGTGTGGGGTGCGAACAGCAGGTGCGCCAGGCGCAGGTCCAAGTATTTATTTAAGTGTGTGACAAAAAATAAATGAACCAATTAATTAAACCATGTAACATGCTAGTCAATTGGTCAGCTTGGAGTAAGTCACAAAATGACAAAAAAGTGGAATGGACGAACGTGATCAAAGCCAGGCGCGGGATCGAAGGGTTACAAGCGTGACACGTGGACGCCTCCTCCATGCAAAATGAAAAAAGACCTAACAGCATGCATCACACGCGAAAACGCAGAAAATTTCTTCCATTTTCCAACCAACATATCTCATGCTACAGGGCTCCAAATGAGATGATGTAAAAAGCAAAGTTTAAGTTTGAAACGAGTAGAACACAATGGTATCTTGTTTCATTGAAAATAATGGCTTGAACATGTAGAAAAGCGAACAACAAGGGGGCCTCATTCACATGGATACGGCAAAAATTTCACTGTCACAAAACTCCAACTTAAAGCAATGCCTCATGGTGAGGGCTTCATAAACAAGCATGGTATATTGTTAACATGGAAAATAAGCATGGCATGGCATGGTAAAAATGAAAAATAACATGAAGTATGGATGGTAAGCATGGAAGAAACAAGTGGTGAACAAGTATGATATTCATGGCCATGGAAGGTTGGGATAAGGAGGTTACCTAGTGGATGAAAGGTCCACTGCCCCTTGAAGATGGAATGAAAATGAGATGCTTGTGCTTTGAGAACTTTTAGAACTTGTGAAAATGGAAAGGAATGAAAAAAATCTTTTGCTTGCCTTGCTCTGAACTTTTTGAAGCCACCATACTTCAAGATTAGGGTTTTGATGTTTAAATATGTAGGGTTAAAGTGCTCTTAATGGGCTTGAAGTGTTTGGCTTGGGTTATGTGTAAAAGGTGCAAAAATGAGGTGTGAAAAGAAATGGCTAAATGTGGCATAAAGAAAATGGCCAAATGAGGTAAAAGGTGTGTTGGTTGGTTTTGTGGTCTGATTTGGTTTGGCTTGTGCAGCACAAAAAATAGTCCAACAGGGTGACTTTAAGACCTTGTATCTTGATGAGTATGTAACCAAATGGCAAGGCAATGTAAACAGTAGAAAGAGGGCATGGAGCTTAACATCTTTCATGTTGAACACAAATTTAAATGATGAGTGGAAAGAGGTAGAAAATGGCCATAACGTTCAGGTTCCATAACTGCAAAATGGTTGGGCCAGTTTGGCCTAAATGCTGTCAAACAATTCAGTCCATGAGGCTAACTTTAGATGAGTGTATCTTTCAAACCAATGATCCAAATGGGATGATTCTAAAAGGATGTGAAAGAGCACATAGCAAGGTACAACTGTCATGAAGAAAGTATTTTCAAAAGATGCCTTGAAGTGAAAGAAAATTGGCCCATAAGTCTTGACAAATTTTGCAAATTTTGGACTTAGAAAATTTTCTAAGTGTTCTAAAATAATATCTCACTTTGACCAAGCATAACTTTCTCAATTTTAATCCAAATGAAACAAACTTTATATCTATAGAAAGCTTGGAACAAGAGGAACAACTTTCATGTTAGAGAAATTTTCAAATGGAGCTTGAATCTTGATGGAAAATGGGCTTAAAGTGGGTGCAAAAATCATAAAAACTTGCCCTAAATGGAAAGTCAACTATTTCCTAATTTAGTAACTTTTCCAACTCCTGATTAAATGATGAATCCATGATCCAACCTTGATAAAATTTCACATGTAGGCTCCCTTATGCATGAATTTTGAGATTCCACTTTCAAAAATGTCAGGAGTTGACTTTTCTGGCCCCACAGTTGACTTTTCCCAAACTGTCTGATTTCCGATTCCATTGATCAATTGAAGCACCTCTGGCTCAAATAAAGAGCTGATTTTTTGTATGTAGACCCTTGTGGACATATAGAGGGCCATGTAAAAGAGTTTCGCCCAAGGAATCAGAAATAAACCGATTTTTTACCAAACCCTAGTTTTAGGGCAAAATTGATCAGGGACTGATTGCACTGATTGCCAATGGATCTTTGTGAGATAATTGTGGATCTTCTTAGGACAAGATGCCTCTATAATCATGACATGAATGAGCCCCTTCACTTCCAACCAAACCTTGCCTGTTGCAGGTAGCCATGAAACCCTAATTTCTGATTAAATCCAAATGCACACTCTGAGAGCCCTGAATCTTCCACTGATGAACTAAGTACCATAATAAGACATATGGAACCCCTTGAGACTTGTATATTTGGAGAGTGAAGTCCAATTCTAAATTTTGCTTTGTGTGGGCTCCTTCTGTTAAGGAGTGAGCAATCAAACCCTGATTTCCCAAGTCACTGATGCAGTATGCAATGAGTATGACCTAGTATGATGCTAATGCAATGTAAGACACAATCTCATGCTTCCAGAAAAATGAAGGGTAAATTTTGGGGTATTACAATCCTCCACTAAATTTATTGAATGCATCCATTCATCACCTTCCATTCGCTACTCTGATTCAAACTGTGTGGAACACCTGAGATTCCTAGGCACTACTGGTTAGCTAAAAACCTTCGTAGGAACTCATACTTATCCTCCAGAGTGCCCACCACTCAAAACAGTAATGGGACCTTACTAATCATTCTCAGGAAGAGTAACCTTCTTACCGATACAAAGATGGAGAAATGCAACAACCAACTGGAGAATAATACCAAGAAGAAATTTCAAGTCATCGACGAGACAACACTTCCATAGAACCTCAACCCATCAAAGATGTAATTGTTATTTCCCAATACTAATCATAAAGTCACACATCTGGAGACAACATTGCACTTCCTAACCAAAATCATTCATCTCGATCATCATACTCCATCTCATAGAAATTCTTAGCTCGTGCTCTTACTCAGATATAGTTCAAGTTACATGCTTAACTTCAGGAATATCACATTCCCACTCTTGCCTGGAAGGATGACTTACAAGTCCTTTCAATAAGGTAGAGTATCACTGTACACATCCTTTACCACTCTCATGGGGTCTATATCTAAGGCCATGAATTCGAGAGAATTATCCAATGTTATACTCTGACTAATCACTTACACCTTAATAACACATATGCAAGATACTAAACCGATCTCTTAAAAACCACCACGTTGGTAAGTCCCTTTCAGCTTCACTTCTTATGCTTCTCATTAGTCATAATAGTGATACACCCAAGACTTACTCACACTGAGTATGGTTAACTAGGTTGGTTCCCCAAACACCTGACTTCTTCGACATTTCTACGAATGATCAGCTACACAATACACTAAAAAGTTCCAATTTCAAAACTATCAGTTTGTCTTGTAGTAACTTGCAACTCCATCCTTAACTCGCACACTCATAATGGTACACTAATAAGATTTAGGATATACTCAGTTTCAACAATGTGTGAAGATCATTCACCGTGATCAACCAATCCAAACACTACTCAGGAAGATGAATAACAATCTAGCTTTCAATAACCCACTCTTACTCTTGCAAACCATATAATACATACTCAAGGTGAACCTTGACATTACCACATACTTATTGACGTGGATTTGCTTCCAAAACAATATCCATTGAACACTTCACCGCATAGAAACCACTTATCTGAATGATCCTTAACCGATAACTCTTATTAACTAACTGCAACACCATCCAGTATAGTCCATTCCACGATTCACACTTAGTCCCGTACTAAATCTTAGTTTGTCTTTCGTTGCTTACCACAAACTTAAACTTCTCAAGACACAAGACTCATTGCTCGAAATAAAGAATGTGATACTCCATAACTATCCCAAAGAAAGGTAGTCAATTTCACATACCTGTGACCATAATGCTACTATCACATACTTCATAACCAAGGTATACCATTATCTACTCCACTTCATACTATAGAAATTTTCGTATGTGAACAATCATCAACTACACACCCATATCTTAGCCTTAATGAATCTTGATGATCCCATTGTGCCTTTATCTAAAATGTACCCCTTTCCAACAGTTGTATTGTAACATTCACATTGTTTCCAAACTCCGCGTTCACTTCTTTTCTTATGATAATTCTCTCAACTCTAATTACATAACCATTCTACTAGAATTCCTTAAATCTAAATTACTTGATCTTTTCCTCAACACAAATATCCTTCAACCAATCCCTCTAGAGCTTCCGTTGTTATATAATGATTGTCCTCTCTATGATCCAAATCTCTTTCAGCTGATCCTTGGGCCACTCAACATTTTCATAACGTCTCCTTACTAACATTGAATCTCTGATGAACTATCCTGAACCTGACTTCCCTTCTAAGACTGGATATACTTGATTTATATTCTACCCTTCATTTGGTGCATACCTGTTTCACTTGGAATATGCAGTCATGTCCTCAAGTCTCTTCTTAGACTTCACCACTACCTTAGACCCTCAACAAAGCGGAACATCCCTACCTCTCGAGCCCTTAACCATTTGGAAGGTACCCTTAGAAGTACTCTTGTTGAAACACCCTGAAGTACTCTTATTCTTCTAAGATGCTCCAGTGACCTTAGAAGTACTCTTGTTCTTCTAAGATGCTCCAATGACCTTAAGAGTTGAAACACCGATGCACTACCTCACTTCCAGACCTTATGTCATACTTACAATAAAACCATCCTTCCTCCCTCACTATATGGAATTACCTATAATACTTATTCCATACCAGTGAGTCAATCTTGTTCTACTAGCATATTCACATATTTCTCAATATTCCGACAAATTCATCTAATAAAAATCCTCACTTCCCGACTCCTTTAGCATTATAGAATTGCTTGAACCATACACCTCCCTTCAATTCTATATTACCAGAATCACAATTCCTACTGAACTTCAACTGAGCTAATTGGTTCTACTTACTTTCTAACTCTTGGTTTGAGTCCATCCTCAAAGTACAAGCACTGCACAACCTTCAGAGTCCTCGTGCTCGCTCAACCATGATCTTACCTACCACACACATATAATTAGGTTGATCATGCCCAATACTACATACAATGATATTAAGAATCATATTGGCTAGACACACATATGAGTTAGGGATAAATTTACTTATGATGTTTCAAGTCTAGGTCGATAATCACCCAGGCTCTTATACCAACTGTAACAACCCGTATAATATATATCTAGAATAATATCATATAAGTGTTAATTTTTGGTACTAATGCAACATAAGATCTATGTACAGTCTCTTCATTATACATAATCCACAACGAAATATCATAATGATCAACATCCTTTGAAACTTCAATAGACAACTTGTTTTACATATAACCTATAAACAACACCTGAAAAGCAACAACAATATTGGGGTGAGATAATAATCTTAGTGAGTTCCCCTATCTTATGGGTTCACTCGGCTCTACAGGGTTTCTAATCGATTTCCTAACTCAAGTCTTCAAAGAGGATAAATACTTAAGCAACTAGGAGATTATCACATTGTATGGAAACATGCACACTTGAGTTAACAACTAAAAAAATCATTATTCTGAAACCGTACCAAGGCATTTTTACCCGACCAACCCTACGTCTAGGATTCTCGACGCGGGTCACGGATCCTTGTATCATACTTCGAAGTTTTTGTGGATTTCATATTCTTTCATGGGACTTGTACCCAATCTAAGAATCATTGCTCCCTATGGGACCCAAACCCATTTCGAGCCTTATTCCTTGTAAGGGACTCTAACCCACTTTTAGGTCCACTATGGGACTCTAACCCATTTGGTTACATTATGGGACTCTAACCCATTTGGTTTAGCCCGAAGCATTAGTGCAAATATCCCAATTCTTACTTCTCATAAGCATCCAACTTTGAGACTGGCACGACAATGGGGTTGTTTCCGAATACATGATTTGTTTGTTAAAAGCAACATGATTAACCGCTAATCACTAGGTGATTACTTTCACCCTCACACAAACATCATGTTCCATACAAAGAATATTAATTCATGATTTGATTTATTTGTAACAACTATCCATCCACGAAACACACCGAGGTATCCTTGTGTTCGAATATTGCCAACTAGTTCTCTTATCCTAGCTTAAGTTAGGTTAATAATTCATTCACCTAGATGTCATCCTAGTTATCCTCACTTATCAACATTTTAGGTTATTAAGCACAAACAAGATAATTATCAAACATACATAATAACACACATAAGGCCCCTAACAATTATTATCATTCACCAAGCATCCTTGGTTTAAGAATCATGATTTTCTCATTACCATGCAATAAAGCACTGGATTAACCTTCCAATGGCCCTAGTCTCGTATTCATCGGTTCTCGGTTCTTTAATTATGGTGGAAACAAGAACCATGGTGTTCAACCAACAATCCCTAATATAGTTCATGGCATACATTTCAATATAACTCATAGATACCTCTCTTTATATAATAATTTTCTCACCACCATATTCCAATATAAGGAAAATATGAAATAACGCATGATATAATATTAGACTAACATTGCATTAGTATTTAATAAAAAGAACATGGCCTAATGGTAAGGAGCTTGCACTATGACCAAAAGGTCTTATGTTCAACTCTTGGTGAAGGCACATTTTTATATTTCAAAGAACTAATAACAACAATCGATAGTTGTAGGAATATAATCGATTGTTTGGCCTTCCAAAACTCTCTATTTGCAAAAAAAACTTGGGAAATAATCGATTGTAGTGAAAGATCACGATTACTAAGTTTTTAACACTTCATATTCTATAATTACCCCTTCAAACCATTTCAATACTTGTGCTAACATTAGATAATGAAATCAACATGTAAACTCTCAATAATCAACAAGAATTAAACATATTCCATGATCCCAACAAATACTAAAGCAATCATGGTACCAATACTACAACACCAACATAGAATATAACTTAGCACACTAACACCAACATAGAACACAACTTAGCATAATAACATATCATTCATAGATTTAACACAATAACAGAAAACCCTAACATCCCCAAGTCATGAAATTATTCCCCCAAGCTAAATCTAATTAGGAACTCACCTTCTATGGAAAGGATGGTATAAAAGATGAAGCGAAGTTGGTGATGATGATGATGAAATGAAGGTGTTGTTGATGATGATAACAACTCCTCCATGGACTTCTTATTCTTCTTCCTCTTCTTCTCTTCTTTTCCCTCTCTCTTTCTCTTTATTTCTTTTTTCTTTCTTTCTCCCTTACCGATATCTCTCTTCTTGTTCTTATCTACTTTTCTTTCTTATTCTTATCTTTTCTTTCCTTCTTTCTTAATCACCACACATATATAACATATACTATATAATATATAATATATGATATTAAGTAATGATACAAAATATCTCAATTGATATTTTATCTTCTAGTACCAATTGATCAATTATTAATGTTACCAAAATGTCTCCTCTTGCACTTATTAAGAATGGTTAGTCTCTTTTAATAATAATTGATCTCTTCTGAGTCCACTGGTTACTCTATTTGTTCCACCTGACAACAATTAGAGCATATAAGAGCTCAAATTATTCCAACTGACAAGAGATGGAGTACATATAAACTCAGTTAGTCTCAAATGATAACTAATTGAGCATTTAAGGGAATGCAGGATATTACATATTTATTTGATTGCATAATTCAAATATTACACAACAATACTATTTTAATTTGTGCTTTTAAAATTTTATAAACATATGTGATATTAAAACTAATAAGTTTGTTTTTGAGTTTTGCAATCAAGTCAATCTCGATCACAAATTCCATATATATATATATATATATATATATATATATATATATATATATATATATATATATATATATATATATATATACCAATCTCGATCACAAGTTTGCTTTTAAAAAATCCATCTTATATGGTATCTGTCGCTTGTTAGCATGACAACACCAATCCAAAACTTTCAACATGTCTAGCCACACTATTTCCATCAACGAAACCGCCAATTTCATTGTTCTACACACCCAGTCCTCCATCAAATTAGCACACCTTAATTTTCCAGCATGGAAGATGCAATTCAATGCCCTTCACATTGAATATAATTTGCAAAGTTTTGTAGATGGCAAAAAACGTTTCCCAGCCCAAACACATGGTGACTATGAGTATTGGACAAGGCAAGATCAACTCATACTTCATGCCATTCTCTCCTCCATGGATCAATATGTTGTCATTATGCTTGGTAATGCAAAAACAAAACTACAAACAATCATGAGACGTACTCAACAAAACTTTAGCTAGCAAAACACAAATACACATCATGCAACTCGAGGAACGACTCACAAGATACAACAAAGGCTCCAAATCTGTCACATAATACCTACACGATATTAAGGCAATTTCAGATAAACTTGTTATCATCAATTCACCACTAGATGATATTGATCTAGTTATACACACACACACACACACACACACACACACACACACACACACACACACACACACACACACACACATACTTAAAAGTATTGGTCCAGAATACACATAAATATTGGTTGTTATTCGTGCTCCTTAAAATCTTATTGTGTTTGAAGAACTTTGTGATCTCCTTCAAGATTATGAAGCCCACCTTACCTATGATGATGTCACTCCTCCTGTTACCCCAGCTCATACAACATACAAAGGCAAACCAAACTTTTCCAAATGCAACCATCCACCAAACATATCCAATAACCCCTCAAACACCAACGAATCTCGATAATCCCTAAAGACTATCACTTGTCAATATTGTGACAAGCTAGGCCACATGACTAAGTTCTATTATAAGCTTCATGGTTATCCTTCGATTTATCCCAACCGCCGTTCAGTTGCTTATCATGCTTATTATGCATCATTCACATTAATCTAACTTGGATCATTGACTACGGTGCCACTCATCACGTCACCAATGATTTGGATCAACTTCATCTCACTAAGCCTTACCGAGGCAATGATCATATCACAATAGGAGACTGTAACACTCTTCCAATTGCTCACACGGGTAAACTTGTCTTACCCACAAAAAATCAAAACATATACTTAACACAAATGTTTCATGTTCCAAATATCTTAAAACAATTGTCATATGTATCATCATTGTGTTAAACAAACTCTAATTCCTTTGAATTTTTTTCTTATCGCTTTTTGGTGAAGGATTTGAAGACAAGGGATCCTCTCCTCAAAGGAGTACATAACCACATACTATACTGTCTACCTTACTCCATCAACCATCCCACGATCTTAGTCACCCACTTCTCATCCTATCCACCATGGAACCATTTCCTCGTTCATCTTAGGGAAAGAATAATGAGCCATCTTATTTCCCTTCATCAAATAAAGTTGACCAATTCATCACCATGTATCTCTTGTGAAAGTTCCAAAATCCATAAGCCTCCTTTTACATTTTCTAGTATTATTAGAAATATGCCACTAAAACTTATTTACATATATGTATGGGCCCCTTATCCTATTAGGTCCTTAGATGGATACCTATATTACTTAATATTTGTAGATCATTTCTCTAAATATATTTGGTTATATCCAATGAAAAAATAAAACTAATGACTTTGTCATTTTTCCACAATTCAAAGCCATTGTTGATTTTTTTTTAATTTACCAATCATTACACTTTATTCATACAATGGAGGTGACTATATTAAACTTAAACAATTTCTATCACAAATGGAATATCTCATTGTACCACACCATCACATACACCTAAACATAATGCAACAATTGAAAGACACCATATACATATTGTTGAAACTGGTCGTGCCCTACTCCATCATGCCAAACTCCCACCCACACTTTGGTACTTTTTTCGAACAACCGCATATCTTATCAATATACTACCAACACCCAATATTTACATGAAGACCCCACACCAAATTCTTTATCGCAAATATTCCCCTCTACATCATCTACGTGCCTTTGGGTGTCTTTGCTTCCCATGGCTGTCATACCCCAACATTTACCCTTCATTTTCCTACCTTTTCATTTGTTTCATTTGCATACATAGAATCATATCATGCATCATCATGTCATTAGCATGACCATTGCATTTGGTCATGGATGCAAAAGCATGGCCACATTCCTGGGTTTGATCTTAACATTAGGGTTTTTCACTTGGTTTCATTTATCAACTAACCAAAATATCATAAGAGATGGTACTTGTTTGTAGGTGACCATACCTCAATTCAAGATAAAAACAAAGGCCGCTTTGGTCAAGGAAGATGCAAGTTGTGGTTATTTGATTCAAGAGTGGTTCATGTGTTTATTTTCATGTCACTTCATCCATTCATCAAGTCATCCTCAAGATAATTCAAGCCTTAATCATGTTTTCTTCAAGGGATGCTCATCCCATCATTATTTTGGCTTTGGATGCAAGGAAACTTCAAGTTTGCACAAGTTGGCATAACTTTGGTTGACCTAATTTGCAAGTATTGCTCACTATTGGTCCAAAGCCCATAACTTCTTTAGTTTTTAACCAATTTACAAGCTTCTTTGAGTCAAATGTTCCTAAGGAGTTCCTCTACAACTTTGCTTCACGACCTCAATTTTTAATACTTTACATTTTCACCTCAAGCCTCCTTTTAATTTGGTTCTTTTTGCATCCAATTCATTGCAATGAGATGAACATTTGGCACAAAGAAAATCACAAAACACACGAGTGGATCCCATTTGACCTAGCTTCAAACATGGCATGTTGAAATATATTTTGCCTGATGCCCAGAACTTGCAATTACAATTCATTTTTCATCTTGGGACCACTTGCACATATGCAACTTGTTTCTGATGCTAAAACGCGTGCAAACAAACACAAAACGACTTATTTCAAGTGCTAATTCATGCATTTCATGTCCCATTTCACACGCTTTAAAAATCATCAAAAGTATGACCAAATTCACACAAATTGACCTCCATTTCACATGTACCATGATCTCATCTCATTTCCTATAAATAAAGGAATCTTTTGCCTTCATTTGCATGCTTTGATAACCAAAGAAACTCTGAAGCCATTTGAACCCGATACCTCAAAAACCGGTTAAACATTTCTTCGATTCAAGCTCTTTTAGCTTTGAATCTTCACCAAGAATCACTCATCGGCACCTTCTGAAGCTGACTGAAGCATTGTCTTGGCTTGAAACTCCTTGGAACAATACTTCCAGATCCACCATTGTTGACCTTCGAAGCTCCAACTAGAAAGGTATATACGAGTTAAATTCTTGAGCAAACAAGTTACCACTCTCTTCATATTGTTCCACTGATCAAAAGCTCTCTTCTACCATTAACTTATCTTTCATATTAGTCATTTAATTTTACTTTGAACACTTAGGGTTCTTCGTGTTCTCGAGCTGAATTCTCCTTGCTCAGAGCCAATCAATGGCTTTGATGCAGGGAGACATGAACGATGAAATATTGTGAAGTTAACTCCATGGTTGGGTGTTTCTAAAAACACGAGTTCATGGATCTGCAAATTCGAATCCAAGCTTGAAGATAAAGTCAGATCGCGCGTGGTTTGCTGCCAACTTTGAATTCTAGCCAATCAGATCCTGACAATGCTTTTTTTCAAATCCTAGTAGCCATTGGCGCCCTAATTTCATTTTATTTTATTTCATTTCTTTCCCATTTAAATTCTCATTCATTTTTAATTCGTTTTGATCCAATTTTTTTTATAAAAAGTATTTAAAAATATTTTGCATCACATACATTTTTATCATAATTTTTAAATCATTTTTACATTTATTGTTATTTTTATTTTCATTTTATTTTTAATTTCCTTTTTCAATTTATTTTTTAATCATTTTCAAACCTTTTTGCATCCAACTTTTGATATCTATTCATGTGTGATATTTGGGACTTGGTTTAATTTTTCCAACCATTTTTGAACTATTTTGATCATAGTTTGGGATTTTATCTTTAATTTCCCTTTTTAATCCTTTTTTAAATAAATTTTTGTTTGACTTTTGATGCACTTGATATTTTGACTTGAGTTTTTGACTTAGTTGATCGATGCTTCTCCATTTCAAGTCATCCATAGATGGACTTGAGGTTGGTTCAATCTTCTTTGATTCAAACATGTTGATAAATGATCATTTGATCATTTTTGACACTTTGAATCAATGATAGGTTATCTCTTATTGCGCCATATGCTAGGGTCCCTTGATTTGATTGATAATGGATCCTAAGTCAAAAACTGGAGTTAGATCTCACTTTGACTTTGTTCATCTACTTTCTTCTTTTACTTGGACCATTGTGTTACATGTTTTAAGAGATTAACTTGTGTTAATTCTCGTACATATCTGACACATAAAATTGTTCTTTCCCGACCACAGATAGGTATGACTTCTACATAAGCATATTTATGATTGTTTAACATAGTGCTAAATTGTCCCGACACAATCCATTAACCATTGACTTTACTTTATTGTCATTTAATTCAAGTCATTTACTTTTATGCCTTTACTTTATGCAATTTACTTTTATGTCTCACTACTCATCATTTCACTTCATACATTATTCATCTGTTACTTCTTATATTGTGTTTGATCTGCTTGACAATCTCAATGAATCAAAACATGATAAAATGAGTTGACTTGATCCTTAAGACCTAAGCTTGATTTAGAGTGATGATACCCACACTTTTAACTTTAGACTTAGGACCTTGGACCTTTGCTTGACCTTGGACTCATTGACCTCTTGGTTCCTTGTACCTTTGTTCACTTGTTGAACTTTTAAACTTATGTTTTGTGATCTTGTCATTTGTTCATTACCTTATGCCTCTACTTATCACAATCATATGTTTAGGTTAGCACACACATGGCTTTCTCTTGCGCTACCTAACAATGAGTCCTAGGCTTAGTACACTTTTGCACCCACATGGCTTAATCTTAGGCTACCTAACAATGAGACCATATGATAGTCTTTGTATGATCATGCATTATGTTAGATCAACTAAATCCCTTGATTTTGCACAGTTTCCTTCAATATTTATCAAGTGACCATAAGTCCCTTGGTCACTTGATGGGAATTGTCTCTACTACTTTAGAGCTTCAGCCTCTCAACAAGTACAAGACCTCAAGCATTTAATCATCAATTATCTGCCTCATCCCTACAAAGCATTTATGAGAACCTTCTTCAACAACTTGTCAGACATTGACAGGGATTGCATTCCACGAGCCTTAAGCAATAGAGAAGGGGTAAGAGGGAGCATTCTTATCCTCATTATGAATATTTTTGGTACGTGATCAATGACCCAGTTTCTCAAAGTATTCACCTCTATTCATAGACTTTAGTGTAATTCGAGTCAATTAACTGTCAAGTCTACAACTAGCCCAGTGGCTCCTTTTTCAACTCCTTTTGGTTTCAACACCTTTGCAAAATCCTTTGGGACACACCTTTATGGTTAACCCGCTTTCTTGGTTATCACACCACAATTCAGGTTGACACCTTCATTGGTTATATACCTTTACTTTCTTTTCGGGACACACCTTTATGGTTAACCCCATTTCCTTTTGGGACACACTTTTATGGTTAACACCCTTTTTTGGTTTTAACACCATAATTCAGGTCGACACCTTTATGGTTAACCCCCTTTCTTGGTTTTGACACCACAATTCAGGTTGACACCTTTATGGTTATACACCTCCTCTCTTGGTTTTGACACCATTCTCTTACCATGTCAGTCCTAGTGCTTCGGTAAGATCCTTGTCATGTCAATCCTAGTGCTTTGACAAGTTCCCGCTTTCTTTCCTTACCATATTAGTCCCAGTGCTTTGGTAAGATCCTTGTCATGTTAGTCCTAGTGCTTTGACAAGTTCCTGTTTTCTTTCTTTACATGTTAGTCTCAATGCTTTGGTAAGCCTTCCTTTTGGTTTAAACACCACCCCCAATTATCTTTTCTCAATTTTTGTCCTCCTAACTAAGGAGCTCTGACTTCCTGATTGCACTATGAGGATACGTAGGCACGAGGATGCAAATCCTTGGCGAACACTTTCTTTCTTTTCCCCTTTCTTTCTCTCGTTCCACGAACTACGATGCTCTGACTTTCTAATTACACTATGAGAATACGTAGGCATGACGGCCCCAATCCCCCTCGAGTACACTCTCTCTCTCTAACCCATTTTCTGTTTTGCATGTACCTGAAGATAACAATACCCATCCAAGCAAGAGCATTCAAAACGGTTCCCATGGAGTATCATGGATGTGAGGGGTACTAATACCTTCCTCTTGCATAACCTACTTCCTTACCTGTTTATTTGCTCCCCCTTGGATTTTATTGATATTTTCCCTTCTCTCTTTTAGGATAAATAAATTTTAGTGGCGAATTTGTTGTATGTTCAATCGTGCGACGCGTTCGAGTATATATCGGCTACTTCAGTTGACGACTATGTTGGGGATTAAAACCTAGTTGCTGAGTTGAGCCTAGTTTCGTGTGACTTTTTGTCTGCTTGGATGTTTATTTTCATGTTTGCCTGCTTTCATGTTTGTTTATTGCATTTACCTTTATTGCTTTAGATATTCATTAGCTAACCCATTCTGGATATCTATATGTTGCTATTGTTGGGTTGGGCTGATGTTACTTGAGAGAAGCTCTACACCCGAGCTTGAGTATACACACAGAATAAACTCGTGGATAGTCATGTTGACCCGCGTTTCGTGAATTGGGTTGGCACGAGACCCACACCCAGACTTGATTCACTTAGGGGTGCTTTTATCCTGTGAGAATTTACTATGATAAAGTATTTTCACTTGTATTCAGGACTCTGGGAAGCCTTTTAGGGATCACCCTTTGGAGACTAGTACATACTTGTGAGTGGGATATTGGGTTTTCATAAGAAACCAAGCTTCTACATACCATATTACTCATGTAACGTCGGACCTTTGAACCTAAACAAAGCAGAATGTTCAGATTATCTAGAATGTGCCATGTTGTTGCATATCATAAATCATCATTACATCATATAAATCTTTTTACATATGCATTTCCAGGGAATCCGAGAGCCTAGTTTATTGTTCAGTATTCAGAGATAGAATGAGTCCTGGAAGAAAAGGTGTGTTCAGTTACAAGTTTGTGGAACCTCAGTTGAAGGCTTTGAAGAGATTGGGAACTCGTCTAGTTCTAGATCACCGAGAATATTTCAAGAAGGCCTATAGGAATCTTCTAGGTATTCTCAACACTGAAGTGAACACTACAACAATCCATACTCTGGTGTAATTTTATGACCCTCCCATGAGGTACTACCTAAGTCTCATCTTGTAGCCTAAGCTTTGCATTTGTAGCAGAAGCTTTGCATTTGGAGACGAAAGAAGTGGAGCTCAACCTTAAGCTCAAGGGTGGACCTTAAGGTTTTACTCTGAAGTTTTTGGTAGAGAAGGCCATTACCTTTGCCGATGTTGAAAGTTGGATTACTTTCAACGCTGTTTTTGCTTTGCTCATATATGGGATTGTATTGTTTCCTAGTACGGAAGACTTTGTGGACCTTGCATCTATTCACATCTTCCTATCCAAGAATCTGATTCCTACGCTTCTTGCTGAAACTTAGTACTCTATTCATATGAGAACTCAAAAGAAAAAGGGCACTATTGTGTGTTGTGTTCCCCTGCTGTATAAGTGGTTTACTTATCACCTGCCCAACAAGGGTCCTTTTGTCGAGAACAAAGACAATCTCAAGTGGTCTTAAAGGATCATGTCTCTAATTGCTCATAATATTCTATGGTACCCTAGAGCTTATGATGATGTCAAGGTCATCCTTAATTATGGACATTTTCCCAATGTGCCCCTCATAGGTACAAAGGGTGGAATTAACTACAATCCAAGGTTGGGATTACGATAGTTGGGTTACCCTTTGTTATACAAGCCAGATCCCATACATGTGGAGGAATTTGTTTGTATGAAGGGGGTTGACAATACAGAGTTGCTAAAGAAGATCAGCAGAGCTTGGAGGGAGGTTCACTTTCAAGGAAGGTATGAGTTAGGGAAAAGGAATTTCAGTGCCAATGAAGCTTATATGTAGTGGGTTAAGGACAGGGTTGAATATTTTTTGTTGTTGTTTCCGCTTGATCCATCTATGAACATCCAACAACATGTTCTTATAGTTGTTCCTAACTCCAAGGTTGGGAAACTCAAAGAGACTAGCTTAGAGAAAGAGAATGCTGATCTCCGATCTAACCTTGGTAGGCTCGCGAGAAGGAAGACTTAGAGCTTAACCTCAACCAGAAGAGAGCAATGACATCCCAAGCAGTAGAGGAATCCCAAGAGGAGTAGTTCAATAGGAGGAAAATAGGTGACGCCTTAACTGGATATGCCAAGCAGAGCCCGATGAAGAGCTAAAGAATTGGAAGGCTGTTGAAAGCATATTGGCTTACTGTAGGGAGCTTAGTGTTTTAAAACGTTTATTATCATGAATAAAAGGAAAATTTGCATTCAATTGTGTTCCTTTTCTTTCGTTTTTATATATAAAATAAATGGTAATGATTTATGCACACACTTTCTAAAAAACTGTATAAATCATAACATGCAGAAACACCACTGAGGCCATTGATAACACTACTTCTATGGTCCCATATGACTTTGATTTTCCAATTAACTAAGCCGAAGACAAAGGCGAGCAAGATTGTGAACTCCCTAAAGAGATAACCAGACTACTCAAGCAGGAAGAAAAGATCATTCAACCGCACCACGAAGACATTGAAGTTATGAATCTTGGAACCGAGGAGGAAAAGAAAGAATTGAAGATAAGCGGCGCCCTTCATGATGCAAAAAAGACAAAACTGATAGAGCTTATTCACGAGTACGTGGATGTATTCCCTTGGTTATAATAAGATATTCTTGGGTTGGATACAGATATCGGTGTGCGTAAGCTGCCACTCAAGGAAGAATGTCCCCCCATCAAACAAAAGCTAAGAAGAACTCTCCCAAACGTGGCCCTCAAGATCAGAGAGAAAGTACGAAAGCAGTTCGACGCTGGATTCTTAGAAGTAGCCAAGTACCCACAATGGATTGCCAACATTTTTCCGGTACTAAAGAAGGATGGAAAAGTCAAAATGCATTTTGACTACCGAGACCTAGACAGAGCAAGCCCAAAAGATGATTTCCCCTTTACCTCACATTTATGCATTTTGACACAGTCAACTCTATCAAAGGCGTCTTAGAAAGGAATTTGACAAGAAGGTCCGACCTCAGGCATTCCAAGAAGGCGACTTGGTGCTGAAGAAGACCCTGCTGATTCATAAAGATTCCAAGGGCACGTGGACACCAAATTAAGAAGGTCCATATGTTTTATTAAGGGTCTTTTTCAGAGGTGTTATGGTCCTCGTAACTATGGATGGCGACGAATTACCACTCCCTACGAATACTGACACAATCAAAAGATACTTTTCCTAAAAAAATGGAACACAAAAAGTCGCTAAGTTGAAAAATCGAAAGGGAGACTTAGGGAAAATATGGCTATCCCAATGGAAAAAAAAATATAAATTTCCAGGAAAAAATTAGGGATAAAATCAAAATAATATAACCCGCTAAGTTAAAAGTCTAAAAGGGAGACTTAGGAAAAAACGGGTATCCCGGTGGACTGAAAACCCAAAAGGCAGTCCAGGCAAAAGTTAGGGATCTTTTCCAAGGCAAATATTGCGATCCGTGAATCCACTTTACCATGAAAGGATCTCAAAGAGAAGAATTGATCCAACCGCTCTCCTTAGAAGTGAAGTGTTGAGATCTTCAGAGACATACCATCTATAGCAATGTCGAAACTCAACAGTTCTCATTTCCATTTTACTTTTTCTTACACAACAATTACCCCTTCAAGGAATTGCATCCTTATGTACAATTTCCCATTTATGGGTCAAATCAATAAAAGAGAATTTTCTTATCGAAATGTGCCGAACTATTTTTACTTTATCTGCCAGTTTGCAAAATGTCATTATCTTTGATAAACATTGCATTAAGACTTTGGTCAATAACTAAAGCATTTGAAAAGAGAAGTAATTTGTTTTTTATTTTTGAAATGTCTAAAGGGAGATCATTAGTCCCTAATAATGCCTTTATTGCATAGAAATATCAAATCATTTGAAGTTCGCCATGATCCTTTTAGCTCAAACAACCTAATTCGCTCAGAAATTTTCTCATATATAGCTCAACAACAACGGATCCCCGATGAAGTCATCAGAAACATCCACATATTCTTACTGATCATAGCACCATCAAACTCGGAGTGTCGAGATTTCAGACCCACTCAAACCACCAATCTCCATTGGTCTCCTAAAACAAAAGTCCACCTTGTTGGTATCATCATAAAACCAAATCCAATCGACATTGGTACCCAGAAAAGATCCTAGCTTCGAAAAAGGGAGACCAATTCAAAAAAAAATCTCCGATTTTCATTCCCACATGCATCACTTCACGCATAACATTCCCGCTAAAATGGGAAGTTTTAAAAACAAAATTATATCAATCATTTGATTCCCACATGCAACACATGTATCACTTCATGCATGGCTTTCTTGTCGAAATAGGAAGACTCATCAAAAAACACAATCCTATAAATCACCATCATGCATATATACATGCATGCATAACACTCCCTCTGAAACGGGAAGCTTCATCCAATTCCAAACATCCAATCACTCATATGCATTCCCACATGCATAGTGTGTATTGCTTCATGCATCGCCTTCCCGCCGAAATAGAAAGTTTCCAAAAAATCGAATCACTTGTATGCATTCTCACATGCATTACATGCACCACTTCATGCACAGCGTTCCCGTCGAAACATGATATTTCATAAAAAAAATCTTATATATCATCAACATGCCTATATACATGCGTGCATAGCGTTCCCTCTAAAACGGGAAGCTTCATCCAAAAAACAAAATTCAGTCAAATTACAGTTGCATCCCTACATGCATCTCCATGCATCATTCCGTGCATGATATTTCGACCCAAAATGGAATATCATACACACAAAAAGTCAAACATACCAATCAGGATCCAAGGTCAATCATAAGTATCCAGGACAATCCTCATTTAAGTCGGTGGTATTTCTCTGATATAGTTCTTACCCCGCATGTGCTCGTGGAATTATTTCCCCAACAAATTTATCTTCAACTTTGTTGTTGATAATGATATCCCCAGCTTTTCGCTATTTTTTTCTCCCCAAGTAGAGGTTACCCTAAAAAGTCTCTTATGAGTTTTTCCCCTGCAGAGCTTTGCCCACCAAAGGGAGTCTTTCCTAGATTTTCCCCCCAACGGACGAACACATGAGATACTTCTCTATTATCCTTAGAGAGTCTTACTTATATAATCGAGATAATGTTCCATTTCTGGAAAGTCTCAATTATATCATATAAGATACTACTTCGCTGATTCTCATGGAGTCTCATTTGTTTCGCTTGAGATACTGCTCTATTAATCGTAGAGAGTCTTGCTTATATAATTGGGACACTGTTCTATTTTTGGAAAGTTTCAATTATATCATACAAGATATTGTATCGTTGATTCTCAGGGAGTCTCACTTGTTCCATTGGAGATACTACTCTATTATCCTCGAAGAGTCTTGCTTATATAATTAGGATAACGTTCCATTTTTGGAAAGTTTCAATTATATCATATAAGATACTGCTTCGTTGATTCTCAGGGAGTCTCACTTGATTCGTTTGAGATACTGCTCTATTATCCTCAGAGAGTCTTGCTTATATAATTGGGATATTGTTCCCTTTTGTGAAAGTTTCAATTATATCATGTAACATACTACTTTTTTTATTCTCAAGGAGTCTCACTTGTTCCATTTGAGATACTGCTCTATTATCCTCAGAGAGTCTTGGTTATGTAATTGGGACATTGTTCTATTTTTGGAAAGTTTCAATTATAACATATAAGATACTACTTCGCTGATTCTTAGGGCGTCTCACTTGTTTCGTTTGAGATGTTCCTCTATTATCCTCGGAGAATCTTAAGTATTATAAATTGAGATATTGTTCCATTTTTGGAAGTTTTAATTATATCACAAAAGATATTGCTCTGACAATTATCGGGGAGTCTTGTTTGTTCTGCTCTACCAATTCTCCCCAAATATCATTGGTTTTAAGACAAAAATTTTGGGCCTTTTCGTATCTAATTGACTTCTACCCTAAAAGTAGGAACAATGTGGAAAGTCATCTTCCCCAGTTTAAGGAAATTGGATAAGGGCAACTGTTATACCCTTATTTTGTCCTACTTAGATTGCATTGCATTGTCTCTTTTCATATGCATTCACATGTGTAACACCCCAAAATTTTCCCTCCTCATTCATGCATTCATTTTTAGGTCATTTTACATTTCACATTGCATTTCATCATTATCAATTAGAATTAGATACATTACATTTCATCATGTCAATTGGGATTAGCTCCAGAAAGCTTGAACATCATCCAGGACACTTTGTGGGTTCTATTTAGATGATCAGTCAACACAAGGGAAGGACTTGAGTTACTTCCAACAGGGGTCTATTCGTCAGTCAAAACGTTAATCTTGAAGGAGCAAAAGTTTGTTCATGACACTACGCCAAAAACTGGAATAGACAGCGCCCCTTAGAGGACGCTTTATTACAAAAGCGCACTCTAAAGTGAAGAGAAAAAATAAGGAGTATACTATTGGAATAGACAGCGCACTTTAGAGGGCGCTTTTGTAACAAAGCGCACTCTAAAGTGAAGCGAAAAAATAATGAGGAAATGGAGGGACACCAATAGAGGACGCTTTATTGAAAGCGCCCTCTAAGGGTAACCTTAGAGGGCGCTTTTAAAAAAGAGCTCTCTAAGTCCATGTACATTTCCAGTTTAGAAGGCGCTTTTGGAAAGCCTTAGAGAGCGCTTTCAGAAGCGCCCTCTTAGGCCCCCTTTAGAGGGCGCTTTTTTTACAAAAGCGCCCTCTAAGGTCCCCTTTAGTAAACATTAAAATTATAACATATACTGCATGTCTCTTTATTTTCCCTCTCTATAAGCTATTTCGTTTACGTAACTGGGTTTTCTCTCTACTGCGATTACTCTCTACTGCGATTACTCTCGTCCTCCGTTCGTTCTCCCTCCCTCACCGTCATCGTCGCCGTCGCCTTTTTCTGCTGCTGCGTTCACGTTCACTGAGTTATCTGCGTCCACCGTCACTGTTCACTTTCTTCTCCATCGTTACCGTCACCTTGAAGGTATTTCTCTTCTCCATCGTTACCGTTCACTTTCTTCATGTGTTTGATTAGGGCATTTTCTAAACTTAGTTTTACATTTTGTGCATTATGTTGATTAATGTTGTTTAGGGCAAACTGAGTTTTTTATTTCTGATTGAAAACTGATATCATTTGAAGTGTGTTTGAGCTTGTGCTTGGAAGTTTGATGATTATGGATGCAAGTTTGTTCATGTTCCAAACACCATAAGTTTGCATTGGTCTTTTGCATGCAGTAGGTGTGTGTGAGTTTGTATTCAATAATGATAAAAAAAAAGAGTTTAGATTGTTGTAACATGAGAGAAATGGAAGGTATATGAATGTGTTCACGTATTGAATCATTGTAGTACATTGGAGTGCTGAAGACCAACTAATTGAGCCTAACGGTTCAATGTTGGCAAGTTACATTGGTTTCCTTGTTCGACAACATATTCCGATTACATGTGATAATTGGAGAAGTCCGGACTTGAAGGTTGGCAAAGAAAAAATATGGTCCGAGATACAGGTACTTACCATATATTGTTATATGTTTTTTTTGTTGACTATTTGTTGACCATATATTGTTATAATATTACTTTATAATAACACACATCCATGTGTATTGTAGGCAGAATTTAGGACTTCTCAAAGTTGATTTCTTGTTGCTTTGTTGTTCATAAAATACACCACTAAATTCTCTGCGTTTAATTTTTAATTTTTTTTCATCAGGCTTGTGTCTCAATAGAGGATGGGTATCTACCTAAAGTTACTTTTGTAGTGGTCCAAAAGAGACATCACACCCGTCTCTTTCCTGTCAACCCCAAAGAGACCGATAGAAGTGGAAATATTATGCCAGGTTTTTTCAATATATTTCTCAACGCAGCTGGTATATATTATCATTTGAATTTATCACTTTTTGCTGATTTTGTTGTTCTAAATTGTCAAAGGAACCGTGGTAGACACCAGCATTTGTCACCCTAGGGAATTTGATTTTTACCTTAACAGCCATGCAGGAATTCAGGTAATATTAGCTATGTCATTTAACTTTATGCCATTGTTTACTATTTGTTGCTCAATCGCCTTTTGACAGTTCTGTGTTATTTGCATTTGGACGTGTTCTTTTTGCAGGGGACTAGTCGACCAACGCATTATCATGTGCTGTATGATGAAAATAAATTCACTGCAGACCAGCTACAGAGTTTGACCAATAACTTGTGCTACACGTAATAATATGATTTGCTTTTTTAATCTTAATTAATGTTTTCTAAACTTGTACTGTTTTCATTTAATTTTAGAAGCCTTCTGATACTATTTTTTTCCATTCAGTTATGCGAGGTGTACTCGATCTGTCTCAATAGGTTTGTTACTCGATTCCCTTTGCTTGTTTTTGTTTTAGGCTATACAAAACTTTAGTTTAACAAAAATGTTATCTTGTATGCAGTTCCTCCTGCCTATTATGCACACTTGCTAGCTTTCCACGCTAGATACTACATAAGTGAAGTTGAAAATTCTGATTCTGGTTCTGCAAGTGGAAATAGGAGTGCCACTAACTTTGTATCGACTCTGCCATCTATCTTGGAAAACGTCAAAGAAGTAATGTTTTACTGTTGATCTTGATTTGTCGTACAAGCTTCGAGGATAGATTTGGGAGTTAGGATATTCACCATGCCTTTTTTGGATATATTACTTATGCTGCCATCTGTTTTTTTGGTTGAGCCTTATTTTGTATGGATGTGCGATAGAACTACTAGACAGCTTTTGGATATACAGAACATGTTTGCCACCATGGGTGGATGGGCGTTATTTTGTTTAGTATTGGTTAGAACTACTAGACAACTTTTGGATACAGTGGTCACTGGGTGTTGGTTGCTATGGATCTTTCGAGACTAATAGTGTATTATCTCGATTCGTTATCGGGTGATTGGAGTAAATATCCGAGTATGAAGAAGACGGTTGACGCATAAGTGAAATTCCCCTAAATATTCGTGTGTATTTGTATATTTAATTATGTCTGTCAGATTGATCTCAATATACGTTTTTATTTTGTTAGGGCAATAATAAAATTTAGATCGAAAAAGAATTATCGTAATAGGAAGGACATTACCTGGGTCAGAGTTCAGGTATATATTAAGTATCTTATTTTTGCTTATAATAGTGTTTGTTTTTTTGCTTATAATAGTGTTTGTAAGAAATTAACTATATATATATTGTTTGTTTTTCTGTATAGTGTCCTCAGCAAAATAATTCGGTCGATTGCAGATTTTTTGTATTGAGATTTATGAGAGATATCATTGCGTTGAATCGTATAGACATCCCAAAAATGGTATGGAATAATAACTTAGGGTTTATTTTAATATTATCGGATATTTCATCTAATTTGTTACTAAATCATGAATATGTTTTATTCTCTTAATTGTAGTACTTTGAGGAATACAAATCTTACTCAAGAGCTCATTTGGATGAAATGAAGGATGAATTGTGTCAATTCATTGTTGATCAAAGAATCATATAGCTAGGTTGTATATTGTTGTACATATATGTATGGAATATTGTTGTTGTATGCTGTTGTTGTATATATGTTGTATATTGTTGTTGTACTTTTACTAAATCATGAATATGTTGTTGTATATTGTTGATCAAAGAATCATATATTAATGTTGTATATATGGAGGATTAATGTTGTATATAAATGGATTCATGTTGTATATATCAATGGATTAATGGTGTATAACATTGGATTAAAGGATGAAATCAATATGAATTTTACACTTTTGCAGCATGCGAACAGGTTACCAATTAAATATCCACTGTTTTTCAAACAATTTTTTTTAAAATAACTAACACTTTAGAGGGCGCTTTCTGTAGGAAGCGCCCTCTAAACACTTTACATTGACAACTTTAGAGGGCGCTTTGTCCAGAAAGCGCCCTCTAAACACTTTACATTGACAACTTTAGAGGGCGCTTTTTCCTGAAAGCGCCCTCTAAACACTTTACATTGACAACTTTAGAGGGCGCTTTTTCCAAAAAGCGCCCTCTAAGGTGTCCCTTTATGGACCACTCCAGAGGGCGCTTTTTTCTGAAAGCGCACTACAATGTGGCCCTTAAAGGGCCACTTTAGACTGCGTTTTCTCCAGGAAAACAAAGCGCTGTCTTTACCTATGCCAGCGCCACTTTAGAGGGCGCTTAAAAGCGCTGTTATAGGCCAAAATAAGCGCCATCTTTTCCCTTATTTGGCGTAGTGTGAGCTCTCATGCTCGCTAGGCGAGCAGAATGGGTCGCCTAGCGAGTCCCAAGAAAAGCCACCAGAATCACCTACGCTCAGAGGAATTTCTTGAACTGTCATGCTCGCTAGGCGAAGCCCACGTGTTTAAAAAAAACGAAAAAAAAACAAATAAAATAAATAAATAAATAAATAAATAAATAAATAAATAAATAAATAAAATATAACAGAAATTTTTTGGACGTGGGCCTCTCTCATTTGAGCCCACAGGTCCACAAAAATCAGGTTATAAATTCAGAGTTTCAGTGAAACAAAAGGTCATTCTATTCCTATTACCCTGGCTGGGAAAAAGATAGTGAGAGAAGAGCTAACAGAGTTCAGAGCAACCTCCAGAGACTGAAGGGAACTCATCTGCAAAGAACCAATTCCATCTCATATAAACCCTCAAATTGCTTTGCAAACCCAACCGGGCAATTCAATTTCATTCGATCTCTCCAGTCAGGTTTGCCTTATTCCCATTACTTTATGCTTTTAATTTGAATGCTCTGAATGTATGAGGTATTATGGGTGAATTTGATACCCTTTTGATGCATGTGTTTGACAAGAGGTTTAGGCCTCCTACCCTTGGTTGCTTTTTGTGAGCTTTTTGTGAATTTTAATGGCATGATTCATGTGGTTACATTTTGATTTGGGGGCAACTCTTGATTACCCTATCTTGTTTCTCTAACCTGTTTGTTGAGTTTTGTTTTGTGATGGCTCATATGACTCTTGTAGAGATGGCTTGCCTGGTGTTCCACTTTATTTGTGGGATACCACCTGGAGGTTTATCCCGATTACCTGTACTGACTCGCTTTCTTTAATGGTGCTAGCTTGAGAGATCTCTGGGTTTCTTATCTCTTTATTTGCTGTTACTTCGGATCTTTATCCGTGTGGTAGATCTCTTAACCCCCTTTATCTTTCCCGCATTTTACTACTTTTTGCCTAAAGACCTCAATGAAGAGGCAATTGACGGATAAAAGGGATCAATAGTCAATCCCCCGTTATTCAGTGCGTCGTTCTTTAAGATCACACTACGTGTCGATGCTTCAGAACAAAAGCCCCAAGATCTTTCGTCCGGTCGGTCAGTGGAGAGGGTTCCATCTTTCTGAACCCCCACGCCTTGTCATGAGCTCACCATGTCCAGGGTTAAGAGCTATGAGGTCTTACCCTCATTACCCTTCTGATCTACTCACCCTGACGTTCAATATCAGTGGTTAAGAGCCCATTTGATTACCCTTCCATGGCTTGTTTGTCGAGGTTGATATGACCCCTCTTGACTAAAGCCCTACCCCTGCATGTTTGAGCCCCCTTGTCGGCAGTTTATTTTAAGATACATGTTTTGTGTGGTGTGATCGTCTCCCCATAGGATTGCTAGGCTTCAGATAGTCTCCCGTTTGCATGTCAATTAAGGTAGCGCGGTTCCTTCGTCTAGGACTGCCTTTTTGCATGAGCATCCCTAAAACACAAACAAACTCATTGATTTTTCTTCTCCTAAGAACACGTTTACTCCTTCTACTACAGGCGAGTAAGTCTCCAAAGGTCGATCATTCGGTAGATTGCGTAGTAACGTCGTTCATCCCAAAACTTAACCCGTAGTTAGACGAACTACGGCTTGCTCTGATTCTCATTCCAGATGAGATACGTAGGCATAAGACGCGACGTCTTAGCGAGCACACACTCCCTCCAAACCCATAGGTAGCCGAGCTACGAAGACTCTGATTCTCATATTCAGATGGGATACGTATGCAGTGGATGCGACATCCGTGCGAGTCATTTCCTTTTGACCCTTTTTTTAGTAAATAATACATTAGATAACCCATACCCTTTAGACAAGAACTACAAGAGTGGATCCCATAGAGTACTACGGATGCGTGGGGGTGCTAATACCTTCCCTTCGCATAATCGACTCCCGAACCCAAGATTTGGTTGTGAGACCTTGTCTTTTCCTTTCCTTTTTTTCCAGGTTTACTTCGAGCGTTTCCTTTCCCTCCTTTGAGATAAATAACGCACCGTGGAGACTCTTTTGTCTTTCCTTTTTCGCCGGTTGTTTTTTTCGCAGGTAGGTTGCGACAACATGACCATTTCATTTGGTCATGCCCCTTTTTTCATCAATCAATAGTTCATCTGCATAAGGTCAAAATAAGTGTTCAAGATCAAAAGATATCTCTTTTGGTGATTGTGATTCCTCATTTTGCATTACTCTTGGTCTTTAATTTTAATTTGAAGAAAGTCAAAGTTAATAAGTTTGACTTATGCTTTTGACTTCTTTAGGTCTCATGTGCAAAAGGTTTTGTTATTTGTATTAGTTTTCTTTAAATTTGTTTTAAATACTTGAATCTATTTTTAGTCAAATATATGTTGTTTCAAAGGTGGATAAGATAGTATTTTAAAATAAATTAGTTTCTTATTTTCATATATATATTTCTTTGGTGAAAAAAATCATAACACACAAAAGGTGATTTGATGATATCACTGTTAGTAGTGATCATGTTATTTTACAAGGTATATACATATTTTAAGCATAAAAAAGAACATTAAGAAAGAAAAATATTTATATTGATTAATGAATTTAGTTTTACATTTTATACGGGACAAAATGAAGAGTACCAAAATTTACAAAATACAAAAATGAGATGAAAATAAATAAAAAAGAAGAAAAAAACATTTTGTAGCAAGGTTGTCAGGTAACTTTTACACACCCTTCCTCATGTGCTCATGGCCCCTTTTACCATGTCCTCATCATCACATCATCCTTGTAAAAATCATCATCAAACACGAGCAAAGCATTACCATACCATAAACATACACATACCTCAGACATAGCACATGGCTTAGCATATTGCAAAATAAACATACATACATACCAACACATACATCATAAAGCTAAAAACATAAATGAATAAAATATCTCAGCAAAAGCAAATAACGCGTTTCACCACCTCCTACCCAAATCTCGTGATTTCAGTGATTGAAGAGAAATGCTCTAACAAAATGATTCTCCAAAAAACATCCACCTTCCCATATCTTAGAAAACTCACACAAGTGAGAGAAAATATCTGAGTGAAATAAAAAATCCTCACACGAATTTCGCTCTCACCCTCACCTCATTTCCAATCCCTATAAATTAACCCTTTCACTGCTTCACAAAGAACACACACAAAAAAAGAACAAACCCCTGCAGAATTTTATCCAAACCTCTCACCCAAAGCTCACAGTCCTAAAACTACTCAGAGTTTATCATTAAAACTCTGAGATAGTTGAGTTAAACCTAACTATTATCCCTAACACTGACCTAAAAACAACAATTACTCAATAAAGAACGCAAGAAGAAGAGAAGAAGGACACAAAAAGAAATTGAAAATCAAAGAAGTTGCGAAAAGATACCTGGGGATTTCTTCACTCCAACGACACTTGGAGTAGGTAATTTCCTTCTCTGTTGAGTTCTTCACTCCCTTGTGCAGACACTGAACCTTGTAGAATTTTTTTTGTTTGATTATTTTCTCTTTATTTATGCACCATTAGGTGTTGATTTATTGTTGATTTTTGATGTTGAACCATGGCTTGGAAGAGGATTTAAGGGATTTGTGTTTGATTTGTGGGTTTAGGAATCAGGGTTTTTGATTTGGGGTTAACTCTGATATGCTAGATCGAGTAGTTGTTTGATGATTTTGGATTTAGATTTGGATTTAGTAAGGAAAATGATCTAGGGTCTATGTTGAAAAGGGGTTGATTAGGGGTTATGGAGGTCGAATTTTGGGTTAGGGTTCACTCGAGTTGAGTTTTTCGGTTGAAACTAGCGGAAATGAGGCGACACCCGATATTTTTTGTGAACACAGGTGGTGTTCATGTTTGATATAGGGAGAGAGCATGAAGGCTCTGAGAAGAGGAGAGAGAACATAGTGTTTCAAATGAACACGCTCTCTCTCTCTCTCTCTCTCTTTGAGTAGTTTTTTTTGTATGGTTTCTGATACTCCATTCATGCATGCCACCTAAGTCTCTCCATATCCACTCTGCTTCCACTTGCACTCCCATTTGGCATTGACTTCAGGTCAGCCAAGGGGAATCTTGAGTGCATCCCCTATGTAACATTGTGCGCACACGCCTCCTTATCCATATGATCTCTTGCCCGTTAGATCCAAAGGCCTGGGATGGAGTCAACAATTGTTGACTCTCCCTTCTTTGACTGGCCTTTTTGACCAGATGGAGTGGGCTTAATTCCTCTGGGCCTTGCGTTTTGAATTATTTTACACACCCCTTTTATTTCCTTCAACTGATTTTTTTTTGTGATTGTTTGAATAATGGATTGTTATGCCTTGGGCCTCTATTGCTATATACCACTCTGATTTTTATTTTTCCGAACCTATTATTTAATATAATTGTTATCTTATTTATTTAATTCAATTACTATAATTCTTTAAATAAATAATAATAATAATAATGTATAATAATTTCAAAAATACTTTTCTCACAATCAAATATTCTATTTTTATTAGCTTTATTTATTTGTTTATTTAATTTTTCCAAAATAAATAAATAAATAAATACTAACATTAAATGAATAAATAATTACATAATTCTCAAAGACGATTAAAATCCTTGGTCCAACGCCAAATGGAATTTTCAAAACTCTTAGTCCAATACCAAGCCGATTTTCAAAACTCAACACACTTCACAACAATTTTACAATTTGCTTCAAAACTCTTTTCGCAATGAATAACCAATTGAAAAATGATTGGGGTGGAAGTAATTTCTTCACCTTTCCCCGAATGTTCATGTGATGGTCACACTTAGTCTATTGTTTGAACATTCCTCGATCACGTTAAAACACTTTAAATAATCGAATCAAGTTAATTCTTTCATGGACGAAAAATGATTAAGGCGGAAGTAATTTCTCCTCTTTTCCCCAAGTATTCGTGTGATGGCCACACTTAGCCTACCGTTCAAATACCTGTCGCCCATTTAAGAAACAAGACTTGATTCATCACACCAATTTCACAATTAATCGATTGAAACAGGATTGCGGAAGAAGTAATTTCTTTTCCTTTCCCGAAAATTCATATGATGGTCGTGTTTAGCCTACTGTTTGAATATTTGTCAATCACTCAAAAATATTCAAACACATCAAACCTAATTTCTCGCCCTGAGCGATCAACAACTATTTACAAAAGAACATTGGTTAGTTTGTTCTAATGTGAATACAAACTAGCGCTTAAGCCTCAACCGCGAGCAAACAAGTCAATGTTTAACCATTAAAATGCAATTTAAACACTTGTTCAATAAAACAAACCAACCAACAAAACCGTAACTTTTCACACCGAACTACGAAGCTTTGAGTTCCTCATTATACCCGATAATACGTAGGAGCGAGACCCATAATTTTGTCAAGCACCCTAATAAAAATCTTTTTGCGACCCCTTTTCTTTTCCTCTTTTGCATTTTTTATCACTCAAAGAAACACAACTAACATAAGTTATCATTCAATTGCAAAGTTTAACTAAAAGGTTCCCGTTGAGTACAATGGGCTGAATGGTGCTAATATCTTCCCTTGCGTAATCGACTCCCGAACCTGAATTTGGTTACGACGACCATCTTCATTTTCTTTTAAAGGGTTTTATCGATATTTTCCCTTTCCTTCTTTGGAATAAATAAAGTTTGATGTCGATTCTGTTTAAATTATTTTTTCGCGAGCGTGTGAACGCTTCGCGAAGGATCATATTTTTTGAGATGCGATAATTGTGATATAGAGAATTTTAAGAATTTTTTTTAACATGCAAAGAAATTAAGAGCATCTGAAGTGGAGGGCTGTCTTAGTTCAGTAGGAAGTATTAGTATCAACGAACATGCTCGACAGATGATAATTATAATTATTATTTTTAAGTTATATTTTGATTTATTATATATTTTTAATTAAAGTTAATTATTTTAGTTAGACTAAGGAGTTAGGGAGATCCTCGAGAATTAATGGGATGTTTCTGAAGAATCGTACCAAACAATCGGAGGAGTTTGTTCACGTCCGTTCCAGAACAACTTTAGTAAATTGTTTATATTTCATTATTTTATTTTATTATTGTATATAACTAAATTGTTTAAACTATATTTAATTTAATTTAATTTTTTTATGTATGTGTAGGAGTTGTATCAGAGATGGCTCACATAATTTCTAGTTGAAAATCTTCAATATGCTCTGATCGATTCAAATTCGATTGATCAAAGGGTGGATTTTTGTATTTGAAGTTTAGAAACTGGCGGGAAGGGAGCTAATGACTGTTTTTTTTTTGTTGAACCTTTTGCCGATAGTTACAGAAGAAGGGATACAACTTTATTTCAAGGACTTGAAGATGGGGAAGGAATGTCACGTCCATCAGAATTGACACCCGAAATGATGGAAACAGTGAGATAATTGACTCTAACTGAGGCGAGACGTGTGACGACGACACGTGAGGCGACGCTAAAGGCCGAAATTGGGGAAATAAATAAGAGACAATCTGAGATTGAGGAGAAAATGCGACAATTTTTGTCCTCGCAATCGAACCATGGTTATGGATGGATGATTGATTTTTTTAGCGATGATTGATATTTTTTTATTGTTATATACGTTTGTGGCGTGAATATCACGCGACTATAATTTTAATATTTATTAATGATAATTATTATTTGAAAATATGATTTTTTATTAAATATAAGTTAAATTTTTATGTTTTATTAATCATTAATTAGTTTTTTTAGTGATAATTAATATTTGAAAATATTTTGATATTTTATTAATTTTGATATTTTATTAAATATTTATTATTTAATTTTTTATTAAATAAATATCCTGCAAAATAGAAATTACGTGGCAAAATTGTAAAGAAAAAATCATTAGTGGCGTGTTTTCCACGCCGCCATTGATAATTTTGTAGCGTGAAATTCACATGGTTACCTAGTCACACTGACCCAACTGCTCCCTTTTATGGACGTTGCAGAGTGGTGCAATCTTTTTTTTAGCGACATGATTAGCATGCCATAAATAAATGGCGTATTTTTCACATGACAGTGTAGTGTTGTTTATTTTTTGGCTAATGACGTGAATATCATACCACAAATTAGTGGCGTATTTTTCACGTGGCAACCAGCTGCCACGAATTCTCCTCTGATGTGTTTGAGTCACGTTGCTAATTGCCTTTTGTGGTGTGATATTTGGGTTCGTGACATGAATTTCATGTGGCTAATGACTTTTTTTTGTAGTGTTAGCAGTCTCAATAATTAAATATTTGACACATAAGTTCTTTCATATGATAGTTTTCAATAAAGATCTCTTAGATTAACGGAAGTCTATATTCCTTTATATTTTATGATTTTGGTTTGGTAACAATTTAAAATTTATTTTATAATTATTTATAGAAATAAAGTACTCGAATTTATTACTATTATAATAATTTCTATATTATTTGTGCAAATATTGAATTTGCAAATTAGTTTGTTCTCATAAAGGTTTAGTAGGAACAACTAGAAATATATATGAGTCAGATAACACATTATATAAAAATTTCATATCACTCATTCCTATTGATTTATTTCATCAAGTACACTACTAATGTGGTAGTTATTGATGTTCAGTCATATTATATTATACGTCAACGACGATACTACGGTGGTTTTATTATTGATGTATGAAGTGAATAAAATTGTAAAATTTGAATCTAAAGATAAATATCATTCAAATATGTGTCTAAAAAAATGTGATATAATTATTTTTAAAAAAATTGTAAGCAAAGATTTTATTAAAAGAGTACTAGAAATACTCTTGTCCAATTACAAAAGCCGAGGAACTCGAAAGCGGAAAAATTCTCGACCAGTTAACAACTTAAGCTAAGAAAGAAATTAGATCCTTACAAATTTTGTAAATATTATAGTTGAAATAAGGAATATTTTCTATGATAAACCATCTCCACGCCATAAAGTTTATGAACCATACCAAATCTAATACATTTCAAAAGAAATTAGATCCTTACAAATTTTGTAAATATTAGTTATTTATTAAATTAAGAGTCTTAATTAATTAATTGATCAATTATAATTAAAAAGATTAATTAAATTTTTATTTAAAAACTAATTAGTTGGGTATGTGCTAAAAAGACAATTATATCTCTAATTTTTATTATAAATGTTCCATAAAAAAATTTAATGATCAGTTTTTTTATCTCTATATTTTCATTGTTTAAATTTTTCAGTAGTTGTGAATTTTTATTACTACTAGTAAAAAAAATTGAATATGAATATTTGAAATTCCAGCAGTTTGATAACAAATCAAGCATAATTCTGATTAGATTTGATATGTCATCCTCCAATAATTGCTTCAACATGTAAAACACCGACCAGGTAATGCATAGTTTGGTGAGTGGAAATTGTTTTAAGGAAGCAAATGGTGGTTAGAATGATAGATACACTATTGCAATCAATAAATCTTTGAGGTCTACCATTACCATTACAATGCTTTTTAAATAATAGACACAACTTAGCTTAGATTGCATTGCTTATAAAGGGACCATGATTGTGATTTCACTGAATTTTCTTCCCTACTTTTTTCATGCAACCATGTGCTACCAATTAATGCTTCTATTATAGCTAAAACAAAATTATGTATATGACCTTGAAAAAACAATATCCTAATTATGTCTCTTTTAGAATTATAACCACTCTCACTCTCATGTGTCTGTTAATATGATACAAACATAAACACACTTCATGCATTGCAATTTTTATGGTCCTTTATTGTTGTTGCGGAGTTAAGAAGCAAACAACATATACTAAGGGAATCATTGATTTGTGTGGGGAGAAAGAACAACACTCTCAGTAACTAATATGTGTCCTTGTTTTGAAAAATACAACATTAATTTTATTCATATTATGTTCAATGCAAAATAGAAAAAAAATCAGAAAAGCTGACATTATTTTGTCGACTTATTGTTAAGTTGGTCCCAAACATTTATCACACTGTTTTTTTTAGTTCAAATTCAATAGGTTCATTACTCAGTGTCACATGCTAAAAGGGGAAGTTTTAATTGCTTCTGAAGATATAAGTGTATAAGATTTTCTAGCTTTTATTTATTATGATGTGATTGCAAAATAAATTCAAATGGCAGTAACAATAAGTTGAAGTTTGTGAGTGTAATGCAAGAATGTACCTAAGATTAATTTTACAAATGTTGTTCATTTTGTGGTCACAATATGATTATATGGCCCCAACAAGGTAACTATACCTAAATTGTCAGAGGCTATATCGTGGTATGTCTTTGGATGTGGGTGCAATTCTTGCTAGTCTAATTAGTGGACATAGATTGTACTCAACAATGTTCATAAGTGTTTTATCAATTTAAACTATTTTAAATGTTGATATATATAGATGTATACAAGTTATTTTTAGAATAAATATTAATGGTATTTTTTTTTTAAATTGTATATAAAAGCTATAAGCTATTTTAATAAGATATTTTAGTAAACTAGAGAAAAATAATTTTAAAAAGTTTGTGTTTAAAACATAAATTTTATTTGAACATATATTTTAGTAAACAAAAAACTATAAGCTATTTTATAAAATTGTATTTAAGTTTGTAAAAACATTACTTTGAAAATTGAATATAGCATTTTAAATATATATTTGAATAAATTGATTTTAAAACAAGCATATCATAGTTGGTTGATTATAACAAATTTATTAGAATATTTTAAAATAGAATTCAATTATTTAATAACGATTATTTAAAATAAATGTACTCACGAAATTTGAAAAAGTTAACATTAGCTAATTTAACATGACACAAAAACTAACTTAATTTACTTATTCAATAACTAGTTCATATTGTATTACTATAATTATGCGACATAAATATACAATTACTCAATCTATTTTGTTTCACTATCCAAGCCATACAATCATCAGTTAGGAATATCAATGTTGGAAGGATGAAAAATATTGGTTTTGGTGGCCGGAAGAGGTTGGAAGTGAATGAGAGAAAGAATTGTGTTTCAATTCAAAATTTAATGGTACTATACACATATATTTTGTTAGTTTTTGATTTTTTACAATCAATAATTATTGTTATTTTTTAAAAATAATTATTTTTTCAATAATATTTTTAATTTTTTAATAATTTATTTAACTTTTTTCTTTATTTATAATAAATACTTAAAGTTAATTCTGATAATACTACAATTAATATCATATTGAATTTTCAAATGATATTTAAAAAAAAAAATCTTCATGACATTTAAAAAAGAATACATAGTCAATTCAAATTCACTCCAACTCAATATTACATCCATATTTGAACAATATTTTTTACCTTTTCTTTTGTTAGATAAGATAAGACCAACCCAAAACAATTGAATTAAATGGATATTCGATTTTGGATCGGATCCTACCTACTCTCAATATCTATTGGTCGAAATGGAAATGATAATCATCACATAAGTGCTGGTAGAGTGGCTGCCATTGGATTTTTGCTTTGAATGGGCGGGACAATAATAAAAAATCTCACATTAAATCGATTAAAATTTCTATATGGAGTACAAAATTCTCTAATTTAATTGAACTTTTCTTTTTCATGGAAAATTATGTTATTGCAAGCGCAACGGCACTTGGATTGATTGAGAAGGGATAATTGAGATTGAGATTTAGATTTAGAGAGAATTAAGGTTAAGAGTTATTGATTAAGTTAAAGAAAAGTAACAAACTAATGTACTTATATAAAAAAAATTAATTAATTGTGTACTCCCTCCGTTTTATCATAAGTGATTTAGTTGATCATTTAACATAGATTAAGAAAAAAAATAAACGGAAGAAAGAGAATGACATTTTTACTAAAGTGTCATTGTCAAGTATTGAGAATGATGAAAGTGATATTAATTAGATGGTAGAATTGGAAAAAATGTATTGAAAATTGAAATGTGTCATTCATTTTAGGACACTCTTTTATTCCAAATTTGTCACTCGTTGTGGGACGGAAGGAGTAGTAAGTGACCGACTAATAACAAACTAACTAATACTAACTTCTATTACACATTATTGGATTATATCACAACATACCCCCTTATAATACAATATATGTTCTTCAATTAACATTAACCAAGTTAATTATCAAATTGAACAACTCATAACTTCTTGCTAAGGGCCAAAAATCTCTCAATTTTCAGTCCCTTATGAGAATATCCACAATTTGAGATCCACTTGAGCAGTGTTTCACTTCAAGCTGTCTTTGATTCACCTGGTCCCTCAAGAAATGAAGCATATTCTCGATGTGTTTGTTTCTGCCATGTAGAACCGTATTCCTTGCAAGATTAATTGATGGTCAGTTGTCAATTTGTAGAACAAGTGGCTTTCTAACTTGGACATGTAATTCATCAAGCACTAATTTGATCCAAATGACTTGACAAGTTGCATAGGATCCTGCAATATATTTTGTCTCATACGAGAACAAAGTTACAACGGGTTGTTTCCTAGAACACGACGAAATTGGAGCACTAGACACTTGAAAGTAACCAGTTGTGCTCCTCCTGTCAGACTAGTCTCCATAATAATCTGCATCTGAGTAACAAGTAATCACTGCATCATTGTCATTTGAACTTTGAGGAAAACGAATTCCAATTGAGTGTTCCCTTCAAGTATCTCAAAATTCTCCTTGCAGACTTTGTAAGAAAGACTCTAGGAACATCCATGTATCTTCTCACTAAACCAACTGAGAAGCATATATCAGGTCTGCTATTGCCCATATATCTCAATGAGCCCACTAATTCTTTGAACAAAATTGCATCAACCTTGTCATCATCACCATTCTTCTCAAGTTTTAGGTTTTCTTCAATGGGAGAGGCTGTAAGGTTTGAATCAAGCATCCTGAGCCTCTTGAGAACCTCATTGACATATTTCTTTTAGTGCAACACGGCACCTTTATATGTCCTTAAAAATTCCATACCTAAGAAATAGGAAAGGTTTCCTAAGTCTGTCATCTCAAATTCTTTCATCATCAACTTCTTGAATTTCACCAAGTTGTTGATGTTATTTTCAGTTACTAGAAAATCATCAACGTACAAACATATGAGTGTTATGCCTTGTGCCATGACTTGCACATAAATACCATATTTAGACTTACACTTAGTGAAACCCAATTCCACTATATAAGAGCCAATTTTCTTATTTCAGACCATATGTGCTTGTTTTAGGCCATAGAGAGCCTTGTGTAGCCTATATACTTGCTTTCATATAATTGTATCATAAAACCAGGTGGTTGAGTAACATGTATTGTTTCATCTAAAGGTTCATTTAAGAAAGTTGATTTCACATCAAGGTGAATTATTGATCAACCTTTCTTGCAAGCTAAGGCTACTACTAATCTAATAGTTTCCAGTCTGGCCACCGGAGCATAAACTACAAAGTAGTCAATGTAAGACCCTAATTTTGACCCTAAGATCCCTCATGGCATCATATCATTTGCTCATTGCATTGCCTCAAGGATCATAGCATGTGTGGTTCCTTTACCCTTGGGTTAGGACTTGAGTGGGTTGGTTTGAGACCACCAAGCATGCTTGAATTGTACATTATTGCTTTTCTTATTTTGTTTACTAACCAAAAGCACAAAAATATGTCACTAACCTCTTTTTTTTGAAGCTCAAAGTGATCATGTGTGCCCATGCTCCTAGGAGACTCCTATGCTTAATGAAGTGGCTAGATGAAGATGAAAGCAAGCATGACAATGGTCCACAAAGCTCTCAATCATCATATATGTATCCCAAGTATCTCAATTTGCCAATTTGATCAAGATAAACCAAATGGCTTGAGGATTGTTTCCCAAGGAAACCCTAATTCAACTATGTATTGACCGTGCCTTGCTCATGAAGCAACCTCAACCTATGATCAAATTCAATCAAGTTAAGTTCATTCATTCATTATTTTATGGATATATGAGCCTATGTGAGTATCCCCAATCATTCATTCATCAAGATTTGAAGTTTGGCCTTGAGAAGTTGACCAGTTAAGTCATCTGACCAAACTGAGATCACTGAGACCTAACTTTTAATATGTTTGTCAAATGAAGATGACCCCAAGAGGAAAAATGTTATTAATAACCATATGAAAAACTTTCATGTTCATAAAAAATCCATTTGAAACTTTTAAGGTCATCATTAATTTCAAAACATTATAGGTCATTTTGACTGAAACCCTAATTTTGGGTCAACTTCCCAAGGACCTAACTTCTTTTATTTTTATGATTTTGAGGTGAGACCAATTGAATTGGAAAGCTTAATATGTATAATTCAAATGTTATGTTGGACAAAATTTCATAATCCTAAAAGAAACACATGTGATAATACAAAACATTATAGGTCACTTTGGACCAAAACCATTGAATCTTGAAAAAGTCCAACTTCAAGTGCCCATAACTTTCTCATTAAAACTCCAAATGATGCAAAATTTAAGTCCAAATTGATCATATTGAAAAGATCTACAACTTTGATTTTGGAGGTTTTTTCCATTTGAGGCTCGCATCATTGAAACAGAAGGGCTTGAAGTTGGTCACTTTTGGAAAAAATTTCAAAGGAAACCTAGACATGTTTTGTACCTCAAACTTCAAGACCAGTTTTCACAAATTTCCAAACTCCAAATGGATTTTTGCCCAACATAGCTTTTGTTCCTTATGTCAAGAGCTTTCCAACCATTACTCACATCACCATGTTTGGATTTTCTATGTGTGACTTTCGAAGAGGTGAATGTTTATGACCAAACATGCAATTCACTTTGTAACTTGATGCATAAGCTATCAGCATGCCTTTTGCACGTCCAACTCAATTGAAAATGATATCAGCTTGCATTTCCATCCAATTTTGGGTCTCACATGGGCCTGTACAGGCCCATGCATGGAAGACCCAATTCTCATGCACACGAGTATTTCCCTTGCTTGCTTCATCTCCAGCTATAAATACATGGCCTGGCTCATTCAAAATAAAACCTTATGGTGATCTAAAACCCTACTGGAATCAAAACCTAACCTTACTCAAAGGAATTTCCGTTTTTATTTTTCAAATTCAGGCTTGAATGTCAACACAATTAGTTGATCTTCAAGTTTCAATTCCTAAGCCTTGCATCCTCATCATCTCCTGGTCAAATTGGAAGCAAAAGCTTGAAGAAATCATGTTGTTCAAAGGTGCTCTTCAAAGGTAGATCACTCAACTGTTTTTATCTGAATCTCATCATACAATGTGAATTGCTTGTGTTTAAACTGTTTTCTGAAGTCCTCGAGCAAGAGGCAGGCCAGTGGTGGTCTTGATTTCATGATTGGAAGCATTTCAGTTTGCATACTTGGATTTTCAAGCTCAGATTTCTCACTTAATAGAAACATTGAGCACAATCCAAGGTTATAGGGGTGATGTACATCTCCCCAGCTTCATTTTGGTACCACGCTTTTTCATTTTGGTTGAGGTTCAAAAACCTGCACGTGGTGGTCGGAGTTCGTTCTCTGGCCGAAGAAGATGGTGGTTTCCACCACCATCCCCATGTGGATCCACCTGCGCCCTTGGATCTGTTTGAAACGATCTAATCTTGGCCGTGCGTGTGTTTGACTTATTTTAAATGCTTATGTTTCGCGTTTGACTTGTGACCATGGTACATCAGCGCTTCTGAGCCCTTGGATGACGCCATGTCAATTAATGAAGTCAATCCAGCGCTCCTGGTTTATTGCTATTTTCTATTTTCTGTTTTATTTTCTTTTAATTCCTTTTTATTTCAAAAATTCATAACTATTTTATTTGAAGTCACAAAAATATGAGACCAATGGCAAAAAATTTCTTGAAAAATCTAGTTTCATAATCTGATTTTTAATTATTTTTTGGACTTCATTTAATATTTTTTGTGAATTGTTTTGTTTTTACTAGTTTTTAATTCATTTTAAATACTCTTTTATATCTGAAAATTCCAAAAATATTTTCTTAACACATATGGATCATGATAAGTCTATGAAAAATAGTCTCATCAATTTCTTAATTGATTTGAGATTTATTTGAGATTTTAATTCATTTGTGTTATTTTTTATTGTTTTTAATCATTTTAAAATAGTTTCTATTTTCAAAAATTGTTGAAAACATTTGTCAAACCTTGTTTGACCATGTTAGACCTATGATGATTCAATTGGACTTGTCTAAGTTGATTTGAATTGAATTTGAGGTTTGACCATATTTTGTCCATTTTAATTTTGCATTTATTTTAATTCCAAAAAAATACCAAAAAATATGTTTGACTTGTTGACTTCTAATTTTCATTTCTCTTCTGTTTACCATTGGTTGATGATGATTTGACTCACATTTGATCATTGTGTTTTGATTATGTCATTTGAATTCTCATTTTGATCATTTCATCTTCATCTCACTTCTTCTTTTATTTTGGCCAATGAGTTAATGATTTGTGGTTAGTCTTGGCATATGAGAGGCTTAACCTTCTTTGATCCAAATCAAATTCAACTTGATCAAAGATCAAGTGAGTTGCTTTGTGTCCAAGATAGGTTGCTTCTTGGTCAAGCAAAAAACCTAAAGTCCATACAAGGCTTTCATCTTTTCTTTTGGCATGGCAAGTTGTAGGAGCTTGGCTTACTAGTCATGATCTCTAACTTGTGTTTATTTTCCTATAGTTTTATTGACCGACCTCAGATAGGTGTGACTACTACATTAGTCCTCTTACGATTGCTTAACATAGCGCTAAATTGTCTTATGACACACTAACATTAACTACTAACTACTAACTTTAATTCAAGCATTTAATTTCTTGCAATTTACTTTAATGCAATTTACTTTCTTGCTCATTAATTCATATTGCTTTTCCCTTTGCTCACTTGAGCACATATTTTATGTTTATGTCATTTTCCTTTTGCTCATTTGAGCTCATGATTGTGTATAAATATATTGTTGCTTTGTGATTGTTTTGTCTTTGTTTGTGTGAACCCAATGCAAAAAGGAGAAAGGACTTAGAATTAGGACCTTACCTATTCTTAAAGGAGTTCAAGAGCAAATAGGCCTCATGCCTTTAGAATGCTAAATTTGTTGAAGAGCAACTAGGCCTCATGCCTTTAGAATGCTAAATCTTAAAGTTGACTTCAAAGGACTTCATAATCTAAACTCATTCTTTGTCCATTCCTCTTATTGTGTTGTGAACTTTTTGATGTTTGTTCTTGTGTGATAGGGATTCCATCTTGAGATAGTAAGAAGGACCATTGTCATGAACAACCAAGTTAAGAGAGACAAGCCAAATGGAGATCCTAGGAACTTGAATATAATATTTGATTGATTGCTTGAGTTATCTGCTAAGTCCAAAGGAAATGAGCATCTTGAATCATCTTTATGATTTCAAGAAAAGGAACTTCAAGGGTTTTATCTCTTCTCTCATCTTTACATGTTTAGGACTAGCCCTTCTCTTCTTCTCTCCACTCTAACCCAAGCCAAACTCATTTATGTGCAAACTTGGACTTTGTTTCAAACTAGAAACCTAGGCCTTATGCCTTTGATTTTTCAAACTCTTTTCTTTAATACTCATTATGAATAAACATTAATTCAACTTTGACCTCATTTTATGAATACTTCTAACTTGTAAATACAACTCACTTCAAGTTGTTTTTGTGGTTCCAATGGCCACCTTTGTCAAAACTTTTCATAAACATTAGCCATAGGTTTGAGTTATCATAGTGGTTGATGTAAACCTCACCTTATCCTTAGTGATTAGACTATAAGTCTTCCATACTTATTATAGGCTAGATCCCTCACTAGTATCTTGAAGCTCTCCTCACATGGTGGATTATTGGTTTAGTTTGAGTTTTCTCCCTTTTATAACAAAAGACCTTAAGGCTTTTGACAAATCAATTCACCAATCTTTTGAGATTTTTACCCCGAACTACGAGGTTTTGATCCTACCTTTGTGATGGTACGTAGGCAATGGGTTCATCCATTCAAATAACAAAAATTGTAAATATAATATTCACTTCGCATCCCCCCAATCTTGTTTGCACATATTTTCACAAATACCAACCTACAATACACATTTGCAAAAAGGGCTCCCTTAGAGTACTAAGGATGTTTTGGGTGCTCAAAACCTTCCCATTTCATAACCAACCCCCTTACCCAGATCTCTGACATTTTTATTAGTTTTTGATTTGATAAAACTTCTTACTTGGCTTTTGTTCGCTTTTTAGCCTTTCCTTTGGACAAATAAAAGTGAGGTAGCGACTCGAATTGTATGCTTACTTTTGGTTTAGTCAATAAATCTAAAGGTAACGAATACCCCGCTACAGTCAAGGCTTACTCTTTCATTGAAAACATTTTGCTACTAACCTGGCCTTATGCCTAGCAACCGAGCCATCAGGATTGTGCTTCATTTTATACACTCATTTGACATTAATAGCTTTGGTATTGTCTGGAATTTTGAATTGTTACCAAGTCCTATTCCTTTTAATAACTTCTAACTTTTCAATCATTGCATCCTTCCACTCTTTGTTCCTTAAGGCTTGATTGTGGTTTATAGGCTCTACATCTACTAGTAGTGCAAAATGAACCAAATCTACAAATGTTGTGACTGTATTATCACCAATGACTTTGCAACCTTGAAGTCTCGTTGGAGTTATTCTTGTTCATTGAGGTCTTTGAAACATGGCCACCATATTATCATTATTGTTTTCATCAACATGGAAATGGTCAATTATTTCAACAAATGGAACTTTCATATGGTTCATCACTTATCTCATCCAAGCCATAGCTCAATAGTGGCTTGTTAGTTGTGCTATTTTAGTCCCAATATCTCTACTCACCATGATTCTACCATTGATTAGATTAAAAAACCTATAGGCTCCAGTTTTATGATAACCAACTAGTATCATTAGGTACATGTTTGTAGCAAATAGAGGCAAACACCTTCAGATGGTTCACATATGGTTTCTTGTCACTCCATACTTCCTCTGAAACTTTATTCTTCAATCTTCTAGTTGGGAACCTGTCTAACACGTAAGCAGTCGTGGTGACTGTTTCACCCCATGGTGAGTTAGGCATGCCCTTTTGTTTCAACATGAATATCTAATATACTTTTATTTCTTCTTTCAGTTATACCATTGTGTTGAAGGGTGTATGAAATTGTAACCTCATGATTAATCCCATGTTCTACACAAAACTCCCATAATTATTTGGATATGTATTCACCATCTTCATCAGCTCTAAGTATCTTGATATTCTCATCACTTTGATTTTCAACCAATATTTTGAATCTCTTAAAGATTTTAAATACTTCATCCTTATGCCTGATCATGTACACCCAGAGCTTTCTACCATGCTCATCAACAAATGAGATAAAAAAATATGTTGTCACCAATAATGTGATCCTTAAAAGGACCATATACATGTGAGTGAACCACTTCTAATGTGCAAGATGATCTCATTGGCATATGAGTTTTGAAGGCCTTTCTAGATTACTTCCCCACTAAGTAACCTTCACCTAATTTTTCAGGCATTACAAATACTTGGTAATATCGGTCACCATTTCTTGTGTGATAAGTTAATTTAGTAATCGAAAGCTTAAATGATCAAACCTTATATGCCACAACCAATTTTTCTTGTGTTATACCACTGCTTGCAGGCATTGAACTTATATGGAACTCATCATAGTCGTGAATGTCCTGTTCTTAGAAAGATGAGATTTCAATACTAATTTGTTATTACAATCAAACAGTTCAAAATCCTTATTCTTCATGATCATTGAGAACCATTTCTCAATCAGCTTTCCAACACTCAAGAGATTGCACTTCATGCCAGACACATATATCACATCTTAAATTATCGCTGACTTGCATTACATCTTATAATGGCCATGTTTATTGCTCATTATGCTTGCAAATAATAACTATCTACCAATATAATCTTGCTTAAACTAAGTCTCATCAATGTTGGTCAGCGAAGCTTTATGACCAGTCATATGATTTGAGTAGTCTGTGTCCAAGAACCATGCTTTAGAGTCAATGTGATCATTTGAAGCTGCAGCCATATGCACCATGGTTTTAGAATAGTCTAACTCCTCAAGAGCAAGATTTGCTCCTTCACTGTCTTTTTCCTTTGCAACCCATTTTCCTTTGTACCAGCAATTCTCTATCAAATGTCCCCACTCCTCGCAGTTGTAACACTGCACACTTTTCTTGTTAAGCTTTTTTTTCAAATTTGAAGTTTACCCCCCTCTCTTGGAGGATTCAAACAACTTCTCATCATTCTTTAACTTTTGGGAGTTAAGCCAAGAACCCTTCTTGATATAACCTTTGTCAAATTTTCCTTTAATCTTGCTAACCACCATACTTCTTCCAGGTTTGAGCTTGCAAGACCTACATTGATTCTTGACCACCTATTCTCTCAATTATCCTCAATTCATGAACCTCCAAGGAGGTAGCCAGATTTTTCAACTTCAATGTGTCCAGGTTGCTCGCTTTTTGTATGGCGACGATCACATGATCCAATGAGAAGTTAGAGTTCTCATTACCTTATCATCCTATCAGACATTATATCACCATAACCCTTCATCAAATGAACAAGATTCTGAACCTCATACATGTAGCCTGCGGCCTTCTCATCTTCACCCATCTTTAATAATTCATACTTCCGTTTTAACGCATGCAACTTGACACCCTTCACCTTTTCACCGCCTTCATAATATTTGGTAAGAATATCTCATGCTTCTTTTGTTGATTCAGCATGAGAGGCTTAATCAAAATTTGCACCATCAACTACGGATTGGATGCAAAAAGAAACTTTACAGTCCTTTTTTCCTGCATCTTTATGAGTCGTGTTTTAAGTTTCACTCACATGTGTTGCAATCTCTGGTACACCATTGAGGACGACTTCAAGAGAGTCTTGAAATCCAAACAAGGACTTCATATGTTTATGTCATCGGCTCCAATTCTTACCATCAAGAATAGGAAGAGAGTTAGGAATTCCATTACTACCATTCATTGAGCATATGCGGATCACAATCTTTGGAAACAAATCACCAATGCGTAAAACCAAAGACTCTAGATACAAACTTATTAATGTAAGTGCAACCGCATTTGGCGTGAGAGAAGGGACCGTTGAGATTGAGATTTAGAGAAAATGTAAGAGATATTGATTAGAGTTAAAGAAAAGTAACAACTAGTGTATTTATATATACAATAAATTAATTACTTGTGTAGTAAGTAATCGACTAATAACTAACTAATACTAACTCTATTACACATTATTAGATTATATCACAATAATTTCATCATATAATAAGTCTGTAACATATAAAGTAGAATTTTTTATTAATTGGTATACTATATCAATGGAATTTCATTGTTTGTTTTGTTGTATCTAATGCTTTTTTCTGTGTATTTAATGATTATTCATAGAGAATGTTGATAAATTTGGTTATCAAATAACATATTCTAAATGTTCTAAATTATCCGTGTATATTTATGATATTTATTTATAGACGATTCGAGCCTACTATAACATACATTTGGAATTGAATTATTTATATAATTGACTACATAATAATAAAATGTTATTTTTCCCTTTCTTCAGGTTGTGGGCAAAAAATTTTGTTATAGTGTTTTTTCCCTATCTCTCTTTTATATTTAATGATTGTGACACTAAAATAAATTATATTATCATTCAATAAATATATTATTTTATCATTTTATATATATATATATATATATATATATATATATATATATATATATATATATATATATATATATATATATATATATATGCTCGCGATGATAAATAATTTGTAATCTGAATTAGTTAATATAATATATATATATATATATATATATATATATATATATATATATATATATATATATATATATATATATAAAGTGTGATGTATTAATTATGTAAAATTAGATTAAAAATTTAAATTTTTAATATAAAATAGTAAAATAATATATTTTTGTTAGAAAATTTATAATGTCAGAATATCATGATATTATATATATATATACTCACAGTGACAAATAACTTGTAATCTGAATTAGTTAGATAGAGAGTAAGTTTCAATGATGACGTATAGCATATTATTTGTGAAGATGCATGCATATATACGGTGCAACAATACAAATCAGACATTAATTTATTTGTTCAAAATGATGATATAATGAAGTGATGTAAATGAAAAGGCCTCGGTATATATCTTTCTAAGCTTTGTGGTGGTTATGTATTTAATTTATTCTTTTGCTGTTACTGTTGGAAATTAAGCATGCTACATCCTTCCATCTTTCTTTATCATATATAGATATAGATTTTTATATACTGACGTGGGTTTTCATGCTGCCTGGATATATGACAGACCAAATTGTGTATAAATATACATGTATTTATAGCTATTAATAGAAGCACTTTTTTGTTAATAGGGATTTCTAGAAGCCACGTCTATGATAATATGCATATGCGTAATTCGTATATAAACTATGAACTGTTACCAATATTAAGTTTAAAATATATGATAAAAATTATATATAATCAAACCGTCTTAATTATTGGGGAAATTTTTTCATTTTTGGATGAACATTTTTGTGAAAGACACACCACATATTCATTTTAAATTTTAAAGTGATAGATGAACGAATTCTTTTATTTATAAATGCTCAAATTTTCATATTTTTAACTAATTTATAATTCATGATAATCTATCTTCATGGTAAGTTTTTTGTTTGGAGAAGAATTGTTGAGATTTACAATTAGAGTGTATAAAATCCTAGATTATGAACGGATGAGATGAAGTGTTTCTAACTCATAATTTATCTTCATTTTAGTTTTCATCAATTAATTTACAATACCTTTGAAGGTATTTAGATGTTCCATCTTTTTTTAATCATTTGAGTAGTACAACTTCACAAGTTGTCTAATGAGTTGAGTTTTACTTATAGATTGTTTTCTTTTGAATAAATGGTTCAATCTTTGTCAAAAACTCACCGTTACATCTTTTCGGTTCTACGTCTCCCACTTGTGTTTATCCTTCTAAGAGATTGAAACATGCAAATCTTTGCAACATAAGGGGTCTTCCATCATTGACTTCTGACATGTTTAATCTTCATACATTGGTTTGGATAGTAATATAGCTTTTCATCTTGAATAACACATGATATCCTATTTTTCAACTAAGAAGACTATTTTAATATACATGTTAGGCTTGTCATTTTGTGATTGACTGCATTTTGCAAAAACAAGTATTTTTGACAGATGTTGAACAAGATATCCTGACATGTTGTTTCAACATTCAACATAACCGAGCTTTAAATGATTTGTGTAAAGATCCTCTGAAGATTTAGCTCTAGTATATTATTGCGTGTTTTTCTTGTACATGAAGAATATAGTATCTTGACTTGTTTACGAAGTAACAATATCAAGACATTTTAGGAAACATTTGATTTGATTGAAATCATATCTTCAGAAGATTGAGCAGAGATCTTGAATCTGTTGCAAATCAAAGACCAAAATCCATGACTCTCACTACTATTTATAGAGGAGTTCTAAACCTAAGTATGTATTGAAGTAGTGCAATATTTTGTTATCATTAGGGTTTCGTGTGTGTGTGTGCTTTGTGTGAGCCATTTGAATATCACATTGATACTTGAATTGGACCTGATGTATTGAGTTGTAACTAACTATCCCTCAGAAACTTTAAAGCAAAAATGGATTGTGTTTTTCTATTGTGTGATATCGTGTGGTTGAGGGAAGTGAGAGGGGTCTCATATCTAGGTATGCCCTAGATAGAAACGTCCACAAGTAGAGATTATGTGAGAAGCCTGTAAAAACTAAGGTTGTTAAGGACTTCAAAGTAATTCTGTGATAGTGGATTTCCTTCTTGGTTTGGTAACCCTCAGATGTAGGTGACGTTGCACCGAACTAGATTAAAAGTTGATTGTGTTATTTACTGTTATACTGTTTTATTTATTCTACTACTGTTTGTGGTGTGATAATGTGCAGACCCTGAGGTCGTGACATTATGTACGACATCAGGGATCTGCTTTCCAGAATTTCAATACAAGAACAAAATGAGCTCGTGAATATAATGCATCAAGTATGTTCCTAAAAAAGAGAGGTGTGTAAAAAAAGACATTTAAATACCAACTTTTTCCTTTGCACGAGCTTTCCTAACATGCACTAAATCATTAACGCATATTATTTTCAGCAACAAGAATATCTTTTTTATGATGTGAAAGACCAAATATTGTTGCAACCATAGAGAATACAAACAAGATCTTAGAGCTCAAAGAGCTCAGATGCCACAATTGAGAAATGTATACATAATTTTTCTTCGCCGTGAACTCAAAATTAACATTAAACAAAAGCAAAAATAAAGAGAATGGAATACTAAAATCACTAAGAATATTTACGTGGAAAAAATTTCAATGTGAAAATGAAAAACCATTAGATCTAATCTAGTATAATATCTCCCCTCTAAAAAGTAAGATTACAAAATCTTTTGGTACAAAGATACATCTCTCAATATCACTCAATTTGGATGGCATACAACATCTATCACCTCTCACCAAACTAAAATGGAAACACAACTCTCTTTCTCTCAAAAGACTAAAAATCTATTTCTCACTATCACTCTTGGAATAGATGATGAAACTCTAGAGGAGAAGAATGTGGTTTAGAAATCGTAAGAGAGATGTTGGATAATCAATGCTTAAATTTACAAACTCTTATAAATCTTGTACTTGCTAAAAAGTACGATGAGAGTGACCCTATGTTGTAGGGTTGTTCGTGATGTTTAGGATATTTTGACGATGAATATGGTTGGTTCACATAGAGTGGTGAGAAATTATGTAATGGTTTTTCAGGTAAAAATTGGAGATCCTTTTAACTTTAGGGTTGAAGTATTTATAAAGGTTCCTTAAGTCTAAGCAAGAGAACCTGAAAACTGTTTTCTTTGCCTCCATGACTAGAGAATGTGGTATATAAGAAACTTAGGGCTCGTTTGATTGAGTTTTGATTTTCTATTTTTAAAAATGATTTTATAAATCAGTTTTAAAAAATTGTTTTTAAAAAAACTAATGGAATAAAATCTGTTTGGTAGCTCTGTTTTAAAAATCGTTTTAAAAATTTAAAAGTTAAAAACTTGTTTGGAGAAATTGTTTTTGGTTTCTAAAATCTAAAAATTGAAAATTTTATAGTTTTTAAAAACTATTTTATAAATCAATTTTAAAAAAGTTTTGAAGAAAAACAATAAAATAAAACATGTTTGGTAATTCTACTTTTAAAAATCGTTTTAAAAAGTGTACCACTTTTCCTTGTTTTTTCTTCATCATAATTTCCAAAACTAAAAACCAAAAACCAAAACCTCTAAAACCTGTTTTAGTTTTTTAGTTTTTAAAACTCTCAATAGAGAATAGTTTTCAAAAACAATTTTATAAAATTAGACTACCAAACAAATTTTCTTATTTTCAAATTTTAAAAACTAAAAAACAGTTTTACAAAATCAAATCAAACAGGCCCTTATTCTCCCTAGAATCATGGGAGGCAGTTTTCTATATTGACTCTCTTCTTTAGTCGGTCACCGAATGAACACATGTCATCACCTATATTTACTAGACACATGAGAGTTAATTTGGAAGGCTCAAACCCAATAGAAATGACTTGTCACCGAATTCAGGTGGCCTCGTACCTCATCTCAAAAGGTCAGTTGTTTCGCTTGGAAGCTCGCCTCTCGTCAATAAACTTGGTTTTCTTTTAATCCCTCATATGTTATCTCTTCTTAAGATTTAATAAAATTATCCTAATACAAATCTCATATCTTTATCTTTATGTTTAAATGTGTAATCTCTCAAGATTAAAAAACACTAAATGGCCATCATCATTTATATATTTAAATTAATTTGACAAGTTGACTTTAACTCGTCGTCACAAATTAAATAGAGAATATCAACCCAAAACATTAAGTACATGACTACTCTTAAATTAACTAAAGAAACATCAATATTTAATTTAATAAAAAAAATGTTAATTAACCTAATTGTGTCATGATGTACTAGTATGCACTTAATCTCGAACACTACGGTCAAAGACAAATGGAAACAGCCAAAAAGAAAATTAGAAAGTAAGACTATTGTGATTACCGGCCTAATAAGTTGTCTTACCTTAACCATGAATGTGAACCACAAATTAAAAGTAAATTAAACTTTTTATTCTTATAGAAAACAGCTGTTAACACTTGCATGATAAGATAATTGAGCTGAGGTTAACTTCACTTACCATTCACGTAAAGAGTGTCTGAAAAATTGCCGGCATTAAGCAATTTAAATTGATTTCTCACTTTGAACTTCAAGTTTTTTTCCTATATTTGTGGTAATAATTAGTTGACGCCTCCGAATCAATAGTAGAATAACATAGTAAAAGGCAAATACAAATTGAAATGCTTTAACTCTTCATTATTATTATTCACCTTTATGATTTTCATTGTTTCACAAAGTTTTATCGACATCAAATTATTGACCATGAAATGATGACAGTTAAAAAGAGAAGCATTAGTGGGTTTAGGTAGCTAGCCACCACCCAATTTTGGCTACTTGACTTTTTGACTAACTCTCACTCATACAATCCTTGTTTCCATCAATTATGTTTCTTCCTCATTTTATGCTTATCATATATATATATATATATATATATATATATATATATATATATATATATATATATATATATATATATATATATATATATATAATTCTTTATAATTTTTTATTAAAGTTACATTAATTGGTTGACTTAAGAGGAGAGTGACAAACGGATTCGGTCCTTCAAATATACTCGTTTTATGCACACACAAAATGTGGAAAGGATCAAAAACTATCTTATCTAATATGTTGGTTTCGTCCCGTCTCACTTTTTTCTTTAGATTTTACGAATGCTGATATTATTATAAATATTTATAATTTTTTAGATTTAAATGTGTACTGTTCATATGTCTGTCATACTCTTTTTTTTTTTTAAGACAAATCAAAATTTTATACCACGTCTTTAATTATATCTTTCTCGTCCGATTTTTTTCCACACTTTTATGGGGTGAGCATGCATGTTTGTAACCCCTATCTAGTAAAAAAATTATTGTCTTTAGTATTAAAAAAATCAAAAATATCAAAGACAAATAATATATAAAAATATTGATTGTCGAAATTTTATTTGAGGTGGATTTTAGATTGTTTGTATTATTGTAAAATCTTTAGTTATCAATCTCACAAATAAGAGAAATTTTAATCAATTTCACACATACATATTTTTCTCCTATCCACTCATAAACTAGAACATTTGGTGATTAGTTATCCAATCTCCCTCCCACATGCATGTTTATCACTAAATAAATAAAAAAGAAGAAAAAGTTGAATCAAGAGAAATATAACATAATAATTAATTCTTAGAAGTGAAAATAACAGAGAATGTTACTAGCTAGGTAGTAGCTTGAAACTTACTCAAAAACATGGGCCATGATGAGTTGATTGAGCACGTGAGTGAGATATACTTATTCTGTATACGAGGAAGCAAATGAGAAGCTAAATGCGTTTAAGCAACTCAAACATTGGTTCCCTTTCTTGAATCCTATTTATGGTTCGTTACGCTAAAATCTTGCAAATCCCAATTACTTATCATATGTACTCTTCTACCACTGTAGTTTCAAGAGCATATTCAGGAATAGAAGAATGACATGATTTTACGTTACTTGAAACCGACACCACGTTTTATTGTAATCTAACCATTGTGTGTTTTATAATTTTTAATCATCTTGGTGATAACTACTAGCTTAACTATTCTCAAGGGTTCTTTCCTGATTTGTCCTATTTACTTTCATTTGATCCTAATCTAGCCGGCAAACAAGATTTGTATTTATCCGACTCATGTTCTCATTCAATTGCACATGCTGAATTTCAGGGCCGGCCCAATCAATCTGGAGGCCCTGTTTTAATTTAATAAATAGGCCTAAATCTAAAATATATATATAATTTAATAATAAAAAAATACACTAAAAATTCAAAGTATTGTTTAAACTAATAATATCTTTTTAAATAATATATATTTTAAATTTTTTCATATTAATTAGATTTAAAAAAAAAAAAATAGGCCCCCAAAATTTTGGGGCCCAGTTCCATAGGGCCTGTTGCGCCTGTGAAAGGCCGGCCCTGCTGAATTTGAAGTGGCTTTTGCTGCATGGCTTAGCTTAAGTAATTATTTATTAATATTATTAATATAAATTATAACTAATTGATATATATATAAAAGACGTCAAATTCGAATAGAGAGAATAACTAATTTGCTATCAGCTACTATAAAAAACACATTTAACAATAATTGAGAGAATGATATTACCACGGTTGAAAGTCTTTGATAATAAATAGTGTGGTAGTATGTGCTCTCTTTACCATCTTGGACTAATAGCCATAGTAAAAACACTATAGCACGTAGTATATCACCACCATTCCAGAAACCAATCGTAGTAAAATGTGTAGATCATGGGTTTGATACCCATCATTAGCATTTGGAAGATTTCTCAATATTTCACAAGGATTGTATGTTCCAACCGTAGTGAAAGATTTAATGCACAATATTTCACCATAGTTATACCTTTTAACTATGTTGATATGATCAATTGAATTTATTATAACTTATGTGAAATGCTTATTTCACCAACTACTCACTATATATATAATATTTGAATCTAATTTAGAAATTAATGATATAACAAATTAAGTTATATTAGAAGAATAAATTACATTAATCAATATTTTTTGAGCTTTTAGAATTTGTTTCAGTACTTCTAATTTTTCAACCAATATTTTCTTCTCTACTAGTTCATTCAACAAAGTATTGAATAAAATTACTTTGTAGACAGAACTACTAGATAAGGAAGTGATGGAAGAAGAACTAGAAGTATTGAATAAAATTATAACCGTCAAAGAGTGAGATACAGACAATGGGTTGTGGAAAGCCTCGAAAAACATTGATCAATGTAAGTTGTTTTCTAATATAACATAATTTTTTATATTATTATTTTCTAATTCAATTCGAAAGGTTATATATTCAGTGAGGGGTTATATAATAAACCCATCTTCTAAGAAATATTGTCTGGACAAAATAAAAGTATGAGTGTAAAAGGAATAACATTAACAATAACATAGATACACAAACACATCATACAATAACACAAACAATAACTTTTATCAACAAAAAATAACAACTTATCTTAACAAAATAGAAAAATACTTCAACAAAAATATCTAAAATAACATAAATAACAACATTTATCAATAAAATTATAAACTTGCTATAATAAAACAACAATATACCTCAACAAAAACATCAATACAACTAATAAAAAAACATCTACAATAACACAAACAACAATATTTATCAACAAAAACAACTTACGTTAACAAAACAACAACATACCTCAACAAAACCATCAACAAAGAAATCTACAATAACAAAAGAAACAACTTGTCTTAACAAAATAAAAATATACATCAACAAAACCATCAACATGCCTCAACAAAAAAATCTACAATAGCACATTACTACAAATAATGTTTTTAATGCCGCACGCGAAAGAGATGTTATCTCAGCTACCAAAAAGTGCACATTTTACCTCTCGGTTTTTAAAAAACTGACGGGTATGTGATAAGATCATGAGTTCGATCCCCAGGGAGGCCTTTTTGGAATTCTGAAATGGCGAAAATACACGTCTCATCGGTTTTGTAATTTCACCGACGAATATACCATATTTTCACCTCGATTATCTCATAAAATCAAGGGGTGAAACAATGTTGAGTTTATTAAATCTAATGTGGATTGTTTATTTCACTAAATCTTATACTGAACATATAACTTCTCAAAATTGGTTAGGAAAAATAATTATATGAACAATTGTGTTATATTTGAAGAACAACTTACATTGATTATAATTTTGAAGCATCATGCTACTCATCATTCATCTCACGCTATTTTATGGTTAAAATCTCTCAAATATTTAAAGTTCTTTATTCAACACTTCCTTTTCTACTAATTCATTCTTGAAAGCATAAAATTTGATGCTTTGAAAAATGAACAAATATGAAAGAAAGTTGAATAAAAACTAGAAGTATTGGAGAGATTTTAACAATAAAACAATATGAGATGAATGATGAGTTGAAGAATGATAGACAATCATTAATCAATGTATGATAAGTTTATGATATAACATAATTTTGCATATGATTCTTTCCAAACTTAACTTATTAGGTTATATGTTCAAAGAGGGGTTAGTGAAACAAACAATCGATATTAGATATAATAAATTCAACTATACGAAACAAGATGAGAGTTGCACAAAGAATCACAAAAAACATAATCTCAATAATAATATCAATAACAAAAACAACAACACCAAACACAATATCAAGAACAACAACGTCAATAAACAACGACAATATCAATAACATCGTCAATAAATAACCTCTAGGGTTTTGGGTCTAAAAAACAAGAACAACAACATCGACAAAAACAACATCAATAATAACAACATAAACAACAACAAAAATTCTAGGGTTTTGGATTTCAACAACACCACAACAAAAATAACAACAACAACAACAACAACAACAACAACAATATCAGTAATGATATTTGACGTACCAGATCTATGAAGAAGAAGTAAAAGAAAATAATTTGAATCTCTAAAGAAGAAACGAGAGCAGTAAACACATAACATCTTCGTAATGAAGATGGTATGTGTTTAGGAGTCTCGTTGTTTAGAGCTCTTTGTTAGGGCTCTATTTATGTTGTTTAGACAAATAAAACTGAATGCTACAAGCTATATATACTGAGGCTGATGGGAATCGAAGCACGTACACTAAATAAGTTTACCCGTCGGTTTTCCAAATAACCAGCGGAATATATTGTATATTTTATTTTATTTTTAGAAACAGGGTGTGTCCAGAAGTTATACCTCAGTTTTTTAATACGTGAGGTAAAATCTTTGTCATGAAATGTATTATTTGTAGTAGTGACAAAAATAACAACTTATCTAAACAAAAAAAAATCACATACATCAACAAAACCATCAACATGCTTCAACAAAAAAGATCTACAATAACAAAAATAATAACTTACCTTGACAAAACAAAAACGTACTTCAATAATAACTTAAACACTTTACTTATCTCAACAAAAAACAACAATTTAAAACCTATAATCTCATCTTAACAACAAGAAAACAAAAAACCCCATGCTAGACAAATATTTAGAACAAGACAAATGTTTCATGTATGTTTTAAACAAGATAAACAAGACAAATATTTCGAACAACAACAACATCATAACTCATAAAATGTATGGTGGAAAATTTTTCATGTACGTACCTTTCCTTGAAAAGATTTGTGAAAAATGAAGTCCTAGAAATAAGTTACTTGTTTCGTCTTGCAAAGAGTCATGACACCATTCCATGATTCATACTAGTTAGAGAAGTTATGTTGGAGTTTTGTAAAGATATGATGCAGTTTTTAGAGATTGAGAGAAGGCGATAGAAGTTAGGGTTTCACTTTAAGTGAATGCAATCTGTTATGTTGTAAATAGACTTAGCTTATATAGGTAAAATATTTCACCACGCTTGATAAGAAAAATCATGGTGAAATGTATTGATATTTCACTACGGTTAATAATCTAGACAATTGTGCAAAGTATTTAATTTTTATTTAAAAATAGAAATTAAGGGAACACAACATTTTTTAATGAAAATAAAATAAAATAGTTGATGTTGAGATTCGAAGGATGTCACTCCTTCACATATCACAACGGTTGTTTACTTGGACCGTGGTGATATGTGATTTAAAAATAATAAAAATGAATGACGCTTAATGAATATATATTACTTCGGTTGCATAAGTGGTTTTAGTAAGAATTTATTATGGAAGAAGAGAATGTTTAGGAAGAAGAGATGTTCCTCCTGGTGGTCGTCCGGGATCAATATGGTCGGCCTAGAATATATGCACCCCAAGCCCTTGCTAATATGTAGCAAGGTGAGAGTTTGCAACATTAGTCTCAGATGTCAGTTGTCGCATCTCGAAAAAACACGCACACAAAAACAGAGTCGCCACCAATGTTATTTATCCCAAGAGAGGGAAAGGAAACACTGAGTAAACCTACAAAAGGATGAATCTAATGATCTTGCAACCAAAAGACGGGTAAGGGAGTCGATTACGCAAGGGGAAGGTATTATCACCCCTCGCGTATGTAGTACTCTACAGGACCCACTCTTGTTATTCTAATCAAAGGGTGTGTTTATTCTAAAACTTATTAACTAAAAGGAATGCCTGCAAATATTAAATTACAAACAAAAAGAAAATTTTATTATTGCGATCGCTTAGGATTTGCAACCCAATGCCTACATATCAAAAAGAACCAGAGCACCGTAGTTCTTCTAAAAAAAAAAGGTCAGTTGGTGCTTTTTATGGGTAACCACCCTTATTGAAAGTTTTCATAAGAAAATCCAAGTGGCAAAATAAGTTTGATTGGTTGAGTGTTTTGTTGAGAGAATACACCAAATGATCCTCCCAAGGAAGGAGGTATCTGAGTACTTTTCTCTTATTGTTGAAAGAGTTCAAGTAGTATTAGAATGTTTTTTATCTTGATTAAGAAATGATTTTTGTTTTAGAATGAATGCAAAAAAGAAATAGAAAATCTAAGGGAATTCTCAAGATAAACCCTAATGTTGACATACAAGAGTGGTCCTAAAGTTAGGATAAAAAGGGAGACATTTATCTAGATTATCATGCAAAGATTGACCTAGGGTTAAGGATCAAAAGGGGGGAGGGTCTACCTAATGTTGTCATGCTTGGTTATCAAACCTATGGTCTACTTTAGTTCAAACTTATCCAAGAATGAACCAAAGAAAATATTATGGGGAGCATGTTATTCACAAAAGAAAAAAGATAGAAGAAGAAGGATAATCCATATCAAGTCATGGAACAATAAGCAATACAACACCATATCAAGTCATGATGGAAAATAAAATATAGTGGAAATCCATATAATGTCATGGGAGAGGAAATAGAAGGTAAATAATTGCAATCCATGTAAAGTCATATAAGAATAAATGAAAGACCAACAAAATAATCCATACCAAATCATGAAAAGAAGATACAAGCAATGGAAATCCATATCAAGTCATGGAACAATAAGCAATACAACACCATATCAAGTCATGATGGAAAAGAAAAAATAGTGGAAATCTATATCACGTCATGGGAGAGGAAATAGAAGGTAAATAATTGCAATCCATGTCAAGTCATAGAAGAATAAATGAAAGACCAACAAAATAACCCATACCAAGTCATGAAAAGAAGATACAAGCAATGGCAATCCATATTAAGTCATGGAAAGAAGATACAAGCAATGGAAATCCATATCAAGTCATGGGACAAAAAAGATAGAAACCAGGTAATTCATATCAAGTCATGAAAGAAAGATGAAGGATAAACAATGTAGGCCAAATTAAGTCATGAAAGGATAAATGAAGTAATAACAATCCATATAAAGTCATGGAAAGATAAAGTAGTACAATTCACACCTAAAGTAGTCCATATTAAGTCATAGATAGAAGATGAACAAATCATATCAAGTCATGAAAGGGTAGATGAAATATGAAGAAAATGATCCATGTCAAGTCATGGAAGAAGGATACAAGCAAAAGACTAGTTATCAAGTCAAGATGAGCAACAACATCACATAAGTCCCAAAAGAGGCTCAATCAAGAGATAACCAAACAATGGAAGCATGCACATGAAATTAAGGAATGAGATGTTTGTGAAACAAGTTAACTCAAGATGAGATTCAAGAGTAACAAAAAGAAGTCATCCCAAACTGAATACACAAATCAAAGTCAAGTAACTTGATAAGCAAGCAAAAATATCATCCTAGAAAAGGAATCCTTTATCAAAATCAACAAGATGAAAAAAAAAAGATTAAAAAGGGGGATCCTTATAGGAAATGGGACAATGACAAAGTCCTCTTAAAAGAATCAAATAAAACTTCCAAACTCCAAGAGGTATCAATAAACCAATAAACTCATATTTCATGTACAACTAGCAAGTCAAAAGATAAACATCATCCAAACAAGGGATCCTTTGTCAAACCAAAGTAAAAAGGCAATGTGAAATAAAATTGAGACAAAAATAAATGAAATAAGTGTAACATTAAAATACACAAGGACGGATCCCAAACTCCTAAGAGTTTCACCATCCACCAAATTCAAAACTAGGTTAAAACAAGGAGGAATGTAGCTCCTAATGTGTCATCATGATGAATGGCAATGGAATACCATCCAAAGAATCATAGGAGTTGGGTACAAGGATACTGTCATACGGTGAACTGACTTGGGGTGTTTTGCTTTTTATCGCAATGTCGCGGATAGCAAGAGTCGCCACCGACTTTTCTTTTATCCAATAAGGAAAGGTGGAAAAGAACAGGAAAGACCTCAATAGATTTTGGGTTCGGGAGGTACATTATACAAAGGGAAGGTGTTAGCACCCTTTGTATCCATGGTTATCCATGGGCTCTTAATTACTGGATCACTTATATTTTTGTCTGAAAAGTGTCGGTGAATTGCTTAAAAAATGTTTGAAAGAGAGTTTAACTTTGTAATGATTCTCGTATGAATGTATACAAAGTATTTATCTCATTTGATTTTGAAAATGGTTTAGAAAAATATAACTCGGTAATGATTCTAGTATGAATGTATACCAAGTGGTGATTTTCTAGGATTTGTAAAGTGTAAAGTGTGAGGGGTGGAAAATGTTTTAGGTTATGATCCAGTAATTGAGAGTTATACCTTCCTGAGGTCGTTATGGGCATTTCCTATCCTTATGAGGGTAAAACTGTCCTTACTATTGAGAAGTAAGTAATCTTACCCTTTGGATGTTAAAGGGTCATCGTAGGGTCATCGATTGGTCATTGAAGGCAACATTTGTAAGGATACCTTAGCATTCGAAGGGACGATCATCATTTAACCGTAGGCTACACCGAAGGGTCATCGAGGGACAAAATCGTATTTTCGAAGGCAACATCCGAGGGACCATGATTTATTTTATGATGATTTAATCGAAGGGTCTTTGCTAAGTGTATCCCTACATTCGCGGGACATGACCGTTATACCGTAATACCGTAGGGCAGCAAAGAGAGGTCTAAGATCACTTATTTAAAGGCAATATTTTAAAGTCAATTAGGTAATTAGGACGAGCCTCCATATTAAAATCAATACATTAAAATTAATACATTAAAATTAATACATTAAAATTAACACATTAAAATTAATTAAGTAATTTAGGGTGAGTCTCCACAAGGGTATCCCACAAATAAAGTGGAAGACCTAATGGCAATCTTTTCCTGGGACATATGAACCTTTGCAAAATTCAACAAACGGGTTAGCATACCAAATCAGGGTGTAATCGAAGATTACACCGCAAAAGAAAAACAGCAACAAGAAAACAGTGTATAATTAACATAGGATCGACCAGATACGCATAAGACATAACAAACAAAATATTGGCGGCTGCCCCGTTCGCCTCTGCCTCGCCTAGCGAGGGCCTAGCGAATACTCGCTACATGCTCGCTTAGCGATGTGCTAGCGAGCGGCTGCAGGTTTTGAATTTCAGAACAGTATGACTTCAACCTGCGGCATGGCTTATGGCATCCAACACATAATTATACGGTTCAGCATTCACAATATTCAGGCACACTTAAATTCACATGCAAAACCTCAAATATGTTTATGAATTCAATTATAATATCACATGCAAGTTAAGAACATAAAGCGGTATCACATGCAAATTAAGAAAATAAAGCGATAATAGTAATGCAAACCTGTTTGCAATCGAATTGCAACCTTGAATTGGCGAGCCGGATTGAGTTGGGCGGTGGTAGCTTCGGAGCGGAGGAGCGGCCTTCAGGGTTTCTAAAGTAGCCTCCAGGGTTTTTGTGTCAGGGTTTTCGTCTGTCTCCCTCTGTTTTTTCTCTGTTTTTTGTTACTGAAGTGCTGGTATTTATAATGCCCTTTTTCATGACCTAATGGGCTCAGAACGAAGCCCGAAATTTTTTGTTGTCTGTCAGCCTCGCTAGGCGAGCTGGTAGCGAACGTTTGCTTCGCTAGGCGAGCGTGTAGCAAACGTAACGTTCGCTAGGCGAGCGTGTAGCGAACAGGCCAGTTTGGGCCATTTTCTGGATTGGGCCATTCGTGAGCTGGGCCTTTGTCCCTTTAAGATCAGTGCCATAAAATGAGTCGGAATGCCCCTGAAAAATGTCTTGAAATATTAATGGGCAAATTTTGGGGTATGACAGCTGCCCCTGTTCAATATTCTTGAACCGAGAGAGTTAGGATGACGTGCATGCCATTCGTGGTCTGGAGGTGGAAGATTATTGAACACTAGAATGCCCCCAAAAATTTGCACTTGTCAATTAGTCTTGACGGAGATGGGCTTAAAGATGCCATCCAGGAAATTTGATGATGAAAGCTTCAGATTGCGCCGTACGTTAGGCCAATTTGAAGACATGGGCGCCACACTGGGTCGTACGTTAGACCGAATAATGAGTCATCCATTAGGCTGTTGACTTCGCTGGGGAGTCGGAGTGTGTCATATGCTGCTGGGGATAAAGGATCAGAATGGATCATGCGCTATATCGTATCTGAGTTGAAGAGAGGGCCGTACGTTAGGCTGCGTCTGATGATGAAAGGGGGTAGTCGTACACTAGACTACACTTCAGAAATGTACCTTACACTAGGTAGCATCTGAGGAGACGAAGGTCTAATTGGGTCGTACATTAGACCGTATCTGAGCAGAATGGGCCGTCCATTAGGCTGAATCTGATGATAAAAAGGGGGTAGTCGTACACTAGACTACACTTCAGAAATGTATCGTACACTGGGTAGCATCGAAGGTCAAATTGGGTCGTACATTAGACCGTATCTGAGCAGAATGAGCCGTCCATTAGGCTGAATCTGATGATAAAAAAGGGGGTAGTCGTACACTAGACTACACTTCAGAAATGTACCGTACACTAGGTAGCATCTGAGGAGACGAAGGTCTAATTGGGTCGTACATTAGACCGTATCTGAGCAGAATGAGCCGTCCATTAGGCTGAATCTGATGATAAAAAGGGGGTAGTCGTACACTAGACTACACTTCAGAAATGTACCGTACACTAGGTAGCATCGAAGGTCAAATTGGGTCGTACATTAGACCGTATCTGAGCAGAATGAGCCGTCCATTAGGCTGAATCTGATGATAAAAAAGGGGGTAGTCGTACACTAGACTACACTTCAGAAATGTACCGTACACTAGGTAGCATCTGAGGAGACGAAGGTCTAATTGGGTCGTACATTAGACCGTATCTGAGCAGAATGAGCCGTCCATTAGGCTGAATCTGATGATAAAAAGGGGGTAGTCGTACACTAGACTACACTTCAGAAATGTACCGTACACTAGGTAGCATCTGAGGAGACGAAGGTCTAATTGGGTCGTACATTAGACCGTATCTGAGCAGACTGAGCCGTCCATTAGGCTGAATCTGATGATAAAAAGGGGGTAGTCGTACACTAGACTACACTTCAGAAATGTACCGTACACTAGGTAGCATCTGAGGAGACGAAGGTCAAATTGGGTCGTACATTAGACCGTATCTGAGCAGACTGAGCCGTCCATTAGGCTGAATCTGATGATAAAAAGGGGGTAGTCGTACACTAGACTACACTTCAGAAATGTACCGTACACTAGGTAGCATCTGAGGAGACGAAGGTCAAATTGGGTCGTACATTAGACCGTATTTGAGCAGCATCTGGTCTAACTTGGTCGTACATTAGACTGTATTTGAGCAGCATCTGGTCTAACTTGGTCGTACATTAGACTGTATTCGATGACTGGAAGGTCTAACTTGGTCGTACATTAGACTATATTTAATGACTGGAAGGTCTAACTTGGTCGTACATTAGACTGTATTTGCAGAATCTGACTTGAAGGTCTAACTTGGTCGTACATTAGACTGTATTTGCAGAATCTGACTTGAAGGTCTAACTTGGTCGTACATTAGACTGTATTTGAGTGGTTGAAGGTCAGAATGGATCGTACGCTAGATCGTATCTGAGTTGTTGAAGGTCAGAATGGATCGTACGCTAGATCGTATCTGAGTTGTTGAAGGTCAGAATGGATCGTACGCTAGATCGTATCTGAGTTGTTGAAGGTCAGAATGGATCGTACGCTAGATCGTATCTGAGTTGAAGGAGTCATATGTTGAGATGAATCAGGATGAACCGTATGCTAGGCAGTACCTGAGAAGTGAAGGTCCAACTGGGTCGTACATTAGACCGTGTTGGGATAGTTGAAGATCAGAATGGATCGTCCGTTAGATCGTATCTGAGTGGAAGGAGTCATATGTTGGGCTGAATCAGAATGAACCGTACGCTAGGCTATGTCTGATAGTATTTGTGTATGCTGTATTTGCAATGAATATTTGGGATGGGCTTATAGATGCCATCGTTAGGAGGATGTCATAATGGATGTTGACATGGAGCAGATCTGGAAGATGTATCTGAAGAAGAAAGTAGTCGTACGCTAGACTACACCTCGGAATGTACCATACGCTAGGCAGTATCTGAGGGATATAGTTAAATCTTGAATGTAATAGATAAAGATGCCCGTCTGAACGGACCTTTGTTTTGACTGTGTCAGGAGGATAATTGACCTGAAAAATAAAGTTAGCTTCATGCTATGTCATGATGCATGAGATGCAAATGTTGCATGCATGCGTATGCTGTGAAATGATGTAATGAGTGAATTATGCGTCTGGAATGAATGAGAGCATTGTATACATGTATATGTTATGAAATGATGTAATGTATATGATGCGGAACGAAAATTGTATGTAGGTATGTGATGTGAAATGATGTAATGAATGCACTATGTGTCTGAAACGTTCTTCCAGGGGACTCTACTGGGGAAATAAATCTCAGTCTTCTGGTCGGAGATATTTGTATTGATGACCCTTCCTTAGCTAGGGGATACTTGATTTCTGTCTGACGATGGAACCACTCAACAGAGCCTGGCTGGGGGTGGAAGAGATGACCAGTCCGTCTAGTGATGCCCATTTCTTCTGGGGAATAACTGGCTTAGCCGGGGAATAGAATTGGCAACAGATTCATTGGAAAGCCTGGTTAGACCTTCTCCTCGATCCTGAAGTCCTTTAGTAATTGTCATTGTTATTTTATGCATGTATTTTGATAAACATTGATCATATTCAAATGCATATATCAATGTTAAATCAATGGACGTTTATGCAAACAAAATAGAGAAAGTAAAACAAAAGCATTTTTTTTTGAAACAGAATTGTATTGATTTAGAAAGAGGGCCTATAAACAGGCAATTTGTGTACAAGGAGACAGAAATCCTAGTAAGAGGAAATCGTCAAGAAACGAAGACAAAGCTATGCAGAAAAAGTCCTGTTGATTTTAATTCCACTACTGTCATTATGTCTTCAAGCCTCTCATCTCCTGCTGTCGAATGAAAGTGATTGGCTTGTTCAGTCCCTTGAACTTGGTTGAAGCAGACAGAGAACGGGGCATAGTCATACGCTTTAATCCCTAATTTTTGCCTGGACCGCCTTTTCAGGTTTTCAGTCCACCGGGATACCCTTTTTTTGCTCAAGCCGCCTTTTCAGGTTTTCGACTTGCCGGGTGTATGTCTTTATATGTTTATCCCTAATTTTTTGCCCGAACCCTTTTGGTTCGCCGGGATGCCCTTACTTTTGCCTAGGTACGTCGACCTAGCGGGTCTCTTTTATGCGTAGTATTTTTTAACTATGTCAGCGTTCACAGGATGCGGGAACTCTTCGCCATCCATTGTAGCAAGCATCATGGCTCCACCAGAGAATACCTTCTTAACTACAAATGGCCCTTCGTGTGTGGGAGTCCATTTGCCTCTGGGATCACCTTGTGGTAGAATGATACGCTTGACCACCAAGGCGCCAAGTTGGTACACCTGTCTCTTGACCTTTTTGTTAAATGCTTGGGTCATACGCTTCTGATATATCTGCCTATGACAAACAGCCGCAAGTCTCTTTTCATCAATCAGATTTATCTGATCGAGTCGAGTTTGAATCCATTCATCCTCATCTAAGCCTGCATCTTTCGCAATTCTTAGAGAGGGAATCTGAACTTCCACTGGTAAAACGGCTTCCATTCCATAGACTAAAGAGAAAGGGGTTGCCCCTGTCGAAGTGCGGTAACCATGAAGAGCAAAAGGTAACATCTCCTGCCGGTCTTTGTATGTTACTGTTATATTCTTGATATTGTTAGCAGCCTCCACGGCGCCGTTCGTCTTTGGCCGGTACGGAGAAGAGTTATGGTGCTTTATTTTGAACTGCGTGTAGAGTTCAGTTTAGTACCATTATCAGTGATAACTCTCTCAGGAGACAGCAGGTTTCTCAAGTAGATATTTGATAGAATCCATCTTAGAAATCAATAAAGTGGTATGATTCAACATATACTGTCTTAGTCGGCGAGCAGCCTAAGCCAAAGCACAGTAAGCTTTCTCGAGCTGTGAGTATCTTGTTTCACAGTCGGTACCTTTTGCTAAGGCAGTGTATGGCATGCTCTTTTCGACCAGACTCGTCATGTTGCCCCAGCACACCCTATTGAATTTTCTAACACGGTCAAATACATGATTAGAGGTCTTCCTTCAACTGGTAGCATTAGAATTGGAGGTTCTTGGAGATATTTCTTGATTTTGTCATTCATCATTCCATACCATCTCTTGATTTTTCTTTTTTGGTAATTTGAAGATGGGTTTGCAGGTAGCAGTCAAATGTGGGATGAATCGGGCAATGTAATTCGAGTGCCCCAAGAAACCTCTGACTTCTTTCTTGTCTATTTCAGTACCCATTGCAATTTCAATTGATTCCTCCTGCGGCTGTATAGTCTTTTCTTCTTGTAGTAACAGTCTGACAAGTTTACCAGGGACTTCACAATCTTCCTCGCTTCCATCCTCGGCTTGGTAGATCGGATTTTCAAAGTCATAATGAACAGTAGCAGAACTATTATCAACAGGATCCAGAGTGGATATGGATCGGAAAACTGTTACGTGCGTGTGTGCAAGAAAACATAGCTTGTTTTGAAAAAAATGACAGGAAAGATAAAGAGCGCAATATTTGAATGCAAAAAGTCCATTGATTTATTGAATATGAATATGCTTATGAAATGACAAAACCCTTGAAAAATTAGCTATTATGCCCCGGGTATAGACACAATGCTTTGAAACACAAAAATAGCAATAACAATTACTCCTGACTAAAGGAAATCGGGATAGTGTCTTCAGCCTTCCAATTATTGGGTCCGTCACCAATTGTTGGGAAAATCCAGCTATCCAAGTCATAATCGTTATCAGTATCTTCCACAGCATTGACAGTCTCGTCATGATTAGGCAGAGGGGCAGTGATGCCATTAGGAGTCTCCGGAGGATCAAAGATAGTCGCCTGTATCTTCCCACTTCGAATGCCACTTTCAACATGTTCACCTGTTAATATAAGTTCAGTGAAACCCAATGAGGAACTCCTCAATAGATGGCTGTAGAATGGGCCAGTCAGTGTGCTCATGAACATGTCCACTAATTCTCGATCAGTCATAGGGGGTTTGACTCTGCCAGCCAAATCTCTCCACTTTTGAGCATATTCTTTGAAACTTTCCTTAGATCCCATAGTCATATTCTGCAACTGTAGCCGAGTAGGCGCTAGTTCAGAATTATACTGGTACTGTTTATAGAAAGCAGTTGCTAAATCAGTCCATGTATGGATGTCAGAGCTCTCGAGCTGATAATACCACTCCAATTGTGTGCCAGACAGACTCTCTTGGAAGAAATGGATCCAGAGTTTCTTATTAGTGGTATACGGCTGAATCTTTCTCACGTAAGCTCTCAGATGCATCTGAGGACAAGATGCCCCATCATACTGAGTGAAAGCGGGGACCTTGAATTTGCGAGGAATGATCACATCGGAGACTAGACCCAAACTTTCAAAATCCAGACCGGGCGCCTTCTGACCTTCCATAGCTAGCATGCGTTCTTCCAGCAACTTGTACTTGCCATCTTTTGGAGAGTACTGTTCATTCTCGTAATCTTCATCGTCATCCTCAGGGTTGAAAGGATCAGCATTCTCATCTTCTGAATCTGTCTCTGTTTCCTCTTCTTGATCCTTCGGAATTCTGATTTTGATTCCCGCAGCCTGTCCTTTAAGCCTTCTTCCCGGGTTAATGTAACTCACAGCTTTCTTGTCTTTCTTTTTCTCGAGCAAGAGAGCTTTCAGTTCCTTCTGCCCCCTGGATAAGTTCAAGATCATCTCCTGGAGTTGAGCATTCTGAGCATGGAGATTCTTGACAGTTTGTTCGAGGTCCATTTTTCTGTGTGGAGGAAAACCGTGAGAACACTGATCCCTTTAGAGTACCTGTTATGCTATGTTATGCTATGCAATGCATGAAATGTTTTCAAGGCCTTTTGGAATTTAACTTTGCATAAACTACCGAAAAGGGAAACTTTTTTTTTTGTTTTTTTTTTGTTTTTTTTTTTGTTTTTTTTTCATACAAAACAGAGCAAAGTTAAATCCCTAAGTCCTTGAAATGGTTAGTACAATGTTATGATGTCATGATGTTATGATGTTATGATGTTATGAGGTTAAATAAATAACAAGCACAAGCAAGTCACACAACCATCATTCCTAGGTTTTAAGGCTTGCATGAGTTCCATAGGTAAGTACCCTCCCCACTGAAGTTTAGTTGGTTCAACCTGTCCTAGAATAGTAACCGGGTTCTAAAAGGATCTCCAATCATTGACCTTCCTTCAAGTCCACTTCAGTGCAACACCAAGTGGTTGACCGAAGCTTCCCTAAAGTCCAATCTCAAAGAGTGTAGTATCGAGTCTCAACCAACCCTAGTCGGAACCGAAGTCAGTTATCTCACTACTTTCTAATGGCTAGGATGAGTCAATTAGGGTTCTAAAGGTCTGGTTAATGCTTTGATGACACCACGCAGATGCCAAATTTTTCCTCAAGTAAACATGAGGAACATCAGGACATCCAAAGTGTCACATTAACCGTAGCCATCATTTTAACCATTCCAGTATACGCCGGATAGTCGCGATGATCTATTGCTACTTACCTAAGGTACACTAGATCCGGGTGTAGGATCTTTCACTCAAAAATACCCAAGCAATCCCTTAAAAGTAAATCAGAAAATTTGGAATAAGTGATCTTGTTTTTAAGGTAACCTCTCTTTTTAAAGCATCCCCAGCAGAGTCGCCAGTTCTGTCATACGGTGAACTGACTTGGGGTGTTTTGCTTTTTATCGCAATGTCGCGGATAGCAAGAGTCGCCACCGACTTTTCTTTTATCCAATAAGGAAAGGTGGAAAAGAACAGGAAAGACCTCAATAGATTTTGGGTTCGGGAGGTACATTATACAAAGGGAAGGTGTTAGCACCCTTTGTATCCATGGTTATCCATGGGCTCTTAATTACTGGATCACTTATATTTTTGTCTGAAAAGTGTCGGTGAATTGCTTAAAAAATGTTTGAAAGAGAGTTTAACTTTGTAATGATTCTCGTATGAATGTATACAAAGTATTTATCTCATTTGATTTTGAAAATGGTTTAGAAAAATATAACTCGGTAATGATTCTAGTATGAATGTATACCAAGTGGTGATTTTCTAGGATTTGTAAAGTGTAAAGTGTGAGGGGTGGAAAATGTTTTAGGTTATGATCCAGTAATTGAGAGTTATACCTTCCTGAGGTCGTTATGGGCATTTCCTATCCTTATGAGGGTAAAACTGTCCTTACTATTGAGAAGTAAGTAATCTTACCCTTTGGATGTTAAAGGGTCATCGTAGGGTCATCGATTGGTCATTGAAGGCAACATTTGTAAGGATACCTTAGCATTCGAAGGGACGATCATCATTTAACCGTAGGCTACACCGAAGGGTCATCGAGGGACAAAATCGTATTTTCGAAGGCAACATCCGAGGGACCATGATTTATTTTATGATGATTTAATCGAAGGGTCTTTGCTAAGTGTATCCCTACATTCGCGGGACATGACCGTTATACCGTAATACCGTAGGGCAGCAAAGAGAGGTCCAAGATCACTTATTTAAAGGCAATATTTTAAAGTCAATTAGGTAATTAGGACGAGCCTCCATATTAAAATCAATACATTAAAATTAATACATTAAAATTAATACATTAAAATTAACACATTAAAATTAATTAAGTAATTTAGGGTGAGTCTCCACAAGGGTATCCCACAAATAAAGTGGAAGACCTAACGGCAATCTTTTCCTGGGACATATGAACCTTTGCAAAATTCAACAAACGGGTTAGCATACCAAATCAGGGTGTAATCGAAGATTACACCGCAAAAGAAAAACAGCAGCAAGAAAACAGTGTATAATTAACATAGGATCGACCAGATACGCATAAGACATAACAAACAAAATATTGGCGGCTGCCCCGTTCGCCTCTGCCTCGCCTAGCGAGGGCCTAGCGAATACTCGCTACATGCTCGCTTAGCGATGTGCTAGCGAGCGGCTGCAGGTTTTGAATTTCAGAACAGTATGACTTCAACCTGCGGCATGGCTTATGGCATCCAACACATAATTATACGGTTCAGCATTCACAATATTCAGGCACACTTAAATTCACATGCAAAACCTCAAATATGTTTATGAATTCAATTATAATATCACATGCAAGTTAAGAACATAAAGCGGTATCACATGCAAATTAAGAAAATAAAGCGATAATAGTAATGCAAACCTGTTTGCAATCGAATTGCAACCTTGAATTGGCGAGCCGGATTGAGTTGGGCGGTGGTAGCTTCGGAGCGGAGGAGCGGCCTTCAGGGTTTCTAAAGTAGCCTCCAGGGTTTTTGTGTCAGGGTTTTCGTCTGTCTCCCTCTGTTTTTTCTCTGTTTTTCGTTACTGAAGTGCTGGTATTTATAATGCCCTTTTTCATGACCTAATGGGCTCAGAACGAAGCCCGAAATTTTTTGTTGTCTGTCAGCCTCGCTAGGCGAGCTGGTAGCGAACGTTTGCTTCGCTAGGCGAGCGTGTAGCGAACGTTCGCTAGGCGAGCGTGTAGCGAACGTAACGTTCGCTAGGCGAGCGTGTAGCGAACAGGCCAGTTTGGGCCATTTTCTGGATTGGGCCATTCGTGAGCTGGGCCTTTGTCCCTTTAAGATCAGTGCCATAAAATGAGTCGGAATGCCCCTGAAAAATGTCTTGAAATATTAATGGGCAAATTTTGGGGTATGACAGATACCAATATCAAAGAAATCAGAAGTTTGGACAAGAGGGATCAAATTATGTTGGTCCTATAGTACTTAAGTTGGAATGCACATGACATAATCCAAACCATGATCTTAAAAACACACAAGAAGAATTCATGGCAAATAATCAAAGAAATAATAATTTGGAAATTCCTAAAAGGGGCCACATGGGTGAATTTAAGACCGATAAATGATGATTATTAGGTCAAGAGAGAATGAGAGAAAGATCCCCAATTGTTCCACAAGTTCAATTTAAAACAAACAAACTGGATGCAAAGTGTAACACAAAGAAACAAGCATGCCTTTCATAATTCAAGAAAAATAGTTAGAAGCATAAATAAATTATGAAAAATTATTCAAATAAATGTGAGGTCAAAATAACAAGATTTCCTAGAGATATACTCAAAACCATGTGTAAAATATGTTCAAGTAATTTGATCATTGAGGCTAAGCACAAAAAATAACCATTACAAAGATGCCTTCAAAATATGTTCAATTTTGACTTAAAATTAACAACCAAAGAAATAATGAAAGCTCAAAAGACTTATATACATATGTCTACAAATGTGTAAAATATTGGGTCAAAACTCAAAGGAGAAGATTAAAAATTAAACCCTAACAAAGTAAACTAGCATAAATAGATACATGTAATAAAAAAATGAAATAATTGTTAAATTAATTGAAAAATAAAATAAAGAATATGAAAAATTAAATAACACTTCAAATTTCCTTCATGAATTAAATCAATATTTTTGGCCTTAAAGAAATATTTTAAATAGAATTAAATAAAAGTGATATAATAAAAATAAATGAGAAAGAAAGGGGGGCGGGGGAGGGGGGGGGGCATTAGTAAACAAGGAATGAACTGGTTATTAAGTAAAACGTGCTCATGGGCCTAATACGAGGGGCTGTGAAAAGAGAAATGTTTAGGCCCAACGACCAACCGAAACCCAAGGCCAGGTTTTTTTTGCAGCATGACATCAAAAGAAAGAATTAAAATGTACAAAAATCATGTGGACCTGATCATCAACTGGTCATGTTACTTAAGTCACTAGTGGACAAAATAAGGTCCCAACCAATCACAAATGGCCAACGAATCATACCCTACCTCAAGCCATGCATACACAAACCCTAAACCCGGTTCTGGAGGTATCATTTCCAATCCAAATATCTCATTCCACAGTGCATGAAAACGTATGAAATAAAAAGACAAAATATAGATTTCATGGAGCACTACAATGGCATCTCAAACCAAATTCAAAAACAAGGTCTAGGTTAAGAGAAATATGGCATGAAAGTTGGAGAAAACACATTATAATAAAAACTTCAGCAAGCTTATACATCACATATTCGAGTATGCAGTGGGAAAGGGACATGTCTCATGGCTTGGGAAGGAGTGTGTATGAAGAAAGCTGGGTCAAAAAGCATATTTCCCTCATTTGAAAATTCTGATACATGACATGCATGCATGGGATAACATGATGCTTAGCCAAAAGGAGTAAAGAATGACGTGTAATTGAGTGGTAAATGGACTTGCTGCAAGGGAGTCTAATCATCATTCAAGAATTTGACCAAAGAGGTGATGTAGGAAGGCTTGCAACATGGTGACATTGAATTAACACAACTTCATGTTCTCTTGGCCAAAAGGAGTGAAATAGAGCTTTTTGAAAAGAGGGAAATGAGAGGAACATGTTTCATGTTGGGGATAAATCGAAAAAAATCCTTGAACCCCTTCAAAAGTGGCCATGAAGATGCCTACCTGAAACTGAATGTCAAGACGACAAGTATAATACAATTAATGACCCATGAAATTCTGACTTGCTATATCCATAACTTGCTCCTTAAGTTACCAAATGTGAAGATGTTTGAATCAAAAGTGGAGAGGGGAAAGTGCCCTATAACTTTCATGTTGAGGTTGAATCCCAAAAAGATTTGGAACCTTGTGAAAAATGGGCATGAAGTATGTGGTTTGGAATGAGTAAAAACATAGAAAAATTTCACTAAGTACAAAGGTTATTCAAACAATCCAAGGTCCTGACTTGTGAGGATGATTTCTTGAGCTATGATGATCCAAATGACTTGATCTTGGTATCAATGGAAAGAGTAGACCTAATAATAGAACTTTCATGTTGGAAAACAAATGAGATGAAACCCTTAAGGTCCTGAAAAAACTGCCATGAGCACTGCTTGGTAATCCTGACTTGAGATACTTAGAAATTTTGTAAGTTTTGGGACAAATGGATGAATTTGAAACACCCTACTTTCCACGACCATATCTTTGGCTATGATGATCCAAATGACTCAATATTGGTACCTCCTTGAAGCTTGGAGGGAGGAGAACAAAATCCATGTTAAGGCCAACTTGATTCAGAGTCTTGATCATATAGAACAAACGCCATGAAAGTAGCTGTTCACAAACACAAAACTTGCCATAAATAGTAAGTTTCAAAACCCTAGTTTCCAATTTAGGCAACTTTCCACAATTCTTGATTTTTGACGAAAGTCTTGAATTTTCTTGATAAATATCCACCCATAGAACAATTTTGACTTGAGGAATACAATGTTGACTAAAAAAATTAAAAGTTAACTTTTTAACCTGCCCGGTTGACTTTTCCCCAATTGAATAAAACCAATAATCATCTGAACAATTGAATCTCTTATGAATGGGATTGGTGGAAAATCTTCTACACATAGACATTTAGGGACACATAGAATACCATGGAAACAAGTATTGCTCAAATAGTCATAAATAAATTGACTTCATCACAAACCCTAATTTCAGTCAAAAATGACCAAATAAGAGTGCACATCCTCAAAACCTTGATTCTTCTAGGGAAAGTAGGAAGAACTTTGGGACAAGGATGTATTGTATGATAATAGGATGAAGATGATCCAGGATTGGTCCATGAGCATGCCACATATTGATATAATCAACACTCTAGCTTATGGATCCAAAGATAGGAAAGTGTGATCAAATTCCATTTTCTTGTAATTATCATTCAACTGATGAAGCAATGGACCATTTGAGATGTCATGTGGTATAAGGAAATCCTTGTGGCTTGAATGATCAGTAGGTTGAGGGCACCCCACCCTCCGTGCACTGATTGTCACTTTTTTACCTTCTAAATCTTGAAGAAAATCCCCAAAAGGGATGCCTTGATCTTAAAACTATAAAGCCAATGATATGCATGAATGGATGTGATGATAAAACATAAGCCAACTATAGTGAAAAAGAAGAGGGTAATTGTTGGTGTAAGCCCTAGAGGCCAATACTTTTGGTACTTGTATCGAATTATTTAAAGGCATTTTCTTTATTATGGTTGATTAATAAAGTCCCTGGAATAGATAGTCCGTTTAATGTATTAAGTGTGACTTAATCATGAGAACACATTAAACATAAGGACATTATTCTTAAAGTATCCGTAGTCGAGCTTTAGTGTGAAGTGGGATAACATTAAAGCATTAAGATTATTATGTTTGTAGACTGATGATCACATCTCATGGATCATGGATAAAGAGTTATCAAGTCTTAAACATAGGTATGAATATTAGGAGTAATATTTATACCGGATTGACCTGCTATGAGAATACTATATAGAAAGTTATGCAAAGGGTCATAAGTTATTCTCATGGTGATAATAGTGTATACCACTCTTCGACCTGAAATCACTATGGATCCTAGATGTAGAGTTGAGTGCTTTATTGCTGATCCAACATTGTCCGTAACTGGATAACCATAAAGACAGTTGATGGGTACTCCACGAAGCATGCTGAGGGACATGAGTGTCCTAGATGGAATTTGCCAATCCTGCGTAACAGGATAAATGTCTATGGGCCCAATATTGAACTGGACAAGGGTGACACGGTCTATACCTTGTGTTCAATATAGACATAAGGGCAAAGGGGTAATTATACACATAATTATTATCACAGGAGGTTTTGTCAGATCACATGACATTTTCGGGACTTGGGTAGCAGTGATGTGTTGCTAGATACCGCTCACTGTTTATTATGTTATATGCGTGATTTAATATAATTGCCAACGCCGTGAAAACCTATAGGGTCACACACAAAGGACGGATTGATGAGAGATAGAGTAACTAAGGAACACCGTAAGGTACGGTGCACTTAAGTGGGAGACGAAATATGGTAAGGTACCAAATACTTAAGTGATTTTGGGCATATTATAAGATATGGGCCAAAATACACTTAAGTGGGCTTTTTAGCTGAAGCCCACACAAGTGGTTCTATAAATAGAACCCCTTGGGTAGAAGCATTGTCACTCCAATCCACTCAGACAGAAATTCAAGTAGAGACTTGGAATTTTGTTTCCCTCTTTCTCTCACTCAAAACCTTCATTCATAACAGCTAGCACTGCGATTGAAGGAATCCGTTCGTGTGGACTGAGTAGAGACGTTGTCATCGTTCAACGTTCGTGATCGCCCCGTGGATCTGTATCAAAGGTTTTGATCATTATCAGAGATCTGCACCAAAGGTTTGAATCGCCACAAGAGGTAACGATTCTATCACTGATCATGCTCATTCGTAAGGATCACTAAATGGAGAAATTTTTAAATTCCGTTGCGCCTTGGATGGCAATTCTCCTTCAAAATTTTGGGGTACAACACCAACCACACTCTTTATCTATTTTAAATTTGCAATAGTTTTTATTTTAATCACCTTTTCCCAAGAGGATAAAGACTAGCTGTCATCCTTCTCTCAGTTGAAGGTTGATTAAATAGGAGCAGTTGTAATACCCCAAATTTTGACCACCTTTATTCTAACCTAAGGTTTAGGTCACTAACACGTCCATGGCCGGTATAAGCCATATGGTCAGCCCTAATGACCTAAAAAATCAAAGTTGGACCATTTTGACTTTTTCCTGGTCCGTCTCGATTAATTGATAACTATTTTGTTCCTTAGGGTTATTTTTTATTTTATATGGTATATTATTACCAATTAGGATGGTTAATGATTAATTTAGATTTAGCTTAATTTTATTAATTAGGTTAATATTTAGTTTTATTAAGGTTATCGATCAATATTATTATTATTATTAATATAATCCAAATTTATAAGTAAATTAATAAACTTTGTTGATTTATATTTAGATTTGGTATTTAGTTAATTAAGATTGATTAGGTTAATACTTAGATTACTAAAACTAATTCAGTGTTGTTAGGATATTAATTTAGATTATTATTAATTACTTTAGAGGTAATTATTTAGGTTTTATCGGATTATTAGTGTTGGATTGGTCAAGAGATGACTAAAGCCCAAGTTCGTTGGGTCCAAAGGATGACCCAGGTCCATATCCAATTGGGTCAAACGCAGACCTTAGTCTTTCCACAATTCCCCTAAATCTTCAGAAATCCTAATCTACATGCAAATTGGACACAGAAACAAATCAAAACATGCATTTTCAAAATCAATCAAAACTTTCCTAATTAATTTAGAGATTCATTACACAATACGGTTTACAAGGTAATTCAGACACAATACATTGCAAATGATCAATTACAATTCGAAACCCTAAAATACAAAGTAATTACAATCAATCGGAATCAAATTAGAATTGCAAATTTCCTAATTTAGACTATCTAATTAAAATCAAAACCCTAATTCTAAATCTATATAAACCTAAAGAGAAAATCAGAAAAGGGAGAAAAAAAGAAAACCCTAAGAAGAATTCTTATTGCTTCAAACCTAACCAATATCAAAGCTCTTCACCTTGATGCTTAGGGTTCTTCACCTTGAAGCCCTAAGTAATCAGAGCTCAGCCTCCAGATTTAATCCCATCAGAACCTCGCAATAAAAAGAAGGAGAAGGAGTCCGAGAGGGATCCAGATAGAAATTCGAAGAAAAAAAAGAAAAGGAGTTAAAAGAAGAGAATTTTACCTTTGAGACCAGAGAGCGCCTCTTCTCTGTAGGTTAGTTGAACTCCATTATCCATTTATTGTTTGTTTATAATGTTGTTGTTGATGTGTTTGTTTGATGATTTGGGTTAAGGGATTTAAGGTTAATGTTTTGCTGCTTGATTTGTATGTTCTTATTTTTTATTGAGGTTGAGGGTATCAAGATCTGTGATTTGATGAATGTTTGGATGGATTCTGGGTAGTTTTAGGTTTGATCTAGGTTGGGTTGGGGTTTGGATGAAGGAAGAATATGAAGATTCATGTTTTTCAGGGTTATGGTTCATCATTTTAGGGTTAGGGTTCATCTGGTATGGTGTTTAGGGTTAGGGTTCTTGAGAATGGGGTTAGGGTTCTTAGGTTTAAATAGTTTATGGGTAGGTGTTCATCATCCAGATGAACACCAGTTAAAGATACTAGTCGAACTTCAATCGGAGATTTGTGGATTATGGTGTCTAGGCGGTGGTTGCTAGGTTTGAGGGTGGTCAAAGTGGTGGTTCGGAGAGAGGACGTTGTAGAGAGATGGGAGAGCAAAATATAGAGAAATGAGAGTATAGGGAGAAAGAAAAGAGAGAAATGAAACATTATGGATGGACTTTCTTAAGTACCCCCTCTGCATCCCCTTTGATGTGCGCCAAAGGCATTTAGTTATGCATCTGATCAGTTGACTATCTCAATAAATTGATGATCATATGCCCCACGTGTAGCCTGCACCCTATGTTGACTTCATATTCCATCCTTCCATTGCACTTACTTTGACTAGTACACCAGATCTAAGGTTGTGATGTGGGATTCTTTAGGTTCCTTTGATTATGATTAGACGCGCCCCAGAGAGAGTCAATTGTTGACTCTCTCTCGTGAGCCCTCCCTCCAGCGCGGGCTTCAAAGTAAATGGGCCAAAGCCCCATTAGTTTTCACATCCCCATTACACGAGCCCATTGCTATCTAAACATAAAATGCACCCTTTGCCCTACTTGTTTTATTTAATTAATTTAACATATTTTATAATAAATAATTAAATAATTTAATAATTTATAATGAGCACTTAGTCAATAATTAATTAAAATAATTAATTTTCAAAATCAAGGGTTTTATTTTATTTTTAATTACATAAAGCAAAAATATTTGTTTTAACGATTAGGGTTTATTAAAATGATTCCGCGATTAATTTTAGGGATAGGATTCAGACATTATTAGGATTAATCAGGGTTTAATCAAGACCGTATAGTTTTTCTTCGTCAATTAATCATGTTTAGTATTCTCAAATAAAATTAATTATGTATATATATATATATATATATATATATATATATATATATATATATATATATATATATATATATATATATATATATATATATATATATATATATATATATATATATATATATATATATATATATATATATATATATATATATATATATATATATATATATATATATATATATATATATATATATATATATATATATAAAATTTATAATTAAATTAATTATACTAATTTTTGAAAAATAATCAATTAACTAAAATCAATTTAACACATTCAAATCTTAAGTCTTTTGCACGTATGCATTGAGGCATTTTCAAATCAAACATTTCTTCGCCCCCGATGCGTTGAGATATTTCAAAATCTAAAAACAACAAACAAACATTTTCTAAACAAACTATAGTGCTCTGATCCTTTAACAAACTTGAAGGTTCGTAGGCATAGAGTTGTAACACTCTAGCGAGAACAATAACCAAAAACATTTTCTTTGTCCCTTTTTTTCAACATTTTCTCTTAATAATAAAATAATTCCTTGTAAATAAATAAATTAAGCAAGAATAAATAGCAAAATCAAACTTTCCTTAGACAAACACATTAACCATAGATTTAGAGGAGGATCTCATTGAGTACAATGGAAGTGAGGGGTGCCTAATATCTTCCCTTTACTTAAATGACTCTTATACCTTAGTCTATCACCCTTAACATTAGGTTTTATCATTATTTCTCTGTTCCTTATGAACGAATAAAGGATGATGTGGACTCTGTAAATTTTCCATCTACGACAACCACGGTTGGAAGAACCAACCGTGGTGAATTATTTTGTTTTTTAATACATTTTTTTACTTTCAAAAATCTCATTTTTATAACCTGTAATTTTGTGAAACATAACAAATCAAGAAAAATATCAACAATATATTTTTTAATCAAAACCAAATTGGCAACTGTTATAAACCAAAAAATATATATTACATCAAAAGGAAAATGGCACCAAAACAACATACATTTTACACATCATTATATCAAACAAGAAAACAATTGTCATACAAAATTATTGTGTACTAGATTCATTATTTTGAAGGAAGCAAGATGCACAAAATTATTGTGTACTAGATTCATTTGATCCGCTGTCGCACGCGGATCAAAACGAGTAATAAAATATAGTAAACGGGAAGCGACACCTCGAGTATCGTATCACAAGGATTCTTGTATTATTCTTAACCTAATGAAATCGATTTAAGGGGGGTTTATGTTTTAGTGGTCAATTTAGAAAACAAAGCAAAAAAAATGATTAAAATAAGCGATTATAAAATAAGTCAATCTACTGTTTTCGATTTCCGGCTAATCATTGGTTTTTACCTACCAATTTCCTAAGCGGCTTCGATCTCTATTCGATTCAAATTCGATTGACAAGCGCAATAGATATATGACAAATTTATATTCCTATATTCCGAATTAAGCAAACGGATAAATACAATTGTGAATTAACAAACACGATTTACAAACGCAATTTAACGACAAAGCGACGAAAACGACGATTAATAGTTAGGAATGCAATCATACGAATTTAATCAAAACCATTCCATAAAATACAAATTAAGCAAATGAAATTTCATAGAATAGAATTGAAAGAGAACGAAATTAAATTGATAGAATAAAAACCTCAAAGCCTTGGAAATTCGGTTACAGCAGATTGACTCTAGGAGATTAGTTCCTCTTCATGATCATACAAAAGCAAAAAGTTATCGTCAATAATGTCTCTTTTCTACAGTACCACGGCTGCCCCCTTTTAAACAGAATAAGGGTTTCACTAATAATTCAAACTGGGCCGAAAAACCTAAATTCGGCCCAACAAATGGCCCAAAAGAAAATATTTCCTAAAGTACGAAACTTCAACGAATTATTTGAGACGTCTTCACTCTGAATCAGCTTTTGTCTTCAATATAAAAGTTGTAGCTCTTTCTCTTAGCTTTCCAACGACTAGTAGCACGCCTCGATCCAATACTCCTAGCTCCAGTTATGAATTTATTCGTGCAGACTGCTAATGCTGAAAATAAACTGCGAAAAATAAATAAGTGTAAAAATAAGATAAATTATAAAAACACATTAAAAGTGAAAAATAACCAAATTAAAACATGGAAATGCATAAGTATAAATATAGATGAATGTGCATCTAATGCACTGATCAACTAGATTCATTATTTTGAAGGAAGCAAGATGCACAATATGACATACCCGTCTTTAGGTGTCTTATCTCTAAACACATACAATCTTAAATAATAAGATTTGTTAGTATATAACACTTAGAAATTAGCATAAATAATAAATTTGTAATAAAAAATAAAAAATATTTACTTTTTAGTTTTCCCATGTGCATTCTTCATGATCATAACAAATAACATCTACGTCATCTGTATCAACTTCTTCATAAAAAGGAGGCACATGTGTTGCGAAAGAAGGGGTCTCATGAATAACAAAATTTAAATCTTAATTTTCATCATTATGAGGAATGTATTTTCCTTGGAGAATAACTAAGCATCTTTTGTCATAAGGGTCAGTGACAAAAAACACTTGTTTTGCTTGGAATGCCCTGATAAATAGTTTTATCATATAAGTTTTCTTCTCAAGGACAACCCGTGTGAATCCTAACTCATCTATTTATACACTAGCGTTATTGTCAATCCACTTTCATTTAAATAAAGACACTTTGAATAGAACATAATAAATCTCTCAAATCTCCTCAATAACCCCAAATTACAATCTAGATTTCATTATGGGGTTCTTATCTTTGGAACTAAAGAAGTACATGGATCTGACTTCAACTATAACCCCACCATTTTGCATTAACTATGATCATCTTTTGATTTTGTATAACAAGAAAATTTACTGATGTCGTATGTATTCCAAATTATAACTTTAAATTTAGGCATGTATGACATCCATTTAATTGTCTCCGACGCACTACCATCATTGGAAATCCTTTCATTAAACCAATTTATGAAATTCTTGTTATGTTCTTTCAACAACCGATTGTTACTCATTTGGGGTATTTTTTCTTGGTAAGTCTTTTATAAGCAGATAAGTATGGTTTAACTTCATCAACATTATTCAATATATATATATATATATATATATATATATATATATATATATATATATATATATATATATATATATATATATATATATATATATATATATATATATATATATATATATATATATATATATATATATATATATATATATATATATATATATATATATGCGCTTGAATAACTCCATCTCGGGTCATTGACTTAACATTTAAATCTTGAGTACCTCTACCTTCATATCTGCCATCATGACGAGACTTTGGAGTTCATATAGAATCCGCTTCTGACAAATAGTTTGAACATAACTGAACAACTTCTTTTGTGATGTACCTTCCAACGATCAAAAATTCTATATGATGATGATTCTTCATATATCCTTTAAGATCTTTATGTATCGTTTTATTGAATACATCCACCTTAAATAATCTAGACCCAACAAAATATGATTTCCCTGACAATATAAATAACTAAGTGAACATAATGTCAAAAAATAATGGAGGGAAATACATCTCTCATTGACACAAGATTATTAAGTTCTCGTCTTCCAATTCATATAACTTTTCGAAATCAAGTACTTTATTAAATATAGCATTAAAGAATAAGCACAATCTAATTATAGTGACCATTACATTTTTTGGTAAGATGACACAGATAGCCACTGATAGAAGTTGTTGCATCAAGACATGAAATTCATGTGATTTTAAGATAATTAACTTGAGATCTTTCATAAATAAGTTTCTTTATGTTTGCTGAGTACCATTGGATAACTTTGATACCATGCAAAACGTTTTTTTCCTTTTTAGATAGAGTGTGACATGTCGGAGGAAAATATGTTCTTTTTCCTAATTCTTCTTGAGTCAACTATTGTCGTATACTCATCGGCACCATATCTAGACGAGAACTCTTATCATCTTTCTTCTTGCCTTGAATGTTTATAAGTGTTCTAATCAAATTATCACATACATTTTTCTCTACATGCATCACATCAAGACAATATCTTACAACGAGGCTAGACCAATATGGAGGATCAAAGAACATCGACCTCTTTTTCCATATATTTTTCTCAACAGACCCTTTTTTATTCTTTCCAAAGATAACATAAATATGTTATTGCCGTTTATAAACTTCCAACCCGTTTAATGGTTTAGGAGCAATATCAAACTCCAACTCTCCATTAAAACTCTTCCGCAATGTACGATATGGATGATTGAGTTTTAGAAATTTTTGATGTCCAAGGTAAATATTTTTTTTTAAACTAAAGTTTGTGGAAAAATATATTAGATTCACATATACGATACACTTTATGTCTCTTAATGTTGTATCTACACAAATTACCATATGTAGGAAAGTCGTTGATTGTGCAAAATAACATGACACACATCTTAAACTTTTCACCTAAATATGCATCATTAACATCAACACCTTCCTCCCACAAAACTCTTAAACCTTCAATTAATTGACTTAAACACCTATTTCATTTCCAAGTTGTTTTGGTCTCAAAATTATCATAGATAACAACATATGTTTGCATTTCATTCATAACTAAGGAGATAGGTTATAAATCATGAGAAGAACATGTCATAAAGTATGGTTAGTACTCAGATTACCAAAGGGGTTAACTCCATCATTGTAAGTCCATGCCTAAGGTTTCTTTGCTCATGGCCTGAAATACAAAATAGAAAATAAATTTTCTTCTATTACAAAGAATCAGCTACATGGCGAATTTTTCCATCATATTTTATTTCATTTACAAGACATCTAATATTCTTTGTGGCATTCACATTATCAAACAACCTCTTAAACCTTTGAATTATTTGCATGTACCATAACACTTTGGCAGGAGGACGCTTACTGCTAACATCGTCATCATCATTGTTGTCCTTCAATTTGTAGCGCGACTCCTCACACTTTAGGCATTGGTTCAAATTTTCATACTTTTTCTTGTATAATATGCAATTATTATGGAATGCATGTATTTTGATATACTCCAAACTCATTCAAAACAATATCATTTTAGCTTCATAACCACGGTCCGACAAATTTTTACCTTTTGGAAGCATTTCTTTTAGCAACTCAATCAATTATGTGAAATTTTTTCCATCCATCCACTTTTTGCCTTCAGATTAAACAATTTCAAAACCACAGACAATCGTGTAAAATTCATGCACCCCTTATATAACGACGCATCTTTGTCACTACATAAAGTATCATAAATATAAGCTTTCCTAAAAGAATATTCTTCAATATTAAAGATCACATCTTCCAGTTGATCATCCATATTTACATCAACTTCATGTGTTTGTGACGTCGCAATTATGTTTTTATCTACTTCACAATGCCACGTTCATATTGTATAATTTTGACAAATTCCATCACAACATAGATGACAGAATATTACTTTCTTTTCAAATTTTCTGATATTCCCGCATATAACACAAAGACAATAAAAGATTCCATTATTGTCGGTAATATTTTTTTCCTGCGAATTCAAGGAATAAGAACTCCTTTGTCATACATTGGACATAATCTATTAGATTTCACCCAACTACGATCCAAAATACATTTTGAAATTTATATCAGATGCTTGTAAAATCATTTAACAATACAACAACACAAGAACAACATTCTCAACCACACAATAACAATCTCAATACAACAACTTACCAAATCACTTTCAACAATATGGAAAAATAATATATAACAATATTAACACAACATACACCAATAGCATTGTCGACAACACAATAACAATTTCAATACAACAACTTACTATAAGTCTCTTTTCAACAATTGGAAAAACACTATATAACAATAATACAACAATACAACAACAATATGTCAACAACACAATAACAATCTCAATATAACAACATAATAACAATGCAACAACTACAAAACCAATATATAACATTCTCAACAATATAAAAACAATCTCAATCTCACTCAACCACAATATCATATAACATTAAACAACAATAACAAAAACCTATTACTATCTCAACAAAATATAATATTCAATCACATTCAAAATAACAACATGCGACATTAAAACTCAACACACCTTATTACATGAATAGTGATGAAATATTTCACGTACTGTAACTGTGAAGAAGAAGAAAAGTCAAATAAATGAGTTTTGTGTACCCTTCTTGCAAGTTTCGTCTTTCCCCTGCTTGATTCAAACCTTATATGATAGAGCTTGCTTCGTGTATTTATGGAGATTGATATTTGTTTTTAAAATGTTTTGTTCTAAATGGTTTTTGCTCGGGAATTATTATGTTATGAATAAAATAAACTATAACTTGTTACGTTTTAATTTATGATGAAACTTTTTCCCCACGGTTGATAACAACAACTGTAGTTATATCTTATACATGTTACCACGGTCACTCTTTCCAACTGTGGTGAAAGGTTATAGTGATTTCTATAAAAGATGAGCAAGTGTGTCATTCATCATTTTACTAAGCCTAACTCATTTTTTCTTCAAACTTCATATTCTATTCTTTAAAAGGTATAGGCTTAGGCTTTGAAGATTCTAATACATTATATTAAAAAATTTGGTTTGAAGATTAATGTAAAGTTTAACTTTATCAAGTAAACGATATGCTTAAACCTTAACATTTATCTTTAAGGCTAAAATTTTAAAGATAGTAAAAATGAATGAAGATATTGCACGTAAAACATATCTAAGATTGCAAAAACTAATGTCTCTGTTTGGATTTAAAGATTGTCCCTAAGATATTGCACACAAAAGCGTACATGATATATGTAAAAACGAACGCCATATTTAACCATGGTTTGAAAAGATGATTGTGGTGAAAAGTGTTTTTATTTTAATATAAATATAAAAATTAAAAGGACACACCCTTTTTGTAACAAAAAATATGAAAAACTGATGGTGCTGGGATTCGAAGTATGTCACTATATAACCTACCACCACGATTGTTAGGCTAGACCATGGTGAAAAGTGTTATAATAAATAAATAAAATAAAGACACCTAAAGATGAGTTATTACAACGGTAGAATAAATGACCGAAGCAAGAAGATGTTACAAAATATATATTTTGTAGTAGTGCTCATCTCACTTTCACTCAAACACTCTCCCAAGTGTTTGGATAATTCCAAAAATATATGAATGATGAAACAATAAAACAACTCAAATACTCTATTATCCGAACTTAGAATTATAATCCAAGAATAGAGTATTACAAAACAAAACAAAACAAAACAAAGATTCACTAACAATTAAACACGTCAAGCTTAGTAGTGTAAAGTCTGAGTTTTCACAAAGAAGAATGACTCCTTAAATAGCAACACAAGTCCAACTTGAAGGCCCGTTAGGGTTTTGGGTTTTGAATGCGACTGAAACTCTTAAATCGCATAGGATCAATCTTCAATAATGTTTATTGAAACAAATCTTGATAAATTTGAATCTCTTGAAAATACAAAAATTATTCTTGCTAAAACAGATATAGATGAAATCTTTCTTAAACGGAAACACGCATAAACAATCAAACCTGATTAAACATAAAAGGAAACAAATCTCTAAAAGTGTGAGAAATACTTCAATCAGCCTTGCACGCCAGGTAAATAGAGCGAGACAGGATGTCTTGCGACATTTTGCTTAACATATTTCTTACCATTAAAGTGTCTCAAAATTTTTGAGATAACATGTCTCACAACTTCACTGGACATTTTGCTTCACATGCAGCCTATAAAATATTTCCAATCATATTTATATAATTAAATAGATGAAGAAAAAGACATATTATTATATAGATCATCTATTTAATTCTTTGTTCTTGACAAGTACATGGTTTTTACATTTACATAAGGATGGTAATCGATTGCACCATAAATGTAATTGATTATACTATTTGAAAGTTCATTTTTTCGCATCAGTAATCATATGTATACTCAATCCAAACTCAAGAAAAAATCACAATAGGAATTACATAATACAACATACCAATGCATCATTTAAACATAATTTTAACACAAAATCAACCCATATTAAGACATCCTCATAAACTCAAAACATGATATTAACATCCATATACGTAATTTAGGGGAAACACATCAATTTAACCAAAAGCCATAGAATATCAATTTAACCAAAAGACATAGAATATTGATAATATGAGAGAGATTCATAACTTAGGATTTAGAAATAATCATCTCGAAATGCAATTTCTATAGGAATTAGGATGAGTCTAGGGTTCTAGTAAAACCCAACTACCATAGACAATAAAATACCAATATTATAGAATAATCTCCCCCTTACCTTGTTATTGCTAAATTTTCTCTGCAAAACTCTCAACAATGACGACAACCCTCATTTGCACAAACTCTACGGAGAACTTTTTGGTGAATTGAGGTTTTTTCTCATAGGATTTTAGAGAAGAAGGGTTTCATTGGAGAAAAAGATAGTGGCTAGGTTTTTTTGGTTTTTTTCTTTTTCTTAGAGAAATACCTCTCTCTCTCTCTCTCACATTATTTTGGGGGTGTTACAGCCCCGAAATTACGGTTCAGAGGTATTACGCTAAGTTATGATTCAATGTTATACTACCTTCATCTTTAATTATAAACCCTTCTTGAGTTTTTTTCTTGTTCCCATTTTTATAAGATCCTTTTCAAATTTTATTATAAATAGTTTTGTATAAATATTAGTTTTGCTAAGAATGTAGACATTTGTAGTTGTTACATGGGTGAGTTGTGGGGATTGCTTGAAGGATTGATCATAGTTCTTGACCTTAGGATCATAAGAGTAGAAATAAATGTGGATTCGTATGAAATTGTGTTCGAGATTAATCAGGGGAGGTTTAGGAGAAATGAAGATTTGGAGATGTTCAAAAAGATTGGGAGCCTGACATGTGTTTAGAGAATCTAATATGTGTGCGGATGCTCTTGTTAAATTTGGATGTCGATTAAAAATGAATTTACAGCGGTATCCTATTGCTCATAGTTTCATTGAGAAGTTGATATCCAAAGATATTGAGGGGGGTTTCTCCTCTAGGGAGGTGTTCTGGTAGTTGTTTTCTTTCTTCAAGTCTCTGAGCTTCTTTTTCACACAAATTTCTTTTGTAAAATTATACAAATAGTTAATGAATGTAATATTCTAACTAACATTTTTTTAATTAATATAAATCAAGAATATATATATATATATATATATATATATATATATATATATATATATATATATATATATATATATATATATATATATATATATATATATATATATATATATATATATATATTTGAATTTATATTATGACATTAATTATTTGACATAAATGAAGGAAATTATAACTGCTACATAAAAGATAGAATTTATTAATTGAATTGCTTATGTTAAAGTCGATTAAATTAATAAATAACATTGTATTTTTCTAAAAATAAATTTAAAAAACTTATACATAACAATACTTATTTAATGTGACAGGTAACCGTCGCTCAAAACTTTTTTCATTGAAACCGACGTCAAAGTCCATATAATTAATACAAATGTAGCAAGAATAAGATAAAAATTAGTTAGAAGATAGAATAGTAGAAAAATGATAAATAATTATAGATGACAACATGAATTAGGAGGCATGAGACTTTAAATCTAATTAATTAGAGGATGGCATGGCATCAACCATAAGATCACGGAAAATAAAAGTAACTAAATATATAGAAAGTGCATCTATAGTAATCCCACGCTAATCCCGGTATTTTTGGTAAGGGTTAGTCACCGACTATTTCAAAACATTTATTGCAAATGACAATTATTTAATAAAACTGTTGTTCCTGCATAAAAACATGAAACTTTAGCCTTTGTTGTTTTCACTAAAACCAGCTTTGCCTAATCAAATCCCACTTTTTGTTGTCATGTCTACTGTGTGGTCGATCAATTTTATATATTTATTTTTTTATATTTGGAACTTTTCTTTACCTTCCATCAACTAGGCTCTGTCATAATTGAAACGTTATATATCATGTTGCATATTCAAACATGTGTCTTACATTTGACGGAAAATGTGTTACATAAATAGTGGTGCGTTGCATGTACACAGCTAGTGAGTGATACATGTTTCCAAAAGGACATACTTGACTTTTTAATTTTTGGATTTAAGTTGTTTATTTTCTTCTTCTTGACCTAGCTAGTTGAAGAAACTTGTTGCAGCCTTGCCTAGGTATAGATGCCTAGAGGTACATGAATATTCCCCACTACACTAGTCATAGTTAAAGGATTGGTGGTCTGTGTGGAGCAATGATGATCTTCCACTCACTCGCAATCTTAACCTTACCTATTTTATTTTTGCTAAAGTTTGGCAAAGATATGCCAAAGTAATGAAATACTAATAGAATAGAATTAAAATTAGAGGAATGCTATACTTAAACTTAAATAATGACATCGTATGTATACACCACTGTTCTTGAAACTTCATTTTGAATTGGCATAAATTCCAAATTACATAAAAATAATAAATAAAGAAAAAAAAAAAGTATATTGTACCTTATATTTATATGGTGTAGATGTCAAATGCAACTTATCATTTCTCTTAAAAATTATTTTATAATTATTAAAATAATTCATTGCATTATTAATGAGGTGTATGGAGGTGACCTTCGATTTCACACCAACGAAGTGCTATTTTTCGTAGAGGATCCAATTGATTTTTACTCAGGTGGCTAGGTAGAAGTCTTTGAAAAGTATTGGATCAACCAGCAACGATGTTGAAATTTAATTTGTTGTTCATGTGTGAAAAATTTAGTTGTGTTGTTGTTTTAATTGATGTTGTAATGGTTAGACAATAGTAATTTTGATAGAAGGAGAGTGGATTTGGTGTGTATGGTTGTTTGGGTAAAAAGAAAATAGTTGTGTGGTGTTTGAAAGTTGTTGTTTGTGTGAGGTGTTGATTATGTGTATTGTATGGGTATGCAGAGTTTGTGGCTGATTTTTGTCGTTGGAAAATAGATTAAAATGTTGGAATTGTTGTTAGTAGAAAGGGTTAAACTCTTAGTTTTGTGATCGGGTGTTTGACATGTATTTGTTTAGAGTGTTAATGAGTGGTTGTTGTGTTCTTTAGTATTTGTGTTGTGTAGAAAAATGGGTGTGCGTTTCTGATTAGGTGTGTTGAATGTTTGAAGACCATGTTTATTTAAGTGGTTCAAATTATAATCTATGGTTTGAGAGATATTCAATTGTATTCGGTATATACTATGTCATGTATTCACGACTTGATTTACATTCAGTTTATTCAGTTTGTATGATATAGTATCTCATAAAAAAAATTATGGTTAATACATTCTTCTTTATTGAAGTCTTTTTAGTTGATAAATGTCCATTAGTCGAACACTTGATTTTTGTGTTTATCCTTCAAGCACCTCTACGGATTGGTGATGTTGTGATGCATGTCAAATTACAGTTTAAATCTATTACTATGGTACATTTTCAATATAGTGAAATTAATAATTGGTGTTGTTGATGTTCAAATGGTTGTATCGTCTCCATCCTTTGGATAAACATATTGTACGCAAACAAAAAGAAATAAAATACTAGAAACATTAATTATATATATATATATATATATACCTTCTGACTCTTTGGGAAGGAATACTGACTAACACATAATGAGTTAGCCAGACTTTTAGCCTTCCAGTATGATCCCTAAGCCTACATAGAAGTACCAGAAGGTGATGATATGCAATGGGAACTCGATTTTTTCTGGGGTAGCATTACTGAAGATTACCCACCTGATTATGAAAGAATGAACCCCCCTCTAATCCATAACCATGCCATCAGGTATTTCTAGATGGTTGCGGCCTAGACATTCTTTGGAAAGGCTGAGAATATTAGACTTGTCAGTAAAGAAGACGTCTTTCTCATATTCAATATTTTTGAATCCCGCTTCGTACACTCTGCTGCTTTCTTGATGGAAGATTTAGCCAAAATAATCTCCCAGGTTGTCGAGAACATTTATGTTGGCGGTATGGTCACCCATATCGCCATAATTTTAGGCCTTCGCAAGCAAGTAGCGCATCTCGAACCTTTTTGTGATTATAGCCTGATCAACATTGAACATTTCCTAAATAGAGGATTTGTGAGGCAAGAAGGACCCAACACCTATAAGATTCTAGTCCTTCAAGAACCAGTACACCAATTCACTATCCCCAACTCGGATAGGTCGAACGTTCATAACCGAGACAACTGGCGATACCTTTTAGGAAATCAAGCAAGGTACCAATATTATAATACTGAAGAAGCCCCCTTATCACCTCTGGCTGAACCTACTAATCAGGACCCACTTACTACTGAACTTACTACCATAAAAACTGATATCCCAACTCTCAGTAACATTCTACATCACTTCGTGGATTCTATGCAGGAACAAATGGACCAAATTTATCAAGAACAATATTCCATTCGGAGATCTTTAGGCATTGATGACAATGGTTAGTTCTTGTATGGGAGAGGAATTTATTTTCACCGCCGTCATTAAATTTACTTTACTTTTATTTTGCAACTATTTTACTCATGCACTTTTGGGCTTTTGCTGATTTTTCTAATCTTTAATGCATATCTTGATTATTATTTCCCCTGTTTTCTTTTCCTTGTTTTCTATATAAATTTATTATTTTAGTCATTGCATGTGTTGTGTCGTCGCATCTTTATCCGTGGTTTTTGCTAGTTATTAATTCTTCCATCTCATGAGCCATACAAAAAAAACTCTTTCTTTATAAGAAAACAAGTGTTATTTAAAATTTCATGGCTATTAGACAAGTTACGAATAAGTTATAAAGACTTGGGAAAACCCCCAAAAGATCAGTATCGTCTTAACACTGTAAGTTTCATAATTATGGAGATCAATTTAGATACTTGTTATGCCACGGCCTTAAAATCTCGCCTCTAAATAAGTCTTAGAGTAGTTTATCCTAGCAGTCAGCACCATCTGGATTACCATCGAGTAAGCGGACCGATGCAAATAGATGAATGATCCCACCGTAATAAGAAAGAAAAGAGAAGCAAAAATCTGGAAAATTAAGAAAAAGAAAGAAAGGAATTTGCCTTATAAGTTAGGTGACCCTCACCCGGCCATTTAGCCTAACGACTGTGAAACTGAAGAAGAAGGGCGATCCAAAACGCAGCGGAATTTAAAATTTCTCCTTTAATGATCCTTAGGAATGGGCATGATCAGTGATAAAAGTGTTACCTCTTGTGGAGATTGTAACCTTTGATGCAGATCTACAGAGCGATCACGAACGTTAAACGATGACAATGCCTCTACTCAGTCCACACGAACAGATTCCTTCAATCTCAGTGCTAGCTGCTACGAATGAAGGCTTTGAGTGAGAGAGAGAGAGAGAGAGAGAGAGAAACGAAATTGCAACTGCTCAAATGCTTCTGCGCAAGGGTTCTATTTATAGAACCACTTGTGTGGGCTATAAGCTAAAAAGCCCACTTAAGTGTATATGGCCCATATCTTATAATATGCCAAAATCACTTAAGCGCGTGGTACCTTACCATATTTCGTATTCTACTTAAGTACATTGTACCTTACGATGTTCTACAATTCACTTAAGTGCACCGTACCTTACGATGTTCCTTAGTTACTCTATCTCTCATCAATCCGTCCTTTGTGTGTGACCCTGTAGGTTTTCGCGGCATTGGCAATAATTATATTAAATCACGCATTTAACATAATAAACAGTGAGCGGTATCTAGCAACACATCACTGCTACCCAAGACACGGAAATGTCATGTGATCTGACAAATCCTTCTGTGATAATACTTATGTGTATAATTACCCTTTTGCCCTTATGTCTATATTGAACACAAGGCATAGACCGTGTCATCCTTGTCCAGTTCAATATTGGGCCTATAGACATTTATCCTGTTACGCAGGATTGGAAAATTCCATCTAGGTCACTCATGTCCCTTAGCACGCTTCGTGGAGTACCCATCAACTGTCTTTATGGTCATCCAATTACGGACAACGTTTGATCAGCAATAAGGCACTCGACTCTACATCTAGGGTCCATAATGGTTTCAAGTCGAAGGGTGGTATACACCATTATCACCATGAGAATAACTTATGATACTTTGCATAACATTCTATATAGTATTCTCATAGCGGGTGCCCCTATTCAATCAGCTGGGAACCCGAACGGATGATAGCAACGGCTATCAGACTTTCAGGGTAAACAGGGATTGAATACCAAAGAACCGTAGAATTTGCACAGACTGGATATGATACCAAAGAACCACGTCATTTACCGATGACAAACTGCATGACAGCTTCAGAAAAAGCAAAACCATTTACCGATGGTTAGAAACTGGAAATTTGATATTTACCGATATCAACTTCAGCACGACCATTTACCGATGGCGACTGGGGGAAACAAACTTCTGAAAAAGCAAAACCATTTACCGATGGTTAAAATTGGAAACTTCGATATTTACCGATATCAACTTCAGCACAACCATTTACCGATGGCTGCTGGGAAAACAGATTTGATGTTGAAAGGAAGCAAGACCATTTACCGATGGTGGCTTCAAGGAAACTTGGATATTTACCGATGTCAACCTAGCAAGGCCATTTACCGATGGCTGCTGCAACTGGGGATCCGATATTTACCGATATCGAAGAACGGGGGCATTTACCGATGGCATCTCCACTTGGGGAGGGACAAAATCTTTGTGGTGTAACCAGACAAGACATTTACTGACGACTTCTGGGGATTTCGATTTTATCGACCAGACATTTACCGATGACTGGGATGAGACTCGATGTTTACCGACATCGAAAGATGATGTTTACCGACATCAAAAGAATGACCAGACATTTACCGATGACTGGGGTGGGAAATTAATTGGGGAGATACAAATATTTGCAACCGGAAACCAGATAGGACATTTACAGATGACTCCACTGGGGATTTCTAGCGGGGGATTATCAGACGTTTACCGACGACTGCAAAAAAGACTCGATGTTTACCGACATCGAAAGATGATGTTTACCGACATCAAAAAAAAATGACCAGACATTTACCGATGACTGGGGTGAGACTCGATGTTTACGGACACCGAAGCAATGGTGTTTACAGACACCAAAAATGATGACGACCAGACATTTACTGATGACTGGAGAAAATACTCGATGTTTACGGACACCGAAAGATGATGTTTACAGACACCGAAACAATGGTGTTTACCGACACCAAAATGATGACCAGACATTTACTGATGACTGGAGAAAACACTTGATGTTTACAGATACCGAAACAATGGTGTTTACCGACACCAAACAAAGAAAACACACGTGGGTGCTAGCATGACAATGACTAGTATCACAAAGTATAACATCTTAGATATGTCAAGGCAAGGTTGACCACTTGCTGGGGGTCTCACTGAAGAGAAACAAACTTTCTGTCACCATCGGGTGAGGAAATAAACCTCTGTCACCATCGGGTGAGGAAATAAACCTCTGTGGGGAATAAACAATTCTGAATGCTGTCAAGAGCAACTGTAGCAGTCTTGCTGTGCTGATGTTGAATGAAATAATCCGCCTCTGCCGGGGATACGGTCTGATGAAGCTAACACCTGAATGCATATGTTTGAATTTTTCTATGGCGTAATGCTCCATATTGAATGGGAATGCTACGCAATTTTTGAGGATGCAATGATCACTATATGCAAAATGCAAATGAACCCTGGCTAAGGAGCCAAAAGATCAGGTACTCCAACTCTGTGGGGAAGCTCTGACTGAGGAAATACTCTGCGGGGAATTCTGCTTGGGGAATGGCAAAGCGACTTCATTGGGAAGAAGGCCCAACCAATCCTCGGATAGGATAAAACTCTGCTTGGAGAATGTTTGTTACTCTGTTGGGGATGACTCGTGCAATCCACGGGTAGAATCAACTCAGCTGGGGATGTCGATACCAATCTGCTACAGAAACTCGTCCAATCCACTGGTAGGATGAACTCTGCTGGAGAAATATTTCATTGAAACCCGCTCCACTCGGGGAGGAAACGGCAAATACAGGCCTGCTGGGAATAGGCAATCCTTAGATCTGCTGGGGAATAGAAAGCACTGTCCACAAACGTCTGCGCAGGGGAACACAGCTCTGATAGCTTCCAAACTTGCTTGGGGAAAATACCTGCTGAGGAAACGTCCTCACGGATGCCAACCTGAAAAACAGCACAACAAAATGCCCCCAGGGGATACATGGACAAGATATGCTCAAGTGTCCTCAACATTCAAAGTGATTTTCAAACGTTTCATCATTCTGCACATTGTTGTGTAGCCTTCATGTTCCTATATATGCAATGCTTATCAAAAATTCGGACATTTTTGCAAACAAAACAGTAAAAACACAACAAAGAAGCTGTTTATCTGAATAACGATTTTTATTGATTGAAAATGTGCCTGAAGAGGCAAATACATTGGGAAGCAATTCCTAGAAAGAGGTAATTGCGCACAAAAGGAAAAAAATCTATCCTAATGGCAACGTGGACACGGCATCCACTATTTCCCAATTCTGTTATAACTCACAGATCATCAGTTTTCCTCCCAACTCCTTGCTTTCTGAGAAGAATGACTGGACGGATCACATCTTTCGAGATGGCAGACGATAAAGCTTGATGAAGTACAGACAACTCAGACTGTAGTCTTCGCTTTAATCCCTAATTTTTGCCTGGATCGCCCTTTCGGGTTTTCAATCCACCGGGATACCCATTTTTGCCTAAGCCGCCCTTGCGGGTTTTCGACTTACCGGGTGTACAAATTCTTTTCATTTTATCCCTAATTTTTGCCCGAACCTTTTCTTTCTGTTTTTTTTCGGTTCGCCGGGATGCCCATTTTTGCCTGGACTCTTTTTTTTGTCCAGCGGGTCAATTTATGCGAAGTATTTTTTGACTACATCTGAGTTGACAGGAGACGGAAAATCTTCACCATCCATAGTTGTAAGCATCAAGGCTCCGCCGGAGAATACCTTCTTCACAACATACGGACCTTCATAATTAGGAGTCCATTTGCCCCTGTTGTCTGCACCGGGAGGAAGGATCCTTTTCAAAACTAAATCACCGATCTGAAATGTCCGAGGACGCACTTTCTGATCAAAGGCTCGCTTCATCCTTCGCTGATACAACTGTCCATGACATACAGCTGCTAACCGTCTCTCCTCGATAAGGCTCAACTCGTTAAACCTTGTTCGAATCCACTCGGCTTCGTCCAGCTTGACATCCAATAAAACTCTCAGAGAGGGAATCTCCACTTCAACAGGTAGGACAGCTTCCATACCATACACAAGGGAGTAAGGGGTTGCCCCGGTCGACGTACGTACTGAGGTACGGTACCCATGCAAAGCGAAAGGCAGCATCTCATGCCAATCCTTGTACGTGACGACCATCTTCTGCACAATCTTCTTGATATTCTTATTTGCCGCTTCTACAGCACCATTCATCTTCGGTCTGTAAGGAGAAGAATTGTGATGTTCAATCTTGAAATCTTTACAAAGCTCTTTCATCATCTTGTTGTTGAGATTCGAACCATTGTCAGTGATGATTCTCTCAGGAACTCCATAACGACAGATGATTTCTTTCTTGATGAACCGGGTAACCACTTGTTTGGTAACGTTAGCATAGGAAGCTGCTTCCACCCACTTGGTGAAATAATCAATCGCAACCAAGATGAAGCGATGTCCATTCGAAGCAGTAGGCTCAATCTTCCCAATCATATCAATGCCCCACATGGCAAACGGCCAAGGCGAATTCATGATATTCAGAGGGCTTGGTGGTACGTGCACCTTATCAGCATAGATTTGACACTTATGGCACTTCCGAGCATACTTGAAACAATCGGATTCCATAGTCATCCAGTAATAACCCGCTCTCAACAATTTCTTAGCCATTGCATGTCCGCCGGCATGAGTACCGAAGGAACCTTCATGAACTTCCTGCATTAACATGTCTGCCTCGGGTCTGTCCACGCATCTGAGCAAGACCATGTCAAAGTTTCTCTTATACAGCACATCATCCTGATTCAAATAGAAGCTTCCAGCTAGCCTCCTCAGGGTTTTCTTGTCATTCTTAGACGCACCTTCAGGATACTCTTGAGTCTTGAGGAAATTCTTGATGTCATAATACCACGGCTTCTCATCACCCACAACAGACTCGGCTGCAAACACATACGCAGGCCTCTCAAGTCGATTCACCGCAACATGTGGCACATGATTCCACCAATGAACTTTGATCATAGACGACAAAGTTGCCAAAGCATCAGCCATTTGATTCTCGTCTCGCGGGACATGATACAACTTCACCTTTTTGAAGAACGTCAGTATTCTTCTGGTGTAATCTCTATACGGAATCAGATGTGGCTGGTTCGTATTCCAATCTCCATTGACCTGATTGATCACTAGAGCTGAATCTCCAAATATATCAAGTGTTTTGATCCTCAGATCAATGGCTTCTTCTATTCCCATGATACAAGCCTCGTACTCAGCTTCATTGTTGGTGACGTCGAATGTCAATCTGGCAGAGAAAGGTATATGAGCACCTTTGGGATTGATCAACACTGCCCCAACACCGTTACCGTTCATATTCACAGCCCCATCAAACATCAGTGTCCATTTGTCATCCGGGTCCGGTCCTTCCTCGACAAGAGGTTCTTCGCAGTCTTTCATCTTGAGATACATGATGTCTTCATCAGGGAATTCAAACATCATAGGCTGATAATCTTCAATCGGTTGCTCGGCGAGGTAGTCTGACAGAATACTACCTTTGATGGCCTTCTGTGACGTGTACTGAATGTCATACTCTGTTAAGATCATCTGCCAACGGGCAACACGTCCGGTGAGAGCTGGCTTCTCAAAGATGTATTTTACTGGATCCATCTTAGAAATCAATAAGGTAGTATGGTTCAACATATACTGTCTCAGTCGGCGAGCAGCCCAGGCCAAAGCACAGCAAGTTTTCTCGAGCAGTGAATATCTTGTTTCACAGTCGGTAAACTTTTTGCTAAGGTAGTATATGGCATGCTCTTTTCGACCAGACTCGTCATGCTGTCCCAATACACACCCCATCGAGTTCTCAGTCACTGACAGGTACATTATCAGAGGTCTCCCTGGAACTGGAGGTATAAGGATTGGAGGTTTCTGCAAATACTCCTTTATCTTGTCAAAAGCTTTCTGACAGTCATCATTCCACTTGATCGCTTGATTCTTTCTAAGCAGTTTGAAGATTGGTTCACATGTGGCAGTTAGATGAGATATGAACCTTGCAATGTAGTTCAACCTCCCTAAAAACCCACGGACTTGCTTCTCCGTTTTCGGTTCAGGCATCTCTTGAATAGCTTTGACTTTCGCTGGATCAACCTCAATCCCTTTCTCACTGACAATGAAGCCTAAAAGCTTCCCTGATCTCACCCCAAACGTACACTTGTTCGGATTCAACCTTAGTCTGAACTTTCTCAACCGGTCGAACAGCTTCTGCAAATTAACCAGGTGCTCCTCTTCTGTCTGCGACTTCGCAATCATATCATCCACGTACACTTCGATTTCTTTGTGCATCATGTCGTGAAAAAGAGTCGTCATTGCCCTCTGATAGGTAGCACCAGCATTCTTCAGCCCAAATGGCATCACCTTATAGCAGAACGTGCCCCAAGGTGTAATGAATGTTGTCTTTTCCATGTCCTCTGGCGCCATCTTGATCTGATTGTATCCGGAAAAACCATCCATGAAAGAGAATACCGACGATTGAGCCGTATTATCAACCAATACATCAATGTGAGGTAATGGGAAATCATCTTTCGGACTTGCTCTATTCAAATCCCGGTAATCGACACACATTCTGACTTTACCATCCTTCTTCGGCACAGGAACGATGTTGGCCACCCACGGTGGATAACTGGTAACAGCCAGAAAACCCGCATCCCACTGCTTCTGAACCTCTTCCTTGATCTTAGTTGCCATGTCAGGACTCGTTCTACGAAGCTTCTGCTTGACTGAAGGACATCCTTCTCTAAGAGGTAATCGGTGCATCACAATATCTGTATCCAATCCAGGCATATCTTGATATGACCAGGCAAATATCTCCACATATTCTCTCAGCATCTCAATCAGCCTCCTCTTGACAGAGTCTTCTAAAGCAGCCCCAATCTTAATTTCCTTTTTGGCGTCCTCAGTACCCAAATTAATAGTTTCCAACTCCTCCTGATGAGGTTGGATGACCCTTTCCTCTTGCTTCAGTAGTCTGGCCAATTCTGCAGGGAGTTCACAGTCTTCCTCACTCTCCTCTTCAGCTTGGTAGATGGGATTGTCGAAATCATACTGAGCCATAACAGGATTGTTCATAGTGAATGCCGTAAGATCGCTTCTGCATGTTTTATGCTTTGTTTTAGAAAAAGAGTTCGAGAAAGTCACAAAAAAACAAAAATATTGCCATTTTTTATTGTTTTGAAAAAGTGAAAACAAAAATAGAAAAAACAGGGATCACAAAGTTTGATTGCAAAAAATGTCCTTCATTAATGATAATCATTAAAACATGATGAGGCCCTACAAAATGAATCACTACGCCTTGGGCAGAACGTAGGATTTTCATGCAAAATGACAAAACAACAGAAAATTACTCTGTCAGAAGAGTAACTGGAACCACTTCTTCAGCCGTCCAGTTGTTGATAGACCCCCCTGGTGCACAAGGGCGAACCCAGTTGTCCAGATTACAGTCACTGTCACAGTCTTCACTACTGGTTGCAGAGACGTCGCCATGATTCATCAGCCCAGCGCTGGTAAAGGTACTCGGACCCGCTCGACCATTCTGCTCTGCCTGGAGAGGCTCGTAACCAACACCAAATTTGTCTTCTTTAACCGGCAAATCCACCATCTTGCCCCAGCCTTCAGCTTTTCCAGAATCAACAACCTCCTTAGCCTGCTTGTAAGAAGTAATTGAAACACCTGGCTTCCTCTGCTCAGCGTACGCCACTTTCTCAAGAGCCACAGTCTCAAACGCCTGGCATAAGGTTTCGTGGATCTCGCCATCCACCTCAACATATTTGAACGAGGATAGATGACTCACCAGAATCTCTTCTTCACCGCACACAGTCACAATCTGACCGTTCCAGACATACTTGAGCTTTTGATGGAGAGTCGACGAGACTGCCCCTGCTGCATGAATCCATGGACGCCCCAACAAACAACTATAGGCAGGCTGGATGTCCATAACATAGAAGATGGTATCAAAAACCTCGGGACCTATCTTCACAGGCAAGGTAACTTCCCCACACACAGAACGTTTGGAGCCGTCGAAAGCACGAACGATCAGGTCACTGGGATTAAGCACAAACCCTTCCGCATCAATTTTCCTCAGAATCTGCTTAGGCAACACATTCAGCGACGACCCGGTGTCTACCAATACGTGAGACAACACTGCCCCCTTGCACTCCATGGTGATGTGCAAGGCTTTGTTATGGTTTCGCCCTTCAGGTGGTAAGTCCAAGTTGGTGAAACCCACACCATGCCTGGTGCTCACATTGGCCATCACACCCTCCAGTTGATTGACAGAAATCTCTTGAGGCACGTAAGCCAGATTCAACATCTTCAGCAAGGCGTTACGGTGTGCTTCAGAGCACATCAACAGTGAAAGTATAGAAATCTTGGACGGAGTTTGATTCAACTGGTCTACAATCTTGTAGTCACTCTTCTTGATTATCTTCATAAACTCCTCCACGTCCTTCTCAAATGACCCCTCGGGCGCTTCTTTCTGAACAGGTTCTTCCTCAACCACAGCTTGCTTACCCTTTGCTCTGGCAAGAGCCTCAGCATTATTGTCCCTCAAAGGCTGCGGTGCGAACAGGCGACCGCTTCTGGTAAAACCTCCTGGACCCCCTACATTGTCCACAGCCGGACCAACAGTTGCAGGAACTCTATTCGGTAAACCAATTGTCACTGGAGTTTGATTCACTGGTCTTGTCTGACTTTCAGCCCTTCTGTAATTGCGGTGAGCATTATCATACTTCCACGGCACGGCTTTACTATTCTCAAAAGCCCTCCTTCCAGACGCAACGATAGTAGTTGGAGTACTGATGGTTACAGGCACGGGAATGGTAACCGGGGTACCATTTGCTGCAGGTGCACTGACGACCCTTTGTCCACGTTCTTCAGACGGTTTAAAGTAAATGGTGATAGTTGACGCTGTTCCACGATCTTTTACAGCCCTACTGAATTGCAAACAACCTTCATCCATCATACCCTGGATACCGGTCCTCAACTGGTCGCAACCATTCTCAGATTCTGCACAGCCCAAACAATTCTCATCACAGCCCGGGTAGACACCCCCATTCAGCAGACGGCACTTCACAACTAGCAGAGAAGTCTGAACATCATCCACATTAACAACCAGATCTTCAGCTTCTTTCCCTTCAATATTGTTCACTCTATGCCCACCATGCTGAGGCATAGGGTTGTTTACGACGTTAGGTACTGGAGCGAAGTTGATCGCCTTGGCATCGATCAAATCTTGAACCTTGTGCTGGAGAGCTCGACACTTCTCAGTATGGTGGCCTGGTGCCCCAGAATGAAAGTCACATCTAACATTAGCATCATAGCCAGGAGGCAGCACTGTAGGCGGAGCCATTGTACGCAACTCAATCATCCCCAACTTGAGTAGTTCGGGTAATAACTCGGTGTAAGACATGGGCAGAGGATCAAATCTTCTATCAGCCTGCAATTTCTGTCTGGGCTGATAAGGACGTTGCTGTTGTTGTTGTTGTTGTTGCGGTTGTTGAACTCTTGGTTGTTGTTGTTGACGAGGTTGAGGTGCCGGAATAGTCACTGCAGCCACTGGACGATACTGATCTCTATTAGCATTTGTTCTGTACACACCCCCTCTGTGCTGTACAGCATTGGTCTCTCCTTCTCTACGGCGAGGTGCCCCAGAGAAGGGTTTCTTTAATGAAGACGAGGAACCAGCATCATGGATCCTACCAGCTTTGATTAGACTCTCAGTCCTCTCTCCACAAATGACAACATCAGAAAAACTACCGAATGGGCAGCTCCCCATCCGGTCCATAAACACACCTTGAAGAGTACCAATAAACATGTCTGTCAACTCCCTCTCCAGCATAGGGGGTTGAACTCTAGCAGCCAGTTCACGCCACCTCTGAGCGTACTCCTTGAAGCTTTCATTGGATTTCTGACATAGACTCTGCAGCTGAGTCCGGCTCGGTGCCATGTCCATGTTGTGTTTATACTGTCTGAGGAACGCTTCACCCAGATCTCTCCAGCATCGGATCGAATCTCTCTTCAATTCCATGTACCAGTCCAAAGAAGCCCCAGATAGACTATCTTGGAAAAAATACATCCACATCTTTTCATCATCGGTATACGCAGAGATTTTCCTGTAGTAAGCCTGCACATGGGTGCGAGGGCAAGAAGTACCGTTGTATTTGTCGAATGACGGTGCCTTGAACTTGTGAGGGATCCTCAAACCTTCAACCAATCCCATATTAGTAACATCAAAACCAAGAGAATTTTGACTTTCCATAGCACGGATCTTCTCAGCAAGAGCTTCAACTTTGCGGTCTCTCTCATTAACCCTTCCCAGAACGTCTTCGTCTTCACTGAGCAGAGAGAACAAATCCTCTTGTCTGTCAACAATCGGAACAGGATTGCGGGCCGGAGCACGGACTACTCTGGCATTAGCGGCATCTGGAACAATAGGTTGACCGTTGATTCGAATACCCCCCAACTCATCACCTGCAGCATAGTTGTTGACGGGTACAGCAGCAGCAACATTGTTATCATTGACCGGGCCTCCCTCTGGCGGAGCATGGTTGATCGGTGGATTTGCAGCCTCTTGTCTCTGAACCATGGCTCGGAGTTCTTCTTGACCTTGCGCAACCCCTTGCATCATATTCATAAACTGGGCCATGCTAGCCTTCATCTCAGCCAACTCAGCTTGAAATTGATCCATACTTCTCTGTTGATTCAGTCTTGTTGAGTAGCGGTGCGGACGTTGATCAGCTATCCTGCCTGAACAGGAACCAAGAGTGAGAAGCCACGATCAAGAACACCTGTTATGTAAAATGATATGAGTATGATGCTAATGATGCGTATGATGCACATGATATGCTCATTTCTCAGGCATTCAAAGAGCCTGACCCATCCTGAAAAGATGGCAACCTGCAGCAACAAGAGAACAAACAGATACAAGGGAATGCTGACATCCTTATACATACATAAAGGTAAAAGGCATACAACCAATGTCAACAGAATATCTGAATAAACAACGTACAAAGAAAAAGAATCCCATCCAACAAGCCTGGAGGTGATTCTCATCAAAAAAATCCAAGAGATGGCTTACACGCAAATGAATCCCATCCAACAAGCCTGGAGGTGATTCTCAACAAAATACAATCAGAGATACAAACTAAGACAGACGGTCTTCCGGAATGAGGGTCTTCAGGTAATGGCACTGGTCTATCAACAGCGAGCATTCTGAGCAATCTGGTAAAGGAGTGATCTTCTCTTTCAACTGTCTTCTGAGCTCCAAGACTTCTCCTCCAAGGTGGTCCTCTGATCTTTGTCTCAACTCCATCTCCTTCTTCAACTGAGCATCTTTGTCTCTGAGTTGCTTCTCCAAGTCTCTGATCTTCTTCTGATAACTGGCTTCTGCTCTCTGCAGTCTCAAGCGCTCCCGGTGTTCTGCATCTAACATACTCTCCATCTCCTCGTAGGATCTCTTCTTACTTCTCAGTCTGCTAGCATCTTCTCCTTGCACCTCCCTGAGTTGATGGGCCAAGTGCAGCTTATCAGCCTGAGCTTTGTACAACTCCATCTGGGTGTCTTGCTCCTTCTCCCTCAAACGGCGATTCTCCATCAGGGCTTGCTTATAGTGCTCAGCAGGTACACTATCAGCAAGGATCAAAGGTGGTTGCTCCTGCAACGGCTCCATCCTATCATAGGGTAACAACAAAGTTTCCACTCTCTTCTTGACCCAATCAGTGTAATCAGGCATAGCAACGGCAAACTTCTTCCCTAAGACAGATCCATCCTTCACACCAATAGACTTCCAAGCTCTCCCTATCTGCTCCAATCTAGCCGGGTCACTCTGCTTCTCAAAATACACACTTTCAGCTACCTCAGCCTCAAGTGGTCTTCCCTTTATCACAAACCCCAACTGGCGAAGAGAAAGAACCGGGTTGTAATTGATGCAACCCCTAGTCCCTATGAGTGGCACATTACGGAATCCTCCACAGCTCATAATGACGTTACGCACATCCATCCGGTAAGATTGCCACCTGATATCATAGGAGGTAAGAGACATAACCCTCTGAGTCCACTTCAGAGTGCTCTGGGTATCCACAAATGGTCCACTGGCTGGCAGGAGAGACATGAACCATTTGAACAGAAGAGGTAGACAACATCTGATGGCTCCACCCTTACCATGCTTGCTGTGAATGGCATAGTAAGTATCTGCTAGAAGAGTAGGGATTGGATTCCCTCTGATGAAAATGCTGACTGCAGCATAGTCAACAAAATTCGGCATACTCGGAAACAAGACGATCCCATAGATCATGACGGCCAACTGAGCATGAAAGGCTTCCCAACTTCCCTTCTCTGCTTCTTCTCTAGCTACCCTCAACAGAAATTTCAAAGGCAATCCCACAACATCCCCACAGGGTTTCCAATTCTTACCAACCTCCTCAACACTCAACCGGAGAGCTCTGGCAATCAATCTGAAGTCGACCTCCTTTGGGACGTCCAAGAAGGGAGTCTGATGCTGAATAGGAACACCCAACAGAATAGAGTACTCCTCGAGAGTAGGCGCCAGCTGATAATCCTGGAAAGTGAAACAACGAAGCTCTGGGTCGTAGAACTGTAGAAGAGTCTGCAACGGCACCGGATCGACTACCATCTTCAACAGTGTCAGAATATCTCCATACTGGTCAACAAACCCCCTCTGGTTACCACTGGTCACAAGGTTGCTCAACTCAATCAGAGACGTCAAAGGTTCACGGTGAAAGCTGTAGGAACAAGTCTTCCGCTTCAACTCTGGGACTGTTGCCATCTCTATCAGTGAACAAGCTCTGGAATGTACCTGAGAAATGATATGCATGCAGAGATTAGTTTTTTTTTTTTTTTTTTTTGATTTTTTTTCATTTTCTTTTTTTCAATGCGTTTCTTTTGAAAAATAAATATGCTATGATGCACATGATGCAGACTGGACTGGCTGGTTGTGCAATCTCTGATCACTAGGTCGGAGCTTCAGTCAAAATCAGAACATAAATCCAACTTAAGGTCAACTGAACACTGTCTGAACACAAAGTCACCATCAGAACCAAGTCACCAACAGAACCGAGTCACCAACGGTACCTGTAATGAAATAACCCTTCCCCACTCACGGGTGTAGTCTAGGCCAGGGTAAGGCTGAGAGAAACGCAGCATAAATAACCTTTCGCAGAATACTATCATATACACACCCGAAGTATGTAACGACAGCATCCCACCAGGGTCTGAACTGCTCGTGATATCAATGTTCCGCTAAGTGGCGCCATACCACCCGCTTCCCATGAATCACTCTATTCCTAGGTATCCTAGATTGCACTCATGGTCTGGGTATTGGACCTTTTACCTCAACTGACTCTTCCCCCCCACACAGAGAGAAACAAACAACCAGCCAGGTGAACAGATGAATAAATGCAAACATTAATGCAAACACAGATGCAAACAATAAACAATGAATGCAAACAGTAAATAATGAATGCAATAAATAAACACAGCACAAAGCAACCAAAACCCTAACCTAAGGAGCGCTAGGAGAGACTCGCTCAGGGAAGATGGACCAGCATAGGTCAACTTCTCTATATCCCCAGCAGAGTCGCCAGCTGTCGCATCGCGCGAAAAACCGGCGGGAAAACAAGAACAACAGAGCCGCCACCGTGCGTTATTTATCCCAAAAGAGGGAAAGGAAACGCTCGAAGTAAACCTGGGAAAAGAACATGGTCTCGCGACCAAAGAGTATGGGTTCGGGAGTCGGTTATGCGAAGGGAAGGTATTAGCACCCCTACGCATCCGTAGTACTCTACGGGATCCACGCACAAAAGGAAGGAAATTTGGTTGCTAAACACTGCTCAAATATTCACACACACTGGCTGAAAGAAACGAAAGAGACTGACTGAAACTGGACTCGGCAGGATACTGCATCCTGGGCCTACTTAGTCTATCAGGCATAGACATCAGAGTCGAAGTAGTTCGGACTGGGGAAACGACACATGCTCGCTAGGATATCGCATCCTATGCATACGTATCTTCTCGGACGAGAGAAGAATCAGAGCATTCGTAGCTCGGCTGACACGCACACAAACAAACAAGACACAGGCAAACGTGGAGCCTGAATGCCAATCACTGGACTTACATCAGCATCCGAACCAAACACACACAAGAGGGCAAACATGGAGCCCGACTGCCAATCACTGGACTTACATCAGCATCCGAACCAAACACACGCACACTGGAACCCAAATGCCACTCGATGGACTTACATCAGCTTCCAAGCACACAACAACACAACAAGTTAATAGGGAGTCGGGGACTCGAGCCTATAACTGTCAAGCAACATACACAAGAAAGAAAAAAGGGCGCCCGGAGAGATCAGCTCAATCTCCTGCCTACATACTTCATCTGGTATGAAGATCAGGACGATGTAGTTCCCCTACGCGGGGATAAAGGACTAGCCTAACCAGATAACAGAGGGAGACACAACTAGGGAGACTACGACTCGAGCCTAGATGTCGTCATGCAAAATCAACCCTAAGTTATGGTTTCTAGCTAAATGGCACAAGGGCCAACCTATCCTGGACAGGCACAGGAAAAAAGCAAGGTCTCAATTGCAACTAGGGCAAGAGAAAGGGGATATCTCAATCACAACAGGGGTGAGAGAAAAGAATTAGTGTTAGTGGTTAGTCAAACTCGACAAGACATCGCATCTCGTGCCTACGTATCTCATCTGAACATGAGAATCAGAGTTGCCGTAGTTCGGCCTAACAACTCTAAACATGGCTCACACAGGGAGCAAGCCACACAGACTTGACTTTGCACAAGGGCAAATCAAGCACAACCTATCTTGCACAAGGGCAAGTCTAAGCTAAACCTAAAGAGGCAAAGCAAACAGGCAATCACAATCACAAAAAAACACACTCTATATGCATACAAGAGGCTCAAGCAAAAGGTTAGGCACTAGGGCCAACTGGAATAGGGTAAAAGGTGCTCTTAACCTTGCCATTGAGGGGCTAAGGTGAAGCAAATGAAAGGTGAGTGAAGATAAGACTTCACAGCTCTTATCCCTGGCCTGGGAGAGCTCAAGACATGAATGTGTGGGTTCAGAAAGTGGGAACCCTTGTACACATTTAAAACTGACTCAACTGTACAATTGTACAAGATCTTGGGTTTGTATCCGCAATGCATCAACACAGTGGTGTGAGCAAAGCGGATGACACACTGAATAGTGGGGGATAGATTGCATATCCCTACCTTCCACCAATTGCCTCTTCACTTAGGAGGACTTTGACTCTATGCAAGGACAAAGTTAAACATCCACAAACATTGCCTCTTAAGGAGGACTTCAGACAGTTGCCTGGCCAAGTAACAGGCCAGGTCTTCCAGACTACATGAAGACAAAGAGACATACCTCAATGCAAATTGCTTATACAAGCAAAGCAAAGCAAAAAGTTCACAAGGAACTAAAAGCAACTAAAGTACCTGAAATCAGTCAAGCACAGTTAGTATACAAGTCAGACAAAACAAAAATGAAGCAGACATCTACCAGTCCACACAAGCAAGTGGATGTGCAAGGCACAAAGCTTAAGGCATGTTAGCCAAACTAACTACAAAACAAACAGGTTAGACAATGATACTTGAGTAAGCTCAATCAAAAGAATTGGTCTTAATGGCCATTTGATGGTCAACCTGAAATCACAAGCTCAAAAGTGAGTAGCAGGACCACTAGGACAAGCCTAGGGTCAAAAAGGAATGAAAAAGTCAAAACAGCAAAAGGCAAGTATCCAAAATCATGTTCAAACAATTAAGAAACAAAACCAATTGGGTTCACATTCATATCAATCATCATCATCATTTCATGAACCATTTAGGTCAAAGTATAGCAAATAGAAGCTCATAGAAGTCAACAGCAAGACTTAACTCAAAAGCAATCTTAAACATTTCCAAAAATCACCAAATAAATCATGATCAATCACAACCCATAGCATGGTAAGCATGTCAAATTTCATCTCATTTGGACAAGTGGAAGGCAGTCAATGAAAATAAGAAAGTCAAAGCAATTTTGAACATGTTCAAAGAAGTCAACCAAACATGCATCAACTTAGAAAATTCATAAATCAGTGATAGCATATGATAAATGAATGGGACTAAAACCATGGCAAAGATGAGGATGTCTAGTTATCTCATGCAAAATTTCATGTCCATCTAATAAAGTATGAGAATTTCACAAATGAAGTGGGAACATGTGTCACACAAAGTCAACAATTGACTAGGCAGGGGATAAAATCTCAAACAATTAGGAAAATAGTTCAAATAAATCCAAGAAAATTCACAAGTCAACTAGACATACAAGAGTAGGCTCATGCAAAATTTCAATCCATTTAGAGGTCAAGAAGCATGGTAATGAAAATCATGAAGTTGGACATCAATGGTGTGACACAAATTGTCACACCCTAATTCAAAAAATCATATCTCACAAACTACAAATGATAAATTCACAAACTCTACACCAAAATCACGATGAGTGTGTCTAGTTTAAGAACAAAAAATTTGGGAGCCATTGGATACATTCTCATCATTTCACAATTGATTTGGCAAAGTGTACAAAATTTGGTCACATGTCACAAACCCTAGCACCATTTAAAATTCGACCATGAAAAAATTCTGGAAAATATATGACAAAAAACTAGAGATCAAGATGGACACAACACAAAAAATCCCATTAAATTTGGATTAAAAATGAACAAGTTATGATTTTTGTAAGTTTGAGTGATTAAATGAAATAAAAATTGAAAATTAAATGGATTAATGGAATAAATAAAGAAACAATGGGGGGGGTCAACGCTCCGGTCAACGCGCCCAGTAGCAGCGCTCCTTTTTAAATATATATTTTAGAAGGCATTTAATAATTGAATTGGCATCGCGCCCCAGTGGTAAAACACTTGGTATCTGAAGCAAGGGTCTGGGGTTCGAATCCCCCTCGCCCCAGGCCTTTTGGAATTTATTCAATGGCTTATGGCAATGCAATTTACAAACGTTACAGTAAACAAATTGCAGAAAACAGAAAACATATTACAGTAACATATTCCATCACATGTTCACATCACATGCATCTTCCAAAAATTTTTTTTTCTCCAAATTCAAAAACAGGTATACCAATACGTGCATCTTCCATCACATGTTCACAATCCAACAATAGTTTTCAATGATTTATGCTAACATGAGAGAAACAAACCAAAACATATTCACATATGAAACTTTGAGACAACATAACTCCACAAATACTCAACCGTTTTCAGTGACTCAAAGCTCATAATGATCAGGAAGGTGCACTCTTCAAAAAGCATAGCATCATTTTGATAGAAGAGAGACTCGAAATACATACCAGTTTTGGGGAACTGAGATGAATCGTGGTTTTTTGGTGTTGTTGGCCTAAAACAGATGCTCAATAAGCCTCCAAATGATGAATGAGTGAAGGAGTTTGGCTTGAAACGACTTGAAAAGGTCTAGAACTCGGACTGCCATTGTTGAGTTCATGTAGAAAACAGTCGGGAATGAAGCTTTACAGTTGAAGAAACCATGTTTGAATGAGCTCCATATGTTGTTTTGATGATGTTTTAGGTAAGGCAAAGCTTAGTCTCTTTGAGACTTTTGACAGATTTTTGCAAAAGTGTAAAAATGAAGCTTCTATTTGCTAAGTTTGGTTGACTTCTTTGAACATGTTCAAAATTGCTTTGACTTTCTTATTTTCATTGACTGCCTTCCACTTGTCCAAATGAGATGAAATTTGACATGCTTACCATGCTATGGGTTGTGATTGATCATGATTTATTTGGTGATTTTTGGAAATGTTTAAGATTGCTTTTGAGTTAAGTCTTGCTGTTGACTTCTATGAGCTTCTATTTGCTATACTTTGACCTAAATGGTTCATGAAATGATGATGATGATTGATATGAATGTGAACCCAATTGGTTTTGTTTCTTAATTGTTTGAACATGATTTTGGATACTTGCCTTTTGCTGTTTTGACTTTTTCATTCCTTTTTGACCCTAGGCTTGTCCTAGTGGTCCTGCTACTCACTTTTGAGCTTGTGATTTCAGGTTGACCATCAAATGGCCATTAAGACCAATTCTTTTGATTGAGCTTACTCAAGTATCATTGTCTAACCTGTTTGTTTTGTAGTTAGTTTGGCTAACATGCCTTAAGCTTTGTGCCTTGCACATCCACTTGCTTGTGTGGACTGGTAGATGTCTGCTTCATTTTTGTTTTGTCTGACTTGTATACTAACTGTGCTTGACTGATTTCAGGTACTTTAGTTGCTTTTAGTTCCTTGTGAACTTTTTGCTTTGCTTTGCTTGTATAAGCAATTTGCATTGAGGTATGTCTCTTTGTCTTCATGTAGTCTGGAAGACCTGGCCTGTTACTTGGCCAGGCAACTGTCTGAAGTCCTCCTTAAGAGGCAATGTTTGTGGATGTTTAACTTTGTCCTTGCATAGAGTCAAAGTCCTCCTAAGTGAAGAGGCAATTGGTGGAAGGTAGGGATATGCAATCTATCCCCCACTATTCAGTGTGTCATCCGCTTTGCTCACACCACTGTGTTGATGCATTGCGGATACAAACCCAAGATCTTGTACAATTGTACAGTTGAGTCAGTTTTAAATGTGTACAAGGGTTCCCACTTTCTGAACCCACACATTCATGTCTTGAGCTCTCCCAGGCCAGGGATAAGAGCTGTGAAGTCTTATCTTCACTCACCTTTCATTTGCTTCACCTTAGCCCCTCAATGGCAAGGTTAAGAGCACCTTTTACCCTATTCCAGTTGGCCCTAGTGCCTAACCTTTTGCTTGAGCCTCTTGTATGCATATAGAGTGTGTTTTTTTGTGATTGTGATTGCCTGTTTGCTTTGCCTCTTTAGGTTTAGCTTAGACTTGCCCTTGTGCAAGATAGGTTGTGCTTGATTTGCCCTTGTGCAAAGTCAAGTCTGTGTGGCTTGCTCCCTGTGTGAGCCATGTTTAGAGTTGTTAGGCCGAACTACGGCAACTCTGATTCTCATGTTCAGATGAGATACGTAGGCACGAGATGCGATGTCTTGTCGAGTTTGACTAACCACTAACACTAATTCTTTTCTCTCACCCCTGTTGTGATTGAGATATCCCCTTTCTCTTGCCCTAGTTGCAATTGAGACCTTGCTTTTTTCCTGTGCCTGTCCAGGATAGGTTGGCCCTTGTGCCATTTAGCTAGAAACCATAACTTAGGGTTGATTTTGCATGACGACATCTAGGCTCGAGTCGTAGTCTCCCTAGTTGTGTCTCCCTCTGTTATCTGGTTAGGCTAGTCCTTTATCCCCGCGTAGGGGAACTACATCGTCCTGATCTTCATACCAGATGAAGTATGTAGGCAGGAGCAGCGCTCAGTAGCAGCGCTCCTTTTTAAATATATATTTTAGAAGGCATTTAATAATTGAATTGGCATCGCGCCCCAGTGGTAAAACACTTGGTATCTGAAGCAAGGGTCTGGGGTTCGAATCCCCCTCGCCCCAGGCCTTTTGGAATTTATTCAATGGCTTATGGCAATGCAATTTACAAACGTTACAGTAAACAAATTGCAGAAAACAGAAAACATATTACAGTAACATATTCCATCACATGTTCACATCACATGCATCTTCCAAAAATTTTTTTTTCTCCAAATTCAAAAACAGGTATACCAATACGTGCATCTTCCATCACATGTTCACAATCCAACAATAGTTTTCAATGATTTATGCTAACATGAGAGAAACAAACCAAAACATATTCACATATGAAACTTTGAGACAACATAACTCCACAAATACTCAACCGTTTTCAGTGACTCAAAGCTCATAATGATCAGGAAGGTGCACTCTTCAAAAAGCATAGCATCATTTTGATAGAAGAGAGACTCGAAATACATACCAGTTTTGGGGAACTGAGATGAATCGTGGTTTTTTGGTGTTGTTGGCCTAAAACAGATGCTCAATAAGCCTCCAAATGATGAATGAGTGAAGGAGTTTGGCTTGAAACGACTTGAAAAGGTCTAGAACTCGGACTGCCATTGTTGAGTTCATGTAGAAAACAGTCGGGAATGAAGCTTTACAGTTGAAGAAACCATGTTTGAATGAGCTCCATATGTTGTTTTGATGATGTTTTAGGTAAGGCAAAGCTTAGTCTCTTTGAGACTTTTGACAGATTTTTGCAAAAGTGTAAAAATGAAGCTTTTTTTTTTAGAATGAGTTTTCTGTGATCTCTTGTCTTATGGCTGCTGCTACCAATGTTTCTAATGACAGAAAATCCATGATAAAATCTCTGTTTTTTAGTACCAAGCATGGTCCATGGATATGTGGGATAGGTTTGGTGAAAATTGTACTTTCTTTCCAAGTTTCAAGCAAGTTGGCATGGGCTATGTACTTCATGGGAATGGGCTTGCAAACATATTTTAAATAACATTTCTGAACATATTCCAATGGCCAAATGGTAAAAAAATGATTATTTCAAAAAGTCAACCCTTGGTCAAACTTGAATTAAATGAAAAAGGTCAAAATATGCTATTTTGATTGGTGAAGTTTTGGCTCATGAAATTTATATTTTTGGAAAGAGGATGAAAAATGTGGTTTGTAGGAAAAAACCCCACCAAATTTGGCCAAACGGTTTGGGAGATATGGCCCTTTGAAGTTCAAGATTTTCTGAAATCGATTCGATCATAACTTGCCAACCACACATGGGAATTGAGAGTTCTATGACTTTTTGGAAATGGGAGAACAAGATCTTCAACTTTCATGTTGGGCAAAAATTCATTTGAGGCTTGTATCACAATGTAAGTTTGAGGATCAAGACTTTCCATTTATGGCAGGTTTCAGTTACAGGCCCAGTTTCCATTTTGGGAAATTCATGATCTGGCTTCAAATTCTTCCATGATGGTGTTTGGCATGATGTATGATGACTATTTGGACATGAATGAACTCTCACAAACCAATTCCAATCATCCAATCACTGATTAAATGGACAGTTGACCAACAGTTGACTTTTAGGGTTTCTGACTGATTATGCATTGACTGATGACTTCCAAACCCTAATTCCTTGAGGACTTGACTTCAAATGATGTCCCAAGTTGTATGAACTCTTGATTATTGACCATGGTGCCCAAATTCCACAAGAATGACCACCATCCACTGCTTCGATTGACAGTTGACTTTCTTTGACTTTTTGACTGTCTGTGCATGAACTGATGACCTCTGAGCCTTCAACCCTTGACCAAAATACTTCAAATAGACCTCCAAGCCATGTGAACTTGTTGGACAAACCCCCAAGGCCTTGATTCAATGAGAAATTCTTTTGCTTGCTTGGTTGACTGATCAGGAGATCAGTTTGACCTAATTCTTGATTGCCTGCTCTTGAGGCAACTGAGGGATAATGCAAATGCTATGCAATGGACCATGATATGCTATGACCTAGTATGAAAATGTATGTATAATGGTAGGTGCAAATTTGAGGTGCTACAGCGGGTCAATCCAGTATAAATATTACTCTTAATATTCATACCTATGTTTAAGACTTGATAACTCCTTATCCATGATCCATGAGATGTGATCATCAGTCTATAAACATAATAATCTTCATGCTTTAATGTTATCCCACTTCACAATAAAGCTCGACTACGAATACTTTAAGAATAGTGTCCTTATGTTTAATGTGATCTCATGATTAAGTCACACTTGATACATTAAATGGACTATCTATTCTAGGGACTTTATTATTAATAAATAATTCGATACAAGTACCAAAAGTATTGGCCTCTAGGGTTTACACCAACCAAAACCTCTAAGAATATTGCATATTCATCAGAATTTTTGACATAATATGGATCATGGTCACTAACAGGTTCGGCTACCGTGTGTGAACAGATAATGGGCTTAATGTGATTACGCCTGAATGAAAAAGGACGGACCATGAGACGAGTAAGTCAGGTCTGAGCATAACAACATAATGCGATTTGGTTTGTATTTAAAGGAGATTTATGACCGCAAATGCGTAATGCGATATTACGATACCCTTGGTTTGCGAGTTAGTACCTATCAATATGACCTTGAGTGATTAGAGTCTTTAGCCTTGAACAGTTACAAAGGCACCAATGTTTTCTTCTTCATAAGTGTTTGCTTGAGGGCAAACAAAGGTTAAAGTATGGGGGAGTTTGATATCACCAAATTACACTGTTATTTTGACTCGTTTTATACATGTTTTGATATCCTTTTATATCTATTTCTAGTGCTATGTGGGTACTTTGTCTATATTTCAGGTATTTAACCATATTGGGACCATATGCGAAGAAAGGAAACAATTTGGATGCAAAACAATGAAAAAATGGAAATTGCACACAAGGCGACCTATATGGCATTTGCCATGGGGAATGTCGTATTATAAATGACGTGTCCCACTCACCAACGGGTGGATTGACCCACTCTTTCACATGTTGGGAAGATGGCATTCATCACTTTTACATGGAGTTCGCCATCCTTTGTGAAAGGCAGGCAGTTAGAAAATGGACTCACTTGGTCTTCCACTCTTCCCATGTTCCCCTATTTTTCCTCCCACAAAATGAAAAAGCTTCACATGACATTTTAGGTTTTAGGAACATTATAAATAAGCTTCAAACTTCATATTTCAAATCATTCAAGCTTAGCAAAATCTTGAGCACGAAAACTACTGATCAAAGTTATAACTCGTCACATCGACGGGTTATAACACCAGAGAGTATTGAGATTATACGAAGTTTGGAGCACTTTATTTTCCCACATTTTAATCTTGCCGCTATTTATATTCCTTTACAAGTCTTCCGCGATTTACTCTGTATCGAATTCAAGCCTTTGTTTGGAGCAGGTTTTTATCGTATTTTGCATTTTATTATCGCTTTATTTATTTACTCGCATTTTATTTATCTTGCCTCGCACTACTACTTTTATTTACAAGTATTATTTATCGCACTGTATTTCTTTAAACTATTTTTCCGCAATGTCTACTTCTAAGCTTAAAACTTATATTTTCATGTTTGTCATAAGCATGTCCAGCTAATTTATTAATGTTAGGATGTGAGGACCGTCACTTGACGGTACTCTAACTGTTGCTTCTTTAGGATTTCGATTGTGGGCTATTTTGATTTTTAATACAATCTTTCTGAACTTAATTTAATCGGTCACTGTGAAAGAAGAGTCATGAAAACCTCGGGTAAGATCGAAAGACGTCTGACATTAAAGAATAAGATTGGTTTGTTTTTTATTAATGAATACCGCGAAAACACTTTGTTAATTAAATAGGAAAGTCTAATATTTCTAGAAGGAGGTTTTAAAACTATTTGCGGACGCGTTTGTAGGTTTAGGATCCGGTTACCAGAGCGAAAGCCTGGAACCCTTTTAAGTTAAATTTTCCAATCAAATTACTTTTCAACCGAGTAAAGAGTCTGATTTCTTAAAATAGGATTTACTACTTTAACTCATTAAACGCTGGTCACACGTGACAGTGGATGCTACAAATTAGAGAGTCAAATCCGGTTATGAATACCCGAAAGTGGTAGTTCCTGTTCAATCACATTCTTTTCAAAGTAGAAAATTTTGCCCCGTACATCGATCCTATTTAGAAGCAAACAAGAGTACTGTTGTTTGATGAGAGCCATATCCCGGTATTATTCTCCTAAATTTATTAAAGTTATTTTCATCTCACCTTTGTTTAATTGGTTCGCCTTAGATTAACATTGTAGCAACTAAAAATGATATATTGATAGTTAGGTCTCTGTGGGATCGATATCTTTTAAAACTACACAATAGACTGTAGACGTGCAGTTAGTTATTCCGATAGACTCATAATCTCGCGAACAGCTTCTAAAAAATATACTTGATATGATCCATTTTGGATATCAACCAAGTAGTATGGTTCAACATATACTACCAGAGACGTCGGGCAGCCCATGCCAAGGAACAACAAGTTTTCTCAAGCAAAGAATACAGGAAAAAAGTTTGAGATTAAGCTATTGATTAACTTAACTCAGAAAAGTAAGAGTCGCCACTGAACTTTATTGTTTCCAAAGGGAATGGGAGAAAGGTCGAACAAAACTCACAAAAGGTAAAACAAAAGATAAATTTGGATACGGGGGTTGGTTATGCAAGGGGAGGATATTATCACCCCTTACATCTATGGTACTCCATAGGAACCACTTGAAAATTTGTGTTTATAAAAAAAAGTTGGGTTATTTGTTGATTGATTTTAATTTGAAAAGACATTTTGTCATATTCGAGTGGAAAACTCAACTTACTACTATTGTTATGCAAAAAATATATAACTGTCATCAGATTTAATTTATTCCAAGAGGAAAGGGAAAAATATCAAGAAACCCCCCAAAAGAATGGTCATCGCAACCGTGAACAATTTTGGAAGATGGTTACGCAAGGGGAAGGTATTAGCACACCTTACCTCCGTTGTACTTAATGGGAACCATTTTGATTGTCTTTCGCTTGAATAGGTGTTACTATCTTAATGCTTATTTGCTAAAGACTTAAAGAGTGGAAGTAAATTTTTTATTAGCATGCTCACCAAGGATTTGGGCCCTCGTGCCTACGTATGCTCACTTGTTGAAGTGAGAAATCAGAGCCTCGTAATTCATGGTAAAAAATGTTTGTTGGTTGGTTGATTTTACCTTGAAAAAGGGTTTTCGGAGTGATGCTCTAAGGCGCAAAAATATAGTTTGATGTGGGATAATATTTTTAGGTTTTGAAAAGAAAGATTATTTGACTTCAGACTACACTAAAGACTATGGGTAGAGAAGAATATTTCAAACGACCAAGCTAAGAGTCTTCTGTCCAAAATACTCAGAATGAGGGTATGAAAGCTTCATGCTCACTGATCAGTGCATTTTGATGCACATTCTTCTATATTTATACTTATGCATTTCCATATTTTAGTTTGGTTATTTTTCCCTTTTAATGTGTTTTTATAATTTATCTTATTTTTACACTTATTTGTTTTTCGCAGTTTATTTTCAGCATTAGTAGTCTGCACGAATAAATTCATAACTAGAGCTAGGAGTATCGAATTGAGACGTGCTACGAGTCGTTGGAAAGCTAAGAGAAAGAGCTACGACTTTCATGAAGAAGTCAGAAGCTAATTTGGACTGTAGTATGGTTGAAAAATCCATTGAAGCCTTCAGCACTAGATTTATATTTTGTGTTGGGTTATTTAGTTTGGGCTTGGGTTATGCTTTGACCAAATTAGGTTTATTCTACTTTTCCTATAACCTAAGCAGTCGGAAACAGTACACGGTATCACTATTCACGAAAATTTGAAAGCTTGTACGAATTCCATGAAGAACTAATCCCTCTGATTCGATCTGCCGTAATTCAGGTTCCAAAACTTGAGATTATTATAATCTTAAATTTAGTTTAATTCCTTTCAATGATATTTTGTGTTCTTGTATGCTTAATTCGATTGCATAACATATATTAATTCAATTTGGTTGATTGTATGATCCTAACATAGGCACGTCACGTTTGCTTAATTCGTTTTTGTGTCTGATCAATCATGTTTGCTTAATCCATGAAAACTTATCACGTTTGCTTAATTCGGACAATAATATCATACATCTCACAAACTTCACCGCATTTTTCATTGAGTTTGTATCCAAATAGGAATAGACAATCCGCTTAGGGTATTAAAATTATATTAATCGATGATAGTAGGAACTGAATCGGTAGATTGAATTATTTCATAATCACTTATTTCATAATAGCTTATTTCAAGAATTGCTTTTAATAATCACTTTTTCTTAATCGAACACCAAACCAAACAATCCCCCCCTTAATTTCGATTTACCTTTGGATAATAATAATCAAGAATCCTTAAGAGAACGATATCCGAGTTAAAATTGTCGCCGTACTACGTTTTTGAAAAACACTCGTTTTGACCCGCGCGCGACAGCGGATCAAATTGGCGCCGTTGCCGGGGATTCTTGTAAATTTTAACCATTATTATAGTCTAACTATTATTATAGTCATAGGTGTCGTGTTTTAACTTTTTTTCCCTAACTTTCTTGTGTTCTGGTGTTTTTGTGTTTTAGGATAAAAAAAATTTGTTTTCTTTAAGAAAATCGTCTCAAATTATTCCGATCTTTATCGATTACTAGGAAAAAATCAAGGATCAAAAGCCTCTACTTAGGAACTAAATAGTGGAAGTCATCCTAAAAACCCGAAATTCCTTATTTTTCTATTTTTTATGATTTGTTTTCTGTTTTGATAGTTTCATAAAATTCCGAAGAAAAAAAATCAAAAATTTTGATTGACGTTATTAGATTAAGTTTTGTGTTTTTGTATTTTTTTCCTTTTATTTTAATTGTTTTTTTCGTATTTCAATCGTTTTTACTTAATAGGGTTATTGTCGGTATTTTTCTATTTGTTGTTGCATTGCTGAATTAATTGTGTTTTCTCATTGTTTGTTAATTTTTTTTTCTATTGAGTTTAATATGGCTGACCAAAGAAATCTGAGAGAACTTGTTGCTCCTGATATGAATTACAATGGTTTATGTATTGAATATGCTGATGTTACTATTCCTTTTGAATTAAAATCGGGTTTAATACACTTGTTGCCCAAGTTTAGTGGTCTTGCAGGTGAGGATCCGCACAAACATATGAAAGAACTCCAGGTGGTGTGTTCTACACCATTGAAGCCTGAAGGGATCACTGAAGATCACATCAAACTTCGAGCTTTTCCTTTTTCATTGCAGGGTGCAGCAAAGGATTGAATATATTATCTCGAGCCAAATTCAATTGCAAGCTGGAATGCCCTGAAAAAAGTGTTCTTAGAGAGATATTTTCCTGCCTCCAGAGCTTCCTCGATAAGAAAGGAGATTTGTGGTATTAGACAGAGTAATGAGTCATTGACCGAGTATTGAGAGAGATTCAAACACTTGGTATCCAGCTTCCCTCAGCACCAGATCACCGAGCAACTACTCATCCAGTACTTTTATAAGGGTTTGACACCGATGGATATTGTCATACCCCAAAATTTGCCCGTTAATTTTGCAAGACATTTTCGAGGCACTCCAACTCATTACTCAAGCCATTGATCTTAAAGGAACAAAGACCCAGTACACAGGTGGTCAAATCCAGAAAATGGCTTAAAATGGCTTGCTCGCTAGGCGAGCAAAATCATTCGCCTAGCGAACTCTTTGCTGCACCACTCGCCTAGCGAAGCTTGCGAATACCAGAATTTTTGGGCTTCATTCTGAGCCCATTAGGTCACAAAAACTATTATAAATACCAAGGACCTCATTCAGAAAAGGGGGGAAGAAAAAGGAGGAGATAGAAAAAAGGCACAACAAACCCTGGAGGCTAACCCAGAGAATTCAGAGCAACCCTCAAGGAAACCCTGAAGGAAACTCATCTGCACCAAGGTTACCTCCGCCCAACTCAATCCGGCGCCAACCCTAAGAGTGACTTGCCAATTCAAGGTTGCAATTCAGTTGCAAACAGGTTTGCATTACTATTACCGCTCTATGTTCTTAACCTGCATGTGGCATTATGATTGAATTTATGAAAATATCTTAAGTTTTGCATGTGAATTTAAGTATGTATGAATATCTTGAACGTTTAACCATGTAATTTCTGTAATGGATGCCATAGGGTTTGGAGCTTTCTGGAATTGTACTGCTATCAAAACCAGAACCCGCAGCCGCTCGCTAGCACATCGCTAAGCGAGCATGTAGCGAGTATTCGCTAAGCCTTCGCTAGGCGAGGCAAAGGCGAACGTGACAGTCGCTGATTTTTCTGTTCTGTTTTATGCTTATCTGATCTGTTTATTCTAACCATGCGTTATTTTGCCTGACATTGCTACCGCTGTGTTTCTTTTGTGGTGTAATTCTCGATTGCACCCTGATTTGGTATTTTGACCTGTTTGCTAAATTTTGTAAGGGTTCACATACTCCCGGAGAAGGTAGCTTGCTAGGTATTCCACTTTATTTGTGGGATACCCTTGGGGAGATTCACCCTAATTACCTAATTGATTATAATATGGACCTAATTACCTAATTGATCACAACTACCTAATTGATTGTAAAATATTGCCTTTGAATATATGATCTTGGACCTCTCTTTGTTGCCTTACGGTATTCCGGTATTATGGTCATGTCCCGCGAATGTGGGGATACACTTAGCAAAGATCCTTCGGTTAAATCATCATGTCCCTATAAGATAAATCATAGTCCCTCGGATGTTGCCTTCGAATATATGATTTTGTCCCTCGATGTCCCGTCGTTGTAGCCTACGGTTAAATGATGATCGCCCCTTCGAATGCTAAGGTATCCTTACAAATGTTGCCTTCAATGACCAAACGATGACCCTACGATGTCCCTTTACATCCAAAGGGGTAAGACTACTTACTTCTCAATAGTAAGGACAGTTTTACCCTCATAAGGATAGGAAATGCCCATAAAGACCTTGGGCGGGTATAACTCTTAATTGCTAGCTCACAACCTAAAACATTTTCCATACCTCACACTTTGCAAATACTAGAAAATCACCACTTGGTATACATTCGTACTAGAATCATTGCCAAGTTATATTTTTCTAAACCGCTTTCAAAATTAAACGAGATAAATACTTTGTATACATTCGTACAAGAATCATTACAAAGTTAAACTCTCTTTTCAAAACATTTTTAAGCAATTCACAAACACTTTTTTTCAGACAAACATAAGTGATCAAGCAATTAAGAGCCCATGGATAAACATGGATACAAAGGGTGCTAACACCTTCCCTTTGTATAATGTACCTCCCGAACCCAAAATTTAATTAAGGTCTTTCCTGTTCTTTTCCACCTTTCCTTATGGGATAAAAGAAAAGTCGGTGGCGACTCTTGCTATCCGCGACATTTGCTTTCCAAAGCAAAACACACAAAGTCAGTTCACCGTATGACAGAACTGGCGACTCTCCTGGGGAAAATATTAAAGAGAGGTTACCTTAAAAACAAGATCACTTATTTAAATTGTCTGATTTACTTTTAAGGGATTGCTTGGGTATTTTATGCTTGAGTGAAAGATCCTACACCCGGATCTAGTGTACCTTAGGTAAGTAGCAAAAGATCATCGCGACTATCCGGCGTATACTGGAATGGTCAAAATGATGGCTACGGTTAATGTGACACTTTGGATGTCCTGATGTTCCTCATGTTTACTTGAGGAAAAATTTGGCTTCCGCGTGGTGTCATCAAAGCATTAACCAGACCTTTAGAATCCTAATTGACTCATCCTGGCCATTAGAAAGTAGTGAGATAACTGACTTCGGTTCCGACTGGGGTTGGTTGAGACTCGATACTACACTCTTTGAGATTGGACTTTAGGGAAGCTTCGGTCAACCACTTGGTGTTGCACTGAAGTGGGCTTAAAGGAAGGTCAATGATTTGAGATCCTTCTAGAACCCGGTTACTATTCTAGGACAGGTTGAACCAACCAAACTTCAGTGGGGAGGGTACTTACCTATGGAACTCATGCAAGCCTTAAAACCTATGAATGATTGTTATGTGACTTGTTTGTGCTTGTTGTTTACTTAACATCATAACATCACAACATCATAACATCATAACATCATAACATCAAGGCATTATACTAACCATTTCAAGGACTTAGGGATTTAACTTTGCTCTGTAACAGGGCTATGGCTTCCAGAAAGACCATTCGGATCAATTTTGTAGCAATCTCTCCTCAACTAAAGAATTTAGTGTCAGAACTTCCTGATCAGGCTCAGTTCATCAAGAAACATGGTTATCTCCTCAATTTAGTTACCACCGGTTTCAAGGAAGATATGATGAGAGTTTTATTCCAGTTCTTCGACCCTAAACATCATTGCTTCACCTTCCCGGATTATCAGTTGGTGCCCACGTTAGAAGAATTCTCCAGGCTGCTTGGGATACCTATCCTTGATCAAACACCTTTTAGTGGTTTAGAAAAGATTCCGAAGTCTGAAGAAGTTGCCGCGGCTTTACACATGACAAAGTCCGATATTAAAACTAATTGGGTAACAAGAAGTGGAATTAAGGGTTTACTTGCCAAATTTCTGATAAATAAGGCCCGAGAATTCATAAAAGTTACGGACGTCCATGCTTTCGAAGATATCCTAGCATTACTAATCTATGGTTTGGTATTATTCCCTAATCCAGACCAATTCATAGACGTGAATGCTATTAAGATATTTCTCGCTCATAACCCTGTACCTACCTTGCTTGGAGACATTTTGCATTCCCTTCACACCCGTACTATGAAGAGACAAGGGACTCTCATGTGCTGCATACCTTTATTGTCTAGGTGGTTTATTTCGCACCTTCCTCAATCAGTCTTGAAGAATGAGCAAAATCTGAAATGGTCTCAAAGGATAATGTCGCTCTCCCATTCAGACATCCTTTGGTGTCCTCATCTCAAAGAAAATGTTATCATCATTGACCGTTGTGGAGAATTCTCTAACGTACCACTCCTGGGGATAAGAGGAGGTATTACTTATAACCCAGCTTTAGCCCTACGCCAGTTTGGTTATGCTCGAAGAGATGGTCCACATGAAATAATTATTCAAGGCACTGTGTTTGACTATGACAATGACTCTCAAGGTCTCCGTCAAAGGTTTGTACGAGCTTGGGGCATGGTGAAAAGAAGTACTTTAGGGAAGAAAAACTTTATCCCTATGGAGCCTTATCTCAGATGGGTACGCGCAAGAGCTCGTGAACTTGTCATGCCATATCTGGCAGTCGGACCGCTGATTGTTGAACCAGGAGTTGAAGGAGGTACTCCTCGGATCATTCCTTATCCAGATATGCCTACCAATGTTGAAGAACTGAAGAGATCCTGGATCCAGTTGAGAGAGGAAAGGGATACTTTTGAGACTCAGTTCATTGCAGAAAAGAAGAAAGTATTAGAGCTCACCAGCCAGCTTAATGAGGAACGAAGACTCAATGCATATCTTCGCCCAAAAAGAAGCCGTCCCTGGGAGACTTGAGCTTTCATTGTATTTTTATTATTTCCTTTTTGTAATGAACATTGATTAAAGAAATTGTTAATAAAAGTTTCCCTCTTTTTGGTGGTTTACGCAAAGTTAAATTCCAGAAGTCCTTGAAAACATTTCATACATTGCATAGCATAACATAACATTGCATAACATGTATCCTAAAAGATCAATATTCTCACGATCTTCCTTCTAAACAGAAAAATGGCTCTCGAACAAACTGTCAAAGATCTCCAGGCTCAGAATGCTCAATTCCAGGAGATGATCTTGAGCTTATCCAAGGGGCAGGAGGAACTGAAGGCTCTCTTGCTCGAGAAGAAGAAAGACAAGAAAGCTGTGAGTTACATCAACCCGGGAAGAAGGCTTAAAGGACAGGCCGCAGGAGTCAAGATTAGAATTCCGAAGGATCAAGAAGAGGAGACAGAGAATGATTCAGAAGAGGAGAATGTTGATCTCTTTAACCATGAAGACGACGATGAAGATTATGAGAATGAACAGTACTCTCCAAAAGATGGCAAGTACAAGTTGCTGGAAGAACGTATGCTAGCTATGGAGGGTCAGAAGGCGCCCGGTCTGGATTTCGAAAGCTTGGGTCTGGTCTCCGACGTGGTCATTCCTCGCAAATTCAAGATCCCCATTTTCACTAAGTACGATGGTGCGTCTTGTCCTCAGATGCATCTGAGAGCTTATGTGAGAAAGATTCAGCCGTATACCACTGACAGGAAGCTATGGATCCATTTCTTCCAAGAGAGTCTGGCTGGCACCCAGTTGGAATGGTACTATCAGCTCGAGAGCTCTAACATCCGCACCTGGACTGATTTAGCAACAACTTTCTACAAGCACTACCAGTATAATTCTGAATTGGCACCTACTCGGCTACAGTTGCAGAATATGACTATGGGATCTAAAGAAAGCTTCAAAGAATATGCTCAAAAATAGAGGGATTTGGCTGGCAGAGTCAAACCCCCTATGACTGATCGAGAATTAGTGGACATGTTCATGAGTACACTGACTGACCCATTCTACAGCCATCTACTGGGAAGTTCTTCATCGGGTTTCACTGAACTTATATTGACAGGTGAACGTGTTGAAAGCGGCATTCGAAGTGGAAAGATACATGCGGCTACCTCTGCAAGCACCAAAAGGTCCTATCAGGGGAGGAACGAATCAAATGCAGTGTACGGTCAAAGGGGTCGTAACAAGAAAAATCGTGACCATACCATTGGGGCAGTTACGATTGCAGCACCGCCATCCCAGAACTTCCAGCACAGACATGACAGGCCAAGAAGGCAGTTTACCAAGATCAATATGACTTTAGCACAGGCACTGCAGGGTATGCTAAAAGAAAATTTGATTACCCTCAGAGATCCTCCTACGAATCCCAACACTACTTCTCCTCGTTATAATCCCAAGGCCAGGTGTGCATATCACTCCGATAGCCCCGGGCATGATACAAACGATTGTTGGTTGTTGAAGAATAAGATTCAGGATATGATCGAGGCTGGAGAAATTGAATTTGATCCTCCAGAGACTCCTAATGTCATCACTGCACATATGCCTAACCATGACAAGACTGTTAATGCTGTGAATGACAATTCTCACATTTCTAATGTAGCTGACTTAGCATCTCCTCTCCTGACCATCAAGGAGAATTTATTGCAAACTGGTTTATTTCCAGGTTGTGCTGAAAGTTGCGATCTCTGTATACTCCGACCCGATGATTGCTTGAAGTTGAGAAATGGTATTCAACGACTGATGGATGATCGTACAATTCTCTTCGAAAAGATTCCTAAGGTGGAAAACCCTATTGAAGAAATATCCGTGATTGCTAGGTCCAAAGTTCCAGTGAAGATTACCGCTACTAGGGCGCCTGTGAAGATTACTGCTGAGCCCAAGGTGGCTCCCCTAATCATTACTGCACCTGGCCCAGTACCGTATTCCTCAAGCAAAGCTATTCCGTGGAATTATGGAGGTGATGTTTACATCCATGGTGTAAAGCAAGTTGATAATTCTACTAATCTTGATGGCATTATTGGGACTAGCAAAATTACTCGAAGTGGAAGGATCTTTTCTCCAGAAATCTCACCTCCCGCCCCTGAAACTCGAGGAAAGGAACCAGTCAACCCTTCTCAGTCAGAGACACCGGTCGAAGTTACTACCGAAGATGTTGCCAAACAAGAAATGGAAGAAGTGCTGAAAATCACCCGCAAGAGTGATTTTGATGTGGTAGAACAGTTGGGGCATACCCCGTCCAAGATCTCGATGTTATCCTTGTTGTTATCTTCCGAATCTCATGCCAATGCATTGATAAAATTCTTGAAGACCGCTCATGTACCTTAGGAGACATCTGTCGATCAGTTCGAAAATTATGTTGCTCACTTGGCTGTTGACAATGGCCTAGGCTTTTCCGATGCTGACCTGACACCAGCAGGAAAGAATCACAATAAAGCTCTGCATATCTCCATTGAGTGTAAGGGGATCACTTTGTCTCATGTGTTGATCGATAATGGCTCTTCTTTGAACGTGCTACCGAAAGCTGTGCTCGATAAACTTGACTGTAAAAGCATTGAACTGAAACCTAGTGACGTTGTGGTGCGTGCTTACGATGGTGCGAAGAGCGTTGTCCACGGTGAAGTGGTCCTCCCTATCAAGATAGGACCTCAAATCTTCAACACTATCTTCCACGTAATGAACATTCGTCCTGCCTATTCCTGCTTGCTGGGACACCCTTGGATTCATGGGGCAAGTGTTGTAGCTTCGTCTCTCCATCAAAAGCTGAGGTATCCAATAGAGGGTAAGATCGTCACTGTGTATGGGGAAGAAGAGTATATTGTCAGTAGTGTGCATACCTTCAGATACGTCGAGATGGATGGTGAATTCTTTGAGACTCCTTCTCAGTCATTCGAAGTAGTTCCTCCGACTAATCCTGTCCTTAAGCCAACTTCCTGTGTGCCCAAGGTTATTCGTGCTCCTCCTGCTATGATTTCTCTGAAGGACGCTCAAGCCGTGGTGGAAAATGGTGGTCTTACTGGTTGGGGTCAACTGGCCGATGTCCCGCACAAGTCTGATAGATTCGGCCTGGGATTTAGCTCTGAAAAAGTAGTCAAAGATCAAATTAATGCTGTAGAAGATGCTGATAGCGATTGCGACCTGGATAGCTGGATCTTCCCAACAATTGGTGACGGACTCAATAATTGGAAGGCTGAAGACACTTCCCGATTTCCTTTAGTCATGAGTAATTGTTATTGTCTATTTTAGTGTTGCAAATTTTTAATTTTTACAATTGAACTTCTTAAAGCATTGTGTCTATGCCCGGGGCACAATAGCTAATTTGTTAAGGGTTTTGTCATTCTCATAAGCATATTCACATTCAATAAATCAATGGACTTTTTGAATTCAAATATTGCGCTCTTTATCTTTCCTGTCATCTTCCAAACGAGCTATGTTTTCTTACACACACTCACGTAACAAATTGCAGATCCATACCCACTTTGGATCCTGTTGATAATAGTTCTACTACTGTTCATTATGACTTTGAAAATCCGATCTACCAAGCCGAGGATGGAAGTGAGGAAGATTGTGAAGTACCTGGAGAACTTGCCAGACTGTTACTGCAAGAAGAAAGGACTATACAGCCGCACGAGGAGTCAGTCGAAACTGTAAATCTGGGTACCGAAGTAGACAAGAAAGAGGTCAAAATAGGAGCAGGCTTGGAAAATAGTGTCAAAGGAAGATTGATTCAGATGTTACATGACTATGTAGATATTTTTGCTTGGTCTTACGAAGACATGCCAGGACTAGATACTGATATAGTAGTGCATCGTTTGCCGATGAAGGAAGATTGCCGTCCTGTTAAGCAAAAGGTTCGTCGCATGCGTCCTGAAATGTCTGAGAAAATCAAAGCCGAGGTTATGAAACAATTTGATGCAGGTTTTCTGGCTGTTACTTCTTATCCTCAATGGGTTGCTAATGTGGTACCAGTGCCAAAGAAGGATGGTAAGGTGCGAATGTGTGTAGATTACAGAGATTTGAATAAAGCGAGTCCCAAGGATGACTTTCCTCTTCCGCACATTGATGTTCTGGTAGATAACACCGCTCAACACAAGGTATTCTCATTCATGGACGGATTCTCAGGTTATAACCAGATTAAGATGGCGCCTGAGGACATGGAGAAGACTACGTTTGTGACGCAACGGGGCACTTTCTGTTATAAAGTAATGCCATTCGGTTTAAAGAATGCAGGGGCAACGTACCAGCGTGCTGTGGTGGTTTTGTTCCATGATATGATCCATCATGAAATAGAAGTATATGTGGATGACATGATAGCCAGATCTCATACTGAAGGAGAATACCTCAATCATTTATACAAACTGTTTGAGAGGTTGAAGAGGTACAAGTTGAGATTGAACCCGAACAAATGCACCTTTGGAGTAAGATCCGGTAAGCTCTTGGGCTTTATTGTCAGTGGTAAAGGAATTGAGGTTGACCCGGCTAAGGTGAGAGCTATTCAAGAAATGTCAGTTCCCCGTACAGATAAAGAAGTCAGAGGTTTCTTGGGACGCTTGAATTACATCGCCCGATTTATCTCTCATTTGACTGCTACCTGCAAACCCATCTTCAAACTACTGAGGAAAAATCAAGAGATGATATGGAATGATGAATGTCAAGAAGCTTTTGACAAAATCAAGAAGTATCTCCAGGAACCTCCAATTCTGATACCACCAGTTGAAGGAAGACCTCTAATCATGTATTTGACCGTGTTAGAAAATTCAATGGGGTGTGTGTTGGGGCAACATGATGAGTCTGGTCGAAAAGAGCATGCCATATACTACCTTAGCAAAAAGTTTACCGACTGTGAAACAAGATACTCATTGCTCGAGAAAACTTGTTGTGCTTTGGCTTGGGCTGCTCGCCGACTAAGACAATATATGTTGAATCACACCACTTTATTGATTTCTAAGATGGATCCTATCAAATATATATTTGAGAAACCTGCCCTCTCCGGAAGATAAGCAAGATGGCATATGATTTTAACAGAGTATGATATCCAGTATACTACCCAGAAAGCAATCAAAGGAAGCGTGCTAGCTGATCATTTGGCTCATCAAGCGGTGGATGATTACCAATCTATGAATTTTGAATTCCCGGATGAGGATGTCATGCTTGTTACTGATTATGAAGAACCTGGACCGGATGAAGGACCCGAACTGGGATCCCGATGGACTATGGTTTTTGATGGATCTTCCAACGCATTGGGCAACGGTGTTGGTGTGGTCATTATTTCTCCCAGGGGTTGCCATACGCCTTTCACCGCTAGACTATGTTTTGATTGTGCCAATAATATGGCTGAGTATGAAGCATGTATTTTGGGACTCAGAGCTGCTATAGACCTAAGAATCAAGTTTTTGAGTGTGTACGGAGACTCAGCATTAGTAATCAGTCAGATCAAAGGAGAATGGGACACTAAACATCTGAATCTCATCCCTTATCGAGAGCAGGTGTTGACGTTAATCCTACACTTTGAAGAGATTACGTTCGAACATATTCTACGAGAAGAGAATCAGTTGGCGGACGCATTGGCTACCATGTCATCCATGTTCAGAGTCAGATGGGACAGTGAAGCTCCCATGATCACCATTGAACGATTAGATGAACCAGCATATTGTTATGAACTTAATACTGAGGGAGTAGAGGAGAAACCTTGGTTCCACGAAGTGAAAAGATATTTGGAAACTCAGGAATACCCTGAAGGGGCATCCATCAATGACAGAAAATTTCTGAGGAAGTTCTCCGCTAAATTCTTTTTTAGTAATGGAATATTATACAAGCGTAATCATGATTCGACTTTGCTTCGTTGTGTGGATAAAAAGGAAGCAGAAAAGATTATGGAAGACATGCATGACGGTATTTTTGGGACTCACTCTAGCGGACGTACAATGACCAAGAAGATTCTGAGATCAGGGTATTATTGGTCTACCATGGAAGCCGATTGCCACCATCACTCCAGAACTTGTCACAAGTGCCAGATCTATGCGGATAAAGTACATGTGCCTCCTGCTCCATTAAACGTGTTGACAGCTCCTTGGCCCTTTGCAATGTGGGGCATTGATATGATCGGGGAGATTAAACCTACCGCTTCTAATGGACATCGTTTCATCCTCGTTGCTATTGATTACTTTACAAAGTGGGTAGAGGCAACCTCATTTGCTTCTGTCACCAAGAATGTGGTGGCACGATTCATCAAGAATAATCTCATTTGTCGATACGGCATCCCTGAAAGAGTTATCACTGACAATGGCACTAATTTGAACAACAAGATGATTACTGAACTCTACACGCAGTTCAAGATAAAACACCATAACTCTTCTCCGTACCGGCCAAAGATGAATGGCGCCGTAGAAGCTGCTAATAAGAATATTAAGAAGATTATACAAAAGATGCCAGTAACATACAAAGACTGGCATGAGATGTTACCATTTGCTCTTCATGGTTATCGCACTTCAGTACGCACTTCGATAGGGGCAACTCCTTTCTCTTTAGTCTACGGAATGGAAGCCGTCTTACCGGTGGAAGTTCATATTCCCTCTCTAAGAATCATGAAAGAGACAGGTTTAGACGAGAATGAATGGATTCAAACTCGACACGATCAGATAAATTTGATTGATGAAAAGAGACTTGCGGCTGTTTGCCATGGGCAGATATATCAGAAGCGCATGACCCAGGCATTTAACAAAAAGGTCAAGAGACAGGTGTATCAAATTGGCGACTTGGTGATCAAGCGTATCATTCTACCACAAGGTGATCCCAGAGGCAAATGGACCCCCACATACGAAGGGCCATTTGTAGTTAAGAAGGTATTCTCTGGTGGAGCCATGATACTTGCTACAATGGATGGCGAAGACTTCCCACATCCCGTGAACGCAGACATAGTCAAAAAATACTACGCATAAAAGAGACCCGCTAGGTCGACGTACCTAGGCAAAAGTAAGGGCATCCCGGCGAACCAAAAGGGTTCGGGTAAAAATTAGGGATAAACATATAAAAATGTACACCCGGCAAGTCGAAAACCTGAAAAGGCGGCTTGGGCAAAAAAGGGTATCCTGGTGGACTGAAAACCTGAAAAGGCGGTCCAGGCAAAAATTAGGGATTAAAAGCGTATGACTATGTCCCGTTCTCAGTCAGCTTCACCCAAGTCAAAGGGACTGAACAAGCCAATCACTTCTATCCGACAGCAGGAGATGAGACGCTTGAAGACATAATGACAGTAGCAGAATTAAAATCAATAGGACTTTTCCTTCATAGCTTTTTCTTTATGTTCTCGACAATTTCCTCTTACTAGGATTTCTGTCCCCGTGTATTCAAATTGCCTGTTTATAGCCCTCTTTCAAAATCAATACAATTTCATTTCCAAAAAGATGCTTTGTTTTACTTTTTCTGTTTTGTTTGCATAAACGTCCATTGATTTAATTTGAATTAATATATGTATTTGAATATGATTGATGTTTACCAAAATGCATGCATAAAATAAAAATAGCGATTACTACAAGACTTCAGGATCGAGGTAAGGTCTAACCATGCGTTCCAATGAATCCGGTTGCTAATTCTATTCCCCAACAAAAACCAGCTATTTCCCAGAAGAGGTTGGCATCACCAGACAGACTGGTCATCTCTTCCATCCCCAGCCAGACTCTGTTGAGTGTTTCCACCATCAGACAGAAATCAAGTATCCCTAGCTAAGAAAGGGTCATCAATACAAGTATCTCCAACCAGAAGATGGGGATTTATTTTCCCCAGGGAGTCGCCAGGAAAAACTTTTCAGACGCATAATTCATTCATTACATCATTTCACAGCATACGCATGCATACATTGTTCGCATTTATTTTCATAAGCATAAAATATCTCATGCATCATGACATGGCATGAAGCTAACTTTATTTTTCAGGTTAATTATCCTCCGGATACAGTCCAAATAAAGATCCATTCAGACGGACATCTTTATCGATTACATTTACATCTTTCAGATATAATCCACATGAACATCCGTTCGGACAAACACTCTGATATTCTCCTAATGGTGGCATCTTTAAGCCCATCCCAGACATTTATTGCAAATCCAACATGTACAAATATTGTCAGATATAGCCTAACGTACGGTTCATTCTGATTCAGCCTAACGTATGGTCCCTCCAACTGCTCCAATACGGTCTAGCGTACGACCCATTTGGATGTTCATCCCCTCGGATACGATCTAGCGTATGATCCATTCTGATCTTTATTCCTCCGATACTACCCAGCGTACGGTACATTCTGAAACGTGGTCTAGCGTACGACTACCCTTTCATCCTCAGTGAAGTCACCGCCTAAGGGACAACTCACTATGCTATTCAGATACGGTCTAGCGTATGATCCATTCTGATCCCTTATCCCCAGCAGCGTATAACACACTCTGACTCCCCAGCGAAGTCGACAGCCTAATGGATGACTCACTATACGGTCTAGCGTATGACCCGGTATGACACCCATGTCTTCAGATATCGTCTAATGTACGACGCACTCTAAAGCTCTCATCATCAAACTTCCTGGATGGCATCTTTAAGCCTATCTTCATCAAGACTAACTGTTGATTAACAAGTGAAAATTTTGGGGCATTCTAAGTGTTCAATAATCTTCCACCTCCAGACCACGAATGGCGTACATACCATTCTAACTCTTTCGGTTCAAGAAAATTGAACAGGGGTAGCTGTCATACCCCAAAATTTGCCCGTTAATTTTGCAAGACATATTCGAGGCACTCCAACTCATTACTCAAGGCATTGATCTTAAAGGAACAAAGACCCAGTACACAGGTGGTCAAATCCATAAAATGGCTTAAAATGGCTTGCTCGCTAGGCGAGCAAAATCATTCGCCTAGCGAACTCTTCGCTTCACCACTCGCCTAGCGAAGCTTGCGAATACCAGAATTTTTGGGCTTCATTCTGAGCCCATTAGGTCACAAAAACTATTATAAATACCAAGGACCTCATTCAGAAAAGGGGGGAAGAAAAAGGAGGAGATAGAAAGAAGGCACAGCAAACCCTGGAGGCTAACCCAGAGAATTCAGAGCAACCCTCAAGGAAACCCTGAAGGAAACTCATCTGCACCAAGGTTACCTCCGCCCAACTCAATCCGGCGCCAACCCTAAGAGTGACTTGCCAATTCAAGGTTGCAATTCAGTTGCAAACAGGTTTCCATTACTATTACCGCTCTATGTTCTTAACCTGCATGTGGCATTATGATTGAATTTATGAAAATATCTTAAGTTTTGCATGTGAATTTAAGTATGTATGAATATCTTGAACGTTTAACCATGTAATTTCTATAATGGATGCCATAGGGTTTGGATCTTTCTGGAATTGTACTGCTATCAAAACCAGAACCCGCAGCCGCTCGCTAGCACATCGCTAAGCGAGCATGTAGCGAGTATTCGCTAAGCCTTCGCTAGGCGAGACAGGGGCGAACGTGACAGTCGCTGATTTTTCTATTCTGTTCTATGCTTATCTGATCTGTTTATTCTAACCATGCGTTATTTTTCCTGACATTCCTACCGCTGTGTTTCTTTTGTGGTGTAATTCTCGATTGCACCCTGATTTGGTATTTTGACCTGTTTGCTAAATTTTGTAAGGGTTCACATACTCCCGGAGAAGGTAGCTTGCTAGGTATTCCACTTTATTTGTGGGATACCCTTGGGGAGATTCACCCTAATTACCTAATTGATTATAATATGGACCTAATTACCTAATTGATCACAACTACCTAATTGATTGTAAAATATTGCCTTTGAATATATGATCTTGGACCTCTCTTCGTTGCCTTACGGTATTCCGATATTATGGTCATGTCCCGCGAATGTGGGGATACACTTAGCAAAGACCCTTCGGTTAAATCATCATGTCCCTATAAGATAAATCATAGTCCCTCGGATGTTGCCTTCGAATATATGATTTTGTCCCTCGATGTCACGTCGTTGTAGCCTACGGTTAAATGATGATCGCCCCTTCGAATGCTAAGGTATCCTTACAAATGTTGCCTTCAATGACCAAACGATGACCCTACGATGTCCCTTTACATCCAAAGGGGTAAGACTACTTACTTCTCAATAGTAAGGACAGTTTTACCCTCATAAGGATAGGAAATGCCCATAAAGACCTTGGGCGGGTATAACTCTTAATTGCTGGCTCACAACCTAAAACATTTTCCATACCTCACACTTTGCAAATACTAGAAAATCACCACTTGGTATACATTCGTACTAGAATCATTGCCAAGTTATATTTTTCTAAACCGCTTTCAAAATTAAACGAGATAAATACTTTGTATACATTCGTACAAGAATCATTACAAAGTTAAACTCTTTTTTCAAAACATTTTTAAGCAATTCACAAACACTTTTTTTCAGACAAACATAAGTGATCAAGCAATTAAGAGCCCATGGATAACCATAGATACAAAGGGTGCTAACACCTTCCCTTTGTATAATGTACCTCCCAAACCCAAAATTTAATTAAGGTCTTTCCTGTTCTTTTCCACCTTTCCTTATGGGATAAAAGAAAAGTCGGTGGCGACTCTTGCTATCCGCGACATTTGCTTTCCAAAGCAAAACACACAAAGTCAGTTCACCGTATGACAGATATGAACATTCTTGATGCTGTTAGTGGTGAAGCACTTGTTGATAAGGCTCCAGCTGCTGCCAAAGCCCTTATCGAAAATATGTCCCTTAATTCCCAACAGTTCACAACTAGAGACAATTATGTGCAAAGCAAAGGCGTGAATCAAATTCAGGTTTCTTCCAACAAATCTTTAGAGACCATAATTGACGAGCTCACTGCCTTAGTCAAACAGCTGGAAGTAGCAAAACCTCAAACAACAACAATGTGTGGTATTTGTACTTCTCATGAGCACCCGACCGATGCTTGTCCTATTCTGAGAGACGAGTCCATTACTAAGCTGCCTCAAGCTTATGCAGCCAACCTTTACAATCAAAACAGGTACAATAATACTCCTGACCTGTCCACCAAGAAACACCATCCCAATTGGAGGAACCATCCCAACCTTCGAGATGGAAACCCACAACAGAACCCATCTTAAGTGGCTGCCCCTGCACCTTCCGGACCATCCTTAGAAGATCTTGTCAAACAAATGGCTGCCAACAATCTCCAATTCCAACAAAGGACCGATTCTAGCATTCAGACCTTGAACACGCACGTGGGACAACTTGCTACTCAAATAAATAACATGCAAGCCCAAGGGTCGAACCAACTTCCAGCCCAAACAGTTGTTAATCCAAAGGATTCTAATGCTAATGTGAGTGCGATTTTGTTGAGATCTGGAAAGGTTACAAAAACAGCCCCTGAAAAAAATAAAAAAATTATTGAGATAACATCTGAACCTGAACCTACTCCATCTGAACCTGTTTCATCTGAAAAAAAATTAAAGAAAAGGAGTATGTGCCACCAGTCCCCTTCCCACATAGAGTTCTGAAAAATAAAAGAATTGAGGAGGGAGACAAGGAAAGAGAGATATTTGATGTTTTTAGAAAAGTTGTGGTAAATATTCCGCTTCTTGATGTAATTAAATAGGTTCCTAAGTATGCAAAGTTTCTGAAGGATTTGTGTACAAATAAGAGGAGGATTAAAGGAAGTGAGAGAGTTTACTTGGGAAGAAATATTTCTGCTTTTATTCAGGCTAAGCCTTCATCTAAAAAAGTTACAGGCGAGAAAAATGTTTCAGCCATCCCTTAGCTCTTGCCACAAAAGCAGAAGGATCCAGGAACTTTTACTGTCCCTTGTACTATCGGGGATAGTAAATTCGAGAATTGCATGCTTGATTTGGGAGTGGGCATTAATGTTATGCCTACTTCTATTTATAATAACCTTAATCTTGGTCCTTTGCAGCATACAAGTTTGATCGTCCAACTGGCGAACAGGAGCAATGCACGCCCGACTGGCGTAATGGAAGATGTCCTTGTTCAAGTTAACGATTTAATTTTTCCTGCAGATTTTTACATTCTGGACATGGAAAGAGAGACTAAGACAAGCAGAGCTCCCATCATTTTAGACAGACCGCCGTTCATGAAAACGGCGAAGACAAAAATTGATGTTGACGATGGAATATGTCCATGGAATTTGGTGACATTGTCGCAAAATTTAACATTTTTGATGCCATGAAACACCCCTTGGAAGAGCATTCCGTTTTTCATATGGAATTGATATCTGAGCTGGTTGAGGACACTTGTTCTGATTTATTTCCACTTGATTTTCCATCTGTATCTGGTTTCGATGATATTTACTCATGTGTTGATTGTACTGACACTAACCTTTGTGTTGTGTGTGTTGAGATTGATGCTGCCTTGTAGCCTGATACATTTCCTACAGGTGAAGTTGTTGCCGATGAAGCTGTTTTTGCAGTTGATGCTCTTGACATCCCGGTTTCCCCAAGCATTCCATCCATCGAGAAACCCCAGTCTTTAGAGCTGAAACAGCTCCCTGAAAACCTGAAATACGCTTATTTGGAGACTAATGAAAAACTCCTTGTTATTATTTCTTCTAACCTTGATTTCGATCAGGAAGACAAGCTTTTGTAGGTTTTAAAGAAGCACAAGAAGGCAATCGGGTGGACATTAGCCGACCTCCCAGGTATTAGTCCTTCAATGTGCAAGCACAGGATATTACTTGAGGACGGAGCGAAAACAGTAAGGCAGCCCCAAAGGAGGCTTAATCCTTTGATTCTTGATGTTGTGAAGAAGTAGGTAACCAAACTCTTGCAAGCAAGTGTCATTTATCCTATGTCTCTTTGCTTCAGAGCCATTGATTGGCTCTGAGCAAAGATAATTTTTTCAAGAACACGAAGAACCCTAGTTCTTCAAAGTAAAATTAAATGACGAATACGAAGAATAAATTCCAGGTAAGTTAGGGCTTTTGATTAGTGAATCAAGATGAACACACAGGTAACTTGTTTGCTCAGAAATGTTACTTGTAACTACCTTTTCATTTGAAGCTTTGAAGGTCAACAATGGTGGATTTGGAAGTCTGGTTCCAAGGAGTTTCAAGCCACGAAAATGATTTAGTTAGCTTCATAAAGCGTCGATGAGTAATTATGGGTGAAGAAACGAAGCTAAAAGAGCTTCAATCAAAGAAATGGTTAACTGGTTTTTCAGGTATTAGGTTCAAATGGTTTTAGAGTTTATTTGGTTATCCAAGCTTGTGAAGAATTCGTGTGAATTAGGGTTGAGTTTTAATGTTTTGCAATCTGTGTGAAATGAAACATGAAATGTGAGAGTTGATGATGAAACTAAGTCGTTTTGCACTTGTTCAGATGCGTTTTGCTTTGCCAAAGAGGTTGCACATGTGCAGGTGGTCCCATTTTGAGACTGGCATGCATTTTATGACTTGAAACTTGCGCAAGAAGCAGAGTTTGAGGTACCATGTTGGAGCTTAGGCCAAATGAAATTCACTTACGCATTTTGAGATATTCTTTGTGCCAAATTATCTCCCCATGGTGAAGAATCAAATGCAAAAAGAATCAAATCAAAAGGATACTTGAGTTAAAAATGGCATGGATGGAAAGTTGGGGTCGTGACCTGAAATTATAGGCCAGGAATTAGGTCGACCAGGTCTTGGGCCTACTTTTGTGCACACATGGGTATCTTGGAAAATTCCAAAATTGATGGACTTAGAGGCAAAATTGATGTTTGACCCTTGAAATAAAGTTTTAGAGGAGTTCAAATGTGATATTTGGCTCAAAGTAGATTCCAAAAATGATGAGAAATAAGAGAGCTATGGTGTTTGGACCAAGTGACATGCCATAGTTGATTTTAGGTCAACCAAATATGTACTAAATTGTGATTTATTGCATCCAAAGGCCCAATGATGAACACTTGAATACCAAATGAAGGAAACTTGAGTGTCCCTTGAATAATCTTGATAATCGCTTTAAAGTTGGATGAAGATGACCTGGAAATAAACACATAAATCATACTTAAATCAACTTTGAAATTAGGAACCAAACTTGAATTTCTTTTGATCAAATGATGTTGAATGAAGCTTGATATGAATGTGACCTAAGATTATAGTTCATGCCTTGAAGTAAAAGCTCTTGTGGACCACTTGTTGACCAAATTTTGACCTTGGAAAACAAAACCCTAATTTAGAAACCAAGCTTGATCTTTTGATTACAAGTCCCTATCTTGTAAAATAAGAAAAAAGAAACAAGACATATATTTTTGTATTTTGAATAAGGTTAGCAAAGTTATAATGCAAGCAAGCAAAAAAGGTAAAAAGAAAACACAAAGGGTGCTTGAAGATCTCCCACAAAGGCAAACCTAAAAAGGTGAAGGTTAGGAGGACACCATGCTTGTGATCTTGGTTGATATGAAAATGATATGATAGATGGAATCTTAGGGGTAAAAATGGGATATGACACCCAGTTAAAAGCTCCATCAGTTCAAGATCATCCTGGTTAAAATCTCTCTTGGTTCCAAAGTTCAATCTGGTGTAAATGCTTATTAGGTTCGAGATCAGTCAAATAAAAATCTTGGTTCGATTTGTGGTTAGTCTATGTAAAAACCCAATTTTATTAAAAGTATAGCCAACTCAAAACTCCGTCATGTTTCGAGATCATTCAGTGGAAAATCTCAGTTTGGTTTAGAGACTAACCGCTCTAAGTCTTGTTTGTTGTTTGGTTAGAAGTTAGTCTGAAAGTTTCACTTCCTTCTATAAGGAGGTTCGTGTGCACATCCTTCTAAAAACTCTCAAGTTTAGTGGTTACTCTAAAAAAAAATCTCGGGGACAAGAGTAAGTCACCTTAAGGCCGAACATGTATAATTATTTTATGTTATTCTCTTTCCCTTATCCGTTTTATTTTTTCATTAATTTTTTTTCCTTTGATTTTCTACTACGTAATTATTCAGTTGTTTTACAAAATGTTTTTAAATCCTGAATTTTCAAAAAGAAAAATTCAACCAAAAAATTTCAAACCTCCATAATTCATATCCAATTCTGTATAAATTCATATGTCCAATAACTCCAACTAAAAAATATCCATAAATCCATCAGGATCTCCTTAAACTTATCTAAGACTCTAACTAGAGCACAATATATAAGAAACTAATATGACTCATTGTGCACTTAAATCAGACTAGGTAATATAATGGTTGGACACACACATAATGAGTAAAATTTAAACATGAATAACTCTTAAGGTAAAACATACAAAGGCGAAGCATAACAGATTGATTAAAAAGAGAAAAATATGTAGGTGATAAGAAAATATATCAATAATGTTTGATGTGAACTGAATGTTATCAATGTTACATCCAACAAAATATATATATATATATATATATATATATATATATATATATATATATATATATATATATATATATAAGTGAAGCCCATACTCCATGCCAAGAATCTCATCAAATAATATATAATCTGAATATATATATATATATATATATATATATATATATATATATATATATATATATATATATATATATATATATATATATATAATACAATTGAGTTAGATCCACCCACTTTTCATAACACTCCATTTACATATGATTTTATAACAAGCTTAACCGCAACTTAAAGAATATAATATAATTTGATATCTTCTCTTTCTATTGTTATCTTTAATTTTGAGGGTGTTTCCTTTATTTCCCTGGGTACCGTATGTTTGTGGTTATAAATCAGTATTATCGTGCAACTGACGACTTATATACCATGCACGTAAAGTTGAAAGAAGCAAAGGTTTGTCCCGTGAATGGGAGGCATACGTTTGTTTTTCCTTACACGGACATGCCGTGAGAACTCATCGATTCATCCTCTGAATTGGCAAGATAGCAGAAAACCTAAATTTCTATAATTTATCCCATTTTAGATTCTACCATTAATATCTCATTCAATTCATTCCATTATTACGATATCTAAGTTTTATACAAGATTTGTGAATGAATTTTTTTTAGATAAACACTTCCGTATAAAGTTTAGTTTGATACACACATAATTCAATTATCGTGTATTTTAAAATAAATTTTAAATTCATTATTAATAAAAGGTATCCATCCGTATTTAAATAAAACTTTCCAGTATCTAAGAATTTCTGATTTTCTTTTATCAATTTTTTAAATAGAAAGAATGTTAACATAGTATTATTAAATCCACATTAAAATATATAGTATTTTAATAATTAATTGATCACACCGATTTTTTTTATTGATTAAAAATTAATTTATATGTGTTATAATTAAATAATTAAATATGTTTGTAATCCTTTTAAATATCTCAAATTTTATTTTTAGTTTCTCAAAATATTTCTTCAAAAAATGATTCTTCTAAAATTTTCGATCTACTCTTTTGATCCCTAATACTAAAACCGTCGTTAAAATTGTCGTTAATTCAATCATTAAGTAATAATATATTGTTAAAATCGTATAGTTTTGTCATTAAATTGTAAAAACCGTCGTTAAATTACACGAGGAATCAAAAGTGTTGATGAAATTTTTTAGAGAACTATTCTATGAATGAAATGTCTTGAGAAATTAAAAATAAAATTTGAGATATTTATGAGCACCAAAAATATATTTAACTCGTAAATAAATTATTATTTATTAATTATAGTTTGAAAAAGAAAATTTAAAACAATTTAAAAAAGAGAATAATACATGATACGAAATTATATCTTAGATGAAACTATGTCAAAAGCATCAAATAGATAGGCCAATTGTAGTATTAACATTTTTAATTGAATCATACAATTATTCTTCATTTTTTAATAAAAGTAATCAAGTAAAATTGATCATTGTACTTTGATTTATCAATTTTTTTTAATACAAGTGAAATGTTGAATTAAAACAAAATTAAATGTGATAATAACTCCTTATCTAGAATAAAAACGTTGTAGTTTTGATCACTTGACTGTGAAATCAGTTTCTTTTGAGTAAAGACAAGAAGAAATGAAAAATAAATACTACTACTATCTATTTTTCTGGGCAAGTAAATGGCAATACGTAGAATCTGAAACACTAGGTGGCGTACACATCGTAGCAACTTTTCAAACCAATAATAATAAATTTATGGTACTTTTGATCTCATAATACGTTGGAGTATCTATTATTATTGGTGATATTAATAATACGTACATTATACACGTTGACGTAAATGTATGTAAACTTGATAGTGGTAAGTGGTTGAGTAAAGTGGTTCCCATTTACACTGATATGTCTTGGCTTGCATGCAGCAGCATGTGGACCAACCTCAATGCTTTGACCCATGATTCACCATTGTACCTCTAGGCTCAATTTAATGGTTACTCAAACTTCATCTATATCTATCTATATAGTACTATCTAAACAGATATATAATTTTGGGTTGGTTTATTTTTGTTTTAAAAATATCTTTTATTACTTATTTCATCTTATAATAAATATTTTATTTGAGCTCTATCCAATTTTTAAGAAAATAATTAGATTTATTAATTTTAATTATAAAATTAGCATTATTTACTAAAATATTTTTATTTATTATAATTAATAAAATGGTTGAAAAAAAATAAAATTAATAAATAAGATAATTAAAAAAAAAAGTATTATCTTAATATTCTAAAGAGATATTTATTTTAAAACATAAAAAATATAAATGAGGTACTTTTGTGACTGAAGATTTAAATAAATAATACAATATAGTTTAAAAAATTGTGGTTGGTACTTTATGTTACGATTAAAAGGTTCATATCTTTCTTCATAGCAGTTTTATAAAATAAACCGCAGACACATATACATAAATAGCAATTAAAAATTAAGATAGTAAAGTTTTAAATTTTAGTATTTTAAATAGATAAATTATAAATAAATAAATTAATATGTGTGCACATTAAAAAAACGGATAAACCGACACGGTGTGTGCATTTGGACTTTATAATAATAATAATAATAATAATAATAATAATAATAATAATAATAATAATAATAATAATAATAATAATAATAATAACCAAAATCTTATTCTTTATTACATTTGGAAAAATTATTTTATAAAATTTTGAAATATATTGTAAATACAACTTAATTTATAGAAACAAAGATATTAAAGTGTTCAAATTTAAACTAATCCAAATTAAAAGTTTGAAAACTCTAAAAAAAATAAGAATGTCATATACTTTTAAATTAATTTTTCAAAATTGATTTAATTTGAACTAAACCGTATGCGTATATTTTAATGGATATTTATTTTATATTAATATGATATATTAGTATATTACACCAATTTATTATTATTTGATATTTATTTTTTAAAATACTGTTAATTTAGTTTAATATATTTATTTTAACTATTGTTTTTGTTTGAATCCTAACTTACAATTGTTATTTTATAATATTAATGTCAAATGTATTATATATTATATTTTACGTCATATATATTGTTTTAATGTATTTTTATAATATTAATAAAAATTTATAATTTATACTTCGACTATTAAAAAATGTATCTAAATTAAATAGTATAAAACTGAATTATATCTAATTTTTTTAACCGCACATTTAAAATTGAATCAAATTGAAAATGATTTATTTTTAAATTGAATGAATTTTTCATTTAAAATAACTTATGCTCACCGTAAACACTTCTAAAAAGTATGTATAAAAATCTTAATTTAATTTGCATTAGTTTTGTTTACATATTAAAAAAACGTATGAGTCTTACTCTTAGATTACTTAGGAAAAAACTAACTTTTAAATTGAGAATCTGTCTTATTTTGAAAAAATAGTCATATTATATACTCTGTGAATAAAAAAGATGACAGTCCAATAACAAAATTAAATAAATCTAAAATGTGTCTAATATTATTTTAAAAATTATAGTTAAATATAATTTCTCTTAACAAAATTAACTTTTAAGATGTTTATAAAAAAAAAATATTGTTTAATGTGTGGTTATTCAAAAAAATTCAAATTTCATATTGATTAGGTATAAAGTATTTAAAAAATTTATATAGAGGAATATCTTTTTGTTTATAAATCGATTTTATATAAATGAGTTACATCAATCTCTAATATAATATAAAGTCTATTGATTAAACCATAGACTATCTTATATGTCTGCACCAAAATACAAAAGAGTGTTGAATGTGAAGGAGATGTCCTGAAAAAATTCTATTGATTAAACATAAAATATTTAAAGAGTTTATACAGAACAACCCTCCTCTTCTTGCAAATTAAAGTTAAAAAATTTCATCCAAGTCTCCCACACCACATACCCATTCTTTTATTTTTTTTATTCGCACCCTTTCTTTATTTTTTTACTATCCTATCTTAAACATAGAAATGTTAAAACCAAGGAATTGTCAAAGATCGATAGAGTTACAAGTAATTTGAAGCAATAGATTGAAGGCTTTTATAAAGGAAACGTGATGACACTAATCAACAACACAAGCTATGTAATGCAATACAAGTTAAACAAGCAATATATAGCTTAGTCAATACTCAATTACTCAACCATCGTTTAACTTACATTTAGAGGCATCACGTGCACATGCTCACACCAGTCACGAGGGTCCCTAACGATACCAAGTGGCATTTGGCAAATGCTTTAAGCAACAACATCCTCTGCATTTTGTGATCTCTTCACTTGGATCACTAATAAGATATATATGAACAAAAGCATGCAAAGTGGTTTAGAAATGAAGTGATCTTTGTTGCTTCACTTGGTTAGTTTAGTTTTGATAAGTTTCTTAATGAATCCATCAGCGTACGGAATGAGGAAAGAGGTTGACATTTTTGTACGTCAATTGTGATCATTATCATCATATACATATACTTAAAAAATTTAATGTGATCATTTAAAGGTGGTCCATATTGGATTGGATCAACACTTGAAGTTAGATTATTTGAAACATCAATGTCACCAATCTCGGTTTTTACCAAATACAAATTTTTTGATGGTCACAATATCACAAATAAAAATTATTTAGACACATAAAAAAATAAGAAAAAGCTATTTTAAAAAAATGTGATTGTCCAAAATTTTGACTCAATTCTTTGTTCCATAGTAAAATTTATGGTCCTCAATCTCACAAATGAGGGAACTCCGGTTAAGTCGATACATACATGTTTCTCTTCTATCAACCCATACATCAGAATATTGAATGACTTAAGAGTCGATCTCCCTCCCATGGATCAGTCAAGAAATTAACAAGTGTCTCTTTCTTCATAAATACCTCCCCACGGTTAAATATATCGAATAGGACATCCTTAATAAAGTCATGTCGATATCTGAATCATGGAAGCTGCTTGCAATGAATAGTGTGTTCCTAAAATGGATTCAAGCACGCCTTGTGGAAAACAAGGCAAACCTGATCAACATGAAATAAGGAAATCATAATTCCGTATTTAAGGTTGATATGATACTCAACCAGAGACATATGTTGGCCTAGACCGTCAATAGGGACAACAGGGGGAAAATCTTTAGCATTTGCTGCTTGCAAACAACCAAAGACTGCTTTTGTCTTGTGGTCATGTCAAACTTTACATTCATGTCCTGAAACTTTTACTAAAAAGTGCACTCGCCAAAACATGTTGTGCTTTATGAGGGACGATGTCCTTTATAAGAAAATCGCTAAGGTCAAAATCCGACATCACAACACTAAGATCATGCAAAGCTCTGTCAAAATCAAGGTTCATACCATATATCTCACTGCCTCTCAACATATGATCTTGTAACACCTAAGATTGGGCCCTATAAACCACACATGTTAATGAGGTAGTCTCTATAGCTAAGTAAAAACCCAAATCCCCAACTCTAATAGGCAAAGAAGTCACCCTCCTCGAAGGTCCACATAGAAATGACATCTACCAACCATGATGTCTTCAACCACCATTCGCAAACCTTTATCAAACCAATATTTGCTTTCTCCATAGGATTAGGTTGACATGTTCTAAGGTCAAAAAAGAGTTTGGTGATACTCATGCAAGAACAAAGTAGAAGAAGCTCACTCTAAGGATCCCTTACTTGTGGTAGAAGATGTAGGAGAATGGCCATCCAAGGCACAGCGGAATTTAAAAATTTCTCCATTTAGTGATCCTTACGAATGGGCATGATCAGTGATAGAATCGTTACCTCTTGTGGCGATTCAAACCTTTGGTGCAGATCTTTGATAATGATCAAAACCTTTGATACAGTTCCACGGAGCGATCACGAACGTTGAACGATGACAACGTCTCTACTCAGTCCACACGAACGGATTCCTTCAATCGCAGTGCTAGCTGTTTGTGAATGAAGGCTTTGAGTGAGAGAAATAGAGATACGAAATTCCAACTCTTCAGTTGTGTTGTATTCCCATGCAAAGCTTCTGCACAAGAGCTCTATTTATAGAACCACTTGTGTGGGCTTCAAGCCAAAAAGCCCACTTAAGTGCATTTTGGCCTATATCTCATAATATGCCAAAATCACTTAAGTACTTGGTACCTTACCATATTTCGTATTCTATTTAAGTACACCGTACCTTACGATGTTTGTAACACCCTTCTAAAATACCCCAAATATTTAATTAAAATATAACAACATCTCAATCAGAGTAATATGCAATCAAGGGTGTCACACAAGATTTCACACTATTCGCCATAAATATTTAGTCATGCTCATTATTTAACTCAAAACATAAAGTATTGCACAATACGCAGCGGATAGAGATCAAATCGATCATTCAAACATGTAACATACTACATGTAAACTAGTTCAACAATCATCAACAACACAATTAAAATGTTCCCTCCCGATGTTACATCTATCAGAGCATGACCCACTAGGGAGACTACACTAGACTCCAAGCATTAGCTTCTACTCAACTCATTGCTCGTTACCTGAAAAATAGTTGTAAGGGTGAGTTCCTCAATCGATATAATAAGCATTATAGAATATAATGTCATGTTAAGTAATTTAACACATTTCATCACCCAAATCAGATTTACACATTCAGCAACGGCACACCAACTCAAACATCATATTCAACACTAATACAACTCATATTCATACTCAATAGCAACATCACACACGTATAATATTGGAATACATCCATTCATATTATACGCCATACATCATTTATGCAATGAGACTCCACACATGCGGTACCGACTATTCTTGAACATATAGTTCAAGCTCACCGATCCCTCCAGATACGGCTACTAAGCTCACTAGTCCCACTCATTTGAGACCTAGTGACTCACTCACTAATTCCTCGCCATGGGAATTAGCTACAGCCCCGAAGGCTAGACTATGCACACTAATCATCTAGCATGCAGACATCAACAACAAACCCACAATGGTTCACTCACTAATTCCTCACCATGGGAATTAGCTACAGCCCCAAAGGCTATGCTATGCACGCTAATCATCTAGCAATACAGCATCAACAACAATTCATAATGGACATACGCTCACACTCTAAGCCATACAACAGTCCATTCACAAATACAGGCAATATATATACATTCACATCATTATGCATGCCACCATACATCATCAACACATGTATCAACACATCATTATCATGTAAATCCATGAAACACAGTATTAGCCCACTCTACTAATACCTATACTGCTCAAAACAGCGGGAAATAATCCCTACTATATCACACACCGATATAGGCAACCACCAATTAGGCACACAACATTTAAACTAACAATTTTTCCACTCTGCAACAGTGTTAACCGGTTAACTCCCTGGGTTAACCGGTTAACGCAGCACAACACGCTTCCTGTCCCTAAACTTAACAGTGTTAACCGGTTAACGCCCTGGGTTAACCGGTTAACGCAGCACAAACAGCAATATTTTCAGCAATCACAATAGTGTTAACCGGTTAACACCCTGGGTTAACCGGTTAACGCAGACAAAACAGCAAATTTTCACAATTCAAAACAGTGTTAACCGGTTAACACCCCGGGTTAACCGGTTAACGCAAGACAGAAGCTGTTCCTGCGCTAACTCAAGGCAGAATGCAGAATTCTCCGCATTTTCCGCCGTTGGAGGACTTCCGGACCTCCGATTCCAATTCCGTAAAAAGCTATACGTTCGGGAAAACGCGACTCACGCAATTACGGATTCAATTTCAGCTTTTAACACAGTTTATCCAACGCAATTCCAGCATTCAACAATCCCAATTAGGGTCAATTCAACGGCTTATCACTACCCATTACATATTATCCCATAATACCCATTAATCGACGATAAACCCCCCTTACCTGAGTTAATCCGGCAAATCTTTGAGCTCTAAGCTTTTCTCTCTTCAACCTTCAGCCCTTGCTCTGTCTCTTTGCCCTTTTCCTCTTTCACGATCGTTTCTCTGCTTTTCACGTAAAAACCTTTTTACTCCAATTGGGCTCTTTTCCTTATTTCCAACATATATATATTTTCCAATAATAATAATAATCCAATAATATTTCCAATTAATTAATTAAATTAATAAATATTATATTAATTTAAATTAAATAATTAGCCTTATTTCATCGGGGTGTTACAACTCTCCCCCACTAAAAGAGTTTTCGTCCTCGAAAACATACCTCAAGCGAACAACTCTGGGTAAGACTCCTTCATCTTACTCTCCAGTTCCCAAGTCACATTGCCACCTGCTGGTCCTCCCCAAGCTACCTTCACCAAGGCAATCTCTTTACCCCGCAACTGCTTCAACTCTCGATCCTCAATCCTCATAGGTGATGTTTCAACAGTCAGGTTATCTCTCACTTGTACGTCATCTATTTGGACTACATGCGACGGATCATGAATGTACCTCCTCAGCTGAGACACATGAAAAACCTCATGCAAATTCGCAAGCGACGGCGGTAAAGCGATACGATAGGCTACCTCCCCTATCCTCTCCAAAATCTGATAAGGACCAATAAATCGAGGTGTCAACTTCCTCGACTTCAAAGCTCGACCAACCCCAGTTATCGGAGTAACACGAAGAAACACATGATCTCCCTCTTGGAACTCAAGTGACTTCCTCCTCTTGTCATGATAACTCTTCTGACGACTCTGAGCAATTCTCATCTTCTCCTGAATCATCTTAATCTTTTCCGTAGTCTGTTGAACAATCTCCGGTCCAACCACAGCACTCTCACCGGACTCATACCAACATAAAGGTGTCCGACATCTCCTACCATACAAAGCTTCAAACGGTGCCATACCAATGCTCGAATGAAAACTATTGTTGTAGGTAAACTCAATCAAAGGCAAATAACAATCCCAAGCACCTCCCTTTTCCAAAACACAAGCCCTCAAAAGATCCTCTAGTGACTGAATCGTCCTCTCAGTCTGACCATCAGTCTGCGGATGATATGCAGAACTCAATCTCAGCTTAGTTCCCAAAGCCCTCTGCAAACCTTCCCAGAACTTCGATGTAAATCTAGGATCTCTGTCCGAAACAATACTAGACGGAATACCATGCAAACTTACAATCTTCTCAATATACAACTCGGCTAATCTCTCTAACGGATAATCCATTCTGATCGGAATGAAATGAGCCGACTTTGTCAACCTGTCAACAATCACCCAAATGGCTTCAAAATTCTTATTTGTCCTCGGCAACCCAGAAACAAAATCCATACTGATACCATCCCACTTCCACTCTGGAATAGCCAACGGTTGCATTAGCCCAGACGACTTCTGATGCTCAATCTTTGACTTCTGACAAGTCAAACAGGAATAAACAAAACTCGCAATTTCTTTCTTCATTCCCGGCCACCAAAATAACTTTTTCAAATCATGATACATCTTCGTAGCTCCAGGATGAATACTCAGGCCACTACGATGTCCTTCTTCTAGAATACTCTTCTTAAGTTCGGTAACATCCGGAATACACACCCGATTACCAAATTTCAAAATGCCATTCTCATCAACTCTGAATTCACCACCTTGACCCTGATTCACTAGAGTCAACTTATCAACCAAAAGCACATCGGATTTCTGACCCTCTCTGATCTCATCCAGAATACCACTCGTTAACTTCAACATTCCCAATTTAACACTATTGTGAGTACTCTCACACACCAAACTCAAATCTCTAAACTGCTCAATTAAATCCAATTCTTTAACCATTAACATAGACATATGCAATGATTTCCGACTCAATGCATCAGCTACTACGTTTGCTTTACCCGGATGGTAATTCAAACCAAAGTCATAATCCTTCAGAAACTCTAACCATCTCCTCTGTCTCATATTCAGCTCTTTCTGATCAAACAAATACTTTAAACTCTTATGGTCACTGAAAACCTCAAATCTTGACCCATACAAGTAATGCCTCCATAACTTCAGAACAAATACCACAGCTGCCAACTCTAAATCGTGTGTCGGGTAGTTCCTCTCATGAACTCTCAGTTGTCTCAAAGCATAAGCTATAACCTGCTTATTCTGCATCAACACACCACCCAAACCCAACAATGAAGCATCACAGTAAACCTCAAATGATTCCGACGAACTCGGTAATATCAGAATAGGAGCAGTAGTCAACCTTCTCTTTAACTCTTGGAAACCCTCTTCACATTTTAAATCCCAAACAAATGCTTGCCCCTTTCTAGTTAACATCGTCAACGGTAACGCCAACTTAGAAAATCCCTCAATAAATTTCCTATAGTAACCAGCCAATCCCAGGAAACTGCGAATCTCAGCAACAGACTTCGGAGCTTCCCACTTAGACACCGCTTCTATCTTAGAAGGATCAACAGCAACACCACCTCTTGAAATCACATGACCAAGAAAACTAACCTCTTCTAACCAAAATTCACACTTTGACAGTTTAGCAAATAACTTCTTTTCTCGTAGAACTCTTAAAACCATTCTCAAATGCTCAGCATGCTCTTCTTCAGATTTCGAATACACCAAAATGTCATCAATAAACACCACAACAAACTTGTCTAGGTACGGATGGAAAATCCTATTCATATACTCCATGAATACTCCAGGCGCATTAGTCACACCAAAAGGCATTACAGAATACTCATAATGTCCATACCTTGTTCTGAAAGCGGTCTTCTGAATATCCTCAGTTTTCACACGTATCTGATGATACCCAGATCTCAAATCTATCTTGCTGAACACACTCGCACCAACCAATTGATCCATCAAATCATCAATCCTCGGCAAAGGATACCGATTCTTGATCGTCACTTTATTCAGTTGCCTGTAGTCCACACACAACCTCATAGTACCTTCTTTCTTCTTAACCAATAACACTGGTGCACCCCACGGTGACACACTCGGACGAATAAATTTCTTATCCAACAGATCTTCCAACTGACTCTTCAATTCAGTTAACTCAACAGCAGACATACGGTACGGAGCCATCGATATCGGTCTAGTACCAGGTACCAAATCAATCGAGAACTCAACTTCACGCTCTGGCGGTAATTCATTCACCTCTTCCGGAAACACATCAGGAAAATCACACACCACGGCTAGATCACCAATCACCAGTTTATCTTTAGCCTCCAAAGTCGCTAACAGCATAAACAACTCTGCCCCATCAGCTACTTCCTCATTCACCTGCCTGGCTGATAGAAACAAACTCTTTCCTCCTTCAATCTCAGGAAATATCACAGTCTTATCAAAACAGTTGATAGAAACTCGGTTAAACACCAACCAGTTCATACCCAAGATAACGTCAATCTGCACTAGTGGAAGACACACAAGGTCTATCCTAAAGTCCCTACCAAAAATACTCAAAGGACAATTCAAACAAACTGAAGTAGTAGTCACTGAACCCTTCGCAGGAGTATCAATCACCATACTTCCAAGCATCTCAGATATCTCTAACTTAAGTTTCACAGCACAATCCAAGGATATAAAGGAATGAGTAGCACCTGTGTCGATAATAGCTACAAGAGGAAAGCCATTAATATAACACGTACCTCGGATCAAACGATCATCTGCAGAAGTCTCAGAACCCGATAAAGCAAAGACCTTGCCTCCTGACTGATTCTCTTTCTTCGACTTAGGACACTGTGGACTGATATGACCCAACTCTCCACAGTTGAAACAAGTTACAGTCTGCAACCGACACTCTGCAGCCAAATGACCACCTTTTCCACACTTGAAACACTTCATCTCAGCACTGGTACACTCATGGACACGATGTCCAGCCCGACCACATCTATAACACTTAGCAGGGGCACTAGAGTCTCCCCCACTAGGCCTCTTCATCCCACATCTAGCAACACATCACTGCTACCCAAGTCACGAAAATGTCATGTGATCTGACAAAACCTCCTGTGATAATAATTATGCGTATAATTACCCCTTTGCCCTTATGTCTATATTGAACACAAGGTATAAACCGTGTCACCCTTGTCCAATTCAATATTGGGCCCATAGACATTTATCCTGTTACGCAGGATTGGCAAATTCCATCTAGGACACTCATGTCCCTCAGCATGCTTCGTGGAGTACCCATCAACTGTCTTTATGGTTATCCAGTTACGGACAACGTTGGATCAGCAATAAAGCACTCGACTCTACATCTAGGATCCATAGTGGTTTCAGGTCGAAGAGTGGTATACACTATTATCACCATGAGAATAACTTATGACACTTTGCATAACTTTCTATATAGTATTCTCATAGCGGGTCAATCCGGTATAAATATTACTCCTAATATTCATACCTATGTTTAAGACTTGATAACTCTTTATCCATGATCCATGAGATGTGATCATCAGTCTACAAACATAATAGTCTTAATGCTTTAATGTTATCCCACTTCACATTAAAGCTCGACTACGGATACTTTAAGAATAGTGCCCTTATGTTTAATGTGTTCTCATGATTAAGTCACACTTAATACATTAAACGGACTATCTATTCTAGGGACTTTATTAATCAACCATAATAAAGAAAATGCCTTTTATTATTAATAAATAATTCGATACAAGTACCAAAAATATTGGCCTCTAGGGCTTACACCAACAATCTCCCACTAGCACTAGAGCCAATCAGACATACCCCGTATGCCCATTGATCTAGTATGGCCATCATGCTTCTGCTGCGCAAGAGGCTTTGTCAGTGGGTCAGCTATATTGTCTAGTGTAGGTACTTTACATATTTTCACACAACGCCTAAGTATGTGTTTGGATCGTTGGTGAGATCTAGGCTCCTTAGCTTGTGCGATAGCACCATTGTTATCATAATAGAGACCAATGGGATCCACAACAAGTTTATTGATCCAAACAGCTTCCTTTGCTGCACTTAAGGCAGCAATATACTCAGCCTCAGTTGTAGAATCAGCAACTGTATCTTGCGTTGAACTTTTCAATCTCACAGTGCCACCATTTAAGCAAAACACATAACCAGATTGAAATCATTCATATTTAAAGCGTCTCAGCACTTTGTCTATGTACTCTGAATTAGGCCAAGCATTTCATGATCTATCTCTATAGATTCTGATAGGCTGCTTCACCCAGGTCCTTCATAGAAAAGTATTTCCCCAACCAAGCCTTTACTTGCTGCAGGGTAGGGATATCGATTCTAATGAGTAATATGTCATCTACATATAATACCAGGAATACGATCATGCTCCCACTAACCTTCTTGTAGACACAAGGCTCATCTTCGTTCTTGATGAATCCATACAGCTTTATTGTTTCATCAAGGCGAAGATTCCATGAGTAGGTCACAGGCTCATCTTGATCCATGAGTAATACATCACCTTGATCAGATATCCATATATCTCAGGTAGGTGACGTATCCTGCCTGACCTATGCTGGTCTTGTTCTATTTGAGCAGGTTGCTCTTACACAACTACTTGTGTTTCCTGCTCTAATTCCTCCATAGGTGTATCGATACTTTGTGATTCTTGAATTTCTTCAAGTTCTACTTTCCTCCCACTGATTCCTTTGGAAATAAAATCCCTTTCCAGGAAAACTCAAGTTCGAGCGACAAACACTTTGCCCTCAGAAGGATTGTAGAAATAATATCCTCTTGTTTCTTTAGGATACCCCACAAATAAGCGTTTGTCAGATTTGGGCTCAAGCTTAGTTGAAATTTGTCGTTTCACATAAACTTCGCAACCCCAAATCTTCATGTAAGACATATGTGGTCTCTTACCACTCCATATCTCATATGGTGTCTTTTCAACCTTTTGGATGGAACACGGTTAAGTGTGTAAGCTGATGTCAATGGTGTATGTCCTCAAAAGGAGTTTGGAAGATTGGTGTGACTCATCATGGATCAGACCATGTCCAACAGGGTTCGATTTCTTCTCTCAGATACACCCTTCCACTGGGATGTTCCAGGAGGAGTAAGTTGGGATAGGATCCCACACTCTTTCAGATGGTCATCAAACTCTAGGATTAAATACTCACCACTTCGATCTGATCGAAGAGTTTTAATATTATTACCTAGTTGGTTTTAACTCGTTAGGTTTCACCCTTTTGTATTAATGTTATTAATAGGCATTTCAAGATCAATGACATATAGTCCATTGTTCATTTGCGCAGTAGCATAGAATATATCATTCAAATAAATTGAGCAACAATTGTTCTTTATTATAAATGAAAAACCAAACTTGTCCAAACAAGAAATGGAAATAATATTCATGCTAATTGCAGGTACATAATAACAGTTCTCTAACTGAATTATTAAACCACTAGGTAAAGTCAATACAAAAGTTCCTACGGCTAAAGCAGCAACCTTTGCTTCATAGCCAACTCGTAGGTCGACTTCACCTTTTGCCAAATCTCTACTCCTTTTTAGTTCCTGCACATTTGTACAAATGTGAGAACCGCATCCAGTATCTAATACTCATGATGTAGAAGTAGATAAATTAATAACAAAAATACCTGAAGTTGAAGTCTCTACTCCATTCTTCTTATCTTCCAGGTACTTTGGGCAGTTCCTCTTCCAGTGTCCGGTCTTACCGCAATGGAAGCAGGTGTCTTCTTTTGCTATGCCTCCACTAGGCTTCAAAGCAGCAGTGGGTCTGGGATTGGCAACTTCCTTGCCCTTCCCCTTATCACTATGCTTAGTGGGCCTTTTGTTCTGTCTCTTTCCATTTCCGATCATCAGAATGGACTTCCCTTTTGACTTCAGATTCTGCTCGGCAGTTCTTAACATGGCGAGCAGTTCAGGAAGAGATTTGTCTATATCAATCATATTGAAATTTAGGACAAATTGACTGAAACTATCTGGCAACGATTGCAAGATCAAATCAGTTGCAAGTTCCTTTTCGAGGGGAAAACCCAATCTCTCAAGGTTTTCCACATACCCAATCATCTTGAGTACATGGGGACCTACAGGGGCTCCCTCAGCTAACTTGCTTTGAAAAAGGGATTTTGAAACTTCAAACCTCTCATGCCTTGCTTGCTCTTGATAGAGCAACTTCAGGTGTTCGATCATATCGAACGCTGACATGTTCTCATGTTGCTTTTGCAATTCTGAGTTCATGGTAGCCAGCATGAGACAAGCAGTTTCATTGGCATCATCGACATGCTTCTTATAAGCATCTCTTTCTGCCTTAGGTGCAGAACTAGGAGGTTCCTCTTCAGGAACAGGTGTCTCCAAGACATACAGCTTTTTATCATGTTTGAGGACAATCCTCAGGTTTCGGTGCCAATCCAGAAAATTTGTCCCTGACAATTTTTCCTTATCAAGGATTGATCGCATGATGTTGTTAGAGGTGTTTGCTGTCATGGTAATCTACATAAGGATTAATGAAAATATAAGTATCATTGACATATTCAATTAGGCCTTTAATTAAACATGCTCCCACTATTTTACTCAAAACAAATGACCCTCATCATCTGATTCGGAAAATCCCGTTGGAAGATTTTCTAGTGGGTCGAGATCCATATTTCACTTCGTTCTAAGTCCGCGTAGGCGGATTACACAAAACTAGGTTATTTAGGTAGGAACTCCTTCCAATTGTATCTCATACAACTCTCGAAAATTTCAATTGGGTGAATAACTCCTTATTCCGATCCATCATATGGATTATTCCCAACTCTTGCTTCTAAACATATATATAATCTTATTATAATTTGTTTAGTTAAGTTTGACCCATTGTTTTAACAGTTGGATATTACAATTATCCCATCGCACCTTACTAATATAGAACATGCACCTCGCGTAGGCGAAACCTACATTATTCGATACTAGTCTTAATGAGTGTTAAAACTTGGAAAGCTTAAAACTTAATATTTAGTTTTGAGGGAATTGCAATTTTTCTGATCTCACCGGCTTGTTTATCATATAAACCGTCTCTCACATGCATCAACATACATTCACATGCATCAACATACATACATACATAATGAAACAGTTATGGCCCCTAGCGCAATTGTTCTCCCAAGCCAATGAGAGAACCTAAGCTAACCTACAACGATCTAAGCTTCTCCAAGCAAGATCTTCAAGGTTGTCCTCCTTTGGCACTGACTTCTTTGCTTTCTTCATATCATTACATTACATGAAAGAAACTCGTTTTACATACGAGGGAGTGAGATGAGAAAAGAAGTTAGATTTGGGAGATTAAGAGAGAGGCACGACACGCAGGTCGTATTTTAAAAACCCAAAATAAAACAAAGGAAAACTAAGGCCATAACCGATCACCACAAGACAATAATAAACACTTTATTATTATTATAATTAATTCCTTTAATTAATCAAATTAAATTTCGACGACCGATCATCACATTTTAATGAACAATTCATTTAAAATCGATGTCGCTTTTCGTATCAACACTTGACACTTTTAAAGCACTGAGTTAGCCGAATGGGCGAAAATTTCCTTGTGTTAACCGGTTAACCATATGCGTTAACCGGTTAACACTGTTTTGAAATCTGAAAAAATTGTTTTCTGCCTTGCGTTAACCGGTTAACCAAATGTGTTAACCGGTTAACACTGTTTGAAAATGTCTTGGAAAACTGTTTTCCGCCTTGCGTTAACCGGTTAACCATATGCGTTAACCGGTTAACACTGTTAAAAAATCTCAAAATTTTTATTTCGCATTCCGTTAACCGGTTAACCATACACGTTAACCGGTTAACACTGTTCCAAAAAGTGTTTAGGAAGCACAACTCTTGTGCGTTCAAACCCCAATCGCATAACTCTCTGACAACACAACCCTTGTGCCGTCACTAACCCTAATGCACCAATTTCAGACCGTCAAACACGTCTCGATTGTTAATTCAGTATGATTGATCAACACGTCATTGCTTCACCATACTAATGTCGGATCAAGAAGCAAACGACCATTGATCGCTCAAAGGAAAACAATCATCGAGGTTTTTGAATGAACGAAACAAGAACATTATATCATATATAATGTATTTTGCATCAGGGTTACATATATCACATATATGTAACTTGATCGATCTCAATTTAATTTATGATTCATTCTGTTTTAATCATATTATTACATAACAAAAACAGATATCAGATTCATGGTTTCGTAAGTGGCTCTGATACCACTGTAGGAGAATGGCCATCCAAGGCGCAGCGGAATTTAAAAATTTCTCTATTTAGTGATCCTTACGAATGGGCATGATCAGTGATAGAATCGTTACCTCTTGTGGCGATTCAAACCTTTGGTGCAGATCTCTGATAATGATCAAAACCTTTGATACAGATCCACGTGGCGATCACGAACGTTGAACGATGACAACGTCTCTACTCAGTCCACACGAACGGATTCCTTCAATCGCAGTGCTAGCTGTTTGTGAATGAAGGCTTTGAGTGAGAGAAAGAGAGATACGAAATTCCAACTCTTCAGTTGTGTTGTATTCCCATGCAAAGCTTCTGCACAAGAGC